>NC_083701.1:73427857-74101428 GCF_033118175.1 Dama dama
TCAGTCGCTCAGTCGTGTCTGACTCTTTGTGACACCATGAACCTCAGCAGACCAGGCCTCCCTGTCCATCACCAACTCCCGGAGTTTACTCAAACTCATGTCCATTGAGTCGGTGATGCCATGCAACCATCTCATCCTCTGTCTTGCCCTTCTCCTCCTGCCCTCAATCTTTTCTAGCATCAGGGTCTTTTCAAATGAGTCAGCTCTTCGCATCTGGTGGCCAAAGTATTGGAGTTTCAGCTTCAACCTCAGTCCTTCCAATGAACACCCAGGACTGATCTCCTTTAGGATGGACTGGTTGGATCTCCTTGCAGTCCAAGGGACTCTCAAGAGTCTTCTCCAACACCACAGTTCAAAAGCAACAATTCCTCGGCACTCAGCTTTCTTTATAGTCCAACTCTCACATCCATACATGACTACCGGAAGAACCATAGCCTTGATTAGACAGAACTTTGTTGGCAAAGTAATGTCTCTGCTTTTTAATATGCTGTCTAGGTTGGTCATAACTTTTCTTCCAAGGAGTAAGCATCTTTTAATTTCATGGCTTCAGTCACCATCTGCAGTGATTTTGGAGCCCAAAAATATAAAGTTAGCTGCTGTTTCCACTGTTTCCCTATCTATTTGCCATGAAGTGATGGGACCAGATGCCATGATCTTAGTTTTCTGAATGCTGAGCTTTAAGCCAATTTTTTTCACTCTCCTCTTTCACTTTCATCAAAAGGCTCTTTAGTTCTTCTTCACTTTCTGCCATAAGGGTGGTGTCATCTGCATATCTGAGGTTATTGATATTTCTCCCTGCAATCTTGATTCCAGCTTGTGCTTCTTCTAGCCCAGCATTTCTCATGATGTACTCTACATATAAGTTAAACAAGCAGGGTGACAATATACAGCCTTGACATACTCCTTTTCCTATTGGGAACCAGTCTGTTGTTCCATGTCCAGTTCTAACTGTTGCTTCCTGACCTGCATACAGGTTTCTCAAGAGGCAGGTCAGGTGGTCTGGTATTCCCATCTCTTTCAGAATTTTCCACAGTTTATTGTGATCCACACAGTCAAAGGCTTTGGCATAGTCAATAAAGCAGAAGTAGATGTTTTTCTGGAACTCTCTTGCTTTTTCGATGACCCAGCAGATGCTGATAATTTGATCTCTGATTCCTCTGCCTTTTCTAAAACCAGCTTGAACATCTGGAAATTCACAGTTCACATATTGCTGAAGCCTGGCTTGGAGAATTTTAAGCATTACTTTACTAGCGTATGAGATGAGTGCAATTGTGCAGTAGTTTGAGTATTCTTTGGCATTGCTTTTCTTTAGAATTGGAAAGAAAACAGACCTTTTCCAGTCCTGTGGCCACTGCTGAGTTTTCCAAATTTGTTGGCATATTGAATGCAGCACTTTCACAACATCATCTTTCAGGATTTGAAATAGCTCAACTGGAATTCCATCACCTCCAGTAGCTTTGTTCATAGTGATGCTTCCTAAGGCCCACTTGACTTCACATCCCAGGATGTCTGGCTCTAGATGAGTGATCATACCATCATGATTATCTGGGTCAGGAAGATCTTTTTTGTACAGTTATTCTCTGTATTCTTGCCACCTCTTCTTAATATCTTCTGCTTCTGTTAGGTCCCTACCATTTCTGTCCTTTATTGAGCCCATCTTTGCATGAAATGTTCTCTTGGTATCTCTGATTTTCTTGAAGAGATCTCTAGTCTTTCCCATTCTATTGTTTTCTTCTATTTCTTTGCATTGATCGCTGAGGAAGGCTTTCTTATCTCTCCTTGCTATTCTTTGGAACTCTGCATTCAACTGGGTATATCTTTCCTTTTCTCCTTTGCTTTTCACTTCCCTTCTTTTCACAGCTCTTTGTAAGACCTCCTCAGACAGCCATTTTGCTTTTTTGCATTTCTTTTTCTTGGAGATGGTCTTGATTCCTGTCTCCTGTACAATGTCACAAACCTCCATCCATAGTTCATCAGGCACTCTGTCTATCAGATCTGGTCCCTTAAACCTATTTCTCACTTCCACTGTATAATCGTAAGGGAGTTGATTTAGGTCATACCTGAATGGTCTAGTGGTTTTCTCCACTTTCTTCAATTTCAGTCTGTATTTGCCAATAAGGAGTTCATGATCCAAGCCACAGTCAGCTCCTGGTCTTGTTTTTGCCGACTGTATAGAGCTTCTCCATATTTGGCTGCAAAGAATATAATCAATCTGATTTCAGTGTTGACCATCTGGGGATGTCCATGTGTAGAGTCTTCTCTTGTGTTGTTGGAAGAGGGTGTTTGCTATGACCAGTGCAGTCTCTTGGCAAAACTCTATTAGCCTTTGCCCTGCTTCATTCTGTACTGTAAGGTCAAACTTCCCTGTTACTCCAGGTGTTTCTTGCCTTCCTACTTTTGCATTCCAGTCCCATATAATGAAAAGGACATCTTTTTTGGGTGTTAGTTCTAAAAGGTCTTGTAGGTCTTCATAGAACCATTCAACTTCAGCTTCTTCAGAGTTACGGGTCAGGGCATAGACTTGGATTACCGTGATATTGAATGGTTTGCCATGGAAACGAACTGAGATCATTCTGTCATTTTTGAGATTGCATCCAAGTACTGCATTCCGAACTCTTTTGTTGACTATGATGGCTACTCCATTTCTTCTAAGGGATTCCTGCCCACAGTAGTAGATATAATGGTCATCTGAGTTAAATTCACCCATTCCAGTCCATCTTAGTTCACTGATTCCTAGAATGTCAGTATTCACTCTTGTCATCTCCTGTTTGACCACTTCCAATTTGCCCTGATTCATGGACCTAACATTCCAGGTTCCTATGCAATATTGCTCTTTACAGCATCAAACCCTGCTTCCATCACCAGTCCCATTCACAACTGGGTGCTGTTTTTGCTTTGGCTCCATCCCTTCATTCTTTCTGGAGTTATTTCTCCACTGATCTCCAGTAGCATATTGGGCAACTACCTACCTGGGGAGCTCATCTTCAGTGTCCTACCTTTTGGCCTTTTCATACTGTTCATGCAGTTTTGAAAGCAAGAATACTGAAGTGGTTTGCCATTCCCTTCTGAAGTAGACCACATTCTGTCAGACCTCTCCACCATCTTGGGTGACCCCACACGGCATGGCTTAGTTTCATTGAGTTAGACAAGGCTGTGGTCCGTGTGATCAGATTGGCTAGTTGTCTGTGATTGTAGTTTCAGTCTGTCTGACCTCTGATCCCCTCTCTCAGTGCCTACCATCTTACTTGGGTTTCTCTTACCTTGGACGTGGGGTCTCTCTTCACGGCGGCTCCAGCAAAGTGCAGCCGCTGCTCCTTACGTCAGATGCAGGGTAGCTCCTCAAAATATTGGGGGGAAGTTTCATGTTGCATTTGTTTCACAGAGGAAGAAGCTCTATTTTCATACAAAATTATTTTTTATGGTTTTATGTCAAATTCTGCCTTAGTGCTTTAACTTGAGGATATATATATATATATATATATATATATATATATATATATATATAGCCTATAAGATAGCTCATGTATTAAATCAGCCAGACAGAATCTCCTTGAAAAGATCTATCTGCCCAGAGTGTAAATATTAGAGGTGGACACACTTGACTAATTAAGCTAATCCTGGAAGATCGATATGATGCCATCTAATTAAATTACATTCTTACCATTGGTTGTGCATGCCTGGATATAAGACATGACTGAGAAAAGAATTCCAAGGTAAACCACAGAGCATCAGGGCAGAAAACTTCCAATTAACACAGCAGACTTTTTCATTGTGAAAAAAATTGTTCAAGGCTGACCCTTCAGATTTGGAAAATCAATGCCTAAGTTTTACACTTGTTATTGTCTAACATTTGTAAATAAGAAAATAAGAGAAAGCAATTCCTGTTTTTGTTCCTCTCAATACTAGAGGGACTTTGTAGGGCATAGTAATCCCAACAGTTGGAGCTGGCCATGTAGGGAGAGAATATGGTCCGTGTCCCACTCATGGGTTGTACTGGGGTCAATAAATTTCCTTAATTCAGAGACCCACAGGTCCAGGACTTGTGATCACTCTAAGTCAGGTAATGGGAAATTATAAACTGGAGTTGAAAATTAAGATGCAATTCATAAAATTAATTCCATACTTCTTCAAGGTGGTTCTCTTTGACGTCCAGGTCACTACAGTGTCTATAAGTCCAAGGAAGCTTGTTAGAAAAGATGATGCAGACTAGTGATACTTTTATTCTCTTGGCACAGTGGTTTCAGATCCTACCAAAGACTCAATTATTTGTCCGTTCCTTTATCTACCAGATAAAACAAACAAAAGGACTCATGTCCTTCAAAAGGTATTGAATTTCAAAACAAGTGATTTCTCTCTAGATCTGTTTTTATCTGAATACTGACTTTAACTGTAATTTGATTCTTTCTTTGTAAACCTCAACTTCTTACTATTTGAAGATCTGAAAATTATAACCTATTCTCACACACACACACACAAAAGGCCATCCTTGTTCAAAGACAAATGCACGTTTAC
The DNA here is from genome assembly GCF_033118175.1 of Dama dama. Lineage (NCBI taxonomy): Eukaryota > Metazoa > Chordata > Mammalia > Artiodactyla > Cervidae > Dama > Dama dama. The sequence goes on from NC_083701.1 coordinate 73,432,370, forward strand.
TTAAAGTGCAAACGTTTATATGGCACACCCAGAGAAGAAATAAAAGAATGACTAGGGCAGGATTCTATAAAAGTGCTGCTTTTCTGTGTTTACTCTGGAAACTAAGATAGCTGGCTGGAACCCACTAAATCTGAATGCCTCTCTGCAACAATATCTGAAAATGGCCTCTATATAGAGGGCATTTTTCTTCAAGGATTCAGTGGAAATATCTGATCCAGACCATGTTATCAGAGCTATATGGAATATACCAAATAGGCACCTAAGTATGTGGGCTTCCCAGGGGGCTCAGTAGTAAAAAATCCACCTGCCAGCAGGAGACATGGGTTCAATCCCTGGGTCGGGAAGATCCCCTGGAGAAGGAAATGGCAACCTACTCTAATATTCCTGCCGGGGAAATCCCATAGACAGAGGCGTCTGGCTGGCTACAGTCCACAGGGTTGCAGAGAATCAGACACAACTTAATGACTAAACAACAGCAACCAGTATCTAATTATGGACCAAAATTATATATACAACGGGTTGTAATACTAATTTCTATTCCCACCTCACTCGGGACTCCATGAAACCCTTAGCCACATATAGCCAAGTGAATCTCACATGTTCTGTCCTCATCTTTATCATATTCTTTTTTGTTGCCCTGGTCCCAGATTTTCTTCCCATCTGGGCTATAATGATCTGTCTCTCCATTTGCAATTGCTAGAGTTTAGTACAGAATCTTTATAAAGTATATTTCTGAGCATACTTGATTTTCTTCAATACTAAATTTCTAGATAAATTAGCTATTATACTCAAGAATAATTTCCCTTTTAAGATAGAACTCGGTTCTCTGTCTCTGTCATGGTTTATATATTCAATCACATAGTCAGATATGGGTAGAAAAGAGAGAGGGGGTATATAGCTACCTGCTCTGTCTTCCATCAGTAAAAAACAGCTGGTTCTAAACTATAAAGGGCTTTCCTATCTCCATAAACCCCCTTGATGTCTATGATATGCCTCACTGATCACTATGAGGTAGTTCACATGTACCCTCACATTCTTCGCTACTCCGCTCAGTGAAAGGTAAATTCAAATATCCCTCCCCTTGAATCTGGCTGGTCTTAGAGACTTGCTTGGCAAATGTATGTGGCAAGAGATTTAGACATTGTAGGGCTTCTGAGTTACAAGAAGCCTTACAGCTACTGCCTGAGCTTCTACCACTTGGGGGTAGGCCAGCCAGGCAAGAAGTCCATCTACGCTAAGACGTCCATGCTGTGAGGAAGCCCAAGCTAGTCATACTAAGAGGCTGAGTGAAAACACACAGCCAGCCCCCGCGGGTGCAACCGTCCCCGCTCAGACTGTGAGAGGAGACAACCCGGGCGTTCCCAGCAGACACACACAGCAGAAGACCTCAGTCAACAGTCAGAGCCAAGGCCTCAGAACTCGGGCCTCAGTCAAGTCCTCAGCTGTCTCTGGCATCCAAGTCTCCTGGGTGTTCACTCCTCATAGAGCACAGATGAGCCGTCTCACAAACGCCTGACCCACAGCGTCACAAGCCTAGTAAAACAGTTGCCGCCTCACACCACTAAACTCTAGGGTGATGTATTTTGCCGGGAAAATAAGTGGAGTGACTAATAAACACCTTCTTTGGCTTTGTTTAGTCATTTCACAACATTTATCAAGAAGTTTATCTTAAAAAGAAGTTTACATTAGTACACACAGTAGTTGCTAATGTTGCTTAAAGATAGAAAATCTTAATGATGAGGGAATGTGTTAAAATCTAGTACTATAGCAATATATTCCCAAGCATAATGGCATTTTACTGCTATAGTACAAAGCAAAATGTATATCTTCTCTTTTCACAGGTATCTGAGATGTTATTATTGGGCAGTTCGAACTTTGATTACCATTGGGGGCCTTCCAGAACCACAAACTTCATTTGAAATTGTTTTTCAACTGCTGAACTTCTTTTCTGGAGTTTTTGTGTTCTCCAGCTTAATCGGTCAGGTAAATTGAGATGTGCATCCCTAGATACATGATGCTGTCATTTTTGAAAGCCTAACAATTTTTTATAGACTTTACATAGGAAAACTCAAAATCTATCTGGTGCTTTTTTAATTTTACTAACTGTCATCTCTTCTAATGAATTGAAGGGGGCTGTGAATGGATCAACATTGCCTTTCCATTTTTAAACTATTAAATCTATCAGAGAACTTGTACACAATGAGCATCTGTTAGACTCTCAGAGAGTCACATTTCTAAGTTTTTCTGAAAACCTTTAGAAGCTCTTTTTCTTTTTTACTTAAACTTCAAATATTGTCATAATATCCCTTGGTTAAAGTCAACTTCAGAGGTCATTTAAACCAGAGGTTACCAAATGTCATCTAAATTAATTAAAAAATCATTGGTTCATAAATGTTTATCATGGCATCTACTTCTCCTTATTCTCAAGGAATCACAGTCTTATAAGAAAGTAAATCAAATACCCAAATATCTTTATTGCAAGGTAACTGGCATTTGCAAGGGTTAGAGCCCAACACCTTTCTGATTTCTCAGATCACAAGAAATAAAAAGCTCAACAGCATAGTATCTTTAATTATACTTCTTTGTAAGGCACTTTACACACTATATGTCTGAAGCAAAAAGCCGTCTTGAGATTTGTACACTGGGTAAATAGACAAAATCACAAAGTGATTATTACCACCAGAAAAATGATTGATTCCCACTCACACTAACAGTGTTATGAATATAACCCATGCTTTAACAAAATTTAGCAATGAAAATTATTTTTTATAACACTTAAAGAAATGACAACCCACTCCAATATTCTTGCCTGGGAAATCTCACGGACAGAGGAGCCCGGCAGGCTATAGTCCATGGGGTCGCAAAGAATCAGACACGACTGAAGTGACTAAACAACAACCAAAAGCTGATCACAAAGAGTCAAAACTCAAATCCTACTTCCATGAATGTCAAGGGGCTGCTAACCACGATAAGTTCTAGAGGGGAGTTTGAAAGCTTTGTATAAGATCAGAAAAAGGAAGCTTCCCAGGAGGTTTCATGGAGGAGATAATGTCTTTGCAACATCTTAAAAAAAGAAGATAGGATTCAGTAGTTAGAGAGATAGTTCAATCAATCAGAAACTATGTGTGAAAGATAGCAATAATAAAGCACCACATTTGCTTGAGGAAATGGAAGAGTGCCAGAACAGCTGGAGTGAAAGACACCTGTAAATAAGGTTAGAGATGTAGCAAGGACAGGATAGTTTACGGGCTCTGAATGTTGCAGATGTTGAGCTTCATCTTAAGGGCAATGGGAAGTCAGCCGGGGAAGACTTTTGAACAAAGCGATTTATGGAAAATCAATCAAAATATAAGTTGGAAGGGTTATACTGTTTTAAGGGCTTACCAGGTGGCTCTAGTGGTTAAAAAAAAAAAAAATTCTGCCTGCCAATGTAGGAGAAAGAGACACAGGTTTGATCCCTGGGTCAGGAAGATCCCCTGGAGGAGGGCATGGCATCCCACTCCAGTATTCTTGCCTGGAGAATCCCCATGGACAGAGGAGCCTGGCGGGCTAGAGTCAATAGGGTTGCAAACAACTGAAGCCACTTAGCATGCATGCATGCATACTGTTTTAAAATATAGGTTTTATTATCATTTACAGATGGTGAGGGCAACAGATCAGGAGACTATTGACATTAAAAAGATAGTCTGTTATACAAATAGATCCAGGAGGAGACAGGTCACTCCTTGCCTAGAGGGCTGCTTAGGAGGGAACCAGGATTTGCTGTTTTGCATATGAAAGGGGCTCTCCCAGTAGAGTTGTCTGCAATCTTCGTGTGCTCAGTTGTGTCCGACTCTGCAAACCCGTGGACTGTAGCCCACCAGGCTCCTCTGTCCACGGAACTTTCCAGGCACGAAATACTGGAGTGGGTTGCCATTCCCAGCTCCAGAGGATCTTCCCAATCCAGGGATGGAACCCACAGCTCTTGCATCTCCTGCATTGGCAGGCAGATTCTTTACCACTGCGCCATCTCGCTTAGCTAAGTCTGGGAGGGATAGTCCAAGAAATTAAAGCATCAAAATACAAAAAAATTTAAAAATATGGTGAATATATGCCACTTCAGCCTGAACGTGGTAATTGAGTAGAGAGAGAGATTGTAAAAAAAAACTCTATTTAGAAAATATTTCAGTTTGGAAGATGAACAACATGCAATTAAAACTATGAGTATAAATTATCATAATCTTAATGCTTGGGGAGACACATTAACAGTGATTGAAAATAGGAAGTTAGTTTATAGAGAAATGCAATTAATTTGAATATTAATGCAACTAATTTGAATATAAATAGCAAAGATCATATTATCTTATAACTTCTAAAATCTATGTGAAGTAGCCAGATCTCCCTCGGTATTTTCTCAGTTTTGCAGTTGAGACAACTCTGGTTTAAGGAGATTAAAAAGCATCCCAAATTCATACATGTAATTCAGAAGTCATAGGATAAGACCATATAATATCAATAAAAATAGTAAAATCTGGCATATTTAGCAGTTACTATGTTCAAGGCAATTCTTACAAGGTTAAAAACCTATGTCCAGCTCCAGTTAAAATTTCATTCAAAGTGGTCTTTGGACTAAGAGTAGAAGCATCACCTGGGAATGCAGAATTCAGGGGTCACCCCAAAGAATTTGCATTTTAATAGGATCTTCAGGAGATTCATATGCACAAGAAAGTTTGAAAGAGCTGCTTTATACCCCACTCCACACCTGCCTGTACATTGACTGTGAAGTTCCAACAGGATCAATGAGAACCATCAAGCCACTAGAAAATGTAGTAGAACCCAAAAGAAAGGTTGAGGCGGGAGATAGAGATTTGAGCCTTGACTCTCACAGTGAATAAAAGATGCTAAGGAGAACAGAAACAAAAGTCAGAAAGTCCTGAACAAAATCTCCACTGATTCAAAATTCCCACATATAACCACACCAAGAACTACACCCTAGATAATCACATCACATTTTAACTGCAATGTTCTATTCTCACATACAGCTCATAGAGACTGACATTTTCTTCCTCCGGTCTGGAACACACATCACAGAATATATGTCTTCCTCACCTTCACCATCAAAATCCAGCCTTGCACATAAAGCATTCAGATGACTGTGACTACAAATCCTCTGGCCCTCAACACCAATCAATAAGGCTTTTAATTGTCCTTGGGTCCCAATTTAAAACTCTATTAAATCTCTCAACCCAACCTCTAATATCCCAGTTCTCAAGGCCTTAGGTGAGTGGGTAATGTCCATCATCTGTCTAAAATGGCTTGGAAAAAGGAGATCTGGGAACTGAGGTTGTTGAAGTATAGCCCTCAAGGGGTAAGTTAGGAACTGAAAAAGGTGTATCCAGTTGACCCTCTGTGTAGCTCCTCAGTAGATGCGCCCAACAAGTAGAAGAATCTGTTAACTTTAAAAATGGAAACTGAAGAGGGCATCGCAACGAAAGAGTGTTTTTTATCTAGACCTCAAAGAATGAGTGGTTTTTCCATAAGCAGAAAAGGCTCAGCTACTAGAATGAATGAGCAAAGTCTTACGAGTGTGAAAGCGAGGCCCAGGTTTTCCTCCCTATTATAAACCCACAGTCAAAGCAAATTTACAACCACTCGCTTCCCTCTATGTGAAAGGAAGAGTCGGGCTATATATCTTCTTTGTGCTGAGACCTTAAAGATCAGCTTTTAACCTAGAGTGGGTTTTTATGGCTGAGTTATAAACATCCAAGAACTAAAGCCTGACAGTTCCTTAAGTATTGTCACATCTGTAGATGATGCTTCAGTAATTTCAGCACATTTCAACTTCTGCTGAATACTATGCCTTAAGCATGATGAGTTTGATTTTATCTGTCTAAACAACACAAAGGGAAGCACAGAGTTGCAGTTTCATGATGAATTGAGTCCATATAGCCAGCCACACTGCAAAATCTGTGAAGGATGCTTTCAAAACGAGATTCACTGAAGTGGACTAGCCATTCTGCCACGTAATTAATTGCTTAACTTTCTTTGCACATTTCCTGCATAAGCACAAGCTATATATTTTTAAAATATCAACTAACATCTTTGCAGTAATATACAAGCTTGCAAAGAAGAATGTGTGCAGTCACATGCATTATGAGACTGAATCCTCACAAAAGTTTCACATGTTAGGTAAAACAGGTTTTATTGTCCTCATTGGGTCAGAAAGGATACAATTTGTCCAATATCTTATCAGTAAATGGTTGAAAGTAGGACCCAGTACCGATGTGTTAAAAATCAGGTAGTCAGCATTAGAATGGACTGTGTCATATGAGAACTCTTATTCAACTGGGCTTATAGTAACTCTTCCACTTTCTCTGCTGAGTGTGGAGTGACCATATTTGTGGTTTTAGATGCAAGATGTAATTGGAGCGGCTACAGCCAATCAGAACAACTTCCGCATCTGCATGGATCATACCATTGCCTATATGAATACTTATTCCATTCCTAAGATTGTGCAGAATCGGGTCCGGACTTGGTATGAATATACGTGGGCCTCTCAAAGAATGCTAGGTAAGCATTGCAAATTACTGATTAAGTCCCTGTAAACCGTGTCCCATAATGAAAATCCTGTAAGGCAGCAGCAGAGACTAATTGGATTTGAACAAAAGATTGGGGAACAACTAAATAATCTTTAAAGCACTCACTTAATACCATGGGATTTTTTTCTCAAATCAGACATAACTTTCTGATTATGCAAATCCTGGAAGGCTTGCTAAATTTTCTTCAGTGCCCAACAGATGCTAGATATTACACACATTACCTCATCTAATCTTCACCCAAAAACATGGGGAAAATTAGGTGTTACCAGCCCCCTTTTAGGAGACAAGGAAATGGAGGCTCCTAACTGAAAAAAAATTGGCCAAGGGCACAGAGCCAGCAAATGGCCTAAACTGAGCTCAGACGTGCACCTGTTCTCCAAACTCTTGCTCTGTCTGCAACATCATCCTCTTCCTAGAGCTCAGCGCTCAGAGCAGCGATCTTTCAGGCCACACTCCGCTACAGGTCCCTTCCAGGAGACCCTTTATCATTCATGTTGTCTACTGTTAGTACCATAGCACTGAAGGTTAAAATAACATTTACTAAAAGATACAAAGTAAGTTAAAGATAATGTGCTACTTAACAATAATCAGATTCAACTTTCAGTTTGCACCTCACCCTATAAAAATAAGAACTGGTGCTACTGAGAAGTCAGAAAGGCTACTGACTTTAGAATGCAAATTACAGTGTGATTCCCAAATCACGAAGTTCCCAAAAAGCAGGTAAGAACCACTGGTTGTTGATGATTTTCTTCTCCTCTCTGCTGGTCTTAAGAGATGCCAACCACAGGTTTAGAACATCTTCCTGAATCTAGATGACGAAAAGCAAACCTTTTCCTAAGCACCCACAAATATTCTTGCGGGCGCCTCACGCAGGGGGCGGAGCAGGGACAGAAAGGGTAGCAGACCCCTTCCTTCTCTCCCTGTGGACCCAGCTCCAAACCCTCGGCTTAGGAAGGAAATAGAGATAAGCAGCCCTTGGAAACAAAGAGCTGTGTTTTTATAGAAAGAACTTTCATATTTAGAATCAGTATTTGAATCAAAATTAGATGGCATGGATTGTTTTCTTTTTTCTAAATGGATGTAAGAAAACATCAAAAGTAATCAACTCTCAGAAACCCATACTATACTATAGACTAAGAATGTGTAGTTTTGTTCATGGACCGTTTTGTTCATGGACCATTTTATCAGCCTAACGGCCCATCAGAGGATAAGATGGTTGGATGGCATCACTGACTTAATGGACATGAGTTTGGGTAAACTCTGGGAGATGGTGATGGACAGGGAGGCCTGGCGTGTTGCGGTTCATGGGGTCGCAAAGAGTCGGACATGACTGAGCGACTGAACTGAACTTAAAAGGCCCATCGTTTAATTCCCAGGTTAAAAAAATCTTATGTATTCACATAGTTCATTGAGTTAATAAGCAAGGAAATAACAATCACTTGACTTTGCTCACTTAATACATTTCTTCTTTAGATTCCACTCCCAGCCCAGCCACTCACCACGTATGCACAAACAAGGCACTTAACACTTTTTTTGCCCTGAATTTCACTGCCCCTTTCGTTTCTTCTTTCCAGAAAGCAGGAATGAACATACTTAGGGTTGTCCCAAGCGTCCAATAAGATCATGACAGAACTCTGTAAGCCACGTGGTACTCATTATACTCATTCTTGCCATCCCTAGGATGTTAGAGCTGTGGAATCAGAAGATGGGAACTAGATCATTTTCCCACCCCAGTGTATTCACTAGCCTTGGCCCCATCCTCTCTAAACTTTATGCCTAAAGCTTCAGCACGCACAAAGTTCTGGAATTATTCAGAACTGTCCTGTCACCAATAGTGAAAATACATTTCTTTTCCGATGTGACGGGCATGCATGTCCAATAAAAGTAACAAAAATATAGACAGTGGTGCAGCTGTTTATTTACAAAGCAGGAGTTGGCATTTTGTTTCTGTTATTGTTTTAATGTTTCCTGAACTTCGGTATTGTTTACTAATGACTCTTCTTTGTGGGTGGGCGTGTTTATCTCTATGAAGATGAGTCCGATCTCCTTGAGACGCTGCCGACCACCATGCAGCTCGCCCTCACTGTTGACGTCAACTTTAGCATCATCAGCAAAGTCGACTTGTTCAAGGCAAGTGCTTCTCCAGCTCGTAGGAAAGGCACCACCCACATCAATTTCCCGAGAAATATCAAAGCTCTTCCTGAATACAGCATTTATGATTTTCTGCCCTATTTTTAATAAAATCAAAGTAATCTGGAGACTTTACGTGAAATTAGAGTCAAATAAACTATGGGTCTCTCTTCAGCAGATGACTTATTCTTTAGCAGCCTCTCTTTCCTAATTGGTGTCAAAGAAGAAGCGCTCTTCAGGCTCTTCTGGCATTAATTTAAATATAATTAAATTCTACAGCTCTATGTCTTTGCTACTAAGCACGTCACTTCCCATTTGTGAATACACCTTGGCAATGCATGACAATCAGGCCCCAGATTAGCTCTGGATTGGCCTGACAATCAGCGAATCAGTGCCTAATTATGTCTCTAATACAAATGATTTTGATTCAGATGCTTTACACGGCCAAATTCAAATTTAGAGGCTTTTTTTTTTTTAAAGAAAAAATGTATAGCAAAGAAATTTTAATGTTTTGAATGTTTCTAATTTTCCTCTTCTTAATGCATTATATTACATGTAAGTAACATGTAATATGATTTTTCACCTAACACTTATTCTGTGTGGGGCACTCACTGATTCATCTATTTAATTAACTCATTCAACAAACATTTATTCAGTTCTTACTATGTTCCCAGCACCATTTTAGCTACTAGGAATTTGACAGTTAAAAATAAATACTTGCACACTTGGAGCTTAAATTTCAAAAAAGAAGAATGAAACATCAGTATAGAACATGTGTGGAGGTGATGACGCTAGGAACAGAATTAAACCGGTTAAGGAGAGTGAGGGTGGTATTGGCCATGAAAGGCTTGCTCTAGGCAAGAGCAACCGAGCATCTGGGCAGAGGACAGCAGGAAGCGAGGGCGTGAGCATGCGGGTGCTGGGAGCAGGAAAGCAGGGGTCAACGGAGAGGCCGCCCTGCAGGAGGATGGACGAGACGAAGCTCTGGTCTGCGAGGCTTAAGGCACAGTGGTGTGCGGAAAAACCGCAATGATAAATCAGGGCAAGTTAACGGAGGGCTTTGGAGGCTGTGGCGTAAACTTTGGGTTGTCCTCTGAGATGCAGAAACCACTGAAGATCTTGAGCAGAAGGTGACCTACTTGAGATCTTTTTGAAAGGGATTTTTTCCTGCTGGGCGGAGAATAGACCATAGAAGCAAATATGGAAGTCAGGGAAGCCAAGGAGGGATCACCATCTGCAGAATTCTATAGGGATCATGGCACTCAGACCCAGAGGAGTTGTAGCAGACTTTGTGTGTGTGTGTGTGTGTGTGTGTGTGTGTGTGTGTGATCAGTCACTCAGTCGTCCAACTCTTTGTGACCCCATGCAGCAGAGTTAAGAAGTGGCCCAATATTGAATGCATTCAAAGAAAGAGCCTATAGTTTTTGCTATTTGATTGTGTGAAGAGAGAAAAAAAAAATCAAGGATGATTCAGGATTTAAGCTGAGGAACAGTAAGAACAAAGATGCCATTTGCAAAATAGGAAATTTTAAAGCAAGCGTAGAGTGAGAAGGATAGAAATAGATTGTTTGGAGATGTGTTAGTGTGAGGTGAGAACCAGACTTCAGATGGAATGTCATGTAGGCAGTTTGATAAATAAATCTGAGCTCAGAGAAGAGGTCCAAGCTGGAGCCATAAATTTGGGCAAATGAACATATTGATAGATTTTAAGATAAGGACTAGATATGACATAATAGATGTAACCCACACAGAAAGACATGACTTGAAAATAGGAGAAAGACACTTTTGCGTAAAAGATGAGGAAGCAGATACTGTATGCTGAAATGGTTAGGCAGCATCGCTCTCAATATTAGCTTAGCCCAAGACTGCAGGGAACTAGAGCTAGGTCAGTATCCTAGACCCTTTTCTTGGGTGATATGTCCTGTTCTAAATTTCCATAAGGATTTGAATGAAGATATAAACCATGTGATTTTCAAACTGGCAGATGAAACAAAGCAAGAGGAATAGTTATAAATATGTTAGATGACAGAACTTAAAATTAACTGAATGCTTTGAAACAATGAGCAAAACCAAGTTTAACTTCCATAGGCATAAAAGAAAAATCCTGAATTTAGTCCTAACATTATAAAAAAGCAATAGTTTTATAACAACTTTTCTAATACCTGGGAGTTTTACTTGACCTCAAGCTACATGTGAATCCATAAAGTTATACACAATATTGCCCTAAATTTTAACCTAATATTAGTTTTCTTGATTATTGCAACTACATTTGTATTAACATATATGGTAAATAACCAGTTTTAAGAAGTGAAGTGAAAGTCGCTCAGTCATGCCTGACTTTTTACAACCCCATGGACTATACAGTCCATGGAATTCTCCAGGCCAGAATACTAGAGTGGGTAGCCTTTCCGTTCTCCAGGGGATCTTCCCAACCCAGGGATCGAACCCAGGTCTCCTGCAGTGCAGGCAGATTCTTTACCAGCTGAGCCAAAAGGGAAACCCAGTTTTAAGAAGGACTTTGACAAATTAGAGTATCTTTCAGGAGATAAGAAGTATGGATTGAGTAGAGGACCAAGAAAATAGCAAAAGGATGATTTTTAAAACAAAATTATTCTATAATAGTACAAATCAGATCAATGATTGCTTACAGTTGGGAGTGCATAAGAAGATATTGACTATGAGGAGACATTAGGGAATTTTATGGAGTGATAGAAATTTTTTTGTCTTACTAGAGAAGTTCCACAATGTATGCATTTATCTAAATTGATCTGTCCTTTAAAATTTATATACTTAACGGCATATAAATTATTCTTCAGTTAAAAAAAGAATGGCTTCAAAAGAAAATGTATAGATGCTGAGTATATTTAGTTATTGGGAAAATTAATTCAATAGCACCAGTAGTTACATGGAGTAATGTTTGTTAAATGAACAAGGAATAACATTTACTCTCCCTATTTCGGCAAAATAGCGTTCAACTGTAAACCCCATTTCTGAGCTGCAGATACATCTACTGGAATAAAGCATTCTTGGAGAAAAAGGCTTGGATCTAATGGTCTTGATCCCCACTGGAGGGGTCTTAGAGGAAAGAGAGAGGACAGGAGGGAAGGTGCCCTGGGGTCAATTCCTGGAGATTTTAGAATGTAGTTTCCTAATTGGAAAGTGGTTTCCAATTTCTAGTACAAGCGCCACAGTGGAAGCTCTGGTGAAGTAGAAACATCATGGGATGCGTTCGGTTTTCTGATTTTCTATCAGGGAGACTAGGAAAGGGATTTCTACCTTGGTTAACAGGTGACTCTAAATAACTCGTTTTCAAGCTGCAGCTTGCAATTCATTCGGGGATCATGAATTCAATTAAATGGGCCATAACCAGCATATAAAATAGACACGAAAATATCAGAGTGCTACACACATAAATAAGGGTGAGCATTATACTACAAAATTTTTGTTTCTATTATTTATTTTTTAAATATACATATACATATCTATGGGCTCTCTAGATGGCGCTAGTGGTAAAGAATCTGCCTGCCAAAGCAGGAGACGTAAGAGACACGCATTCGATCCCTGGGTCAGGAAGATCCCCTGGAGGAGGGCATGGCAACCCACTCCCGTATTCTTGCCTGGAGAATCCCATGGACAGAGGAGCCTGGAGGGTTACAGTCCATGGAGTTGCAAAGAGAGTCGGACACAAATGTGTGACTTTCATTTCAATGACTAGCTTAATTGAGAATAAGTGAGAACAACCATCTATGTTTTAAAGAAAACAAAAGCTTTAACTGATACACCAACAACTTTTATGGAATTATCTCTGACTTGGGAAGTTATCAGTTTCCAGCCTCAAAGTTATTTCTTTTGTTTTTGCATATATTTTTGGAAATCCATAAAATCAACAATATCTGATTGAGGAAAAAAAAAGGTTAGATCTTCACATGTTGCTACCATTATACATAGCTTCATTCTTCCCTGACATTTCCATTAAAGATGTAGTTCCTTCCAGAAAGAACCCATTTCCATTTATATTTCAGTTAAATGAAAAAAGTTATTTTTTTCCCTAAAGCCAGTGAAGTAGAAAATAAGCAGGTATGGAAAAATTCCTGAATTTCTTTCTTTTCTAAACCTCAGGAAGACAATCTTTGTAGCTGACACAAATTTGTTACTTTCTTAGGGAGGAAATAGACTGATGAGGGAATCTTACACCCTTAGCTCATAAATTATACCCAGCTTATGCGGCGCTTCTCATTCATTCAGAGTTTACTGAGCGTCACCTCTGCCCTCGAGGGTCTGAGGCACAAAGGAGAAATCCTTCGGGGCTTCTGTGCCCAGAGGGTCCACAGGTGGCTTTGGAGTGAAAAGGTGGCGGGTCCCAGGCAGGAGCCTCGCTGTCAGGCGTTAGGACCAGAGCACATGGGGACAACTAGAGACAATCTGGAAAGGTCAGCTGAAGCCACGCCAAGGCATGCGGGCCGATCCTGCAGGCCCAGGAGCCTGGAAAGGAGGAAGCCAGCGGCACGGGTTTCAGTTTTACCAAGACCAGAAGTGGGGATGCTTCAAATAGAACAGAACATCCAGGGATAACAACAAAAAAAGTGACTGTCAACTGTTAACAACCTCCATATCTTGAATTCTCCCTGAAAATGGATCTTCCATATCTTCAAAAGGCCAGAAGGCAGGAGCAGAGAAAGAAAGAGATAGAACGCGTGTGCACGCACGCGCGAGCGCACGCACACACACACGCGCGTGCACACACACACACACACACACACACACAGAAGAATCTGACCCCAGGACTGGAGGATGGTGGGCATGCTTTCCAATCTTCATGATTAGGGTAAATTAAAAGTACTTGAAAACCATTTGATTCATGAATACCTAGTGTAAGATGCCCTAAAGAATACGCAAAGAGTTGGACATGACTGAGCGACTGAACTGAAAGAATGCTGTAAGTTTCTATCTTGAATCTTCAGTCAAAAATTTCGCAAGGACTTGTCTCCACTTTGTAAATGTGTGAAGGGATGAAGAGGTAGTAGAATGTGTTTGCAGTGTAGCACCAGAAAATAATTCTATGCTAAATAAACTTGTTTCAGGTTTTCCAAAGATATATGTCTGTTGCTTTAATTGGGCATTGTATTCAGTTTTTAAAAGGACAGTTCAGTTCAGTTCAGCCGCTCAGTCGTGTCTGATTCTGCAACCCCATGGACCTCAGCATGCCAGGCCTCCCTGTCCATCACCAACTCCTGGAGTTTACTCAAACTCATGTCCATCAAGTTGGGGATGCCATCCAACCATCTCATCCTCTATCTTGCCCTTCTCCTCCTGCCCTAAATCTTTCCCAGTATCAGGGTCTTTTCAAATGAGTCAGCTCTTTGCATGAGGTGGCCAAAGTGTTGGAGTTTCAGCTTTAGCATCAGCCCTTCCAATGAACATGCAGGACTGATCTCCTTTAGGATGGACTGGTTGCATCTCCTTGCAGTCCAAGGGACTCTCAAGAGTCTTCTGCAACATCACAGTTCAAAAGCATCAATTCTTTGGCTCTCAGCTTTCTTTATGGTTCAACTCTCACATCCATACATGACCACTGGAAAAACCATAGCCTTGACTAGACAGACATTTGTCGGCAAAGTAATGTCTCTGCTTTTTAATATGCTGTCAAGGTTGGTCATAGCTTTTCTTCCAAGGAGCAAGCTTCTTTTCATTTCATGGCTACAGTCACCATTTGCAGTGATTTTGGAGCCCAAAAATATAAAGTCTCTCCCTGTTTCCATTGTTTCCCCATCTATTTGCCATGAAGTGATGGGACCAGATGCCATGATCTTAGTTTTCTGAATGTTGAGTTTTAAGCCAAATTTTTCACTCTTTTCTTTCACTTTCATCAAGAGGCTCTTTAGTTCTTCTTTGCTTTCTGCCATAAGGGTGGTGTCATCTCCATATCTAAGGTTATAGATATTTCTCCCTGCAATCTTGATTTCAGCTTGTGCTTCATCCAGCCCAGTGTTTCTCATGGTGTACTCTTCATAGAAGTTAAATAAGCAGGGTGACAATACACAGCCTTGATGTACTCCTTTCCTGATTTGGAACCAGTCTGTTGTTTCATGTCCAGTTCTAACTGTTGCATTTTGACCTGAAGATTTCTCAGGAAGCAGATCAGGTGGTCTGGTATTCCCATCTCTTGAAGATTTTTCCACAGTTTGTTGTGACCCACACAGTCAAAGGCTTTGGCATAGTCAATAAAGCAGACCTAGATGTTTTTCTGGAACTCTTTTGCTTTTTCGATGATCCAACAGATGTTGGCAATTTGACCTCTGGTTCCTCTGCCTTTTCTAAATCCAGCTTGAACATCTGGAAGTTCACGGTTCATGTACTGTTGAAGAGAATTTTGAGCATTACTTTGCTAGCGTGTGAGATGAGTGCAATTGTGCGGTAGTCTGAGCATTCTCTGGCATTGCCTTTCTTTGGGATGGGAATGAAAACTGACCTTTTCCATTCCAAAGGACAATGTGCTTCTATTTCTTTCCTTTTAACCTTGTGAAATCTGTTTATTTATTAGGGAAACAGTGAGTGTCCTCATGCTTTAATGAAAGTACTGTAAGTCATGCTGGAGTAACCCAAGTTGTAATACGGACAATGTTACAGGAAGGTGCTCCATCTGTCCCTGATCTTTCATTGCCAGTGCCCTCACCACACACCTTGCGGTACCCAATTGTCATATGGCCCCCGTATTAGGGCACTCCAGAGAATCAGCCTGCCAATGATGGAGATGCAGGAGATTCAGGTTCTGTCCCTAGGATGGGAAGATCCCCTGGAGAAGGAAATGACAGCACACTCCAGTATTCTTGCCTGGAGAATCCCATGGACAGAGGAGACTGGTGGGCTGCAGCCCAGGGTGTCGCAGACTTGGACACGACTAGGGGGTATTTATTTTAAAGAAGGGCTCATGTAATCATGAGGACCAACAGATCCAAAACCTTCAGGACAGGTCAGCTCGTTGGAAACCCTGGCAAGTGTTACTGTTGCAGCTCAAATCCAAAGGCAGTCTGGAGGCAGATTTCCCTGCTCCTCAGGGAACTTCAGACTTTTTTCTCTGAAGGCCTTCAATTTATTGGATGAGGCCAACCCTCAGAATGGAGTGTACCTTGCTTTGTGTGCATGCATGGCTACATCGCGTCAGTCGTGTCCACCTCTTTGTGACCCTATGGACTGTAGCCCACCACGGTCCTCTGTCCATGGGATTCTCCAGGCACGAATACTGGAGTGGATTGCCATGTCCTCCTCCAGGGGATCTTCCTGACCCAGGGATCAAACTCTTATGTCTCCTGCATTGTCAGATGGGTTCTTTACTTCTCAAAAATCATAGCTACTGTTTATTGGGTTCTGCTTGCACTGTATTATCTTCTTTGTTACCTTCTCTCAGTTAATTCTCCCAGCAAGTCTCTGAGAAAAGTTTTATGACCCCTCATTTTACAGAAAGTAGAAGCTATTTACCTGACTGAGGCCAAAGAGCGGGAAGCAAATTTTTACTGCACAGTCTACAGTCTTAGCAGTTCGGTGATGAGACCTTTCAGCTCCCCACCAGCCCTGTCTAGATAAGTGATAAGATGCTGAGAAGTGTCCCCAGAGTCAAAAAACAACAAAGCATCCTTCGGTGAATGTCACAGACTTAGACTTGGCACGCCGGTTAGTTTCACACCAGATACCTAAATTACGCACGCTTTGCTACTCTCCTACTAAGACCTTATGTAGCTCATGTGGTTTTTTTCCCTCTTGTTCAAAGCAGGTAGAACTAAAGTCACAGAATTTCACCAAAACTTTGCTTCAATCAATTGCGGTGAATTAGTAAGATTTGCTCCTTCTACATGGGGTGATCAGAGTTTCCAAAGAGCTTTAAGATGAATAGTCATTTTTTGAAATTCTTTTTCACAAAAATGGGTCTCTTTTTCCAGCCCAAGCTCAAGTATTAAGCTAATAAGGAGTGATTCATTCCTATGAGGTTGGACAATTTTCCTTCCTACCTGATGATTTATCACTTTTGCATTGATTTTTAAATATGTTTTATCAAATTAAATGCTAGGGAAATCACACTGCTTCTACCACTAAATTACCAGAAATTGGAGAAAATTTAGCGAAAGTTCTGTTGCGCCACCTAGTGTGTAGAATTAAGATTGCATCCGTTAGAAACAAAAAGAGCCACCTGCTTATCGGTAGGGCTTCCCAGATGGGCTTCCCTTGTGGCTCAGTTGGTAAGAATCCGCCTTGATGCGGGAGACCCAGGTTCAATCCCTGGGTTGAGAAGATCCCCTGGCGAAGGGAAAGGCTACCCACTCCAGTATTCTGGCCTGGAGAATTCCACGGACTGTATAGCCCGTGGGGCCACTTTTCCAGGGGGCGCAGTGGTACAGAGACATGAGTTCCATCCCTGGATTGGGAAGACCCCCGTAGTAGAAAATGGCAACCCACTCCAGAATTCTTGCCTAGAAAATTCCATGGACGTCCAGGGGTTTGCAAAGAGTTGGACACGACTGAGCACGCAGGGCCCCAGCCCCGAGGTCGGAGAGGAAAGACCCCAAACTGGAAACGCAGGTACCACCAGCCTGCCAAGGAAAGCACGATGCTTCTCACGATGTTTGCTGCTCCGGTGAAAATGCGGGCCCCTTCCCAAACAGGACCCCTCCCGGGCGGCTGTGACTCGTCCTTATGTGGCAAGTAGAGCCTGGAAAGGCTGTGATGTCAGAGACAGGAAGCACGCGGAGAGGAGCTTGGTCTGTAATAGCAGATTGAGCCACGGGTGGAATGGGAAAGGCACTGTATTTCTTCCCCTCACCCAAGGGTCCATCTGTTCACATATTTCTTCCCAGGGGCCTGAAATCAAAGCATTACAGGAGGCTTACTGCTTTTCATTTTTAACTTTATGTTTAACCACGGTGGTATCAGTAAAATTGTTGCTGCTGCTGCTGCTAAGTCACTTCAGTCGTGTCCGACTCTGTGCGACCCCATAGACGGCAGCCCACCAGGCTCCCCCGTCCCTGGGATTCTCCAGGCAAGCGTACTGGAGTGAGGTGCCATTGCCTTCTCCAAATACTGTTGCTAAACTTGTTTAGTATTCTGACATTGAGCTTATAACCCAGATAAACTCTACTCAACAGAACATGCTGAGCAGTCACTCTGTCTAAAGCAGGAGTGGGGTGCCTCAGACCCTACACCCTAGGGTCACTGCTCTCCACTGCCTCCCAGAAAGTGGGCAGACTTTACATAAATAAGATGACATCCTTGGCTGCTGTGTGATAGTTCAGTAACTCAAAACATACAGAGCGCTTATATCAATACATCAGATATAAGTGCATTATTCATATATTGTGATTATTACTACTGTCCCTGAGGAATAGAACTGATTCAGCCACAGGGCAGTTTTCACGCAGGTAAAACCAGTGTGTGGCCATGCTTGATCCTAGGAAGATGGATTAGATTCATCCTCAGGGTTGCATCCAACTTGGGACTCCTCATTTTGAAGGTGATACTGAGGCTCCCAGAAAAGGAGAATTATTGTTTGTTCTCAGGGAAAGCCTGATGGAAATGACTCTCCTCGTGTTTGCAAATATGAAGTATAGGGTTTGGTCTAATATCACGTAGAACTCAATAAGTTATGCCATCATAGTATCTTGCGAACTATTTACCACATTTGACTTGGCTGTTCCCAAAGCTACCAATCAATAACGTGACTGGCAGAGTCGATAGTATGGGCGACTGGGTTCAGAATTCCTGGCTAGACATATCACCCACCCCTGGTTTAGTGGGAGTGCAGTTTCAGATGGGCCAGAGCACGGCCTCTTATGACAAACAGGGCTGAGTTGAGAAAAGCCTTGAAGATTCTTGTTTATACTTGAGGGTTACTGAAAGTCCCAGCGAGTTATATATTACTGATAATATCTTGACTTCTTTTTCAAATAACTTGGGGAGAATGAGCTTAGAAATGAAGAAATCCTTCAAGACTGAGAAGGTTAGCGCCCAAAGATAAATTTTACCAACTTGACAATTGTGTTCAGTTTGCCAGTATTAAAAGGACTTCCTGGGTATGGGAACCATCTTCTAACATATAGCTCATGTGTTGAATAAAAATAGAATTTCTCCCAACTGCATTCAAATCTCCAGATACCTTATTCAAATATGAGTCCAATTTTATACAGCACTGAACTTCCCGTTGTTGAAAAGAGAATGCTTTCTAACAACTACATGACGGATGTCAGGCCTTATTTATTTAGTACCTGGCATGCCCCCAGCCCTGGCAAGACATCGCAGAGATGGAAGCCACAGTCTTGCCCTGTTGCTCAGAGTGCAGATTAAACAGCGCCCGCCCCCACACACACCCTGATAAGTCTTTCTCCAACACGTCTTCCACGTGTGAGCTCAGCCAAAGAGTCAATACACGTCCTCAGCCTCTGTTCCCTGATCTAAACTCCAGAAGTGCTGACAATGTGTTAATGAATGTCAGGCCTCACAGGGAGGTTGACAGAATTAAACAGATAAAAATAAGAAAATAAAATGTAATACAAATGTATGATGAATACAAACAAAAGCGAATATTGACGCTCTCACAGGTACGCTCACTTTATAGAAAAAGGAACATTTACGAAACAATGGCTGTGTGCTGACTTTCTGAGAATCAGAAATTTTCCTAGTTACTTCTATTAAGGAAATGGAGCTGCATTATAGAGAAAAAAATGCCAACTCTGGGATGTGATTCTTTTTAATCATATGATAATGAAACAAACTGTATCTCAAGAAAACAATCATTTGGTGGGGGGGGGGGGGGTGCAGAGATAATTATTCTCAAATACATCCTAAGATATAACAGTTTCATAATGCAAACTTTATTTCACTAAGCCAAAATAGAGAAAGGAAGGACCTAGTCCTAAATCACAGTTGCCCCAAGGCCAGTGGCAACCTGTCCACAAAGCAATCATTAGGGTCCAGAATCAATTTATGAAGTTTAAGTTGTAGATTTTTTTCTAACACACAATTGCTATGGCCTATTTTCATGAATTAATACATATTTTATGCAAGTATGTTAATAAAAATATATACTTGTAATGGTTCATATGTTTTTCTCTGAGGAAATCCAAGACATAAGCCAACAGCTCTCCTTTTACGTATTTGGGCATTTCTACTGAGGAAAGCACTAATTGTTTGCTAAATTATTTTAAGGCTTGTCTCCTAGTTTGGTCCAGTACCTCCATCAATTAGGTTTCTTTATAGTGCTTTCTGCCAGTGAGTTAACCTGAAAAGTAGAAGAGAAAAGATGAAATGTGGTCCTTTTCGAAGAGGATTTTGTTCCTACAAACAATCCTAGGATGTGTGTTTTACTTTATTTTTACTATTATTAATAAAAGTTAAATGTGAGGTCTAATCTGTTATGCCCAGTTCCATTTTCCTTTTTCCCTCCCCAGAGGTGGCCACTCAGATAATTTTAAGAATAGCCTTCCAATCCTCATTTTTATTTTACTTTTTATCTATAAACATCAGTGACAGGCAGTATTATTTTGTTCAGTTTTTTTTTTTTCATAGCTGGAGTCATGGTGAACATATTCTATAGCTTGTTTTTCTGCAGAACACATTATTTGTTGAATTCAATCATATCTAGAGAGAAAGAGAACTGGTATATTGATTTTAAACACTTTATGCTATTGCAACCTACAAATCTTCAGTACTTTTATCTGTCCACAGATTGCCCTTTTGTTGTTTCCAGTCTTTTCAGTACTGAAAATAATACTGCCGCCTACATCTTTACATTTATGGAATTATTGCCATAGGAAAATAACACTTAGAATAATTAATAATTCCTATTAACATAACATAACACAGCTGGGAACTTTCATCAAAGTTCATTCCAGCAGGAATTGTTTAAGGAATAAAAACTTTATTTTGGCCTCAGTTCAGTCACTCAGTCATGTCCGACTCTTTGCAACCCCATAGACTGCAGCACGCAAGGCCTCCCTGTCCATCACCAACTCCCGGAGTTTACTCAAACTCATGTCCATCGAGTCGGTGATGCCATCCAACCATCTCATCCTCTGTCATCCCCTTCTCCTCCTGCCTTCAATCTTCCCCAGCATGAGGGTCTTTTCCAATGAGTCGGTTCTTCGCATGTGGTGGCCAAAGGATTGGAGTTTCAGCTTTAGCATCAGTCCTTCCAATGAATATTCAAGACTGATTTCCTTTAAGATGGACTGGGACTGCAAGGCCTACACATTATATTGTATTTTGGTCTACACATGATAGTTGTAAAAGTTAAGGCCAAAAAAATCAAATTTCAAATTATGCACATTAAAATCAATGTAAGTAGATTTTTTAAAAGATCTTCTCTTTCTGGTCATTTGCAATGCTACTATTCTCTATGTGTGGTAAGTTGCTTCTGACTCTTTCTGACCCCATGGACTGCAGCCCGCCAGGCTCCTCTGTCCACGGGATCCTCCAGGCAAGAATACAGGAGTGGGTTGCCATGCCCTTCTCCAGGGGATCTTCCCAATCCAGGGATTGAACCATGTATCTTGCATTACAGGCAGATTCTTTACCATATGAGCCACTAGGGAAACCCATTATTCTCCATAGGTATGAAAAATTGAGAGTTACCTTCATTGCAGTGATTTCTAGCCATGCTTAAGCTTTAAGAACTTCCAAATATATTTCTAATGAATTTTCTCTAGAATACCGAAAACACGAACTTCCTTTAGTGGGGGAGATCTTAAAATGAAGCCAAAGTGTTTTTTTCCTAAAAGAGGTCTGAGTGATCAGAACATCAATTTCTGAAATGAAATTTCTCTGAATCAATGACAGCATTGAAAGGAATAGAACACTTGAGCCATAGCTACAGAAGCTTTGCTATAAACAAAATAATAAATTTTAGAAAGAAATTAATGTTTGTCATTTGCCTTAAAAAATATGATAACCTATGAGACATACTAGGGATTAAAGTAAATAGAAATAAAAATTATGCATTTTGCACTAAGCAAATATATAGCAAAGAAAGAAGTGGTACATTTCTCTCTTCCTCAAAGGACCTTTGTATGTCTTTGCAAATACAAATCACACTCATCAAATGACTCAGCTTTGTCGCCCACATGAGCACCTTCTTCCTGTTTCCCAGCCCCCCACCCCTGCCCCGTCTCCTGTCCGCACTCCCAGGCAGAAGTGAGAGCCCCCTGTCTTAAAACTTTTATGGATATTTCCATGACAGAACTTACAGCATGATTAAATTTACCACAAATTACTGTTTTTCTGTTTGCTTAAAACATCATTCCCAACTAGACTCACTCTCTTTCCTGGACCAAGGGCATGGTTCATAGCAGCTTCTCATCATCACATGTTGGACTGTGTTAAGAAGGTTTTCCTATTGGCTTCAGCCTTTCTCTCTATTGAAGAGAACCAAAAGCTATAGTTTCTCAAATAAATTTTTAAATCCTAGCTTCAAGTTCATCTGAATGCTTCTCACCCATGGCTATTTGAAAATACTTCAATCATAAATCATTAACTTTCCTTATCAGTCAAGCAAGCCTGAGGTCTAAATTTTATATGGATCTAGGTCAAGTGTTTGCTACTGAAATTATTATGGAAACCTATGATTGCCAAAGAAATTATTATCCAATCCATGAACTGGAGGTCGATCCTTTGCTTTTCTACCTGGGGTCAATTATCTGAAAATAATAATGATCCTAAAAAATGGACAGGGACAAGCACAAAAAGAAAGCAGCTACATGCTAAAGTTCTGGGAGGAAAAATAAAAATATTTGATGAAAGTCAGTTCAGTTCAGTCGCTCAGTCGTGTCCGACTCTTTGTGACTCCACTGACTGCAGCACGCCAGCTTCCATGCCCATCACCAACTCCTGGAGCTTGCTCAAACTCATGTCCATCGAGTCAGTGATGCCATCCAGCCATCTCATCCTCTGTCGTCCCTTCTCCTCCCACTTTCAATCTTTCCCAGCATCAGGGTCTTTTCAAATGAGTCAGCTCTTTGCATCAGGTGGCCAAAGTATTGGAGTTTCAGCTTCAGCATCAGTTCTTCCAATGAACACCCAGGACTGATTTTAGGATGGACTGGTTGGATCTCCTTGCAGTCCAAGAGACTCTCAAGAGTCTTCTCCAACACCACAGTTCAAAAGCATCAATTCTTTGGTGCTCAGCTTTCTTTATGGTCCAACTCTCATATCCATACATGACTACTGGAAAAGTCATGTATGTAGCTTTGACTAGACAGACATTTTTTGGCAAAGTCATGTCTCTGCCTTTTAATATGCTGTCTAGGTTGGTCATAACTTTATTTCCAAGGAGCAAGCATCTTTTCATGGCTGCAGTCACCATCTGCAGTGATTTTGGAGCCCAAAAAAAATAAACTCTCTCACTGTTTCCACTGTTTCCCCACCTATTTGACATGATGTAATGGGACCGGATGCCATGATCTTAGTTTTCTGAATGTTGAGCTTTAAACCAACTTTTTCACTCTCCTCTTTCACTTTCATCAAGAGGCTCTTTAATTCCTCTTCACTTTCTGCCATAGAGCGGTGCCATCTGCATATCTGAGGTTCTTGATATTTCTCCTGGCAATCTTGATTCCAGCTTGTGCTTCCTCCAGCCATTTCTCATGATGTACTCTGCATATAAGTTAAATAAGCAGGGTGACAATATACAGCCTTGACATGCTCCTTTCCCGATTTGGAACCAGTCTGTTGTTCCATGTCCAGTTCTAACTGTTGCTTCTTGACCTGCATACAGATTTCTCAGGAGGCAGGCCAGGTGGTCTGGCATTCCCATCTCTTTCAGAATTTTCCACAGTTTGTTGTGACCCACAGTCAAAGGCTTTGGCATAGTCAGTAACGCAGAAATAGATGTTTTTCTGGAACTCTCTTGCTTTTTTGATGATCCAACAGATGTTGGCAATTTGATCTCTGGTTCCTCTACCTTTTCTAAAACCAGAACATTTGGAAGTTCACAGTTCACGTGCTGTTGAAGCCTGGCTTGGAGAATTTTGAGCATTACTTTGCTAGTGTGTGAGATGAGCGCATTTGTGCAGTAGTTTGAACATTCTTTGGCATTGCCTTTCTTTGGGATTGGAATTAAAACTGACCTTTTCCAGTCCTGTGGCCACTGCTGAGTTTTCCCAGTTTGTTGGCATATTGATTGCAGCACTTTCACAGCATCATCTTTCAGGATTTGAAATAGCTCAACTGGAATTCCATCACCTCCACTAGCTTTGTTCATAGTGATGCTTCCTAAGGCCCACTTGACTTTGCATTCCAGGATGTCTGGCTCTAGGTGAGTGCTCACACCATCATTGTTATCTGGGTCAGGAAGATCTTTTTTGTACAGTTCTGTGTATTCTTGCCACCTCTTCTTAATATCTTCTGCTTCTGTTAGGTCCCTACCATTTCTGTCCTTTATTGAGCCCATCTTTGCATGAAATGTTCCCTTGGTATCTCTAATTTTCTTGAAGAGATCTTTAGTCTTTCCCATTCTATTGTTTTCCTCTATTTCATTGCATTGATCGCTGAGGAAGGCTTTCTTATCTCTCCTTGCTATTCTTTGGAACTCTGCATTCAGATGGTATATCTTTCCTTTTCTCTTTTGCCTTTAGCTTCTCTTCTTTTCTCAGCTATTTGTAAGGCCTCCTCAGATAGCCATTTTGCCTTTTTGCATTTCTTTTTCTTGGGGGCCGTCTTGATCACTGCCTCCTGTACAATGTCTCAAACCTCCATCCATAGTTCTTCAGACACTCTATCAGATCAAATCCCTTGAATCTATTTGTCACTTCCACTGTAATGCAATGTAAGGGATTTGATTTGGGTCATACCTGAATGGTCTAGTGGTTTTCCCTACTTTCTTCGATTAAAGTCTGAATTTGGCAATAAGGAGTTCATGATCCAAGCCACAGTCAGCTCCCAGTCTTGTTTTTGCTGACTGTATAGAGCTTCCCCATCTTTGGCTGCAAAGAATATAATCAATCTGATTTCAGTGTTGACCATCTGTTAATGTCCATGTGGAGAGTCTTCTCTTGTGTTGTTGGAAGAAGGTGTTTGCTATGACCAGTGGGTTCTCTTGGCAAAATTCTGTTAGTCTTTGCCCTGCTTCATTTTGTACTCCAAGTTCAAATTTGCCTGTTATTCCAGGTATCTCTTGATTTCCTACTTTTGCATTCCAGTCCCCTCTAATGAAGAGGACTTCCTTTTTGAGTCTTAGTTCTATAAGGTCTTCATAGAATGGTTCAATTTCAGCTTCTTCAGCATTACTGGTTGGGGCATAGACTTGGATTACTGTAATATTGAATGGTTTGCCTTGGAAGTGAACAGAGATCATTTTCTTGTTTTTGAGATTGCACCCAAGTACTGCACTTTGGACTCTTTTGTTGACTATGAGGAGTAGAAAGTCTAATGAAAGTAGAAAATTCCAAATCACTATGTGAAGTGAGATTTTTGGAACATCTACAGATTTTTCTTTAACTTATTTTATAGATAAATTATTGGCTTCCCTGGTGGCTCAGATGGTGATGAATCTGCCTGCAATGTGGGAGACCTGGGTTCATTCCCTGGGTCTGGAAGATCCCCTGGAGAAGGGAATGGCTACCCCCTCCAGTATTCCAGCCTGGAGATTCCCCAGGGATAGAGGAGCCTGCAGCTTGCAGTTCATGGGGCCGCCAAGAGTTGGACATGACTGAGTGACTAAGAACACACACACATAGATAAATTATCATTATTTAGACAGAGAACAAATATAGACATATTTTCAAACAAATCAAATTTGTTTCTTACACTACTGAAGTGAATATGAACATTCGTTTATTTAACAGATATGGTTTTTGTAATCCTTAAGTACAGTTAAAGAAGATGACATGTTGGGGAAGAAAAACATACAAGTTTGCAAATGTAATATCTTACAATAGTGTGAAAGATGTTATTAAAAAGAAAAATATGTGGCAAATATTTTATATGTCAGTGTTAATATATTAATAATCAATTGTTATTACCATTACATTACCATAATCTTTAATACTTATCATTTACTAAGATTACGTTAAGTTTTACATGAGCAAAATTTTACTATTACAAAATCAGTACCATTTAACTCCCATTTAACAGACTAGGAAAATGAAGCCGTGAGATATAAAGATACACAGCAATAAGTAGTGGAAACAGGATTAAAACCCAAATATATCTGCATGAGTGCATGCTTAGTCACTCAGCTGTATCTAATTCTTTGTGACCCCATGGACTTTAGCCCGCCAGGCTCCTCTCTCCATGAGATTTTCCAAGCAAGAATATTGGAGTGGGTAGCTAGTGCCTTCTCCAGGGGGATCTAATATATCTGACCAGCATCTAAATTTTAACTATTATACTGTAGGTATTTTTTTTATAAATTTTGAGCTAAAACAAGTCCATATCCACTGGCAGCTAATATTTTAGAGTCAACACAGACAAAAATGTATTACTGTTTATTTCCACTGCATTTTAAAATTTCTTGGAATATTTGCCTTTTAGCTATATCAATAAGGATTATTTTTCTCTTTACTATTTTTCCTTAAGGGCTGTGACACACAGATGATTTATGACATGCTGCTAAGACTGAAGTCCATTGTCTATTTACCTGGTGACTTTGTCTGCAAAAAGGTGAGTGCCTGCAATTTTTCAAATGCGTGACTCATAAATAAATATATTTGAAGAGTTCAGATATAAGTCAAGAGAATAGTTTAAACAAAATTGCCCAAGGTGAGTTCCAAAGTATGAAAATAATCATGAGATGCAATTCTGTAAAACAATAATGTGCTTTCAGATTTCAAAATAGAATAAGACAATATGGATTTCATTACTTATGGGATATGAGTGTGGGTGGTCTGAAAGTTGGTTTGTGTATATGTAAGTCATCAACTGTCATACCCCATTAATTTCAAATACCTTCCCTTAATTCTACCTTTTCCCTTAAGAAGTGAAAGGTGGTCCTGCCCCTTTTATGTCTTCAACAAACTATCAGTTACCTCCATTTATCTCACCCAGTTAGTGGATAATCAATGCCATATTTTTTAAATTTTACTGTAATTATAAAGTAATACATGGTCATTATTTTTAACATGGGAAATACATAAAAGCACAAAGTGAAAAACTCCACCACCCA
Organism: Dama dama; assembly: GCF_033118175.1. NCBI lineage: Eukaryota > Metazoa > Chordata > Mammalia > Artiodactyla > Cervidae > Dama > Dama dama. Next base: position 73,459,217 of record NC_083701.1, read on the forward strand.
TAAATAACCACTATTAATATATTTCAACCTATCTCTTTTATAAATCAATTGATGGATAGTTAGAGCTTGTTTCATAAAATTAGTATCATACCTCCCTTATGTGTGAAACTTGCTTTGTCATGTCACAATATATCATAGAAAGTAATCTACAACCTTCTTTTTAAAGCTGTATAGTATTCCAGTCTATGAATATATCATAATCAATTTCCAAGTGTTTGCTATTATAAATAACTCCAAAATGAGTATTTTTGCACATCTCTGATTACTAACTTAAGGGAGAGAGAAGGAATGATGACTTTGGGTTTTTCATTTTGAGACATTAAATCAGTTGTGAAGGCAACAATCAAAATTAAACGTAGAGAAGGATGAGCAGTTCAAAGAAATGAAAGATGATCCAAAACCGTGGGGAGTTTACAGACAAGTGGGGGTAAGAAGCACTTACATTATCCCAAAATAATGTGTTAAATGTGGTGGGAAAGGTAAGCACAAGCTGTGGTAGGACCCAGATCGAGAACGCGTCTCCCTGGGGTGCTGGTAAGAGATCCTGGAGAAGACGCTGGGCAAGCAAAGTCCTGAAAAATGAATCGGCATGAACCCGGAGAAAGAAGAAGCAGGCGTTCCAGATAAAGGAAAAACCTTCACATGAGCTCAGGCAGAAAGGAAGGAACTGTGTCTACAGAGAGAGTGCATACAAGTCAAAAGCTGGGGGACGAGCCAAGATGGCGGAGGAGCAGGACGGGGAGACCACTTTCTCTCCTACAAATTCATCAAAAGAATAACTGAACGCAGAGCAAACTTCGCAAAACAACTTCTGATCGCTAGCTGAGGTCATCAGGCGCCCAGAAAAGCAGCCCATTGTCTTAGAAAGGAGGTAGGACAAAATATAAAGATAAAAAGTGAGACAAAAGAGCTAAGGACGGAGATCCGTCCCGGGAGCTCTTAGGCGGCATTGCTTGGGGTAGGGTCCGGGCCTGAGTGCCCTGAGGACAATCGGAGGGAGCTTCTGTGAGTTGCCAACTTGAACTGTGGGAGACCAAGAGAGAGAGAGTAAATTAACCGGCCCGAACACACTGCCGGCCGTTCGCAGAACAAAGAGACCGCGAAAGTCCAGAGAGGAGCTCGCAGGCTGCGGACCGGCCCAGCCCCGCCGGAGGCAGGAGGCAGGGGGGAGGGGAAGGTCGCGGCGAGACACAGGGCGCAGGCACCCGGCCGGCGCGGGCGGGACTGGGGCTGGGGACGCGGAGGGCAGAAGGCGCGCGCACCCGACTGGCGCCAGCGGAAACTGAGACTGGGTCCGCGGAAGGGAGCGGGCGCGCCACACCTGGGGAGAGTGCGCCCACCAAGCCCCTGGCTGCCTGGACCGCTCTGACGGGGAAGGCACAGAGAGCAGGCGCAGCTTTTCCTTCCGCGCTTTTGTGGAACACCCGAGGGCTGGAACCTCGCGCAGCGCGGGGCGCGCACCATATAGAGCAGCCGGGAGCCTGAGCGGCGCAGACGGAGAAAGCAGCGTCAGCCCCTCCCGGCAGCGCCAGCCCGTCCCCGCGGCGCCAGCCCCTCCCCGCAGAGCGACGGAACTAGCTACCTGAATAAGAGTCCACCTCCGCCCGCCTGTGTCAGGGCGGAAATGAGGCTCTGAAGAGACCGGCAAACAGAAGCCAAATAAACAAAGGGAACCGCTTCAGAAGGGACTGGTGCAACAGATTAAAATCCCCGTAGAAAACACCGACTACACCGGAAGGGGCTCTATAGATATCGAGAAGTGTAAGCTGGAACGAGGAGCTATCTGAAACTGAGCCAAACCCACACTGACCGCAACAGCTCCAGAGAAACTCCTAGATATAATTTTACTTTTTTCTCTTTTTTTTTCTTTTTTTTCTTTTTTATTTTTTCTCTTTTATTTGCCTTTAAAATTCCCTATTACTCCCCCATTACTCCTTAACTTTCATTTCCATAGATTTTTATGATTTTTTTAATTAGGGAAAAAAATTTTTTTTTTCTTTCTTTTTTTTCTTTTTTCTTCTTTCCTTTTTCTCTTCTATTTTCTATTTTTCTTTTTCTCTTATTTCTTTTAAAGTCCTCTCTTACTCCTCTACTACTCCTTAATTTTCATTTTCAATACACTATAACCTTACAAAAAAAAAAAGAAGAGAAGCCCTATTTTTAAACCGAAGATTATTCTCTCCCAATCTTGACTCTCCATTTTCTACCTCAGAACACCTCTATTTCCTCCTTTACCCTTCTCTTCCCAATCCAATTCTGTGAATCTCTGTAGGTGTCTGGGCTACAGAGAACACTCTGGGAACAGACAGCTGCGTAGATCTGTCTCTCTCCTCTTGAGTCCCCCTTTTTCTCCTCCTGCTCATCTCTATCTCCCTCCTCCCTCTCCTCTTCTTCATGTAACTCTGTGAACCTCTCTGGGTGTCCCTAACGGGGGAGAATCTTTTCGCCATTAACCTAGAAGTTTTCTTATCAGTGCTGTGTAGTTGGAGAAGTCCTGAGACTACAGGAAGAATAAAACTGAAATCCAGAGGCAGGAGACTTAAGCCCAAAACCTGAGAACACCAGAAAACTCCTGACTACATGGAACTTTAAGTAATAAGTGACCGTCCAAAAGCCTCCATACCTACACTGAAACCAACCACCACCCAAGAGCCAATAAGTTTTAGAGCAAGACATACCACGCAAGTTCTCCAGCAACGCAGGAACATAGCCCTGAACGTCAACATACAGGCTGCCCAAGGTCACACCTAACACATAGACCCATCTCAAAACTCATTACTGGGCACTCCATTGCTCTCCAAAGAGAAGAAATCAAGTTCCACGCACCAGAACACTGACGCAAGCTTCCCTAACCAGGAAACCTTGACAAGCCAATCGTCTAACCCCACCCACTGGGTAAATTCTCCACAATAAAAAGGAACCACAGACCTCCAGAATACAGAAAGCCCAGTCCAGACACAGCAATCTAAACAAGATGAAAAGGCAAAGAAATACCCAACAGGTAAAGGAACATGAAAAATGCCCACCGAGTCAAACAAAAGAGGAGGAGATAGGGAATCTACCTGAAAAAGAATTTAGAATAATGATAATAAAAATGATCCAAAATCTTGAAAACAAAATGGAGTTACAGATAAATAGCCTGGAAACAAAGATTGAAAAGATACAAGAAATGTTTAATAAAGACCTAGAAGAAATAAAAAAGAGTCAATTAAAAATGAATAATGCAATGAATGAGATCAAAAACACTCTGGAGGGAACCAAGAGTAGAATAACGGAGGCAGAAGATAGGATAAGTGAGGTAGAAGATAAAATGGTGGAAATAAATGAAGCAGAGAGGAAAAAAGAAAAAAGGATCAAAAGAAATGAGGACAACCTCAGGGACCTCTGGGACACTGTGAAACGCCCCAACATTCGAATCATAGGAGTTCCAGAAGAAGAAGACAGAAAGGCCATGAGAAAATACTCGAGGAGATAATAGCTGAAAACTTCCTAAAATGGGGAAGGAAATAGCCACCCAAGTCCAAGAAACCCAGAGAGTCCCAAACAGGATAAACCCAACGTGAAACACCCCAAGACACATATTAATCAAATTAACAAAGATCAAACACAAAGAACAAATATTAAAAGCAGCAAGGGAGAAACAACAAATAACACACAAAGGGATTCCCATAAGGATAACAGCTGATCTATCAGTAGAAACCCTCCAGGCCAGAAGGGAATGGCAGGACATACTTAGAGTAATGAAAGAGAATAACCTACAACCTAGATTACTGTATTCAGCAAGGATCTCATTCAGATATAAAGGAGAATTCAAAAGCTTTACAGACAAGCAAAAGCTGAGAGAATTCAGCACCACCAAACCAGCTCTTCAACAAATGCTAAAGGATCTTCTCTAGACAGGAAATGCAGAAAGGTTGTATAAACGTGAACCCAAAACAACAAAGTAAATGGCAACGGGACCACACCTATCAATAATTACCCTAAATGTAAATGGGTTGAATGCCCCAACCAAAAGACAAAGATTGGCTGAATGGATACAAAACCAAGACCCCTATATATGCTGTCTACAGGAGACCCACCTCAAAACAAGAGACACATACAGACTAAAAGTGAAGGGCTGGAAAAAAATATTTCATGCAAACGGAGACCAAAAGAAAGCAGGAGTCGCAATACTCATATCAGATAAAATAGACTTTCAAATAAAGGATGTGAAAAGAGACAAAGAAGGACACTACATAATGATCAAAGGATCAATCCAAGAAGAAGATATAACAATTATAAATATATATGCACCCAACATAGGAGCACTGCAATATGTACGGCAAACACTAACGAGTATGAAAGAGGAAATTAATAGTAACACAATAATAGCGGGAGACTTTAATACCCCACTCACAACTATGGATAGATCAACTAAACAGAAAATTAAAAAGGAAACACAAACCTTAAATGACACAATGGACCAGCTAGACCTAATTGATATCTATAGGACATTTCACCCCAAAACAATCAACTTCACCTTTTTCTCAAGTGCACACGGAACCTTCTCCAGAATAGATCACATCCTGGGCCATAAATCTGGTCTTGGAAAATTCAAAAAAATTGAAATCATTCCAGTCATCTTCTCTGACCACAGTGCAGTAAGATTAGATCTCAATTACAGGAAAAAAATTGTTAAAAATTCAAACATATGGAGGCTAAATAACACGCTTCTGAATAACCAACAAACCATAGAAGAAATCAAAAAAGAAATCAAAATATGTATAGAAATGAATGAAAATGAAAACACAACAACCCAAAACCTATGGGACACTGTAAAAGCAGTGCTAAGGGGAAGGTTCATAGCATTACAGGCTTACATCAAGAAATAAGAAAAAAGCCAAATAAATAACCTAACTCTACACCTAAAGCAATTAGAGAAGGAAGAAATGAAGAACCCCAGGGTTAGCAGAAGGAAAGAAATCTTAAAAATCAGGGCAGAAATAAATGCAAAAGAAACTAAAGAGACCATAGCAGAAATCAACAAAGCTAAAAGCTGGTTTTTTGAAAAAATAAACAAAATTGACAAACCATTAGCAAGACTCATTAAGAAACAAAGAGAGAAGAACCAAATTAACAAAATTAGAAATGAAAATGGAGAGATCACAACAGACAACACTGAAATACAAAGGATCATAAGAGACTACTACCAGCAGCTCTATGCCAATAAAATGGACAACTTGGATGAAATGGACAAATTCTTAGAAAAGTATAACTTTCCAAAACTGAACCAGGAAGAAATAGAAGATCTTAACAGACCCATCACAAGCAAGGAAATCGAAACTGTAATAAAAAATCTTCCAGCAAACAAAAGCCCAGGACCAGATGGCTTCACAGCTGAATTCTACCAAAAATTTAGAGAAGAGCTAACACCTATCTTACTCAAACTCTTCCAGAAAATTGCAGAAGAAGGTAAGCTTCCAAACTCATTCTATGAGGCCACCATCACCCTAATTCCAAAACCAGACAAAGATGCCACAAAAAAAGAAAACTACAGGCCAATATCACTGATGAACATAGATGCAAAAATCCTTAACAAAATTCTAGCAAACAGAATCCAACAACATATTAAAAAAATCATACACCATGACCAAGTGGGCTTTATCCCAGGAATGCAAGGATTCTTTAATATCCATAAATCAATCAATGTAATACACCACATTAACAAATTGAAAGATAAAAACCATATGATTATCTCAATAGATGCAGAGAAAGCCTTTGACAAAATTCAACACTCATTTATGATTAAAACTCTCCAAAAAGCAGGAACAGAAGGAACATACCTCAACATAATAAAAGCTATATATGACAAACCCACAGCAAGCATCACCCTCAATGGTGAAAAATTGAAAGCATTTCCCCTGAAATCAGGAACAAGACAAGGGTGCCCACTCTCACCACTACTATTCAACATAGTGTTGGAAGTTTTGGCCACAGCAATCAGAGCAGAAAAAGAAGTAAAAGGAATCCAGATAGGAAAAGAAGAAGTGAAACTCTCACTGTTTGCAGATGACATGATCCTCTACATAGAAAACCCTAAAGACTCTACCAGGAAATTACTAGAACTAATCAAGGAATATAGTAAAGTTGCAGGATATAAAATTAACACACAGAAATCCCTTGCATTCCTATACACTAACAATGAGAAAACAGAAAGAGAAATTAAGGAAACAATACCATTCACCATTGCAACAAAAAGAATAAAATACTTAGGAGTATATCTACCTAAAGAAACAAAAGACCTATACATAGAAAACTATTAAACTCTGATGAAAGAAATCAAAGAGGACACAAACAGATGGAGAAACATACCGTGTTCATGGATTGGAAGAATTAATATTGTCAAAATGGCTATTCTACCCAAAGCAATCTATAGATTCAATGCACTCCCTATCAAGCTACCAATGGTATTTTTCACAGAACTAGACCAAAGAATTTCACAATTTGTATGGAAATACAAAAAAACCTCGAATAGCCAAAGTAATCTTGAGAAAGAAGAATGGAACTGGAGGAATCAACCTGCCTGACTTCAGACTCTACTACAAAGCCACAGTCATCAAGACAGTATGGTACTGGCACAAAGACAGAAATATAGATCAATGGAACAGAATAGAAAGCCCAGAGATAAATCCACGAACCTATGGACACCTTATCTTTGACAAAGGAGGCAAGGATATACAATGGAAAAAAGACAACCTCGTTAACAAGTGGTGCTGGGAAAACTGGTCAACCACTTGTAAAAGAATGAAACTAGAACACTTTCTAACACCATACACAAAAATAAACTCAAAATGGATTAAAGATCTAAATGTAAGACCAGAAACTATAAAACTCCTAGAGGAGAACATAGGCAAAACACTCTCCGACATAAATCACAGCAAGATCCTCTATGACCCACCTCCCAGAATATTGGAAATAAAAGCAAAACTAAACAAATGGGACCTAATGAAACTTAAAAGCTTTTGCACTACAAAGAAAACTATAAGTAAGGTGAAAAGACAGCCCTCAGATTGGGAGAAAATAATAGCAAATGAAGAAACAGACAAAGGATTAATCTCAAAAATATACAAGCAACTCCTGTAGCTCAATTCCAGAAAAATAAATGACCCAATCAAAAAATGGGCCAAAGAACTAAACAGACATTTCTCCAAAGAAGACATACAGATGGGTAACAAACACATGAAAAGATGCTCAACATCACTCATTATTAGAGAAATGCAAATCAAAACCACAATGAGGTACCATTACACGCCAGTCAGGATGGCTGCTATCCAAAAGTCTACAAGCAATAAATGCTGGAGAGGGTGTAGAGTAAAGGGAACCCTCTTACACTGTTGGTGGGAATGCAAACTAGTACAGCCGCTATGGAAAACAGTGTGGAGATTTCTTAAAAAACTGGAAATAGAAGTGCCATATGACCCAGCAATCCCACTTCTGGGCATACACACTGAGGAAACCAGATCTGAAAGAGACACGTGCACCCCAATGTTCATCGCAGCACTGTTTATAATAGCCAGGACATGGAAGCAACCTAGATGCCCATCAGCAGATGAATGGATAAGGAAGCTGTGGTACATATACACCATGGAATATTACTCAGCCATTAAAAAGAATTCATTTGAACCAGTCCTAATGAGATGGATGAAACTGGAGCCCCTTATACAGAGTGAAGTAAGCCAGAAAGATAAAGAACATTACAGCATACTAACACATATATATGGAATTTAGAAAGATAGTAACGATAACCCTATATGCAAAACAGAAAAAGAGACACAGATGTACAGAACAGACTTTTGAACGCTGTGGGAGAAGGTGAGGGTGGGATGTTTCAAAAGAACAGCATGTATACTATCTATGGTGAAACAGATCACCAGCCCAGGTGGGATGCATGAGACAAGTGCTCGGGCCTGGTGCACTGGGAAGACCCAGAGGAATCGGGTGGAGAGGGAGGTGGGAGGGGGGATCGGGATGGGGAATACGTGTAAATCTATGGCTGATTCATATCATTGTATGACAAAACCCACTGAAATGTTGTGAAGTAATTAGCCTCCAACTAATAAAAAAATAAAAAATAAATAAAAATAAAAATGATTAATATAAAAAAATAAATAGCATTTTAAAATAAATTATAATATTAACAGTAAAAAAAAAAAAAAGTCAAAAGCTGGAAAATTTTAGTGTCATTTACTCAGTTAAACTCAATACATAATTTTGAAATGCTACGGGCCAGGCACTGTGCTAGATACTGGATACATTCAGCAATGAGCAGAAAAGGGTGGTTCTTGTCCTTCAGAGGCCTACTGTCTGAAGCTGGGGTATTCAATTCACAGTCTACATCAGAATCACCAGAATTTAGAAGTCTGGGCTCCATCCCAGCAATTCAATTGGCCTGGTAGAGCCCACATATCAACACTTTTTAAGCCTCCCAGGTGATTCTCACATGCAGCCACAGTTGAGTATCACTGGCCTGATAGAAGAGACAAACAGTAAACAGATAAAATTAACTAAATGCATAACTCCAAAACATGCTAACTTCTGTGACGGGAACACAGAATTTGTGTGGAGGCAAAGGTACTTAATTTCGGTTGGAGGACTCAGGTGGGAAGATTGTCAGGTTGTCAGACATGATCTTTGTGAAAATCTAAACAGAAATAGTTCTCTAGTTTAGAAAAAAAAAAGAGAAAAACTAGAGCGGACAGTTTTTTAGATGAAGACTTGGGGCCATGAGGCAGGACAGAACTTGACAAACTTCAGGAATTGAAGCATATAATCAACTAGGATAATGGCAAAAGACAAAGTCAAATAGAGGGAAGCCACTTTAAGGCACCCAGGTGCAGAGGTGGAAGTAATCTAGTCTGTGAGAGAGGATGACTGGAGATAGATCTTCAGGAACCAGCATGTAACAGAACCGATATCATAAGAAGCTCAAGAAAAGGTACATGAAAAAGACCAAGGCTGTAACTTTGAAGAATGACAATATTTATGGAAGAGGTCAGTGGAGAAGAATCACAGAGGGCAGCTGAGAAGGAGCTCTCAGCAGCAAAAGAGGAAAACACGGATGAGACATTGTGATGTTAATGAAACCAGGAATACAGTGTGAAAGCGTTCATCGCTCAGTCCTGTCCGACTCTTTGTGACCCTATGGACTGTAGCCAGCCAGGCTTCTCTTGCCTGGAATTCTCCAGGCAAGAATACTGGAGTGGGTTACCATTCCCTTCTCCAAGGGAGTCGTCCTGGCCCAGGGATCAAACCTGGGTCTCCTACATTGCAGGCAGATTCTTTACCATCTGAGGAATACATAAGCCCACACAAATAAGTCCAGATTAAAAGTGGGCATACTGATGATATGAAATCCTTTTCATTAAAATGGGAAATGCAAGCCACAGCTAGATTTAAGGACCCCTTTAGAGCAATGATGCATTTAGGATGGCATGACCTTAATGCACCCAAATAGCCTTTCAATTTGTTCCAATAGCAGCAGTACTGAAAATGGAGACAACTCATAGAAACTTTAGCACTCATGCCCCTAAGCAGTGAAAACTTGCTTAACAAAGTGTGAAATGCAGAGTAGATGCAGCCCTCTCATTTCTAATTTCTTCCTCACATCACATCCACTATTTAATAATAAAAACAGATCAGTTGAGCTCAAATGATGGAAGGAAAAAAAAGTAAGCAGGGGGAAGAGCAGAAATGAAAAGACATGAGACCCAAGCCACATTTCTCTGCTTCTGTTTCTGTTTTAAAGAAGGGATTTAATTAATAGTAGACACAGACAGAGATGAAATGTTGTTACTTGACCAGATTTTAGACAGCTGAATTCAGCTTTGCTTTTGCTTTATCATTTCCACAAATCATTGTAGGAAAAGGGAAGAAAAACAAACAAACATGTTCATTAGAGGTTGTTTAAATAATTGAAGAAATGGCAGGGCTCAGGACTGCGTCTGGGGACCTACCTAATCCTCTAAACATGTCCTAACACTGGGTTCACATTCCCAAGTTTCCCCAAAGGAGTTGGATGCATATGCTTGAAATTGTGAAAGTGGTAGTCACTCAGTCGTGTCTGACTCTTTGTGACCCCATGGACTGTAGCCAGCCGGGCTCCTCTGTTGATGGAATTTTCCAAGCAAGAATACTAGAATGGGTAGCCATTCCCTTCTTCCCAACCCAGGGATTGAACCTGAGTCTCCGTCTGAGCCACCAGGGAAGCCCTAATCCTCTGATGGTGCCTAAACTTACTGAGTGGCAAAGAGTGTTTGGGAGTTTTCCCAGGATTAATTTGCAAGAATTAACTTGAGTGTCATAATACCCTTGCCAGCCTTGGAATAGCCTTTCACAGGGGAACTCTGAAAATTTTAAATGCTCTCTCACGAAGGGTTACCCTATTGTATATGAAGCACTTGCATTTCTATACTTTCTCCAAATTAGCACATAAACCAACCACAAAAGCTTGGTTTGGTCTTATTTTGCACATGCTGTCAGACCTTCTCTCTACGGAATGTCTACTTCATTTGAATGCTAATTAAACTTGCAGGAAAGTCTTAAATTAGCCTAGAAATATGCAAGAAATAGTGGAAGTTTTGGTTCGGTGATTATGCCAGATCTCCTTGGAAAATTATTGAAATGATCATTAAAAAATAATTAAAAGTGCTGAACTATATTTAAGTGCCCATTATGTACATCTACCTCCAGTCAGTTGTAAAAACTGCCTTTGAAAAATCATTCCAGTTCCTTGAGAATGACTTCATGCAAAAAATGAAGGGATATGACCATGTTCTAATCATTACTTCTTGGAGGATCTCTTGAAAAACTAATTTTCAGACACTTTCCCTCATTTTGAAAATAATTCATAGCTATTTTGTTGATTTTAAAGAGATCAGTGTTGATACTGGATTCATCATTAAATATGGTCTATCTGTGTAGATATATCATATTTAATATACATACTATATAGTTAGGTGACATAGGTGTTGCTAGTAATGCTGTCATCTGCCAGCCTCAGAAATTTGCCCAAAACACTTAATTTTTCAAGTCTCTACTGGTGGCTCAGATGGTAATGAATAATCTGATCTGCAAAGCAGGAGACCTGAGTTCGATCTCTGGGTCAGGAAGATCCCCTGGTGAAGGGAACGGCTACCACTCCAGTAGCCATTGTACACTCCAGTACCAGTGTTCTTGCCAGGAGAATCCCACAGACAGAGGAACCTGGCAGGCTATAGTCCATGGGGTTGCAAAGAGTCAGACATGACTGAGTGGCTTACACACTACCAAATTTAAATAAAACTAATGATATCTTTCCTATATGACCTCACTGAGATTTTTGCAAGAATTAAAGAAGTTAATATCTATGAAAATATTTTGCAGCTATAAAGTAGCATGCTCTGATCAAACAAACACAGGCATTAAAATAAGGAACAATATAAAATCTGATATTGTGAGTTTAAAAATACTTTGCAAAATGCAAGATGTGTTATTAGTATTGATATTATGGAAATAACTCAATTAGATCCATCTGTGTTGGAATTTCTACTTAGATCTACATTTGGAAATAAACATATGCTTAATATTCTGCACAATGCAGAATTTAAATATACTTTTTGCATTGCTTCATTCAGAGATGTGCATTCTAGGCTTCCTTTTGCTTCTAATTACTGTCATGGAGTGCTGGTTACCCAGCCAAACATTAGCCAGTAAGTCAATCTGTGCCTTTATTTTCTTTCTGTAAAATGGAAATAATAATACCTACTCTAACTTCCTCATAAAAGTCATAGGGAGATAAAATGAGAATGTCATAGATGTCAGCTAAGAGGTAGAGCCTAAAAACTTTAAACTTAACCTAACAGTTATAATGTGACAATAAGTAATGATCAGGAAAATAACCCTTGGTATTAAAGAACTTCCCAGAGAATGGTGAAATTATAAATTATTCATAAATGAGTTGTCTATGTCGTAATTCCTATGCTCAGCACTGGAACAAAGTAGTAGACATCTCAGTTTTTGCAGAGCAGAAACTATAATCAACATTGTTTAATCCTAAATAAATTTTAGTGTATTCTAATCTTCTGAAAATATGATTAACAATAATATTTGAAGAACTCAAATAATCTAGTCCCCTCCTAAGCCAAGTATAAGAGAATTCATTATATTTATGCTATTTTTAATAGCTCAGATTGATCAAGATTCAACTCATTAAGACATATAGGTACTATTATCCGTTTGCCTAGTATTATGACAACTGTCTTATTTAAAGTTTAACAGCTTTTCTTGACCCAAGTGCTGTTCAAGTCTCTTGTAAAACATATTTATTCTTTTTTGGATCCTGGAGTGAGATGTGTTCCAAGGGTTCCATAATCATCCACTAGTTTGGTGATTTGCATGACTCAGTATAAAGTGGTATTTATCACTTAAGATGTATTATAGCAGAGCATACAGTGCAGGAAAAGCAAGAAAAAGACATTCATAGGCAAAGACTAGAAAAATGAGGTGCAGATTTACTAGGACCTCCTTCCACAAGGGTCACGTGAAATGCATCTTTATCGCCCGCTGTGGACAAGGACAAAATATCTCTGCCTAGGAAAACTCAACAAACTCTTGGAGTCTAGAGTTTTTAAATGGGGCTGGTCACGTAGCTACATGACCAGCCATGGTCCAGACTACAAACCAGACACCAAGTGCACATCATAAATCTTTGTGTTCACATTAAACAGTGTTGACAGCCTGGTACACCCCGCCACGCTGCCTGAGGCATGCAGAACAACATCATTAACCAGTGGCTATGTGAACACTCCAGGAGTTCAGTTCTCGGGGCTTTGAACAAGGGTCATTGCCCTGGTTCCAGGGTCCCCAGAGATAAACAAGAACTGAATAAAAACAACCTGCTGTATTAACACTTTCAATATGGAACAAGAATAATAGCTTAAGGGTCTCCTATGCCCCAATTACTAAAATGAGATCTCCATGCTATAGGCAGAAGAGTAGAGTTCATCCTTGAATGACTGTAACCCAGGCTTTTGGATAAATTAAGCAACTTCTTCAAAGCAGAGTAGTGGTCACCAAAAAACAAAAGAGAAAAGGTGGCTATTCTTATAATCTCTAATTTCCTCTCTCCAATCCCATTCCTGAAACAACGTGCTAGCTAAAATATCTTTGCCTATCCAGTCACAGCACACAGTGCTCTCATTTTGAAGAGGATCACTTCCCTTATAATTTCTTCTCACATGATATGTCAAACTAATGTCCATAACTACCTCAAGTCTTCAGATAATTACTTTTACACTTCCTTCCTTTATATTTACTCATCTAGAGGAGTTTCTTTAATTTGGGGCATAATTGTCAAGAATAAAGTGACTGTCATTTCCTCTTTATATTTGGCATACAGGGAGAAATTGGCAAAGAAATGTACATCATTAAGCAAGGAGAAGTCCAAGTTCTTGGAGGTGCTGATGGCGCTCAAGTTCTGGTTACTCTGAAAGCTGGGGCAGTGTTTGGAGAAATCAGGTATCCAAAAGACACCTTGCAAATGTTGAAGACTGTCATTTGTCATAAAAGAGAAATCTTAGGTCATAAAATAAGTAAAGTTCCTGCTCAGATTCATCAGTGGTTTTATTGTGCTGACAACATGGATAAAATAAGGATTTTCACATTTCTATTTATCCTTTCCCTTCCTCCAAAGACCAGTTAGGCCCAGGACTTAGGTCAGTGACTGGCATAGGTATTTGCACAATGTATATTGAACAATGGATGTGTGCATGAATGAATGATGAAAGAAGAGATTGGGAGGACTAGGCATCAGATTGTTGGAAAGCTTGAATGCCAGGATAAGGCGGTAGTTTTGACAATGATTATCGCTGTGGGACCAAATTACCTGAGTCCAAATCCCCATCCCTCTACTTAGGAACAAAAGTCTGTGTTTCTTTGTTACTTGAACCCTCTGCCCCTCATCTTAATAATTTGGATAATACATATCTTAGAGGGTTGATAAGTGAGTTAATTCATGAGAGGCACTTAGAGCAATGTTCAGCATCTATGAGAAGCTCAATAGATATTAGCTATTGTTATTATTATTTGCTGTTGGCCAGGAGAAGTTTGTCCTAAAGGTGAGTCCCCAAGAATAAGAATGCTGCTGCTGCTGCTGCTAAGTCGCTTCAGTCGTGTCTGACTCTGTGCGACCTCATAGACAGCAGCCCGCCAGGCTCCCCCGTCCCTGGGATTCTCCAGGCAAAAACACTGGAGTGGGTTGCCATTTCGAGAGTAAGAATAGTTGACCCTTAATACCTACCAGGATATTGGTTCCAGGACCCCCACAGATACCAGATTTCACCAGTGCTCAAGTTCTTTATATAGCATAGTAGAATCAGCCATTTGTGTCTGTGGGTCCCTTGTGTGAGGGTTCCACACCCCAGGATTCAACAGACTGGCCCGCACAACCTGTGTGCAAATGCACAACCTGTGGATACAAAGGTCTGACCCTACAGACAGCAAATCTAAGCCTTTGGTGGGCTAAGCGTTTCATATGTATCTGTATACTCATGTATTCATCCAATAAACACTTATTTTGAGAGCCTGGTACAAGCTAGACTGTCAGGAAGTGCTCTGAACTCTGGGAATGTACTGTGTAAACAGTGACCAAGAGCTTACAGTCTTGTGGGGAAAAGCTCACAATAAATAAACAACTAACTAGATAAGATAAACTCCCATTGTGATAACGGCTATGGAGGTAAAAATGGTTGGAAAGTGACTAGGGACGCCACTTCACATACAGTGGTCAGGGACACCTCTCTGAACAGGTAGTATTCCAGCTGAGGCTTGAGAGAACAAATGCAGCAAACGTCCAGACAGGGCGGAAGAGCCTCCGGATGACGCGACCGCAGGTGTGGACGGCTAGAGGGAAGGCGGCCGGGTCGGGCTGAATGTCACAGAGGTCCGTATGGCTGGACCTCAGGGAACAAGGGGCCCTGTGGGGTGACGGGGACACAGAGGTGGGCAAGGACCAGACTGCACAGATCTTTTACACCATGCTAAGGAATTTGCATTTTATTCGAAATACCAGTGGATGCCAGTGGAGGATTTTAGGCAAAAGAATGATCCAATTAGAATTATGATGTTAAAAGCCCACTCTAACAGCTATGCGGAGAAAATGCAGAAGAGGAACAAGAATGAAATACAGGAGACCAGCTAGAAGGCAGTTGCAGGGGTTCAGGTGAACGATGATGGAGTCTTGAACTAGGATTTTGGCCCTTAAGGTAGAGTGCAGCGTCACGCAGTTATCAACATATCCATTTCACAATTGGGAAAATTGTAATTCCAAGGTGTCAATTATCTTGCCCAGGATGATATAGCTAATAAGTGAAAGGGACCATATTCAAACACAAGTTTCATGGATCACGGTCAAGTGATCTTTCCACCATACCAGGAAGAAAGGTGCTCATTCAACCTTTTATTTCAGAGCTGCTAAGAAGTTATCTTCAAGGTTCCAGAGATATGAATAATTTCAGATGAGTTTATATGAGCGTGACTAAGGTTTCCTTAGAATACTGAAGCATGTTACTTCTCTGTTGATGATGTGGATTCTCTTTTTAAATTTTTCCTCCTTGCTTAAAACAAGGTAGGCATGCCCGTGGGGGTCCTGCTCTGTGGCAGGAGTGAAAACACTTCCCAGAATGTCCAGGTCTTTGTGTTCTTTGCCTGTGTTCTATTGCTTCCTTACTGGGAGTCCTTGCAAAAGTGATTTAATATTTTAGTGACTTAATAATCACTGCAATCTTCAAGGTCACAAAACAAGCAACAGTCTAATCTAAAACATTGCAGAAATTAATTAGGTGACCTCTCTCAAGGGTCAAGTACTCCCTGAAGAATAAGGCTTTATAAATACAAGTACGTTAATTGCTGATATTATCATCACGGGAGGAAATGCTCTAAAAATACAATCCAGGTGCTGCTGAGTTGTGACTGAAAGGAATCTTAGATTCTTGACAGCAACTTCTCAAATAAATCTGTTACGCACTGGGCTTCTAAGGCCAAATTGAAACCAGTAGACCAGACAAGCTCTAAATTTGCTCAATAATCTGGTTAATTCAAGCAACAGGGAGATTTCTGCCTCAGTTGTCTTCTTGGCTGTGGTTGAGGACAGATAGGATGCATCTGCTTCTTCCCAGATACCCCCAGGCTTCGCAGGCCCATGGCTGTCGTATGCCCCTGGCACTCTAGTTATTTATTCCAGCGATGGAGGCTTGCCTGCCAAATATCTAGATACTGGAAAGATCGAGTAATCGTGTTTACTACTCAAAAATGCTGTGACCTTTGTAAAAACGAGCTAAATCCAACACCATCATGTAACTTTTTGAAGAAGTTTCTTTTTTCTTTGGGAAAAAAAAAAGAAAAAAGAACTGAGGGCTTTCAAGGACATTACATACTAATCCAAAAGAGCAAAGCCCTGACTAAAATATAGATTTACAGCCTGTCATGGAGAAAACCCAGACCACATTTCCAATTAACATCTGAAGAGTTCAGACACCCCATTTTTAATAGAGAGACCCAGGGTCTGCTGGGGGATGGCCTTGTAGTAGTTCTAACTCCACTGTTTTGTTTTTTTTTTTCCACAAATACATTTATTGCCAAGTCTTATTCACGAATATATTTAACCGCTTCCTATCCTTCTTCTGCATCTGTTAAAAATCTCACTTTTCTTAAAAATGCATCTGAAATTTTTCCCTTGCTAGTGCTCTTGTGATTTCAATAGGAATCCCTACTGGTTTCATCTTTCTTTGGATAACCTCCCCCTGGAAAATATCTGTTCACCTCTCAAGACTTCAATTCACATGTCACCTCTCTGAAGCCATCTCTGCTGCTACTGTCTAATTGCTCAGTCATGTCCAGCTCTTTGCAACTCCCTGGACTGTAGCCTGCCAGGCTATTCTGTCCATGGGATTCTCCAGGCAAGAATACTGGAGCAGGTAACCATGCCCTCCTCCAGGGGAAGCCATCTCTAACCTCCACCAGAATAACCAGCTGCTTGCTCCTTGTTGTTCCACAGCATTTCATGCATAACTTTACAACAGGAATTACCACTAATTTATAATTAATTTGCTCAAATGGATCTCAATAGACTAAGCAATTAAAATGTAAGAACTAAAACTTTCCATCTTTAAGTCACCAGCAGCTATATAAAAACTGTACAATGTGTTGATTTTCGCTGTTATTCTGCCATCCAAAATAGTTTGCAGGTGCTATTCAGAAATCTCTAATTAATTAAGTAGTTAATTGTGATTTGATTTAGAAAAATTATATTCGAGACACCTTACAACATAATGTGAAGAACCTCATGGAAGGCCACACCTGGCCTGGTAAACAAGAATGGTAAGCAATCACCTCCTCCAAGGGTCTTACAAATAAGAGACAAGGAAACAACAAAATTCCAGTATCAGGTGATAAAGTGCTCGGATTGCACTCAGTGATGGAGCATACACAGGAGGTTATAGACTACACAGGTTTCACAAGGATCAGTCCTTTAGATTTAGCAGTTGCTTTGGGAAGTGAAGGCAGACCTCTCAGAGCTTCTTAAATGACGTGTGGAGACAATACAGTGTGCAGACAATATATTCGCATAAAGGTCAGTCCTGGTAGCCCATACAAAGTGCAAAAAGAAAGTGAAGTCACTTAGTCGTGCCCGACTCTTTGCGACCCCATGGACTGTAGCCTACCATGATCCTCCATCCATGGGATTCTCCAGGCAAGAATACTGGAGTGGGTTGCCATTTCCTTCTCCTGGGGATCTTCTCAATCCAGGGATCAAACCCGGTCTCCCACATTTTAGGGAGACGCTTTACTGTCTGAGCCACCAGGAAGTGAAGGGGTATATAAAAGATGATTCACATAATGCTTGTAGTGGGTTGAACATTGGCCCCCACAAGGATACATCCATGCCCTAGTCCCTGGAACCTGTGAGTCGGCAGGGGGTGGGGGGCGAGAGGGAGAAGAGGTTGCAGATGTAGTTAAGCTAAAGATCTCAGGGTGAGATCATTCTGGATTTTCTCGGATAGGCCCTAAATCCAATGACCAGTGTCCTCACATGAGACAGAAGACCCACAAACACGGGGAGGAGAGGGGAAGGCCACGTGAAGATGGAGGCAGAAACTGGAGTTAAACAGCCACAGCCAAGGAACCCCTGGAACCACCAGAAGCTGGAAGAGGCAAGAAAGGATTCTTTCCTAGAGTCCTCGGAGAGAGCACAGCCCTGCCAACATCTTGATCTTGGACTTCTGGCCTCCAGAACTGTCATAAATTTCTGTTGTTGGTAGTCACTGATTTTGCAGGAATTTGTTCTAGCAGCCCCAGGAAACTAATATAAAACTAAGCTCTTTACACTGTTAACTTTTGAAGTTTACTAGGGGAGGAAAAAAAAAGGCTTGCATGGCATCCCTTCAACTCACCCTACATAGCCGGCCCACCCCTAGTACCTATCAGTTTCGCCTCCAAAGTGTGTCTCCGATCATTTGTACCTTTTCTTCTCCACTACCCACACTTCTGTCCACACCCTCTCCCTCTCAATGGACAACTGCAGTGGCCGCTCCAAGCCTCCCACTCCAACCACCACGCCCTCTGTAATCCAGGCCCCACTCGTAGGCTGGGGGGGGTCTTTCAGAAACAGGGATGGCCGTGTAATTGCCCTCCTGCTTAAAACTACTCAAACCACTCAATGCTTTCAGTGCTTTCTTAGAAATAAGATCAGAGAATAAGATCACAGCTCTTGCCTGACCTCCAAGATCCTGCAGAGTCCAGCTGCTGCCTACCTCTCCACTGCGGGGTGTACCACACTCCCCTTGCCCGCTTTAATCCATACTTCAATTCCTTGAATGTGCCACATGCCAACCAACCGTGGAGGGTTGGTTTATTTTTTCCTAATTTTAAATTTAAAAAATGAGGTAATATTGGTTTATGACATTAGATTGACTTATACTGCTGCGAGCTTAGCACCAAAAGTATAGTTTTCATCTGTCTATATAGTTGACCCCTTTAATCCATTTCACTGTCCTCCAAACCCCTTATGGTAACTACCATTCTGTTCTCTGTATCTACATTTTTGTTTTGCTTTGGTTTATTCATTTATTTTGCTTTGTTTTTGTTTTTTATATTCCACATATAACTAAAAACATACACAGTATTTGTCTTCCTCTGTCTGACTTATTTCACCCAGTACAATGCCCTTAAGGTCCATCCTTGTCATCACAAATGGAAAGATTTCATCTTTCTATGGCTGAGTAGAATTCCATTGTATGTATCGACCACATCTTTTCTTTTTTAATTTATGTGTTTTTAATTGGAGGATAGTTGTTTACAATACTGTGTTGGTTTGTTGGTTTCTGCCATACATCAACATGAATCATCCATAGGTATACATATGTCCCCTCCCCTCCAGAACCTCCCTCCCACCTCCCGCCCCATTCCACGTCTCTAGGTTGTAACAGAGCACCAGGTTGAGCTCCCAGCATCTTATAGCAAATTCCCACTGGTTATGCATTTTACATATGTATACCACATTTTCTTCATTCATTCACTGATGGACACTTAGGCTGTTTCCATATCATGGCTATTGTAAATAGAGGTGAAATGAACAAGCATAGGCATGCATATATCTTTTCAAATTAATCTTTGCTTTCTTTGGATGAACATACAGAAGTGGAACAACTGGATCAGATGGTGGTTCTAGTCTTAATTTTTTGGACGAATCTCCATGCTGTTTTTCCATAACAACCATGGGGAGTTTTTATCTCTGCCCAAATGCATTGCCCACACCACTAACCTAATCTCAGGTTCTTTTGGGACTTCTTTTATTCTCCACTGTAGGGACCTCCCTGGTCTCCTTGCTATATGCTCCAGTTGGGCTACATTCCTTTTTTTCAGGGCACTTACCCTTGTCATCATGCACTCACTGGTGCATTTATTTCCTCAGCATCTTGCTTCCTTCCTCACTAAATTGGAAGAACCAGGACTACTCTGTACGGTTGTGCCGGTCAGCCTCTGCGTCAGGATGTCCAGGGCGGGGCTGGAGGGTCTGCAATGCAGCCTGTCCTCCGCTCCTGAGTGTGAGCCCTGATGTTGCACTCCCCTCATGCACAGGTGCCCTTTACTTTGCAAAAGAGGGCATTTCTCTGGCCAAGCTTGACCCACAGGACTGCATTTGCCCAGAGAGGCTGTATTTTTCCACTGTGCACCAAGACATAGGCCTTAGCAGACACTGTACTCAATCTGCACTTGATCCCTAGCCCTTAGGGCTGTGCCTGGCCCACATAAACGCCTAATAAGTAGCTATTGAACAAATAAGTTAACATCATTATGTTTCTATCTTTGTAAATGTACTAATACACATTCATTTTGTCGTGAACATGCATATTCAGCCTTGTGCCCTTTTTGTCAGCTTTTATTATTAAGAATAAGACTGCTATGTTTGTCCTTGTAAAGTCATTTTGCTTTTCTTTTATTTCTTTGATGTTTATTCCCCAAAGTAAAATAACTAGGTCGAAAAGTAGAAACATTTCTATAACTTTTGGAATATATGGGCAGATGATTTTCTAGAAAAATTGAACCAATTTATGATACAACATGCAATATAAAGCTATTTTTCCCTAGCTTCAGTGATATTACCTCATTACTCTCACCAGTTTTGCATTTTAATAGGTTCTTTTAATTTTCATTTCTCTAAATAGTGCCTAGGAAATAATAGGTCCTTAATAAATATTTTCCAAATGAATTAATTTCCTCAGGGCCTATTTATTTTCATAAACGTGATCATTTACTTTCTGCATTTCTTTCGTTGTACAACATTCTTTTTTTATCACATATAACAAGTTGTTGAGTAGAATTTAGGCAGTGATATGTTTTAGGAACTGACTCCTTTGAAAAGACCCTGATGCTGGGAATGATTGAAGGTGGGAGGAGAAGGGGACAACAGATGATGAGATGGTTGGATGGCATCACCAGCTCAATGGACATGAATTTGAGTAAGCTCTGGGAGTTGGTGATGGACAGGGAGGCCTGGAGTGCTGCAGTCCATGGGGTCACAAAGAGTCAGACACGACTGAGCGACTGAACTGAACTGATGTTTTATATACTCTGAATTTCATTTAAAGTATTTAAGTTATTACTTCCACCAGTTATATTGGTCAAATCACCCATTCTGCATATTTAGCAGAATATTTAACAAATATTTCCTCTAAACCATTGTGAAAAGGCCAACTATTTTGCAAAATAATTTTAAACTTCTTTGTTCCCTCCAAATGTTTGCCTGTTTCTCCTAAACACTCACTCAGTTTTCAAAGTGAGAGTAGACTAGTATTTCAAAGATAGAGTTCTGGGCTTCCCAGGTGGCGCTAGTGGTAAAGAACCCAACTGCCAATGCAGGAGATAAAAGAGACCCAAGTTCGATCCCTGAGTCAGGAATATTCCCTGAAAGAGGACATGGCAACCCACTCCAGTATTCTTGCCTGGAGGATCCCATGGACAGAGGAGCCCGGAGAGCTACAGTCCATGGGGTCGCATAACCAGACATGACCAAAGTGACTTAGCCCACACAAGCACATAAGGTAGAGTTTTAGTTATTTTGGACTATTTTAATTCCATATTTTTATTCTTCATCAGAATAACTCTGTTATTCCTTCCTCCACCACACTGCCTTTCCTAAAATATAGAAATAATAGATACATTGGAAGTATGAAAGGGGTAAGAGGACTGATTAATATTGAAGGAGAAAAATTTTATTTCCAACTTTTTCTAGCTCAATCCTGTGAACACTACCTATGTTTTTAATGATGTGTTTGTATTTTTACTACATTTTTTAAGAGACAGTGTCTTTGATTCTGTAACATCTTTTTCCTTAGAGCAAAGAGCAACCCTTGCCTAAGTTTCACATATCTTGTGAATGGTTATCAGTTCAGTTCAGTTCAGCCGCTCAGTCGTGTCTGACTCTTTGTGACCCCATGGACTGCAGCATGCCAGGCCTCCCTGTCCATCACCAACTCTCGGAGTTTACTCAAACTCATGTCCACTGAGTCGGTAATGCCATCCAACCATCTCATCCTCTGCCATCCCCTTCTCCTCCTGCCTTCAAATTTTCCCAGAATCAGGGTCTTTTCCTATGAGTCAGTTCTTCACATCAGGTGGCCAAAGGATTGGAGTTTCAGCTTCAGCATCAGTCCTTCCAATGAATATTCAGGACTGATTTCCTTTAGGATGGACTGGTTGGATCTCCTTGCAGTCCAAGGGACTCTCAAGAGTCTTCTCCAACACCACGGTTCATAAGCATCAATTCTTCGGTGCTCAAGTTTTCTTCAAAGTCCAACTCTCACATCCATACATGACCACTGGAAAAACCATAACCTTGACTAGACCGATCTTTGTTGGCAAAGTCATGTCTCTACTTTTTAATATGCTGTCTAGTTTGGTCATAACTTTTCTTCCAAGGTGCAAGCATCTTTTCATTTCATGGCTGCAGTCACCATCTGCAGTGATTTTGGAGCCCAAAAATATAAAGTATATCACTGATTCCATTGTTTCTTCATCTATTTGCCATGAAGTGATGGGATCAGATGCCATGATCTTAGTTTTCTGAATGTTGAATTTTAAGCCAACTTTTTCACTCTCCTCTTTCATTTTCATCAAGAGGCTCTTTAGTTCTTCTCTTTCTGCCATAAGGGTGGTGTCATCTACATATCTGAGGTTATTGATATTTCTCCCAGCAATCTTGATTTCAGCTTGTGCTTCTTCCAGCCCAGCATTTCTCATGATGTACTCTGCAGATAAGTTAAATAAGCAGGGTGACAATATACAGCCTTGACGTACTCCTTTTCCTATTTGGAACCACTCTGTTGCTCCATGTCCAGTTCTAACTGTTGCTTCCTGACCTGCATACAGATTTCTCAGCAGGCAGATCAGGTGGTCTGGTATTCCCGTATCTTGAAGAATTTTCCACTGTTTGTTGTGATTCACACAGCCAAAGGCTTTGGCATAGTCAATAAAGCAGAAGTAGATGTTTTTATGGAACTCTCTTGGTTTTTTGATGATCCAGTGGGTGTTGGCCATTTGATCTCTGGTTACTCTGCTTTTTCTAAAACCAGCTTGAACATCTGGAAGTTCACTGTTCACGTACTTTTGAAGCCTGGCTTGGAGAACACTGATACTTGTTATCAGTACCATTGTTTAAACCTACATTCAGATGTTCTCAGAACTCCTCATAAAGTCACCACCTGGTAACTCTAATTCTATGAAAATCAAGGATCTTTACCATTGTTTGGAAGAGCAGAGACGGAGTAAAGAATCTAATCCTCAGAATTTGGCAGAGCTTATCCTGGACAGCCTAGCAGGCTTCCTCCCTGATTTTTTCTGACATCCATAGGCAAATCTGTATCATTTGAACAATAACAGTGGCTTCATTAGCAACACTAGAGTTAGGGCATAAAAAAAAGACTTTGCCCTTGAAGCTGACTTGAAGTCCGCTCTGGTCTTGGATTTCAACAGTGGAAAGCATAAGTATCTGTTCTGGAATAAGTCACTTCACTGGACTCTGTACCTCAATTTCCATGTCAGTAAGTGTAGGCTGAGAACCTACCTCACCAGTTTGATGTGGTCATTAATGTATGACATCGTTAGCTATTTTCTAGCAGAGTATCATGTATCTTCCTGGGTACTTGAGGGGATATAAATAAAGCATGGAGTAAAAAGTGCATGATATTCTTTTTTTCCTTTCTCCTTTCTTAGAATTTTTACCTAGATTCTCATTGATCATCCACTTATAAGGCCAATTCAACTCTGAAATCAAGACCTCTTGGGGGAAAGAGGGCTACATGTTTTGTATCTGTGAAATCTGAACCCTTTAACTCTGATGAAAATCCATGCCCGGAGATTTTTCTCAAACATCTAGGTTAACGTGGGTTTGCCTTGCAGTAATTTTATGAATATCAAAGTCACGGCAAAGAGCAAGCAGCCTGGGCAGAGGTGACATGAGAACGTCCTCTGATATTTGCTCACCCACAAAACTTTCATTAGAAGTTATTTTCAGTGAAGTGGTAAAAATATTCAGGCAACAAAGTATTTTCCAATAACACTGAAAAGATTTAAAGAATAGCTAAAAAAAGCCAACTTAGGTGACCTAATCTCCTACCTTCCAAATATAATCCAGTTGGAAATTTGCTTAATCAGAGTAGATATTTGAAGTTCTGCTCTCTCACTCAGCATGGAATATGATTGATATTCTTTCCACAGACAGTATTTAGAGTTGGATTTATTTCTACTATAGGGAATAATTCTATGTGAGAAAATGCTTTTAGTCAAGAAACTTCTAGGAAGCATTCTCATTTTTTACAGTTATCAAGGCATTAATCATTCTGAACTGTGCATCTCTGTTTAAGAAGTCTGTCTGGGTTTGCATCCAGCTCATCAACAATGGGCTGTGTGACTCTGGGCAAGGTTCCAAACTGAGGTTTCATTTCTTCATGAAATGAAAGTTAAAAGGAGTAATAATAATACATAATTACCTCATAGGATTGAAAAGCATTATATGTATTAATATGCAAAAAGAACTTAGAAAAATGCCTGACTCGTAGTAAATACCCCCAAAATATTAGCTATTACTATTACTATTGAAAGGTCGGGGCATGCCCCCGGGAAAGTGCTGCAAGGCAAATTCCGGAGGCTGGCTAAACTTCCAGGGGCTGGCCCCCTGCAGCCTGGCCCAATCAGGTACCAACATAAAGCCCTCGGACACTGACCACCGCTGTAGCCCGCGCTTTCTTCCTTATATGAAAAGACCTGGCCTGGATGCCTGCCCGGACTATAAAACCCCTCCCCACCCCTCATACTTTGCAGACTCCCTTTGTCTCCTCACTCACCAGCCCCCGGGAGTTCTGCCCGAGAGCGACGCTTAATAAAAGGCCTTTACCACCGGTCCTTAGAGGCGGCTTTTTCCTCCCGTGGCGTTTTTCCTAACAACTATAAAACTGTCACTATTACTAATATCATTATCAATATTTAATGGTTGACTAGACAACTAGATAACCTCACTCATGCTTCTCCCACTTCTGAATCACAAGAAACTTGAGGTCAGATAGTTTTTTTTTAATTGAAATATAGTTGATTTACCATATTGTGTTAGTTTCAGATATACAGCGAAGTGACTCAGTTATACATATATATGTGTATACCTATATTCTTTTTTATCCTTTTCCATTATATTTATTATAAGATATTGAATATAATTCCCTGTGCTCTACATAAATAATTTTGTTTATTTTATATATGGAGTGTGCATCTGTGAATCCCATCCTCCTGATTTACCTCCTGCCCCTTCTTCTGCGGTAACTATAAGTTTGTGTTCTATGTCTGTGAGTTCATGTCTGTTTTGCAAATAGATTTATTTGTACTAATTTTTAGATTCCACATATAATATATATTTTTGCCTTTATCTGACTTATATCTGTAATATAATATTTGCCTTTATCTGACTTACGTCATTTTTATATGATAATGTCTGTGTCCATCTGTTGCTGCAAATGGCATTATTTCATTCTTTTTTATGACTAATATTTCATTGTGTGTGTGTGTGTATAACACGTCTTGTTACCATTCATCTGTTAATGGACACTTAGGTTGCTTTCAAGTCTTGGCTATTGTAAATAGTGATGCTATAACATTGGGGTGCATCTATCTTTTTGAGTTAGAGCTTTTGTCTTTTCCGGGTATATGCCCAGGAGTGCGATTATTGAATCTTATAGTAGTTTTTTAAGGAAACTCCATACTGTTTTCCACAGTGGCTGCACCAATTTACATTCCCACCAACAGAGTAGGCGGGTTCCCTCTTGGTTTGAGGGCAGATATTAATCATCTTTATAACCTCAGAACTTAACGCCTTATCTAGGTCATTATGGAGTAAGCTATTTCTACACACTCCTAATTTATCTCTAATTTCTTTTTTTCCTTTCCTTTTCAGTTCTTACAGTGGATTTCTTATATGCTTCTGCGTGATTGGCCTCCAAAGTGTAATGGTCCGTACAATCTCAAACTCTTAGGAAAAACTACTAATCAAGAGAACAGTTGAGAAAGGCACTGTTTAGGAGGATTATTTTTCTCTAGATAGTCTGGGTATCACTGAAAACAGAGAGAGAAATAAGTATCTGATATGCACTATAGTGACTGCGCTTCCCGCCCAGAGAATTGCTCTGATGGAACTGGACTTTGGAACGACACATGGCGTTTACTGAGCACCACATCACAAACAGTGCTGGCAAACTTAGTTTTGCGTCTGTAATAAGAATATGAACATGTTGTCCACCAGTTTACATAGTGGCCTCTCTACTAAAGCCCTGAGGAGGTGTATCTGTCTTAAAACTAAGAATTGATCACTTCTTATGACATAAGAGACTTAAAGCCAAATTTGAAGCCCTCTGGTGGCAGAGTTTACAATCTTGTGTAAACTCCGTTTTATGTTTCCATCCTTGTTTTCCTTTTGCTCTTCCTTTCAACTTAGGCTCTTTTGTATTCTACTTATCCTTGTGAATGCCTTCTGCATAAACCAGCTCTGCTGAAGAGGGCTGTGAGGGTGTGTTCCGGTCATATTATAGTTGGTGTGTGCTCTGCACACACATATGATGCCGTATGTGGCAGGCCTGGAAAAGAACTGGGAATGAATGACTGACAAGGACTATCTGAATATTTCAGCTCTTTCCGACGTACGCACACACCACGCACCTGTGTATACACAGCCACATATATAGGCATAGCTGTTTACTGTATATGTGCATATTACATATTATATGCATATGGTGTATGTATATTAATGCATTATAAGTGCATATTATACATATACATATATAATAGATATATAGTAAATATATTATATGTGCATAATATATATATGTATATAGTAGATATATATGTAAATATGTTACATACCTACATATATAACCTCCATATTGCTATTTATTTCTGACATTTATCAAGTTTTGCACACACAGGTCATCTCACGCTAAATATATTAATACCTTTTCCCTCTGACATTCCCATCACTGATTTCATTCACTTACTCACCTTTCTCATGCTAGTAATATGATGGTTAATTTTGTATGTCAACTTGATGAAGCTAAAGGATGCTCAGATAGTTGATAAAACATTATTTCTGGGTGTGTTTGCGAGGGTGTTTGGGGAAGAAATTAGCATTTGAATCAGAGATGGAGTAAGGAAGATCACCCTCAGCAGTGTAGGAGAAATCACCCGATCCACTGAGGGCCTGAATAGAACAAAAAAGGCGAAGAAAGGGCAAATTCACCCTCTCAGCTTGAGTTAGCGCATCTGTCTTCTGCCCTTAGGCATCAGAGCTCCTGGTTCTGGACGTTCAGACCCAGACTCGGACTTCCACCAGAGGCCCCTCTTTCTGCTTTCTCAGGCCTTTGGACCCAGACTGAATTGCACCACCAGCTTGTATGTGGCAGATGGTGGGACTTCTCAGTCTCTACAACCTCATGAGCCAATGCCCATAATAAATCTCCTTTTATATATACATCTGCGTGTGTGTGTGTGTGTGTGTGTGTGCACTCTAAGATTTTTTCTGTTTCTCTGGAAAACCTTGAATAATAAAATGTACTATACTTATTGCTACTTGTTACAGTTACATACCCCAAATTAGGGCTTAAAACTTCTCAGCCGGGAGTTTTACTTAATTGCTGCTGCTGCTGCTAAGTCGCTTCATTCGTGTCCGACTCTGTGCGACCCCATAGCCGGCAGCCCACCAGGCTCCCGCATCCCTGGGATTCTCCAGGCAAGAACACTGGAGTGGGTTGCCTAATTACACCTTCATAATTGAATGTCAGGAGTCTATAAACACCCACTTCTCCCTAAAGGTAATGATACCTATAGTAGGGGCTAAAAGATGGTCTTGCTTCCCAAAAGAGAGAGTAAGTATCTTGCTCAGAAATATATTTAATAAATAGCAAAGTCCAACTATAGTTCACTTTTTAAATTTTAATTAAATATTATAAATAAAGAAATGGTAGAGTTATCTGGTTCCAAAATCTGTACTCTTTGCACAAAACCATATCCTGCTTTAATATTTTTCCTTTAGGCCTGCTGAATACATAATAGGCGCTCAATAAATGCTTATGTGATTGGAGTAAACATCTAAAAGGTCGTTAAGTTCTTGTTTAAGGTCCCAGCAAACAGAGGCAGACCTGGAGTTAGAATCCATCTCATGGTTTTCTGAGCTGTTGCTCTATTCAGTATTTTTGACCTGGGGACACTTACCATTAACCTCAGCTGTTCACCCTTCAGCACGTGCTCTTTCGGAAACTCTGTGGGCTTGGAAATATTTAGAAATCCTCTTACTAAGCTATTTAATGAGTGAAACTTTCCATTGGTGGAATGCTGGAGAAGCATTTTGTGGACAGAAGGGGAAAAAAAGATGCTATTTTAAACATTGCTGAGAGAGTTTGGGCAAAATCCATCTGGCAGACAGACTATTTCTTCCGTTCAAAAACTCATCAAGCGCTCCAAATGTGTAACCTGTAGGCAAGTTTAATTAAAGCTTGAGAAATCTCAAAATAACTTGACATTTAAATATGTTATTTTCTGTTCTGCTGTCAGAGTCTGACACACACAGAGACAATCTCAGGTCCAAATTAAGCCCCTCAAGGCCATCTAGCCCTGCCTAGCCACTGGATTACTCTATTTCAAGGAGATAGGACTGTGAATGAAATAGGTTCGTCCAGTCATTGTCCTTCAAATGTTAACATCCATTTCATAGATAGATAGGTAGGAAGACAGATGACAAATAGATGAATGAAAGAGTAAAATTTCTTTCTCTTCCTCAAATAAAAAAAGAAAGAAAGAAAAGAAATTGAAGGCAGAGCTTGTCTTGGGGAGAATCTCAGGAAAGGACTAAAAAGTAAATAGGGGTTTTTTGGCCACAAAGGAACAAACCTTCAAATTTTTAATGTGAAATCTTGAGCAAAATAAGTAGGCATTAACATGGTCAACATGTGTGGATTCCAAGGAAATAGTTTCCATCTTGGAGGAGTAAATCCATTCTTAAGTGGCCTGAATGGTCTTGAACTCAAATTTAACATGAAGTTCAGGTAGGAGTCTCTGATGCCTTATGGTGGCCTAACAGTATAGTTTTATTCCCTCTATTTTTTTTTTTTTTTTTTGCCTTCTCTGGTTTTAATTGAGCATTTTATGTAATTCTGTTTTTCTCTTAGCATATCTATTATGATTCATTGCAAAAAATTTCAGTGTTTGCAATATACATTTTAAACTAAGTTTACCTTCACATTTACACTACACCACTATCACACATTAGTGAGTGAAGTTGCTCAGTTGTGCCCGACTCTTTGCAACCCCATGGACTGTAGCCTACCAGGCTCCTCCCTCCGTGGGATTCTCCAGGCAAGAATACTGGAGTGGGTTGCCATTTCCTCCTCCACGAGATCTTCCCAACCCAGGGATCGAACCCGGGTCTCCCGCACTGCAGGCAGACGCTTTACCATCTGAGCCACGAGGAAGCACACATTACTACATGGCAAATCCCTTTATGGCAAATAGATGGGGAAACAGTGGAAACAGTGACAGACTCTATTTTCCTTGGGCTCCAAAATCACTGCAGATGGTGACTGCAGCCATGAAATTAAAGGACGCTTGCTCCTTGGAAGAAAAGCTATGACCAACCTAGAGAGCATATTAAAAAGCAGAGACGTTTCTTTGCCAACAAAGTTCTGTATAGTCAAAGGTATGGTTTTTCCAGTGGTCCTGTATGGATGTGAGAGTTGGACCATAAAGAAAGCTGAGCGCTGAAGAATTGATGCTTTTGAACTGTGGTGTTGGAGAAGACTCTTGAGAGTCCCTTGGACTGCAAGGTGATCCAACCAGTCCATCCTAAAGGAGATCAGTCCTGGGTGTTCATTGGAAGGACTGACGCTGAAGCTAAAGTTCCAATCCTTTGGCCACCTGATGTGAAGAACTGACTCATTGGAAAAGACTCTGATGTTGGGAAAGATTGAAGGCAGGAGGAGAAGGGGATAACAGAGGATGAGATGGTTGGATGACATCACCGACTTAATGGAGATGAGTTTGGGTAAACTCCAGGAGCCGGTGATGGTCAGGGAGGCCTGGCGTGCTGTGGTCCATGGGGTCGCAAAGAGTCGGACACAACTGAGAGACTGAACTGACTGACTTAACAGATAGTCCGAGTCTTATAACAGCCTTCCACACCAGCCCTGAAGACATTAATTTCAGTCTGTCAGTCAGTTCACTTATCCCTATGCTCAATCACCCAATACACTGCTACTTTATTTAAAGTTATACTTTAGATCAATTAAAAATAAGAAAAATAAAACTTTTATTTACCTCTACTTATTCCTTCTCCCATGTCTTTCATTCTTTTTATAGACCTAAGTTTTTAATCTGTATCATTTTACTTCTTCCCAAAGAAATTCTTTCAACATTTTTTAAAAGTAGTTCTGCTAATGTCAAAGTCCCTCAGCTTTTGGTTTTCTGAGAAAATCTTTGTCTCTCCTTCACTTTTGAAGAATCATTTTACTATGCATAGAATTCTAGGTTGATGATTTTGTTTCTCTCAAGCACAATATTTCACTCCACTCTCTTCTTACCTGTATGGTTTCTGATGAAAAGTTCACCATGATTTTTATTATCATTCCTTTATAAGTAATGTTTTCCCCTCTTAGCTCTTTTCAAGATTGTCTTTGGTTTACTGCAGTTCAAATATGATATGCTTAGGAATGGGGGCGGGAATTTATTCTGCTTGGTATTCTCTGAGCTTCCTGGAACTGTGGTTTGTTGTCTGTCATTAACTTGGGATAGTTCTTGCCACAATTACTTCAAGTGCTTTTTTTAGTATTAGAGATTGGTAGGTGCTTCTGTGTGTGTGTGTGTGTGTTACACTTTTTGAGAAGGTCTCACAGTTCTTGGTGTTCTGTTTTTATTTTCATTTATTTTTCTCTCTTTGTATTTCAGTTCAGGAACTTTCCACACATCTCATGTAATCTTTTCTTGGCCATACTCAGTCTATTGATGAGCCCATCAAGGTCACTATTAATTTCTGCTACAATATTTTTGATTTCTAACATTTCCTTTCGAACCTGTCTTGGGACTTTTATCTCTCGGTTTACATTACCCATCTGTTCTTGAATGATGCCTACTTTTTCCAGTAGATCCTTTAACATATTAATCATGGTTATTTTAAGTTCTGTGTCTGATAATTCCAACATCTGTTTTACATCTCAGTCTGGTTCCAATGCTTTCTTTGGCTCTTCCGGCTGTATTTCACTTGTTTGTTAGTGTGCTTTGTAATTTTTGTTAAAAGTTGTACATGATGTCATGGGAACTGAGGCAAAAGGTTTTAGAATGAGATGTTATATTACTCTCATTAGGAGCTGAGCTGTGTTTACCGCGTGCTGTAGCTGTGGGTGCTAGAGCTTCTAAATGTCTCTAGTGCCCGTGTTTCCATATCCTCTATGGCCTCTGGCCTCCCTTAAACACTCCTCCTCAGAGCAAGTCTGCATTTTGCAGCTATATCCACTCTTTTTATACAGAAGCCCCTTCGACATGGTGCTAAGGTATGGGGGAGAGCTCCGACGTTAGGATTAAATCTCAGTCTTTTAGGGCACTTATGTCCCTGGGATGCGATCCTCACAGGTCCTTCTTATCCTATTACATAAGACAGGAAGGCCTGACGTGCCTAGACTGAGAGAAATGCCCTTCCTGAAGGTGGATAAGACTGTGTAATCTTTTTCCCTGGATGTAGGCCTTTGTGACGGAGAAAAAATACACCCTGGGAGTTTTGTTTTGTTTTGTTTTTTAACAATGATTAATTATCCCCTTTTACTGCCAGAGCAACAAGCAGATCTTTCTTGGCTCTCAACCATGAGAATTTGCTGGAGTTTCTCAACATCAAACCCCTGAAAGTGTCAGTTTCCCCCTAATTGTGGCCCTCTGAGGTTCTCATTCTCTTGATAGTTTACTCTCAACCTAGAGCAATTTGTCAAAATTACCGTTTAAGTGTTCCCTACCAGTTACAGCTCCAAGGGCTTCTGCCTAGATAAGTAGGGCTGGCCACGACTTTCTGAAATCATCTGATTCTCCAGATTGGGGCGGGAGCTGACCTTGCAACCTCAGTTCTCTGACAGGTCTGAGAAAGTCATTGGTTTTCAGTTTGTTCACCTTTTTCAAGTGGTAAAGACAGGAATGACAACTTCCACCTCTTTACTTGCCACAGCTGAAACTCTGTGTTAGTTTCCTAATGATTAACAGCCAGTCAGAATGTTCCATTTTCTGCAACAGCAGCTGGAGAAATACATATGGTCTGATATCAATCTTCAGGCCCAAGATCCAGGCAGCTTCTCACATCTCATTGCCCCCGAAGGCAGGGCTGTGAAAGCGTGAGCATTCCTATTGCCAGACCGCTCGCTCAGTCTTTCCCACCCCTGGAGATTGTTTTCATTAATGTGAGACTTCTTTCTCCATTTCTAAATGGTTGACTTCAAGAGATTGAATCTCAGTGAGTGTTACCATCTCATTGCAGAGCCTGTAGTGTTTTTTTTTTAACATTTGAAATGTGTTTTTTATTGTCTTGTTTTCAAAGACCAACCCTGATTTTCTAGATTACTGCTGAATGATAGAAGTTATATTCATTTGTTTCATTCACTCAGTTGTTCATTTATTTGATAAAATTCTATTGGCTACTTCCAAAAGGCAAAATGCCCCAGCTATACCCTGAGAGGTATAAAACCCACAATTCTCGAACATTCCAAGTGGGAAGTGGTATGTGAATGACCATTGCTATTGTTTCGCTAAGCCATGTTCAACTCTTTGCAACCCCACGGACTGTAGCCTACCAAGATTCCTCTGTCCATGGACTTTTCCAGACAAGAATACTAGAAAGGATTGCCATTTCCTTCTGCAGGGCATCTTCCCAACCCAGGTATTGAACCCGGGTCTCCTGCTTGGTAGGCAGATTCTTTACTACTGAGCCACCTGGGAAGCCCTAATGACCGTACTACAGAGCAATTTATGATACTGAGAAATAATTTGATCTGGAAACTACTTATAGGAAGAGACTAAATTCACCAGTGTTACCAAAGTGTCATTAAGATTTGCTGTCAGAGCTTTATTACTCAGAGTACAGGCGAAAAACAGAATGTACACTTAAGGAAATTAACTAAGAGGACTTTAATAAAGGGATTATAGACGGAAGTCAGTCAAAGAAAATTAAAAGACAAATCTGAGAGTACTGAGAGGGGCTGACACATCTCAAAGCTACTAAGGGAGCTGTTTTCACAGCCAAGCCTGAAGGGGACAAGGGCAGGGTGTGTTACCCAGAAAGGAATCTGTGGGAGTTGTTCTTCCAGGAGATGGCCACGTGTCAGGGACTGTGGGTTTTTGGTAGAGACTGCAGCCATTGCTAACCGAAGTCCTGGCAGGGCAAGAATGGGGGGAAAAAATGCTCCAAGACCACCCTCTACCCGCTTTCTGACCTCCCACTCATACTTCCCATTGGCTCAACCCAAATCAAAGGCAGAGAGCAAACCCGCAGAGCTCCGCTTCCTGGAGGGCAAAGAGGTCAGGAGGGGTGAAAGGTGAGTCTGGAGGAGCAAACGGATGATTCCTACCAGAGAGAGGCGGCACTCCCGGGATCTGGGGGAGAACCTCCCGGGATCTGACGGCTGCAAGGCCTGGATTTGAGGCAGGAGTCAGATGCCAAACATGGTCAAAGCTGCTGCCAATTCCATTGCCACCACATGCTGAGTCTCTGCACAGAATCACCCCGACGCTCACCTCCAGGGAATGACCCCGAAGCAGTATAAATGGCTCTAACATGTGGTATTTATTTGTTAAAAGATTTTGGTGGAGGGAGATAGAAAAGGGTGGCAAAGATTTGCTTTTCTCTCTTACAGCCTGCTAGCAGCAAGAGGGGGAAACCGCAGAACTGCCAACGTGGTGGCCCACGGCTTTGCCAACCTTCTAACTCTGGACAAAAAGACCCTCCAAGAAATCCTCGTGCACTATCCAGATTCTGAAAAGCTGCTCATGAGGAAGGCCAGGTACCACCCTTGAAACCTCATTAGAGAAAAAAAAAAAAAAACCCATTAGAGAGGAGTTGGCTTCACTTGACACTGTGCTGAGGGCTGCAACCAACTCTCTCCAGGAGAACCACCTATCAAACTATTGTTTATGCGGTGACACATTGAAAACGTCACAAATTAGGAGAAAAGATAGTACTTCTGGGAAGTTCTTCCAGAATCCTCACAACGCTATCTAAAATGGCCTTTCTCTCCTGCCCACAGAGTGCTTTTAAAGAACAAAGCTCCAGGCACAGGGGAAACCCCCCCAAACAAAGGGCTGGCCTTTCTCTTCCCGCCTAAACAAGAAACACCCAAGATGTTTAAAGCGCTTCTGGGAAGCTCTGGGAAAGCAGGGCTTGCAAGACTACTCACATTGAAGAGAGAACAAACCGCTCAGGTAACAGGACAGAGGGAAAGGAGGGCTCTAACAGAGACCCCCGGATGAAATACACTCAGACAAGCTCCTACTTTCATCCCGTTTCAGACACTGGCATCATCTGGACTCATTTAATGCACAGAATTGCTACATTATATACAGCACTTATTATTATTTACTGTATACCCGTGTATCAGCACAGTTAATCCCCCCGGGTTTATTATGACACTTTTAGTGTTTTGTGAATGTATATGCATATGTACGTGTGTGTATATATATATATGAGAAAGGATGAAAGAGTTAGTCTCTCAGTAGTGTCTGACTCTTTGCGACCCCATGGACTATAGCCCGCCAGGCTCCTCTGTCCAAGGAATTCTCCAGGTAAGAATACTGGAGCGGGTAGCCATTTTAAGCTGGACTGATTTTTGTGGGATTCTATATTCCTCAGACAGTAAAGAATCTGCCTGCAATTCAGGAGACCCAGGTTCGATCCCTGGGTCAGGAAGATCCCCTGGAGAAAGGAATGGCAATCCACTCCAGTATTTTTGCTGGCGGGCTACAGTCCGTGGGGGTCACAAAAAGTCAGACACGACTGAGCCCCTGAGGACAGCACAGCACATGCACACATACGGCTTCCCTGGGGCTCATCTCGTGTTTTCTGTCTTTGTGAAACTGTTTACTCACTAAAATGTGTCTGCAACCTCACAACCAATATTTAGGGGGCTTGGGGGTCATTCACAGGCATACATGTGCAGAGTACCAAAAAATTTAAGTTGCTGGAGGCACATGTTTCCCGCTGAATTTGAACAAGGAGACACTCTGCCTTCTTGTTTCAGCTCTCACACTGTGAATGGATGAACTTTTCATGGTCTGCTTATTGCCATGCTTTTTGTATGTGTGTGCATTTCCCCCCTCCCGCTATTAGAAATGGCCCTCAAACATAGTGCCACAGTACTGTGTTCCAGAGGGCAAAAACGCTGCGATGTGCGTTACAGAGAAACACGTGTATTGGATAAGCTGCATCCAGGCGTGAGTCAGAGTGCTACTGGCTGTGAGTTCAGTGTAATGAATAAGCCATGCCTGTTAAATAAGGTGTCTCTAAACAGAAATGCATGTAAAACAAGGTTATGTATTGAGCAGTTGACAAAAATGTTAAAACCAGAGGACTGTAGGATTCTAAACCCGCATTACCCCAAAGAGCAGGGTTTGCTAGTTCAGTGTTCACGGCAGCTTTATAGAACAAAACTACCAAGAATAATGAGGATCAACTGTATATATATAAACATATATATACCTATAAATATATAAGACATTTTACCAGCCATTAAACATTTTCACCAGTATTCATTCAATTACTATCACAGTCAGAAGTAACCTCACAGAGGGCATCACAGCCTTCATGTAATAGCTGAATAAACTAAGATCTAGATCAATTATTTAGATAAGATCACCGTCAATGATAGAGCAAAAGTTATTACTCAGAAATTCAGGCTTCAACACCTACACCAAGCTGTCTCCTAATTCCTAGAAATGTCATGAAACTGAAATGTTTTAGTTTTTCTTTTTTTTTCATACTTCTTTGATTCTCATGATAAGTTTATGAGGGCAGATCCTGAAAAACAGAGCAGAGATTCAGGTTTCCTGAATTTAGTTATTATGTTGTCTCTAAAACAGTAAGAGGTGAGTATCTGTGACTCTTTCCGAAAATCGGTAAAGCAAATATTATAAAGTCAATCACACTCAAAAGATTCAAACTTGCCTCTTCCTTTCCCACACACACACAATACTGGGATGAAGATCAGTGTACAGCAAATACCTCATTTAATCGGCAGGCAAATAATAATTTGTGTGAAAGACGTACGGGGTGAACAACTCTGTAAATCACTGTGTTAAGTGAGGCTCTCAACTCTGTATATGCACCTTCACACCCTGTACAAGCCTCTTTCAAACTAATCTCAAGCATCACCAGCAAATAGCATGGTATGTTTCTTAATGTGAAATTTCTACAGATGACACTAAATGCCAAAGGTTCTGAAACTATATCAGATACCCATGGGGCAAATGGAGAAGACTGTACTAGAAAGGAGACATGAATTTCTCCCTGAGATGCTCCCATGAGCTTATGCAGGAGGGAAACCATAATTCTAGAGTATTTTTAGAGCATTTTTTGGTATTGGGCTAATACTTTTTTATTAAAAGATAAATATTTAAAATTTCATCTTCATAAAATAAATAAGTAAATATTTGAAAAGCAAAGCATCTTGAACACTAAATCTAGTAATTCAGAGACCACGAGTGCCAATGGGAGCAAATTCCTTGGCAGGAACAGAAATGTCATACACACTATCACTGAATTCAAAGGTAACAGCTCAACCCCATTCTGCAGCACATTAGAAAACTTAGGATAGTCAAAGGCAGACATGATTCCCATATGACGTCAGACCGTCTCTCTTGATGGTGACCCTTAGGTATTGCACATTAATCAAAAGACTCCAACACCCTCAATTATGATTTCAGTACCCATCGACTCTTTTCAATAACTTTCTTCTAGAGAAAAGATGAAAACCAGGAAGAAGAGGATAAAGGAGAAGAATCTGAAGATAAAGGAAAAGAACCAGCAGAGAAACCACTTGAAACATCCAAATGTCAAACGAGTTCCATTACCGCGGAGGAAGCACCCCAGGCAATTAGAAAGGCAGTTTTAGCCAGAGGAACTACCCATCAATCACTCATCATCAGCATGGCTCCTTCTGCCGAGGGCGGGGAAGAGGTTCTGACGATCGAAGTCAAAGAAAAGGCTAAGCAATAAATATGTGATGATCTTTAGATATACTTTAGCTAGTTCCCCAAGAGATTATAGCCAGGATGGGAGTTTAAACTAATGACAGGAAAAGACCTTGCCGGCACCCTTGAGAAACCATAGGCAAATCTCTAGCTTAGTTTCTAGGGCTTATCTGAGAGTGTGATCTTCTGAAGTAGCAATAAGAAGATTATTAAGAAAAAAATCCCTATTCTCCGTTGTTATCAGCTTTGTGCAATTGGTATTCTCCTAATGGTACCTAGAAGGTTATTTTTCTTCTGTTCTTTCTTAATGATGTTTCTTCCCTCCCTTTTGATTAGGTTGGTCTTGGCTCTGAAATGATTCACTAGGTTTTTCTCTTAATGGTCTGTGTGTGTGTGTTAAAGTCTTGCACTGCACTGTTAGTCCTGGTTAAATGTTCTATGTGTATGACTCTTACCTCTTACTTGGGAAGTATGAGATTTTAATAAAATGTCAGAAATCAAGTGATTTTTATCCAAGCCAGGGTGATAAGTCAGTCAAGTATCAGATCAACCCAGCAGGTGGGGTTAAAGGAAGCATCATTATGAACTCAAAGGATAGAAAACCCTCCTTGCAGAGGAGTCCTCTGAAGAACACAGCTGGTCAGCAACACTAACAACAGTGAAAGCGAAAGTGTAAGTTGTGGAGGACTCTCTTCCACCCCATGGACTATGCCCCACCGGGTTCCTCTCTCTGTGGGATTCCCCAGGCACGAATACTGAAGTGGGTTGCCAGTCCCTCCTCCGGGGATCTTCCCGACCCTGGAATCGAACCCGGGTCTCCTGCACTGCAGGCAGATTCTTTACTGTCTGAGCAACCAGGGAAGCCCAAACCCAAAAGCAAAATCCCATTGCAGCAACGTGTTGGAAAAGCTA
Source organism: Dama dama (assembly GCF_033118175.1). NCBI lineage: Eukaryota > Metazoa > Chordata > Mammalia > Artiodactyla > Cervidae > Dama > Dama dama. The sequence goes on from NC_083701.1 coordinate 73,497,437, forward strand.
TATACCCTTTACTAAAGAAACAAACGTTAACATTTTCCTTCATATCAACTTAAAAGTCTCATCTGGCTCAGCAGACTCAAACAGGAGAAATCAGACTGTCCCCATCTTCCAGAAGGCTAGAGTGACATTTCTCAGAAACCTGCAGGCATCTGCTTCAGAAGGGGCCAAATCTGAGCTTCTTGCTTTCAGCTTTAGCAAAAACTGACGAGGTTAGGAAGGCAGACTGTACACACATCAGACTGACATATCCCTGCAATTTCCGGAAACTACATGTACAGCTGTTTACAAAATCTCCGAGTTAATTAAGTGCACTTTAGGAAGTTGTCCTCATGAATCAGCTAGCATTAGCATAATTACCAAAGTCTCATGCTGTGAGGAGGCTAAAAAAGCCAGGCTGCTGTCGGAAGTAATAATACATATAGAATTCCATTCTAATAAATGCCATTAGTGTATAACATTAAGTTCGGTATAATAAGGCTATTTCCAAGTCTCAGAAGATGGTCACTGTAACGGCACTTTGCTGAGAGTGTTTTAACAAATTATATTAGCCAAAAAGCCTACAACACAGACACATTCAGCAAACCATGTATAAATTAATCACTAGAATAAAATGTATCATTTGGTACTCACCATTTTTAATGCAAAAATGTTAAGAGTATCGCAGAGACATGACAAATTTTACAAAAGGTTGGGTGGTGTTTTTCCAGAGTTAAGCAAACAGAGAGAAATTGGTAAATAGTGCTTACCTGATAAATGGGAGTTTGTTGTGGAGAGCGATTACAAGAGCCAGAAAGAAAAGGTAAAAATAGGACCTCTAAAAAGTCTGATAATAGGGACAAAAATAAATGAGAAAAGTCCTGAGCTTGTGAATAATAAGTTCTTCCCTTATATTCTATTAAGAAAGTAAAAGTAACCTCCATTTTGCTCTTCCCCTGTCATCTATTTTCTCTCCCAAGCTATCCTTTTTTAGATAATATCTTCATTCTACCAGACTCTCAGACTCAAATCTAAGAGTAATTAGCAATTCTTCCATTGCTTATATAGTGCACCAAATCCTGTCTCTTTCTTAAATCTTACTAATTTCCCTTTCCTTTTCAACTTCAATGCTAACAATTCAGTTCATATTTTCTGTTCAATTCAAATAAATAATCACTTTTTAGCCACTATCTGCTTTAATCACTTTTTCTTTCTCAGTCCTTCTGCCATGGCTAAAGTTGGGTCTTTCTCAAATACAACTATCTTAGACCATTTGGGCTGTGTAATAAAAGCACCACATACGGGGTAGCCTGTGAACAACACAGTGTATTTCTCACAGGTCTGGAGGCTGGGAAGTACAGGATCGAAGCCCAACATAGTTCTAAGCAGGCTCCTTCTCACTGTGCCTTCACAGGGTTGAACCGGCAAGGGATCCCTCCAGAGTCTCTTTTATGGAGGCACTAATGCTATTCATAGGATTTGTGGAAGTGACAAATAGTTTCAACAGATTAAATCTGAAGAATTATGGATGTAATTTCATAACATTGTACAGGAGACAGTGATCAAAACCATCCCCATGAAAAAGAAATGCAAAAAGGCAAAATGGTTGTCTGAAGAAGCCTTACAAATAGCAGAGAAGAGAAGTGAAAGGCAAAGGCGAAAAGGAAAGATATACCCATCTGAATGCAGAGCTCCAAAGAATAGCAAGGAGAGATAAGAAAGCCTTCCTTAGTGATCAATGCAGAGAAATAGAGGAAAACAATAGAATGGGAAAGACTAGAGATCTCTTCAAGAAAATTAGAGAGACCAAGGGAACATTTCATGCAAAGATGGGCACAATAAAGGACAGAAATGGTATGGATCTAACAGAAGCAGAAGATATTAAGAACAGGTGGCAAAAATACACAGAACTATACAAAGAAGATCTTCATGACCTGGATAACCATGATGGTGTGATCACTCACTTAGAGTCAGACATCCTGGAATGTGAAGTCACGTGGGCCTTATGAAGTATCACTACGAACAAAGCTAGTTGAGGTGATGGAATTCCAGCTGAGCTATTTCAAATCCTAAAAGTTGATGCTGTTAATGTGCTGCACTCAATATGCCAGCAAATTTGGAAAACTCAGCAGTGGCCACAGGACTGGAAAAGGTCAGTTTTCATTCAAGTCCCAAAGAAGGGCAATATGCCAAAGAATGTTCAGACTACCTTACAGTTGCACTCATTTCACATGCTAGCAAGGTCATGCTCAAAATCCTCCAAGCTAGGCTTCAACAGTTCATGAATCGAGAACTTCCAGATGTTCAAACGGGATTTAGAAAAGGCAGAGGAACTGGAGATAACATTGCCGACATCTGCTGGATCATAGAAAAAGCAAGAGAATTCCAGGAAAACATCTACTTGTGCTTCATTGATTACACAAAAGTCTTTGACTGTGTGGATGACAACAAACTGTGGGAACCTATTAAAGAGATGGGAATATCAGACCAATTTTCCTGTCTCCTGAGAAACCTGTATGGAGGTCAAGAAGCAACAGTTAGAACTGGACATGAAACAACAAGCTGGGTAAAAATTGGGAAAAGAGTATGTCAAGGCTGTGTACTATCACCCTTATTTAACTTATATGCAGAGTACATCATGCAAAATGCTGGGTTGGATGAATCAAAAGCTGGAATCAAGATTGCTGGGAGAAATATCAATAACCTCAGATATGCAGATGACACCACCCTTACGGCAGAAAGTGAAGAGGAACTAAAGAGCCTCTTGATGAAAGTGAAAGAGGAGAGTGAAAAAGTTGGCTTAAAACTCAACATTCAAAAAACTAACATCATGGCATCCAGTCCCATCACTTCTTGGCAAATAGACAGGGAAACAATGGAAACAATGACAGACTTTCTTTTTTTGCCTCTAAAATCACTGCAGATGGTGATTGCAGCCCAGAAATTAAAAGATGCTTGCTCCTTGGAAGAAAAGCTATGACAAGTCTAGGCAGATATTCCTGTGCCAACAAAGGTCAGTAGAGTCAACAAAGGTCAGTAGAGTCAAAGCCATGGTTTTCCCAGTGGTCATGTATGGATGTGAGAGTTGGACCATAAGGTTGAGCACCAAAGAATTGAAGATTTTGAATTATGGTGTTGGATAAGACTATTGAGAGTCCCATGGACTGCAAGGGAATCAAACCAGTCCATCCTAAAGGAAATCAACCCTGAATACTCATTGGAAGGACTGGTGCTGAAGCTGAAGCTCCAATACTTTGGCCACTTGATGCAAAGAACCGACTCATCGGAAAAGACCCTGATGCTGGGAAAGATAGAAGGCAGGAGGAGAAGGGGATGACAGAGGATGAGATGGTTGGATGGCATCACTGAGTCAATGGACATGAGTTTGAGCAAGCTCCAGGAGATGGTGAAGGACACGGAAGCCTGGCGTGCTGCAGTCCATGGGGTTGCAAAGAGTCAGACACAACTGAGTGACTGAACAAGAATAATAAAGGTTGTTCATGAGAGCTGAGTATCTCCCAAAGCACCTCCCAAAGACCCCACCTCCTAACCCTATCATATTGGGGTTAGGATTTCAATACATAAATTTGCTGCGACTGGGAAGAGGCAGAGGTGAGGGTCACTAACATTCAAACCATGGCAACTACTTTTGACCATGTTGTTTCTCTGCTCAGTTCAGTTCAGTCACTCAGTCGTGTCCGACTCTTTGTGACCCCATGGACTGCAGCACGCCAGTCCATTGAGACAGTGATGCCATCCAACCATCTCATCCCTGTCGTCCCCTTTTCCTCCTGTCTTCAACCTTTCCCAGCGTCAGGGTCTTTTCCAATGAGTCAGTTCTTCGAATGAGGCGGCCAAAGGATTGGAGTTTCAGCTTCAGCATCAGTCCTTCCAATGAACAACCAGGACTGATCTCCTTCAGGATGGACTGGTTGGATCTCCTTGCAGTCCAAGGGACTCTCAAGAGTCTTCTCCAACACCGCAGTTCAAAAGCATCAATTCTTCTGTGCTCAGCTTTCTTCACAGTCCAACTCTCACATCCGTACAGGACCACTGGAAAAACCATAGCCTTCACCAGATGGACCTTTTTGGCAAAGTAATGTCTGCTTTCAAAGTAATGTCTCTGTTGTTCTCTAACTTCTGTTTAATTTTACATTACAATAAGGTAAAGACTAGCTCCTACACTTTATTTGTATAAAGACAGAAAGCCCAGGGGTTGTTTGTTTTTGTTTTCACCTTTTTATTTTTTTAACTTTTTTTAACCTGGAGGATAATCGCTTCACAATGCTGTGTTGGTTTCTGCCGTACAGCGGGAAAACTCAGTGTATATATTGCGATACGGGCCTCCCTGGTGGCTCAGAGGGTAAAGCACCCACCTGCAAAGTGGGAGACCCGGGTTCGATCCCTGGGTCGGGAAGATTCCTCTGGAGAAGGAAATGGCAACCCACTCCTGTATTCTCACCTGGAGAATCCCATGGGCAGAGGAGCCTGGTGGGCTGCAGTCCACGGGGTCGCAAAGAGTCAGACACGACCGAGCGGCTTCACCTCACTTCACGTTGTGTACACACATACACGTACCTAAGTGTGTATCTATCCCCTCCCTGTGGAGCCTGCCTTCCACCCCCACCCCATGCCACTCCTCTAGGTCTTCACAGAGCGCCAGGTTGCATTCCCGCGGTCGTATGCCAGCTTCCCGCTAGCTATCTGTTTTACCCATGGCAGTGTATATACGTCAAGGCTAATTTCTGTTTGTCCCACCCTCTCCTTCCCCCGCTCTCTGTTTCTTAACGAGAGAGGTTATTAACAGTGAATTCATGGGAGCACAGTACATAGGAAATTAGCATAGAAAAGAGGCTTGACTTCACTCATGCTCAAAGAAACATAAATCAGAATGAAAAAGGAATATACCCATCAAATAGGAAAATATTTGGTAGTAGACAATAATACCTAGTGCTGGTATGTAAATTTGGGCTACTACTCCGGCAGTACTTCTTAGAACCCAGCAGTACTGGCTCATATATACATCCCAGGAAATCCTCAAGTAGGTCCATAAAATAAAATGCAAGACGAAATGCATTGCTTGTAGTACACAGGGAACTGAAGGCAACCAGATAGGCTTCAGATAGCAGAATGGACAAAAATTTATATATGGTGTGTGGAGTATGGATGTGTTTTTAATGAAATTTTATTCAGACATTAGAAGTAATGAATTAGATTTACATCTAACAACATGGATAGGTCTCCTTTAAAAACTAGTGTATTTTTTTAAGCAAAAAAATGAATGAGACCTTTAGTTATACCATGCATCACATTTTAATAAAGCCAATCTAATCAACACTACTGAGGACAAATCTATAGCCTGACAAAGCCAAGTTTATTAACCTGCAGCAACAGGAGAGACCATTCACCAGAGGAAACATGAGTGTTCCACCAAGCACAGAAAAGGATGAGTTATGATAGGATCTTGGGGAAAGGTAGAGGTTTGTTGTTGTTGTTCAGTCATTAAGTCAAGTCTGACTCATTGTTACTCCATGGACTACAGCACGCCAGGTTCCTCTGTCCTTCACTATCTCTAGGAGTCTGCTCAAATTCATGTCCACTGAGTCAGTGATGCTATCTAGCCATCTCACCTGCCACCCCTTCTCCCTTCACCTTCAATCTTTCCCAGAATTGGTCTTTTCCAATGAGTCAACTCTTCACATGAGGTGGCCAAAGGATTGGAGTTTCAGCCTCAGCATCAGTCCTTCCAATGAACACCCAGGACTGATCTCCTTAGGATGGACTGGTTGGATCTCCTTGCAGTCCAAGGGACTCTCAAGAGTCTTCTCCAACACCACAGTTCAAAGGCATCAATTCTTCAGTGCTCAGCTTTCTTTATGGTCCAACTCTCACATCCATACATGACCACTGGAAAAACCATAGCCTTGACTAGATGGACCTTTGTTGGCAAAGTAATGTCTCTGCTTTTTAATATGCTATCTAGGTTGGTCATAACTTTTCTTCCAAGGAGTAAGCGTCTTTTAATTTCATGGCTGCAATCACCATCTGCAGTGATTTTGGAGCCCAAAAAAATAAAGTCTGTCACTGTTTCCACTGTTTCCCATCTATTTCCCATGAAGTGATGGGACCAGATGCCATGATCTTGGTTTTCTGAATGGTGAGCTTTAAGCCAACTTTTTCACTCTCCTCTTTCACTTTCATCAAGAGGTTCTTTAGTTCTTCTTTGTTTTCTGCCATAAGGGTGGTGTCATCTGCATAATTGAGGTTATTGATATTTCTCCCAGCAATCTTGATTCCAGCTTGTGCTTCTTCCAGCCCAGCATTTCTCATGATGTACTCTGCATATAAGTTAAATAAGCAGGGTGACAATATACAGCCTTGACGTACTCCTTTTCCTATTTGGAACCAGTCTGTTGTTCCATGTCCAGTTTTAACTGTTGCTTCCTGACCTGCATACAGGTTTCTCAAGAGGCAGGTGGTCTGGTATTTCCATCTCTTGAAGAATTTTCCACAGTTTGTTGTGATCCTGTGGCCATTGCTGAGTTTTCCAAATTTGCTGGCATATTGAGTGCAGCACTTTTACAGCATCATCTTTTAGGATTTGAAATAGCTCAACTGGAATTCCATCACCTCCACTAGTTTTGTTCATAGTGATGCTTCCTAAGGCCCACTTGACTTAGCATTCCAGGGTATCTGGTTCTAGGTAAGTGATCATACCATCATGATTATCTGAGTCATGAGGATCTTTTTTGTATAGTTCTTCTGTGTATTCTTGCACCTCTTCTTAATACCTTCTGCTTCTGTTAGGTCCATACCATTTCTGTCTATCTAACCCATCTTTGCATGAAATGTTCCCTTGGTATCTCTAATTTTCTTGAAGAGATCTCTAGTCTTTCCCATTATATTGTTCTCTATTTGCCTTGATCACTGAGTATCCTTAGGGGAAACCAAAAGTTCAGGCTTCCTGATTTTGGACTTCCAGCCTCCAGACTGTGAGAAAATATATTTCTGTTGTTAAATACCCATTCTATACTATATCATTCTATACGACAGCCCCAGGAGACTAACATACTTAGTTTCATGAACTATGGCAGGAAATAGCTGTTGGTTGGAGAAACAAGCAACAAGAATGAGGAAATATCTCATTTCAAGATATGGAGATTCAAGAGGCAGTGATAAGACAGGTCTGTGGAGGCGTAAAATAACCATACTAGGGGAGCCACGGCTGTGAGTGAATGTACGGAATGCCCGCCTTAAATTACATCAGCTCGTTTGTTGGATACATGGCAAACAGAGCTCCCAGCACCTTAGTTACAGGGAAGAACAGTAGTTGAAAATGGATTTATAGCTTCCATGGGCTTCCCAGGTGGCTCAGTGGTTGAGAATCTGCTTGCCAGTGCAGGAGATGCAAGAGATGAGGGTTTGATCCCTGGGTCCAGAAGATGCCTTGGAGGAGGAAATGGCAACCTACTCCAGGATTCTTGTCTGGAGAACCCCACAGACAGAGGGGCCTGGTGGGCTACAGTCCACGTGGTCACAAAGAGTCAGACATGTCTTAGCAACTGAGCACACACACACACACACACACAACCTCCACAGATGTTGCCCACACTTCTCTCAACAAACTCTGATACATTCATTCATTCTACATAAAACCACAGGGTCTTATCACCTCCTAGTTCCTAACAGACACCAAGCCTACAACCCACTGTTGATAACAATTCCATACTTTGCTTTAAAAGGTGAAATATGTGAAGGGGACAGTGAGAACCTGGTTAAAAAAAAAAAAAAAAAAAAAAAACATAGATGGGGGAGACATTTTCCCTTATGAATTTCAAAAAAATTTTCTAATTAAAAATGAAAAATTTGCACAAGGTGGGGTTGCCCCCCACCCCAAGATAGCATAACTAACAGCGTGTGTTCAATAAAAGGTAGCTAAGTTAATTGGAGAAAAGTTATGACCAACCTAGACAGCATATTGAAAAGCAGAGACATGAGTTTACCAACAAAGGTCCATCTAGTCAAAGCTATGCTTTTTCCAGTAGTCATGTGTGAATGTGAGAGTTGGACTATAAAGAAAGCTGAGCGCTAAGGAATTGATGCTTTGGAATTGTGAGAAGACTCTTGAGAGTCCCTTGGACAGCAAGGAGATCCAACCAGTCCATCCTAAAGGAAATCAGTCCTGAATATTCATTGGAAGGACTGATGCTGAAGCTGAAACTCCAATACTTTGGCCACCTGATGCAAAGAACTGACTCATTTGAAAAGACCCTGATGCTGGGAAAGATTGAAGGCGGGAGGAGAAGGGGACGACAGAGGATGAGATGGTTGGATGGCATCACCAACTCGATGGACATGAGTGAATAAACTCGCGGGAGTTGGTGATGGACAGGGAGGCCTGGCGTGCTGCAGTCCATGGGGTCACAAAGAGTCTGGCACGACTGAGAAACTGAACTGAAAGTAAATGGAATCCCCAAATGAAGTGTGGTGTTCCTCCACCCAGTGCTGAGACCAGGACCAGCCTCTTCGAGTCTGCCTTTATCACTATGCCAGGCCTTGGAGTTACTTCTGAGATTTCTACTGAAAAATATCTGGCTTTTCAAGGCATGGAGCCCTCAAGGTCTCATTCTTCTGTACTCTTTTCACTTCCCTCAGCTGAGAATTTATCAATACCCACAAAGTACTCATTCAGGCTTTCTCTTTCTTACCCAGGTCCCCTCACGAAGTAGGGTGTATCTTCCAATATTCTACACTCGATTTCAAGTAACACTGTGTCTCACTGCTGCTGACAAAGTCTTCCAAGTGCTACAGGAGTAGAACACCCCCCAACCTGGTCCCCAGACTCCCCATGGGCGTGCTCGCTCCTGCCAGTTCTCCAGCCTCGTGCTGCAGCCCCGGATCCAAGTGCTCAGTACTGCAGGTCAGCACTGACACATTTCCCTGCAGGACCTTCTTCCATCGTCTCCTTGCCTACACATTGTGCCCTCCAGGGAATGCAAGCTAAATCTAGCATTGCATGCGTGCATGCTAGGTCACTTCAGTCGTGTCCCACTCTTTGCAGCCCTATGGACTGTAGCCCGCCAGGCTCCTCTGTCCTTGGGATTCTCCAGACAAGAATACTGGAGCGGGTTGCTATGCACTCCTCATTTACTTGCCCTTGATCATTATGAGTACAAAGATTTCCTGGGTTAGGATATTGGAAAGGGCTCACCACACTCCACAAAGCATGCGCACACTTCAGGGGTTTTATCTAAAGGCAATGGATCCCAGGCAGAGAGAGAAGAGCTGCCCAGGCAAGCACCAGAAGGTCTGCCTAACCTCCCGTGAACACTCGGTGTCCTTAGTCCCACTAGGACCTGATCACATGTTTCAGGACTGAACTACTCACATCTGTGTAAGGAAACGACGCTTCAGGAGAGTTCAAAGCTGAGGTTCCCAATGGGGATCCTGTATCTCCGGAGCCACATATACGAGGCTGGCTGACTAACCAGGGAGATCACTAGAAAACTTTCAGTCAAAACTGATTCTGGTGGTTACCCATGGAGTTCGGCACTTTAAACACTGCCTTATAAATCCTACCACCCTTTTCTTCACCAAGAGTCAAAACCCAGGGGTCCCCAGAGATGAAAACTGAGCTTTTCCCTGTTCCTTCTTCTGCTACTGCTAAGCCATCCATCTCTCTTCTCTGGACCCGTGAGAGCTCATAATCATTAATCATTTGACTAGTTGACAAGCAGCTGTTGACTAACTGGCTAATTGGTGATGCAGAGATATATGAAAGTTCTCTCCTCACCCCCACCAGAATCCTACCTCAGTGATCAGTCACCAAAGGTGTAATGCAAAACACTGGTTAAAAGGAAGGTATCCTGAAAAGGTCTGCAAAGAAGGAACTAGAAAGCAGGAAGCCACCCAGCAGGAGTTCTACCCTTTATGAACATTACATGGCCAAAGATGCAACGTCTTTTTACAAAAGGGAATTTTTTCCTGTGGGCCCAAGTGCATTCAACAAGCAGTTCCCTCTGATTTCTTGAAGTCATCCTCAAGCGTTATTTGCTCAAAATTAATTACGAAAAATATCTCTTACCTTACTTTCATCTGTGGCCTTTAAAACTCAGCACAATCTATGAGCTCTCCTCTGGTTTTAAAAAAACGCCTAGCTCCCCTTTGCATTGTTAGGCTAGATCAGTTTCCTTTGCTAATTAAAACTTAAGGACTTAAAATAAAAATTGTTACTGCAAAAGGGATAGATACAGAGAAGGGAAGGATTTGGGCCATTTTTGCAATCTATCATCCAGGTAGATTGCCCCAAAAAATACAGAACACCCAGTTAATGAATAATTTTTTAGTATAGGTATGTCCCATGCCAAATTTAGGATATGTCTATACTAAAAAATTATCCTTTGTTTATCTGAAATTCAGATTTAACTTGATGTCAAATTAAACTTGTGTTTTTGTTTGCTAAATCTGGCAACCCTATACACAGACCATGCCAAAGATAAATAAAACCTTTATTTAAAATAGAACAAGAACTTTGAACTTGAAATCATTTTTAAAATGTACAACTATACAGTATATTGTATTAAAATGAGCTAAAATCTCCAAGTACATCCACAGGAGAGGAGTAACTTGGTCCCTCTCCATAGTCTAGGGAACATCTTGGCTTAACTGGTATTAATTAACCCTAAAATAAAACATAACATATTATGTTTCTTTTCAGTTATGCATTACATGAAAAATGCCTCATAGGATGTTAACAAGAAAAGCATTTATACTTTCTGTAATTTGGACTTATTCTATACTAAAAATAATTCTTTTACCTACCTAGGAGGAATTTTTAAAAATCTTCAGAAGATATTAATCATTATGCTGTCCTGAAATTGATTATGTCTAATCAGACAAAAGATACTTGAAGCTCAAGTTTTAAGCAGTCTACCCATATACACTGTGGTAAAATTTGATGCTTTCCTCTATGAGTTTCTACAACTGGCAGTATTTTTCCTACTATAACTTCTGTGACTAGAATGGGGACACTGCAAAGGTCAAATAAAGGTGAATCATTAAGAAATACAAGCTGACATTTCTAGATAATAACTCTCCCAGATGAGGAAAGAGGCGTACCTGGAAGGTCACGGCCCCTTCCTGTCCTTTGCCCCTGTGGTTATCTCTGCCCACTACACACAATTCTGCTGCAAGTTTACTAAAACTTGCTGTGCTGAGACTCCTATGTAATACAGAATTCAGCACTCAGGGCATGCTAAGTGCTACTAAACAGACTCATGCTGTGGTTTCTTGCACCCAGCTTTAAATAAACCAAGCTGTGTTATTTATTTCAAAACCTCAGACTTGAAATTTAGAGATTCCTACTCCATGCTGCTAGTATACAAAACATAATACAAAATCCAGGATCACATCAGATGTGTGTGTGATGGCAAAATCCAAGAAAAAAGATACCACACTGCTTTTCAAACAGGAAGATGATGGACAAGCTTGAAAAAGTAGCATCTACCTGAAGAAGGACTTTTTGAAATAAACAAGTGCATTTCCTGATCTTTCATAGAGCAAAATGGTGCTTAAGTCTGCCATTTTAGGACTGTATTTATACTCCAAATTTGACGGGAAACTTTAAAATTTATCTTGTCCTTCAGAAATGGACTAACCACAGATTTCATTAAACTAGGAATGTGAAAGATGAATACAGTTGCAATTTTTATATGCCATTTGTAAAAGTGAGTAAAAAGATTCAATTATGAAATAAAAGGGTTAGTACAAGCACATGTTCATTTCCCTGTACCAATAATGTTCCCAGCTCACGCTACTTTCTGACTTCAACCCATGGACAATGTCTGTTTTTTGGTCTGGAGTCTCTTCTTTACATGATAAAACTCTATGTAACCATCAAACCCCAGACGAAATGCCAAACCACCCATGAAGTTCTTCCAGATCTCTCCATTGTTCTAACTGCTACCCAGATTTAGAAGAAAATCTCCCCACTCTAAACTTCAATGTTTTCTCACATGCATTAACTTCTACCCTTCTATGTGCTGTAATACATACCAGATTCATTCATTCTCTTGATGATTAGTAGGGAGGGCCTAGTTAATGCCGAGTTCTTTTCCAGACAGTGAACAAAATTTTCAAAAAATCCCTGCTTTCTTGAAACTGACATGTCAGTGGGTGGAAATAACAAGAAAACAAATAAAACCCAAACAGGGAAATAAAATGCCTAGGAATATACATTCCTAAGGAATCAAAAGACCTGTATTCTGAAAACTATAAGATGTTGATGAAAGAAATCAAAGATGATGCCAATAGGTGTTCTTGGATTGGAAGAATCGATACTGCCAAAATTGCTATACTACCCAAGGCAATCTACAGTTTCAAAGCAATCCTGAGGAAGGGTGGGGGGGGCGGTGGACAGAGCTGGAGGAATCAGGTTCCCTGACTTCAGACTATACTACAAAGCTACAGTCATCAATATAGTATGGTACTGGTACAAAAAGAAAAATGTAGATCAATGGAACAGGTCAGAAAGCCCAGAAATAAACCCATGAACCTACGGCAAATTAAACAATGACAAAAGAAGCAAGAATATAGAATAGAAAAAAAGTCTCTTCAATAAGTGGTGCTGTGAAAACTGGACAGCTACATATAAAGAGAATGAAATTAGAAGATTCTCTAACACCATTCACAAAAGTAAACTCAAAATGAATTAAAGATCTAAATGTAAGACAGATACTATAAAACTCCTAGGGAAAAACATAGGCAAAATAAAAACAAAAATAAACAAATGGGACTTCATTAAACTTGAAAGCTTCTGCAAAGCAAAGGAAATCATTAAACAAAATGCAAAGACAAGCCACAGAATGGGAGAAAGTATTTGCAAATGATGCGACTGACAAGGGATTAATCTCCAAAATATACAAACAGCTCTTGCAGTTCAGTATTTAAAAAACAAGCAAACCAATCAAGAAATGGGCAGAAGATCTAAACAGACATTTATCCAAAGAAGACATACAGATGGCCAAGAGGCACAGGAAAAGATGCTCAACATCACAAATTACTAAAGAAATGCAAATCAAAACTACAAAGAGGTAACACCTCATACCAGTCAAAATGACAATCATGGAGAGGGTGTGGAGAAAATGAATTCTCCAAACCGTCAGTGGATATGTAGATTGGTATAGCCACTATGGAGAACAGTAAGGAGGTTCCTTAAGAAACTGAAAAAAAGAACTACCATATGATCCTGCAATTCCTTTCCTGGGCATACATATGGAGAAAACCCCAATTCAAAAAGATACATGCACCCCAATGTTTATTGCAGTGTGGTTTATACTAGCCAGGCAATGGGAGCAACCTAAATGTCTTTCAACAGAGGAATGGATAAAGAAGATGTGGTATATATATGTGATGGAATATTACTCAGGCATGAAAAAGAATAAAACAATGCCATTTTCACCAACATGGTTGCAACTAGAGATTATCATATGAAGTGAAGTAAGTCAGACAGAGAAAGACAAATATCATATGATATCACTTATACATGGAATCTAAAAAAAAAATGATACAAAAATGAACTTATTTACAAAACAGACTCACAGACTTTGAAAACAAACTTATGGTTACCAAAGACGAAAGTTGGGGGGAGGAAGGAAAGCTGGATAGGTGGAGTTTGGGATTCATATATACACACTACTATATGTAAAACAGATAATCAACAAGGACCTTCTGTATAGCACAGGGAGCTCTATCCAGTATTCTGTAATAACCTATACGGGGAAAGAATTTGTAAAAGGATGGATATATGCATATGTATAACTGAATCAGTTTTCTGTACACCCAAAACACACAATATTGTAAATCAACTATAGCCCAAAATTAAATAAAAATTCAATTTATGGAAAACAAAAAACAAAAACCTAAGCCCAGAAAGGAGACAGAATGTTCTGGGGAAAAAGGTACAATTTTAAACAGGATGGTCAGCAAAGGTCTCTCTGACTGATACTGGAATGAAGATTTGAAAGAGTTGAGGGGGCAAGGCTCACCAGTGACCAGGAAGGGTTCTGCAGCAAGGGGAACAGCACTGAGAAAGCCCTGAGCCAGGAGGATGCTGCGCAGACTTAACCAAGAGCAAGAACGCCCACATGGTGGGAGCAGAATGGCCAAGGCAAAGACCAAGTAGGGAAGAAGTCTAGAAAAGGAGGAGGGGGGGTTCACGCCACCAAAGTCATTGAACACTTGGAAGGTTTAGTGGATTGAAGGCACTGATGGAGAATGATTTGTTGGAGTTTTACTACTAGAGGGAGTAAGTTGGAAAGTGGGTTATTGCTAGAAAATTGGGGTACCTGAAATTGAGATTAGGGAGGGCATTGTAATTGATAATGATAAGGTATGACCTTAGGAGTCATACCTTAGGACTTAGGTATAGCTTAGGAGTAAGGGCTGAGGTAAGGGGGAGAAAACGATTACGAGGATGAGGGACAGAGTGTGGTCTAGTCCAAGGATCTGATATTCAGAGCTGGTTGTCTTAGAGTAGGAAAAGGTCATCTGAGAGCAGAGAGGAGGATTTAGGGGTACACTTCACCGGCTTCCAAGCCCAGTGGTGGATCAGAAGAGAAAAGAACCACTCGAGAGGGCTGCAGAGGAGGGAAGATTCTTAAAGACAGCCAGGTTTTCATTAGAATAGAAACATGAAGGAATTGTTCAGAAAATGCAGGTATGAATTGCTCAGAAGATGCAAACGAATGACTGAGTTCCCAAGGACAGAGGCATCTGAGAGAAGAGGGGTGTGGTCAGAATATGGGTTCACAGAGAAGACACGTGGAGATTAGAGTGAGAGCCGACAAGACGCAACTGGTGAGGAAGAGCAGGTCCCACCCTGGTCCTGGTCGGCACAGCGGACCCTGGAGGCCAGGGAGGGAGGAGCATCTGGCCAGAAAGTGTTCAGGGTCCCTTCTGGACTCCTGTCACAGCTTGCCTCCCAAGGAGCAAGCGCCTTTTTGTTTCATGGCTGCAGTCACTGTCCCCAGTGATTTTGGAGCCCAAGAAAATAAAATCCGTCACTGCTGCCAATTTTCCCCCTTCTATTTCCCATGAAGCGATAGGACACTTCCTCCTTGGAAGGAAAGCTATGGCAAACATAGACAGTGTATTAAAACGCAGAGACATCATTTTGCCTGCAAAGGTCCAAATAGTCAAAGCTCTGGTTTTTTCCAGTAGTCACGTACAGATGTGAGGGACTATAAAGAAAGCTGAGCACCGAAGAATTAATACTTTCCAACTGTTGCTGGAGAAGGCTATTGACAGTCCCTTGGACTGCAAGGAGCTCAAGCCAGTCCATCCTAAAGGAAATCAGTCCTGAATATTCATCTGAAACACTGATGTGAAGCTTAAGCTCCAGTACTTTGGCCACCTGCTGTGAAGAGCTGACTCATTTGAAAAGACCCTAATGTTGGGAAAGATTGAAGGCAGGAAGAGAAGGGGATGACAGAGGATGAGATGGTTGGATGGCATCACAGACACAATGGACATGAGTTTGAGTAAACTCTGGGAGTTGGTGATGGACAGGGAGGCCTGGCGTGCTGCAGTCCATGGGGTTGCAAAGAGTCGGACACGACTGAGCGACTGAACTGTACTCTTGACCACAGAGGACTGAAGGGATCGGGTGCAGTGTGGGCGGGAGTCGGTTGGTGGCTCTGCGGGTCCCCGCGGCCCCTGTGCGTCATGCAGAGGACGTTCGTAGGGACCATCAAAGCGCCCCGCACCTCCGAGGCTCCTCCGGAGGGCTCCTCTCCACGCTCAGGCAGCAGCTGGCGCAGGCCACGGGCAAGCAGGCACGGCACACCGTTGTGCGCGGGGTCCAGGACCGGCTCTCAGGCTCCGGGGCCCCAGCGAGCCAGCGGGCTCTGCAGGCTGCACCGCATCCGCGAGGTCCACGGGCGAGGCCCACTCCTACTGCGAGCTGCCTTGCCTTGCTCCTTTCTTGTTTTAGCAACATTTACTGTCTCCGTTCTCATATTAGATCATAAACTCTTTGAGGTTAGTAAGAAATATCACGCACTTTGACTTCACCTGTTGATTGCTAGTACTAAACGACTGGGGTTTCCCTGATGGCTCAGTTGGTAAAGAATCCGCCTGCAATGCAGGAGACCCTGGTTCTTCCAGTCCATTATTTCCATGAAGGTGGCAACTTTGGCTACTGAGGTCACCAGTGTTCCCCCAAGACCTTGCCGGATCACTGCAACATGATAGAAGCAACTTAAAAAAAAAAGTTAGGTGAATATACTGTCCTGCCTAACACAACTGATAAAATATGAGCGCTCTAATTCTCATGCGAGCACTCTAGTTAAGCTGAGGACCTTTCCCTTACTGTACCCTGAAAAATATCTTAAATACAATCAATATCTTTAAGTGATTACATCCCATAAAAGAATAAACCCCCCAAAACTGTTTAATTCAGAAAAACATGGAATACAGGCTGATTAAAACACTAACTTTATTTCTAACTTTTCGACCAATATCATTTGAAGAAAGAACAAAAATAAAAACAAGGTACTATTGTAACACATCAAGAAATGACTTTATCCAAATGGAAGATATACTTAACATCAATTCATATATTAGTAACTTACACACTTATTATCAAATATGACATAAAACCACAAAACACTCTCTCGAGATTTCAACCAAACTTCTGGTTTACCATATGTATCACTTCCATGACTACCAACCACACATATAAAGAGACTAGGAGATATTTTATTGAAGATGATTTTCCAGAAAGTTTACACAATTAATAAGGCAAAGTATGTTAAATAAGGCATAGGCAACAAGGGGGCCCTGAATTTATTCTGGAAAGGCTGCCTAAGGCACTACCAAAGTAGACAGCTGTATATCCCTGATCTGACTTTAAATTTTTCTGATCTTAAAATTTTCAATTCCAAGTACAAGGTGACATGACCATGCTAATTGCTATTCTCTCAGTACAGGCAGATGTGAGAAATATTACATCCACCCAAGGTACAGTCACCCTCATATATGTTTGTAATATATCTGTTTGTATGAGATGTGAAAGTCAACTTGGCTATTTTTTTCTTTAAATGCATTTTAAGGACTTTAATGGCACTTGAATGAATGGTAGCACAATAGGGAAAAGGACTATTTTAATATAAAACAATACTAAATCAGCATGTGATGACATAAAATGTTGAAGCTATAAGAATTTTATAAATGATAATTTAGAAATTATAAATGCTTTTATTCAAAACTGCAAAAAGGTATCAATTCCCCCAATCTACTGGAATCACAGGTCTTATGAATAATAGCACTTACTGATGAAGCAAATCAAGAATGCATAATATAAAATTAATTTTCAAAAGGGAACAATTCTGGTTAAAATCAGAATATAAAATTATGAAGACCAAATCAATGACAGTGGTGACAGAACGCTGATTTGGCCGATGAAAGCAATGAATGCTTATGACCAGCGGTCCCCAGGTACCCTGTGCAGACGACCATGGTGCACCAGGATCGGGTTCAGGAGACTGAGGAGGGGGCCCAGTGAGCCCTGGACCCCTGGACCCCGCCCCAGCTTCAAACGAGAACCTCTACTTCCATCTTCCAATACACTGAGGTCACGTGCAAATGTTTCCTTTAAAGGCCACCTATGTTTAAAAAAGAAAATTCTGAAAATCAAAGCACTATATACATGCTGTTCCCCAGCACACAAAAAGAACTGAAAGTAGGACATCTTAGACAACAAAGGCTGCAAACTCCTGGAGGAATCAGCAGTTTATTCCTCTCCTGACTGACGTCAAGATGGCTTGTCATCTAATGAGTCATACTATAGGGTAACAGACGACTAGTTAAGTACCTTCAGGTTAACAACGCAGGTCCAGAGGCCAGCTAGCTAAGTGGGAAGGCGTCAACTGCTCGCCTGGGGCGGGCACCCGCGATGGCCAGCAGACCCCCTCTCCCTGACCTGGGCAACGAGCGGCTTCCGAGAAGCCAAAAGCTGTTCATGGCTGAGCGCTCGCTTCCTTCAAACATTTCAGGGAACACAAGACCCACGCGGTGGTGCATTTTCAGTGAGACCGGAAGGCAGGTCGGCACAGGGCGCATCCACTTACGGATCCGTGACCGACATGCCGTCCTCAGTATCCAGATGTCCAAGATGACCGGCCAGCATATGGACATGCATAGTACTTGGCACACAGGTCCTCAG
This sequence comes from Dama dama, assembly GCF_033118175.1. Lineage (NCBI taxonomy): Eukaryota > Metazoa > Chordata > Mammalia > Artiodactyla > Cervidae > Dama > Dama dama. The sequence goes on from NC_083701.1 coordinate 73,515,636, forward strand.
TAAAACCTTAATCTACTCTGAAAAGGTAATGTTTGCTAAGTATTCTAAAGTGTAAACATCAGGAAAAAAAAAATACTAAAAAAAAAGCATGTTAAGTCCACTCTATCCTATGCAGCAGTTGGATTTTTTTTTAAGTTATAATAGGTTTCTGCTTAATACCATACATTCTGGGCTTAGGAAGCAGCATGTCATTAAAATGTAAAATAGGATTTTGATTAATAACCATTATCATGAGTTTTAAAAAATCAGAGTAAAAATGCCTTTAACTTTAAAACTTAAAAAAAAAGAGAAAATATCTAAATGAATCTATACAAATGGAGAAATCAATGTATGCTTCCTTTGCAAGGAAAATATAAAGCTTGCCTCTTTTAATAAGTAAAGTCTTTCATTAACTAACAGAAAGTGGAATTCCGAATTTTCCCTTACATGTTTGGTCCTTATAGCTTTCCTGGACAAACCCAGTCCTACCCATTTTCACAAACTCCAGCTGAAATCATCTAATAATGCTGAGTCTAGGACAAGCTAGCATTAACGCACATACAGAATCCCGAGTGTCACAATCAATCAATGAAAAGGTCAAATCCAACCATGTTTAGAGTATTAAACAATTTATATGAAAGACCTAGGCAGGCAAATAAAATGGCTTACAGGAAGTTCCTTTTACTTGTGATTCTACATTTTTAAGAACTGAATATGTATGTGCCTTCCTTTCTAATTTGGGACTTCTCATGAAGTCTTAACGAGGATGCATTCTGTTTTGAACTGTGCATGTCTAAGTTGCAGCAAAACTCACACACAGGTGAAGGTAGTTTCATCCCACGGAAAAGCATAAAATATAGTTCTAGATACAAATTCAGTATCATCTAATTTAAGAAACTCATCATCTGGTGTGGACATCGGCTTATAAAACATTTATCACCTAGAGCAGAGCATAGCAACCTGTACATCACATCGTTCCAACAATTTCCCGTTCTTTCCATGGACAAACATTCAGAAACAGCATTTTCATCATATGAAAGCAAACAACAAGAACCTTTGCTTTTCTCACACCGGTTTCTAATCCAAATAGCCTCACCGCAATTACTGTAAATCACTAGCAATCACTGAGTTGATTGGGCAAAGACTAAGTTAGCACTTTCCTCCAAAAAACGTATAAAAAGAATGCTTTAAATAGACATACTCCATAGAGAACTAGGTTTGCATCGTAAATGGTGGGGTTTGCGAGAAGGGTGTAAGATGACAGATTCACGATTTGGGATGGAGAGAAATCTGTTGCTCCACACAGCACAAAGGAATCCTGCTCCGACAGCCAGAGCGCCTCTCATTTCGTAGCCGGGTTCTTGGGAGGAAGGAGTTTGTATGTGTTGAAGTAGCCCACCACCTGCTGGGGGACCTCCGCCAAGACGCTTTGAGCAAGTGCTTCTTTTGGAGCCTTGTGAACAGATAAAATCAAAGCAATTTTATTAGCAACCAAATTTTTAATTGGGATTTTGATAAAAGACTAGGAATTCCTCACCCACCAGGAAAAAGCAGTTAATTTCCAATTTCTAGGTTTGCATCTTGTCTCGAGAATAGTCCACAAAACATGCAATAAACCAATGTTACTGAGGAATGCCTTAGTATGCTCACATTTAACAAGTCTTTTCTTGGTGCCTGCATTTTGGCATTTAATGATGTTGGTTCTTTTGCTTTTCAACTTTTAAATGTGGGTCTTTCATTCTCTGGGTATTAATTTTTTTAACTTTTTATTCTGAAATAATTACAAATAGTGCAGAGAGGTCCCATGTACCCATTACCCAGTTTCCTCCAAAGGTAGCATCTTATATAACTATAGTACAATAACAAAACTAGGAAGCCAACATTGGTACGGTTCTCAGAACTTATTCAGATTTCACCGGTTTTACATGTACTCATTTGTGTATGTGTGTGTGTGTGTGTGCCTGTGTGTATACAGTTATATGTAATTTCATCATGGGGGTCTATCATAATAACATATGATGATAACATATCACCATAACACCATCATAATCAACATACAGAACAGTTTCACTATCACAAAGATCCCTAACATTGCCACCTTTTTTAATATACACCCACCTCATTCCCTTCCACCCATTCCCACTCATACATTGGCTGGTGGGAATGTAAAGCCATGACATAATTTTATATAATTATGTAAATGACATGGTTTACATTATATGACATTTTTGTCATATTCAGATTTCACCAGTCTGTGCGTACACAGTTATATTCATTTTATCATTAGGGTCTATCTGTATAACCACCAACACAATCAAGATACAGAGCAGCTTCACTATCACAAAGATCCCTGACATTGCCACCGTCTGCATACACACCCACCTCATTCCCCTCCACCCACTCCCATGCACACACTGGCTCGTGGGAGTGTAAAAGGACATAATTATGCCAGAAAAGTTTAGAAGTTTCTTCAATGACTAAAATGCAACAACCACGCAACTCAGCAACTGCATTTATGGGTATTTATCCCAGAAAAATAAAAACTTATGTTCACACAACAACCTGTGCATGAATGTTTATAGCATCTTTGTGGGTGACAGATGAGAACTGGAAACAACTGAAGTTGTCCTTTAATGGGTGAATGGTTAAGCTGGTATACCCATACCACAGAATACTACTCAGCAATAAAAAAGGAATATACTCAACAAGTGGGAAGACTCTTAAGAGAATTAAGCTGAGTGAAAAAAAAGCCAATGTCAAGGTTACACACTGTGTGATTTCATTTATATACCATTCCTGAAATGGCAAAAATATAGAAATGAGGCCAGAGTGGTGGTTGCCAGGGGTTAAGGAGGGAACGCGGGTGGCCGGGAAGTGGTGTGCCTGTAAAAGGGCTCCATGAGGAAGCCTGCCATGACGGACCTGGATTGTATCCATGTCAATACCCTGGTTGTGATTCTGGACCATAGTTTTACAAGATGTTACCATTAGAGTCGTCCGGGTAAAACAGTCTCCTCAGAGATTTTTCATCAAATCAAATTCTAGTTTGGTAAATCCATCATAAACTTACAAAGTTTTTCTCTTGTTACATACGTAAAGATAAAATATAGTTTAAAACAGCAGTCACAACAACATCGTTTTAAATAATTTATCATATGGACTATAGAGGCACACAAGGATACAACCTGAAAAAAAACCCTGCCAAATCGAATCAAGGTTTTTCAAATGGAAAATTCATGCACTCTACTAGCTCAGTGTTGAAAAATCTGCAGGAGACCCAGGTTTGATCCCTGGGTCAGGAAGATCCCCTAGAGGAGGAAAAGGCAACCCACTCCAGTATTCTTGCCTGGAGAATCCCCTGGACAGAGGAGCCTGGTGGGCTGCAGACCATGGGGCTGCCAGGAGTGGGACATAACTCAGCATATATGCATGGCAACTCCCGACATCTGCCCTAACTGCCGGGCCATGGACGGGCAGAGGTCTCTGTTCAAACGCCTGGGAGCGCGTGAGGAGCAGGGAGGCGTGGTACTCACGTTCTGGAACTGCCTGAAAGGCACAAACTGGACAATGTCCCTGACGGCTACTTCGCCCGACGGGGAGCGGAGGCTTCCGCCATCACCATCTAGAAACTCCATGGCGCCAAAGTCCGCGCCTCCAACGCCGACAATGATGATGGACATGGGCAGCTTGGCAGCGTTAACAATAGCCTGTCTGGTCTCATCGAGGTCTGTGATCACGCCGTCAGTAATGATCAGGAGCACAAAATATTGCTGCCAAAAAAAGACAATGATGTCCGCTGAGCGAGCTGAGCTCCCCGAGAATAAAAGCAACGGTTAATGCCATCTCCCGCGGAGGAGTCATTTCGTCGCTTATTTTCCTTGTCAGTCTCTACCCGGGATACATCTACATGAAATCTTCTAAGATTCTCTGATGACAAGGAAATTAACTGATACGAAAACTGTAGCTTAATTAAAAGTTCAACAGACCACAGAAGAAGGCTGGCAAAAATACACAGAAGCAAAGATGAAACTTTCAGTTAGCATGGAAACATTTTGATTTAACTGAAGGATCGGATGTGTCAAAGTACCTGTCAAGGGAGCGACTGGCAACAACTACATTCATAAAAGATCCCATATGGAAGTAGAATTGTTCATCAAGCTAAAATACGCTTTTGAATAAATGCATATGGTTCAGGGAGGGGCAGAAGGGAATCTTTCTCTCAATCCTGCCATCTCTGCTAATCATTTTAGAGTGTAAAACGTGACATGACGTTGTGACTCTATCTTTTGGGTCATTTACATCTAGAATGGAAAGAAGAATTATAATAGTAGCTATCATGTGCTGAGTGTTTATGGTTTATCTCCTCACACTTTTTTTAGTAACTGTATGAGGCAGTTATCCCTGCCTTAGGAAGATTCTGAAGCTGAATGAGGTTCGTTCTCCAGGGTCCAACAGGCATTTTGCAACAGCGCCTGAAATTGTAAGTCTCCTCAAGCCTTAACTTGCTAAGTCTACTTAAAAATAAGTTTTTTTCAGAACCTACCCAGGAAAATTATTTCAAAAGATAGAGAACAAACTCATTAAGTATAAAGGTTGTTTTGCTGTTCTCTTGTTTTTAACGATCACTGATTTGACAACAGATGTTACTCCCAAACCAAGGATGACACATCATTGCTTTGTGTGTTAAGACGCTGTCCTCGCGTCTTAACAGACCAAATAAACAGGAAAGTGGTACTGGGAGCAACTACCAGTCTACATTCTCCCTGCCCCCTGGCGACAGGGCACTCACAGAAGCTGTCCGTTGCTGTGTGGCTGCAGCAGCAAATCTGGCCACGTGATTTATGATTGGAGAAAAATTAGTCGGTCCATAGAGTCTTATCTGAGGAAGGCAGGCCCGATATGCCTCTATAATGCCCTGGACTCCTAGATAAAAAAAAAAAAAAAAGCAGGATTAAAAACTCTCAAGCACAATTTAATTGTCTACTATTCACCATAGTGGCTGGTTTAATTTATATACTAACATATAGTGCTTTAAAGAGTCAAAAGTTCCATATTTAGGAGTTCTCTAAGGTATATATTACGAAGCTCCATAGCGATGCTCCATCACACAGAAAAAAAAAAACAACCTATAAACTTTACTCTGCCCCAGTAGAAGGCATTTGTTTTCACCTCAGCCAAATTATTCATTAGTCTACAGTAGGGCTGTTATACTGTTTAATTTTGATATGTTTTGAGAATGAGGCTCTGATGGAAAAAGAACCATGCAAAAGATGCTGCAACATAGAACCGACGACAAGGTAGAAAAAGTAACTGATAAAAATGGAAAACATCTGCAGATGTGACCAGAGGTTCTACAAAAATGTCAGAGAGCTATAAACTTAATGTCAGTTCTAGCCCAGGGTTTATTCGATAACTTACAGATTAAGCATGGTCTAGCAGACTGTATTACTTGCAAGTATTCACTTCCAGGTTGTTTACCACATTTTGCTGCAGAAACACTCACGCGTGTGTTTGTGGGCTGCAGGTCAGGCCTGCTGCGTGGCTCCGCCCAGTGCAAGTGAAGGGACTCGACAGCCAAGTCTAAGCAGATGTTTCAAGAATCGCTGCCGGTTTTTGCAGCTCTCTTGCTTTTCCCGCCTGCTATGGGGACAGCGTATTCCAGACTGCCTGAGACCCAGAATGAGTAGGAACAGGGGAGTGCAACAGTCTAGCCAAGAGTCGAGTGATTTGTCAAGTGAGGGAGACATAAATCATTGTCATTACAAATTAGTGAGACTTCGAGCCTGCTGATTACCGCAGCGCAGCCTATCAAAAGCTGAGCAGCATTCCTGATTAAGGCCCTGCTGATGAATCTGCCCTTAATACACAGCAGAGTGTCTGGAATGCAGCTAAGAGGCTAGAAAGCCTATAGAAATTCCCCCACAGTCCTTTGCTGACAGTATCAAGAAAATCTTAAAAGACTTTTTAATGTCAACCAAAACAGGTGTCCTGCTTTAAAAATGTCCCATAGAACACAGATTAATAAGGAGGAGCAGTGTATATTTGGTTTAAAAGCTTAATAAGATCAACACTGTCCACTTAGAATTTGAGTGCCGATAAACTCCTTAGGCACTTTGAATTTAGGAATAAGTGTCATATGAACCGCCTTTGAGAATGTAACTAATTCATACACAGAGATGATTTTACATGCATAAGGTGAGGCTGTAACTAGTGGTTAGTCAGTCCAGTAGTAACAAAAATAATATTAATATAAGCCAGCAGCAGGGTCTTTTTGTAATGATATATGCTATAGAAAAATTGAACCCACAACCAAAGCAACAGTAATACTTTCTCCCATTTCTATCATCTAGCCTGCTTTTCAATCTGAAGGTATAAAAAGCTGTTAAATGTTTTCACAAAAATAGCAACAGCCTTCAGTTCCTCAACTAAAACTGAATTATGCTAGTATCTTTCCACTGCATTAAAGGAACAACTGAGACATGTTTTTTTATGGGCAACTAAGTTCAATGACTAATTAAGAGAAGAGGATTAAACTTCCTTGTCTTAAAATAAAATTGTATTTTTTCCGTGTGAAAAATTTCCTTTGTCTGAAACCTAAATGATTCTTTCCTTTGTCCAGACTAAACCGAAAGCAGAAAAGCTGCACTTGGTGGCAGCCCTAGACGCGCTCTTATTACCCACAGAGCGAATGAACATCTCAAACGAATCATCCTGTGATCTGTCATCCATATTTACTTGCGAAACATAAAATCTAATTACAACAAATTCTAAAAACTGTTCCAATTTCATCATAAGCATGAAGCACATTTTTTGAAAAGAAAAAGTTACTGAAAAAAAAAAAAAAGAAAGAATGGCTACTTATTGTGGGTATGAAGTGCCCATTCTATGGGCTGACTTTTCACTCTTTTGACAATGTCCTTTGATTTACAAAAGTTTTAAATTTTAATTAGTCTAACGTATCTGTTTTTTCTTTTGTTGCCTGTGCTTTTGGTATCATATCCAATAAATCATTGCCAAATCCAAAAAAATAGAAAAATATTCCCATTTTCATATGGCTAGGGATAAGTCACTGGAGAAGGCAATGGCACCCCAATCCAGTGCTCTTGCCTGGAAAATCCCATGGATGGAGGAGCCTGGTGGGCTGCAGTCCACGGGGTCGCTATGAGTCGGACACGACTGAGCGACTTCACTTTCATTTTTCACTCTCACGAATTGGAGGAGGAAATGGCAACCCACTCCAGTGTTCTTGCCTGGAGAATCCCAGGGACGGGGGAGCCTGGTGGGCTGCCGTCTACAGGGTCGCACAGAGTCAGACACGACTGAGGCGACTTAGCAGCAGCAGCAGAACGGATGGGTCACACCCACAGCCACTGAACGCGCAAAAAGGCACCCTGAATCAGTATGAGAAAAGAATTTTGCCAAAAAAGGAGAAAATCCTAATACAAATTACTCCCAACAAAATATTCATGCTCTTCTACTTTATGTATATCATTTAAGAAGAGGAGGAAAAAAAAAAAAAAAAAGAAGAGGAGGGAAGGGCATCCTCTTCTATTAGAAATCTATACATTTTCTAACTGTTAAAAGGACCCTTTGCAGAAAATTAGCTTAGCGTCTACAATTTTATGCCTCTGCCCCTACCTCTTTCCCTCCTCCAAACTGTTCAGTTTTATATTAATTTTGTGGGAGATTTGGCATTGGTCAATATGATAAAAAGGAAGAGACACTGGGATATTTGAGAGATAAACAGAAAAGTAGAATGACAGAAATATTTGTGCCTGTTTTCTACACAAAGGAAAGCTACTCCTGGAGCTTAATTCTGTGTTTCTTTAGCCTATTTCCACCTCCTTATAGAAACTGTGTAACAAATAATTAGATGCTAGATACTTTCTTCACAGAAAGTTAACTGTTAATCTGAGAAAAACATTAAATGATTCATTTTATTGAAGGTTTATTTTTAAATCAACTTATATGTGAAAATAAAATGATTACCCTTATTGATCTATCATCAAGATTGAGAAATCTTTTGTTCTATTAGACCTCTTAAGGTAGAAGAATTTAGCCTGCAGTCTTCATCATTATCATAGTGATTTGCCTTCTTAACATACTAACCACCAACTTGGTGTAAAATTCTACTTTACATAATAGGAAATTCAACATGTCACAAAGAGAAACCTAGAAAGGAAATCTGAGGAGCTTTCAATCATAGAGAAAAAACAACTGACAAAGACTTAGTAAGGCTTTCAGTTTAAAAATTCATGTTGATTTTTAACTTACCATTACAGTAGGGATTGGATGGATTAAAGTTTATTGGAAATTCATGAGAAACCTGTCAAAAGATGAAAGAAGGACTGATGAGGCTTATTTTGCTTTCCTAGGAGGCAAACCTTCACAATCAGAGTTCTTCCTACCTGCCACTGAGGTGGGACCTGTGCTCCAAAGCCAAAAGCTGGAAACATCTTATCACTAAAATGAAAATTTGAAAAAAGCAAAAGGTCATTTTTATCTTTACTCATAATAAAATAATATGAGCTTACTTTTAAAACTTTCAAAATCTTAGAAAAATATAAAACTAAAACAAAGACTAGAACTAATGTTAATATTTGGAAACTCTCATCCTAAATATTTTTCTGTGCATTGAAGGAATTTAAAGTCTCTCTATATGTATTTATTAAGATGGACATTATGGCTCAGGCAGTAAAGAATCTGCCTGCAATGCAGGAGACCTGGGTTCCATCCCTGGGTTGGGAAGATCCTCTAGAGGAGGAAATGGCAATCCACTCCAGAATTCTTGCCTGGAAAATTCAATGGGCAGAGAAGCCTGGTGGGCCACCACCCATGGGGTGGCAAAGAGTCAGACACAACTGAGCAACTAACACTTAACACACTTCTACTTATATACCGCTTATCATTTCACTAAATGAATGTGTAAATAAATTAATAAAGCTTTAAAAAGCACAAGTTTTTCATTTGTCTACAAAAAATACTCATTTGGCAGCAAAATGTGACCTCAACTGACAAGAGGTTATTTATAGCCTTTATTTATATCACTTAATATGAATAAGATATCATATGTTTGGCCACAGAAATATGGTACAAATGCCACACATCATAAAACTCTCCATTTCTGCAGCAAAATGTATGAATATTTGGCCCAGGGGCTTAGAGATAATTTGGACAGAATATACAACATCATGAGAGTGGCTGCCAAGTGATCCACTGTACGGAGATTCTCCCCCAACAGACAGATACCCAAAGGCTTGCCATTACACAACCCTGTAATGACGATACTAACCTTTCTACTAGCGGTATTCTTTCTTATATTATATTAATACTCAATGGTTCTTTTTGCACTGAGGATAGAACCTATGTCATAGATGTCACAATATTTTTCCCAGTTGATAGTCTGCCTTTAACTTTACAAGAGCTTCCCTTTTCTAGTTATTAACATTAATGACTGTGAACACCCAAAGATTCTTTCATTGTTGCCTTCTCTGTCTTGCTTAAAGGCTGTCCTCACTGCAAGATTATAGACAATTCACATGTATGTTCTCTTAGAACTTCCAAGCCTTGATCTTGATATTAAATGTGTAATTCATCGGGAGTAGGATGTGAAGCAGAAACTGCTTCACGTGGATCCACCAGCAGCCATCTCTCCCCCTTTAAGCCTGGATCCCCTGGGCCCCTGGCGACCACATTCGCTCGACCCCAGCCTCCCCGGGCTGGCAGTGGTCAGGGGGCTCTGGCCGGATGTGTGAGTGGAGGGGTTTGCAGCCACTTCTGAGTCGCACCCTCAGGGGGAAGCACACGCATCCTCAGTCCCTCTGTCCTCCCACTGGCTGGAGAGGACGAGAACGCGGGCCCAGGGTGGAAGCCCTGAGAGGTAGCACGGCCCTCCCGGCCCTGAACTGCTTATTGCTAGACGTGCAACAGGAATGAGGTACAGATCTCTATTCTGTCAAAATCACGTTGTGCTGGGGTGTCTATTTCAGCAGGTCTGTCCACAGTCTGTACAGAAGTATCCTAACATATACGAGCACCAGTCAGGGGTTCAAATCCAGTTCAGATCCAGCACGGTTTGACAGTTGTTACAACCCCATCCCCTCAAAATGCCATCTCTATCAAGTACTTAAATTCACCGACATTCTGGGTCTGTTGGAAGACTGCGTGTTTCTACTGGTCATGTACTAGTTCCACACTCTAATGTGTACTTAATTTGTACACGTGAAACACACATAATGTTGTTGTGCTGAGCATAGTCGCTCAGTCGTGTCCGAGTCTTCACGACCCCACGGGCTCCTGTAGCCCGCCAGGCTCTCTGTCCAGGGGGTTCTCCAGGCCAGCACGCTGGAGTGGGTAGCCGTTCCCTTCTCCAGGGAGCTCCCCAACCCAGGGATGGAACGCAGGTCTCCCGCTTTGCAGGCGGATTCTTCACTGTCTGAGCCACCAGGGAAGCCCAGAGTGAAAGTGTTAGTCACTCAGCCCTGTCTGACTCAGTGATCCCACAGACTGCAGCCGCCAGGCTCCTCTGTCCATGGACTCTCCAGCCAAGAACACTGGAGTGGGATGCCATGCCTTTCTCCAGGGGATCTTCCCGACTCAGGGATCGAACTTGGGTCTCCCGCACTGTGGGCAGATTCTTTACCGTTTGAGCCACTAGGGAAATAAGTTATATATGTATACATATCAAGTTTTAATATGTGCAAGCACAAATTTCCCTTTTTTTTTTTCCCTGAAAGACTTGGCTATTGTGATTCATTTTACCCTCTAGAAAATTATAAGAATTATTTTGTCAAGGTTCCATTGAAATTTTGGTTAAAACTGACTAATCCCAGAGAGAAATGTTATATTTTCATTATTGTGACATCTGCCTATCTAGAATTGTGGCATATCTTTCCTTCTTTGTCCCTGGGTATAATTCTGTAGTTTTTAACTAAATATCATAGATCTTTTACTAAATTTATTCTCACTTTTATTGCATTATGAACTGTGATCTATTATCTACTACAATTTCTTCAATTGGTTTTTGCTGGTTCATGAAAAATTGTTGATTTTTAACTTTATGTTTGTATGTAACTGCCTTTTGAACTTTCACTGCTTTCCAACATTTTTCACTTGATTCTCTCAGATTTGAATTCATTCCTCATTTACGTGTGGCGCTGTCTTGGCTGGTGCCTTTGTGAGAAGAGCTCTTTGACCAGTTCTTGGTCTGATGAGGTTCTCTGCTTCTTTGAGCCAAGTTTGGTAATTTGTAGCTGTCTGAAAGAATCATCCTTCAATCTAGGTTTTTTCACTGAAATAGTATAATATTTTACCAAACATTAACATACAATGTTTAACGATTTTTTTCTGAATTGATGCTTATGATCTTTGCCTCATTACTAATATTCTACATGTTTTTCTCTTTTTCTTGGGGATCGGGGTCACCAAAGGTTTTCCTAAATTTTGTTGAACTTGCAAAGAATCATCTCTTCATTGAATGTGTTAACTTGGTGTGTGCAAGTCATTACTTTGTATGTTTGGAGGAAGCAGAACATAGCAGAGTGGTGAGGACACGTCTCCGGAGCCGGACAGCCCGGGTGCAGTTCTGTGTCCGCCGTTACCAGCGGAGGGACCCTGGCCACGTGACTTTAGCCTTCCTGCCTCAGGCTTCTCATCTGTAACAGGAAGATAATGACACCACCTATCTCACAACCAAGCATGAGGATTAGGTGAATATCATACAGAAAGGATCTAAAAGTTTCCCTGACATAGAATAGCCAACATGTATATGGAATCTCCTACTATTACTGTATCTATATTTTTCTTTCTATCCTTGAATTTTATTTTGTTGAAAAGCTAGTTCATTTATATTCAATTCTATTTTAAAAATAAAAGTGTCAGAAATCTTCCTTTATAAAGCTGAGACTGCCTGGGTACCTCAGTTGGTAGAGTATCAGGCTCTTAATTGGAGGGCTTAGGTTCAAGTCCCTGGAGATGCTTTAAAAACAAAAAAAGAAATAAAGGGAGTTCCCTTGTGGTCCAGTGATTAGGACTTGATGCTTTCAGTGCTGTGGGCTGGGGAACTAAGCTGTTACAGATCATAAACAGTCTTCTCACTACCCTTTATTTCTAGACAGTCTGTTATTACACTTTGATTTCCTCTTTGATCTAAGAACTACTTAAAGAGTTTTTTTTAATTTTCATGTGGCAAACTTTTTTTAGTTAACTTTTTGTTTTAACTTCCAGGAAGCAGTCTTAAACCTAACCCTGTAAATTTACTACTTTTTTTATCTAAGTCCCATTACAGTTGTGTTACTTTGAAATTTTTATCATATTTCTAGCTATTTTCAATGGAAATACATTGATACTCTATTACTATGTCCATGTTTGTATTTTCATTTTATGTTATATAACAAAGTGTCTATAAAGTCATTTTTAAATTACATTTAATGAGTTTTGCCTTAAATTCTATTAAACTGGTACTGGAACTGCTATCCTTGCTTAGATTTTGTTTAAGAATTTCATTTAGATGTCATAACAAAGTAATAAAAAACTCCATCAATAGGTAAGAGCTTTCATCATAAAATAATTGACAAAAACAAGTGAAAATGTATACTGTACCCTAACAGATACAGAACAAAAAATTAATAACGTCAATTTTTTCTATTGTTTAGTATACCTTCAGAAGGACCTATTTTAATCTATTCAAAATCTACCCATTGAGAATTGATTCAAAATATTTCATAGCAACTATATCAAGTTATCCTGTAGCACTTGTTGAAAATAAGAAACTAATCTGACAATGACTGCCAAGAAAATAGACATATTAAAATATAGTGTCTGTGAGTGTTTACAAAAGGTGTCTTCTGGACTTCAATCACAGAAATAACTTATCCCTAATGAGTATGCCCCAATAAAACCAGATCAAAGAAACAAAAGCCTTGCTAACAGTCAGCTGTTAAAGAAGGATGCTACACATAATACGTTATAACTAATCACAGCCAGAGATTAGAGGTCAAAGGTAAACAATGACTGTTCACAAAGGGAAAAATAGAAAAGATACGACAAGAGAAATTTTAAGGAGAAAGCTACTTCTCCCTGGCACCGTTATCCTGTCAACTACATCAGAGAACCAGCAAATGATACAGACACTGCCGTTTCTGGGGAGTTATGTACTGGAGTCATACTCACGCGTCATAGTCTTGAATAACCAGTCCCACAGACCAGATTGCAGTCAAATACTCATTTACACCACTGGGGCTGATGTAATGAAGGGAGTTGGGAGAACTTGGATCACCATTGGAGCCAGTGAAGTCCACTCCCACCTGCCAAATGACAATTGCGGTCCTTACTAAGGGGAGGGCAGGGACATCCTTGTTTGATGTCCAGGAAAACACAAACACTGAAGGTTGATTCAGAAACACTCACCCCCAAGCCTGCTACTCTGATCTGCTAACAAGTCCCGGAGCCGACAGGTACTTTCATGACAATTAATTACAGCTTCGGCTTGAAGCGACCTGCTATTCCTAATTTTCTAGATGTCTTAAATCATAGATTATTATATCCATGACTTTAGACATAGCAGGTTTTTTGGTACATTTGATTAGTGCTTTTTATTATTCAAATTACTGTATAATCACTGATTTATACACACGTGCTTTTTTTGTTGTGGAAAAGGTATTACTGACAAAGTCAAAAGCTTCCAGATGAACCTAGACAAACTCTCTACAGAGACCATATTCAACAGATAGTGTAAATTTCATCACAAAGTCAGTTTGGCAGTAAAAGAAAGAACACTGCAAAATAGAGGGGAAAAGCCACACATTACAGTCTCCTGTGAAAAATCCAGTGTGTTACTCACAGTAAAATTCAGCTGGCAACCTCCCATGATATAGTCAAGGAATGTACATTCCACTGTAATCTAAAAATAAATAGTAAACAAAATTAAAATTTTCCTACTTTTTTAAGAGAAGCAAAGAGCTTCCTGGCATACATTTTTAATCATTTATAAACTGAACAGCACAAGATATAAACACATAGAACCCACCCCTACATTTGAATTTAAAGCAACCTATCCCTACATGTCATGAATCTGTAAGATTCAAGATAATTATAGCATGTTAAGATTAGAATATCAATAGCCAAAGATGAAATACACTGGTTTTAGATATAGCTTTTAAATTTTAAAGCATTTGGTAAACTGTGGCTGAGTTTTTTCTGTTGCCAGTAGCAAACTGCTTTTCCATTTATGGAGAATTCATGCCTTTCAAGCATTTTAAATATGACAATATTTATAAATGTGTGGTTTGGAGGAATTGTTTAAATTCTTTTTCCTAATTTCCTTTCTCTTCAGAATAGATTCTTTCAATAAGTAATTTGTAGTAATGACTGTGTTGACTTCAATTTTGGAGTGTAGTAGCTATGTTAAAGATTAACTATTTGGTCTTATTGAAGCCAACACAGAACTTGCTGCTGTGTTTTTTCTTCAATGATAAATAAAACACTTACAGAAAAAAAAAAAAAAGAGAAATACACTGGTTTTAAGAAACTAGTAATGAATTTAATATGTTGAGACTTTAATAAGTTTAAAAACAAAAACAAAAGCAAAAACTCCCAATCGTTTAAGAAATCCCTTGGGTTTTTTCCCTTCGCTCACAACATCTCATCTTGAAATTATAACCAGGATTGATGCATTGAGTCAAGTCATTTCCACTGATGCACCAGAAAAATACCAATGGTGCCTTGTATTTCCTAAGATAATGAAAAACTTTAAAATTCTTTGTCCTTTGCTAAAAAGCTGTCAAACCTTGGAAGCAAAGTTACTTGAAAGATTTCTCTACTATTTCCTGTTCTCTAAAGGTGCTGAGATGCTCATGTAATTTTCAACTGTTCAAAGTGCTTGTGTGATATATACCATATTGATAGAAAAACTTAAAATGTGATCTCATTACACTACAAGCTGTCAAGAGCAACTGACCTCACACTGCTTCACAGTGATAACCCCTGAATTCTTGTAGCTTTTCTTCTTTTGCCTCTTTTTTTCATTTATGCATTCGAATTCAACCTGTAAGAAGAAAAGACAAAATGTTCATTATTATTAGTGATATTAGAAATGCCCAGGTAAATTTAAGTGAATGACTTTTTTCTCTTGGAATCAAACCATTTACTGATACAGGTCTGTTACAAAATACAAATCTGAAACAATTGCACACTATGTTATATATATGAAATATTTATCAGTCACATTTCCAAAAAGTACTTCTAAAATTTTGTACGTTTTAAAATAGTTTCTAAGTATAAATGTTTCCCTTGTAGATCATTTCCTTATAAACGCTCCAAGTAATCATCTTTTTTCTTTATAACAAAAGAAATAAAATATTATTTTTAGCTGTCACCCAAAGTACAAAAACACACTGCTTAGGAAAAAAAAAAAAACAACCATCAGAAAACAGAAATATATGAAGCCCATCTCTATGGTAAAATACGCAGCAAACATCATCCCTTTCCACTGGGAATATGTATAGAAACAGATTATATCTTCCCACAAATAGATCATCTTCCCTTCCAACTCCTACCCACTAGGCCTCTGGAAGGCTTGGCTCAGGTCATCCTTCTCCATAGCATCAACTCCTTTTCTAGTCTTCTCTGATTGCCATCTCTCTCATTAAGCTTCCACAACTACATAAAACTTACATACTTGGCATTAATCTCAACTGTTTCATTTCATTAATTTTTTTCATAGCTAGGGTACAGTCACTTCCAAGTTATACCCTGAAATTCTCACTGTCTTGCCTAGTAATAAGAGACACTCAGTGAATACTGGATAAGTCGCCTCTTCTGGTCAATAGAAAGCAACTTACATACTTTAGCCAGAGGCATTACTAATTTTCTAAGAATCAAACATTTAAAAATACCTTTGAAACAATGATACAAAACAAAATAATGTTAAAAAAACTTTTTGATGGTTCAGGATCCTGCCAGAGTTTGTCATTATCATGCATATTAATTATTGAATATTAGAGATGCAGAAATGTCCTAAACAGAATTCTTACTTGTAAAAGTCTACATTACTTCATCTCATTTATCCACATTTTTACAGTATCCACCCAAGCAACAAGCACTGTTCTAGGCACTGAACACAGAGTTGATAAGATACAGTCTTGACTCCGAAGATCGAGTGGATAAACGTTGTCACTGCAACAGTATTAAAAGCCTCATTCTATCATGGGGGAGGGAAGGATCGAGTTAGCTGGATTTAGGAGAGTTTCACATGCTGTGATGGCATCTTCTCATCAGCTGCACCAAAGGAGTGAGTTCCTAGACCCCTAATGCTTTATTTTTACATCAATTATCTCATGCAATTCTTCCAACAACCTTGCAAGATAGGATTAATGTCCCCTTTTAGGAACTGAAGGGGCTTCCCTCACAGCTCAGCTGGTAAATCAGCTGCCTGCAGTGCAGGAGACCCGGGTTCGATTCCTGGGTCGGGAAGATCCCCTGGAGAAGGGAATGGCAACCCACTCCAGTATTTCTGCCTGGAGGGTCCCCTGGACAGAGGAGCCTGGCAGGCTACAGTTCACAGGGTCGCAAGAGTTGGACACGACTGAGCGACTAAGCCACCGCCACCTCCGTGCTCTGTAAAGTATCACGGGGTTAGTTTCTGGTTCATTCTCTTCCAAAAGCAGGTCATTTACTGGTTCTGCAAAATAACAACAAACTGAAACCAGCGAAACGACGATACACATCACTCCTCATATTTAGTTCTTTCAGGAAGCTTGCTTCATGTTAAATGCTCAGATGGTCACAATTTTCCATTATTTCTGCCCTTAAAAATAAATGAATATATATATATATATCTTTAAGCAGAATATTTACAGCTGAATTTTACTGTTGTTTTAATTTATACTGTTGATTCAATCTTTGCATTTAAACCATTAGGTGTGATTGGAAAAGCCCTTCTTACTTCACACAAGTACTTCTGCTACACAGGTTCCTGGGCTTTGTGACCAGGGCGTAAGGACAGGAGTGAGTGTGTGCGTGTTTGTATGCGTGTATGAGTATATGTTTGAGTGTACATGTATGAGTATATATGAGTGTATGCGTCTGACTCGTTGTGACCCCGTGGACTGTAGCCCTCCAGGCTCCTCTGTCCACGGAATTTTCCAGGCAAGGATACTGGAGTGGGTTGCCATTTCTTAGTCCAGGGGATCTTCCGACCTAGGAATCAAATCCACGTCTCCTGCATTGGAGGCAAATTCTTTACCACTGAGCCACCTGGGAAGCCTGCAGAGACAGGACTAGAGATCTCTCTACGACCTACTGAAAATTCTCGTCCCACTATGTTAGTTCAAAACTCATTTCTCCCAATTATTTAAATCAAAAAGCTATTAAGTTCTACTTATTCACTTAGTATTTAAGTTTTGATCTGAAACTATCTGTATCTTCTTTTGGGTCACTTCACTTACATAAGTTGGTAAAAAAGACCTTCCCACCTGACCATAATCTCTTTCCTTTTAAACTTCATGTTTGGATTTTCAAAAGCAAATGCTATATTCATGAGCATTCTTCAGGTCACAAGTAGGTAGTAAACATTTCAGATTATTCTAAATAAGCTAAAAAGAGAATTAACATTTCATTCAAACTAGAAAGGAAAGTAAGAGGGAGGCAGTTTATAAGTTTTATTTATAAAAAACACTCTGGAATAGTTTTTAGGTACTTTGCCATAGAGACAGGAAAGTTTCAGAAGCAATCTTAGAAATAGGTGGGGATGCTAACTAACAAACTGAAAGCAGTTAAGGCAAACAAATCATCCTAACAAAATTAGTCCATTAGACGGCAGCTTAATACTACATAATTTGAGGTAGTATAACTAAGCTTTTATCCTTCCTTTGGGCAAGGACAAGTCAGATAGGGACAGAAGGTAAAAACTAATTTCTAAAGTATCCAAAAGGAGAATAAATGTCCAAAATTCAAGCCTAAGTATTTGCCTCATGTAGATATTAATTATTGTGGCCAATGAAATGCCAAGATCTTTGAAACGAAGGCTTTTCAATCAAACCACATATATTTGTCCATAGCGAAAGGAAACCAAACCTCTAAACATAAACTCACCCCAAGTAAGAATTTTGCATCAGCTGACTACTTAAACAAAATCCACAGATTTCAGAATATTACATATTATAGAGTAAAAGCAAGGAAAGCTATTTGCTATTTCAAGAGAAAAAAATGAAGTAATATATACAGGGCCAAATATAAGGTATATACAAATAACAAAGGGGCAACTTACAGGTGAGTTTCTGGAGGCTTCTTTCAGTTTTGTCATTGTGGTTTGAAATGTTCCAATGAGATCATGTGACCCATCGTTGTCATAATCATAACACTCTACCTATAAGGAAGCATAATAGAAATATATAAAAATCAATATGATTTTGTTTAAAAGAATTGGTTGCAATAAATTGAACTTACCAAGAAGTGCACTTTTAATTAAAATAAGTGAAACTGTTTAATACACAGTCCTACTTGGAGAAGTAGGAACTAAGTGCCTAGAGGGATAATACTGAAACCCTCTCAAGCCCTGGCTATTCTTGGGATGGGATTCCAAGACAGATGAAAAAACAACTACATGTGTTTTGTAGGCACATGAAAAACACAAACACTGTTGAAATTCCATGTTGAGCAGTTTTCAGTTCCTGTATATGCCGTTTACAAGTTCTAATAAAGTCGAAATGGAATTAGACCTTCTTTGTCATCCACTTTTTACCTTGCTATTTTACAATGGCTAAAAGACACTATCTACCTGAAGGAAGAAAGCAAGTCAGTATCCTAGGCAGCTAAAAATCATATAATTAAATTCTAGATGATTTATAACTATGGAAAATGCATTTCATTGGCTGCAATCTGGTGAGGCTCGGCTTCTTTTAGGAGTTAGATTTGATGAAGTTGGATTTGCATCATTCTGAGGATCACAACTCCCACGATGAAAAGGAAAATTCCAGGAAAACAGTATTTAATCCACTGAGGAAGTATCTACACTGGGTCATAACAATGCTATTTCCATATAAGACAAGGTCAATTCTAGTCTGAGCTATGGCTTTCATTAAATGTTCACTGTTTCTTAAAACATATGGAAGAGAGCTGAGAGTATCTGATTTCCATGTAGTTTGGTACCATGCTGGCAGATGCAGTCAAAGAGTAAATATTCACAAGAATATCTGAATACTCATTGCAGTGAGAAAATTAACATGGTGTGAACTCTTAGCAAGCAGAAGTGTTCACTGTGATGATAAGGAACTTAAGTTTTTATACTGCTTTATAACTACAAACATTTCTTCCTGCAAACATTCGTTATGTGCACTGTATACATTATCTACTGAGGATGTCAGGCAGACAGAAGAATTTAATAGTCTTAGAAGATGACACATCTTGTGTGGTAACCAACAAAGTAAGTCTGTGCCAGGAAAACTTCTGAATACTTCTAGAGCCTATGATGTAAGATAAAAGCCTGTAACTGAAAAACAATTTGCATTTACCCTATCCCATAATCCTTTACAAAGTTATATTAATCAAGCTAAAACACTCAGGATTTATATATATTCACCAAGCAAAGTGATTCTTTTTTCTCAGTTCTATGAAAAGTGAATTGAGTGCTTATCAAAACAGGAAGTCTTTCACTACATATATTTTCATTATTTTTCAAGACTAAAAATCAAACGATCAATAAATGAAAACAAACTAGGTCTAGAATTGCAATTCTGAGGAACAGTAAGTGTTTTTATTTATTTCCAGTACTTCAGTCACTAACTCTTGATCTACATATCTGATACTCAATTTTTATTTTATTTTTTATACTCAATTTTTAAATCAAAAGTCCTTTATCTGACAGAAAATTAATAACATTAATAATTTTTCTAGAGGGACTAAAATTAAAATTAAAATAATCTTAATATTTTAATAATTTCATTTTAAGGGGTTTTTTTTTTTTAATTACAGAAAACAGAATTTTACATCTTAGAACTACATTCAGAAAACTCTAATTTATACCTAAGATGACAAGATCAGGCTTTGATAAGACCAAGATTTTATTTAAACAAAACTTATGGAAGAGCTAAAACTGTTCATGTTTAGACTGTCCAAAACTTCTGGAATGCAAAAACATTTTTAAAATGTAATTCCTGATAATTCACTGTAATAAACATATGAGAAAAGTTCACTGTTGCCCCATTAAAGACAAATGTTAGATGTTAAAGGAAAATGTGACATTTATTATGCTGAAATGTGTTCAGATACAGTTTGAGGTAAATGGTGTAACAATTTATGTCATTTAATTTCTCTTCTCAAGAATTCAAAAACCAGCACTGTTAGCTGTTTTAAACAGCAGCTTCAGTAGTCTGTGAACCTGAAATGTACACATATATACATATGTGCATATGTATATATGCAAAAGAATGCACACATCACACAATACTACATTCACTAATGCATTCTCAGTTTAGACATGCATGGTTATATTATTCACACAATCTTATGAAAATAATCCATGCTAGAATGATAACACTGGGACGTTCACACTGCAGCACAGAAATTACCAATAATTCCGACCCTATTCTCTGCTCTGTAACTCTTTACTACACCTCTAAGCAATTTCCAAACACCAAGAGAATCAGTGATGGATGACTTTCTGATGACTGGGAACAAATACAGAACTAAAGAAAGAAAGACAGAGATGGTGTGGCAAACCAATTGGTATACAGTGAAAACAAGTGGAGAATCTTTTAAGAATGAAGACATTCATCAGAGAAAGCTCAAAAAATCAGTTTACTTACTATAATAAAATAGCCCTGTGAGCATGACACTGTGCACAAAAAAAAGAAGTTTAAGAAATATTGTTTCATTGTTAATATATTATTACAATCAAACAGAGTTGAGGCATTTTTTTCCTAGCCTTTCTTACTTCTTAGATCTAATGAACCCTTAACTTATTACTTTTAATATGAAAAACAAAAGGTCTAGATTTAATATGACAGTAAGAAGTGTCAACTACAGACCGGCCCTCTCCGTGGGGGCCTGCCATCCGCCTCTAGAGGGATTAAATCGGGTGACGCTGCAGCTGCAGACCTCTAACAGCCCCTGAAAGAGTTCAGGGTGGAGGGCAGAAGTGAGGCGCTCTGTGTTCAGGGGAGAACTGGCAGGACAGGTCTTCAGACAGTTAAACATTCGCAGGAGCTGATTTTATGAAGCCAGTTCTTGCATCTCCACATATCTAGAAAAGCACTAACATCCTTCACAGTGACGACCGTTTCTCATGACCAGCAGAAGCTTCACAAGACTCGTAGAAACCTTTGGGAAGAACCTGTGCTTGATTGCATGCATCCCCGCCTTTACCAAAATCACATCAACACTGACCTTTCCCCTGCCTCTTTGGAACAGCTGCTCAGAGCTCTCCGAGGCGCTGTCTCTGCGGTCCTCATACTGTCCCAGATAAAACTTAATCCAAAACTATATCTCACATTGTGCGTCTTTTCTAGTTGACGAAAGTAATGTGCAAAGCTACTTTTCTACTTATTTTCCACCAAAATTTTCACTGCTGTTTGAAATATCACACAAATCATATTAATTTTTAAAGTTCTCTGAAAAAAAAAATTTATGAATCTAAGAAATGAAATGGTTTTCAATAATAATAGCATGGCTACTGTGTTTAACAGTTTATGAAACTTTTCATGTACATTAATTTAATCCTGATTTTATTTTGTTATGTAGACATTATTTTCTCCATTATATAAGTAAGGAAGTTAACCTGCTCAAAATCCCTTAGCTGGTGCAAGGTCTAAGGCAAGTCTTGGACTGCGGTTTGACTCCAAGTCCCTTCATCACCTTTCCTGCTTTCACCATACAAATTATCAAAAGAAAAAAAACAAAAACCAAAAAACTCACCTCAGTTTGCTGACCTCTGAATATATGAAAAGGCGCCTATCAGGAATCTTATGTAAAGAGGTGACTAATATAAAAGTATCTTTAAAATAATATATCTGTTTTGATAAATGGCTATAAGTGAAAACATTAAAAAAAATTCTTAGCTATCTGCTGCAGCTCCATGCTCCTACTTTGCTTTCCTTTAAAGACTCTAAAACTAAAGCCATCCATATGTCTTAATAAATTATACCTTCCTCTGAGCTCCAGGAGTTGGTGATAGACAGGGAGGCCTGGCATGCTGCAGTCCATGGGGTCAGAGAGAGTCAGACACGACTGAGCGACTGAACTGAACTGAAAAATCAGTGACCAGAAATATCACCACTATTGTACTCTGCGCTGAGGGCAGAAGGAAGCTCCAGGTTCTCAGTTAAAGTAATACCTATTTTTATTGCAAGGGACACGCCAAAGGCAAAGAGTGCAGTTAACTGTTTCTAGTTACAGAACAGAAGAATCTTATTAAAAAGTAGGGAAGACTTAAATATTTTATTTTAAAAAATGAATAAAATAAAAACCACAATGTTTGATTAAGCATTAGACAGATCAACAGATCATTCAAAATGTCTCTGCTCCTTTAGATTGACTGCTTATCAGAAACATTTCTATTTTAGCATTCCTAAATATAAATAAAATTCAAACTTACATCATTTACTTTCTTTAAGTACTATCCAATAAATTAGTTTATAAAATCGGGGAGTTTGTAGGTGTGTACATAATATATATATAATTTTCAAATTACCTTAATAGTTTTATCCATATCTCCATAGCACAGAGAGTTAAGAGAGATCTTAAAAGGCCTCCAAACAGGATTCAAGTTGTTTTTAACAACCTATTAAAAACAAAAAAAGGCCAGTTAGAAAAACATTCCATTCATCATTAATGTTTTGCTCTTGCCTTTCCCAGGTTCCCACCAAGTGCACCATTCACCCTTCACCTCTTCACCCGTCCAACTTCGTCAGTGAAAAATCTAGCTAGGACCATATTATACACCTGTTACGTGAAAAATGTGAGGGACTGTCTAGTCAAGATACATTCTGAGAAAGAAAAAAAACTGGGAAATACACCCAGCCATTACAAGACGCACTTACAAACGCATTTCTTATTTATGTCCACTGAAAAGGTCTAAAAGCAACAGCAGCCCAGGGGCAAAGAGCACGCATACCCTGCTGTGCAAATCCTACCCTCTTAAAGGAAAAATCGGGCCTCCTAAGAGAAATAGCTCATTCCAGACAGGATAGGGTAAGTACAGGTGAACTGAGAACATAATTTCACATAAAATAAGACAGTGCTTAAAGACTAATTTGTTGGTGTTTAGTCACTAAGTTCTGTCCAACTCTTCTGCGACCCCAGGGACTGTAGCCCGCCAGGCCCCTCTGTCCATGGGATTTCCCAGGCGAGAATACGGTTAGATGTATTGCCATTTCCTTCTCCAGGGGATCTTCCCCACCCAGGGACCAAACCCACATCTCCTGCGTTGGCAGGAGGGTTCTTTACCACTGAGTCACCTGGGAACATAATAGCCAAATGCAAAATGGGAGCCTGGAATGGACCCTGTATTAGACAAAACAAAACACATAAAAAACGTGTTTGGGGAAACTGGGGGGATCTGAAGATGAGCGGTATAGTAAATGATGTTACTAAATCACTGCTAACCCTCTCAGTTATGGAGGTGCAGAGAAACGCCTTTGTTCTTGAGAAATACCTGCAGCATTTAAAGGTGAAGAGCCGTGATGTCTGCTCCCTACATTAGGATGGTTTTGCCAAAGGGCATGGACGTGGGTGTGAACAAGAGAGAGCACACACACGTGTGCAGGTATGGCCGTCTGATAAATCTAGGTGAAGGATACACTGGTGTACATTTCAGGGTTCTTTCCAGGGTTTTAAAAATAAGGCAGAGGGCCTTCCCTGGGGGCCCAGAGGTGAACAATCCACCTTCCAATGTAGGAGACAGGTTCAGTTCCTGGAGCATCCCACAGGCCTTGGGGCAACTACGCCCGTGAGTGCCGCGACCGCTGAGCCACACGCCTGGAGCCCTCGGGCCACAAGAGAAGCCAGCAATGTGAGAAGCCTGGGCGCCACACGGGAGAGCAGAACCCACTCACTGCAACCGGAGCGAGCCCGTGGGCAGCAGCAAGGACCCGGCTGAGCCGAGAGTAAGTAAGTAAAGAAAACCGCTAAGCATAGCAGCCCTTCTCATTAAAAAACAGAAACGAGCACGCTGACCTTGTGTCTCTGGCAGTTATATATGTCTGAATTCAGATGAATATTTTTTAAAAATACATAAATTTTTAAAATTCAGAGTACCACAACTCCAAAGGAAACTTCAACTCTACTTTTCAAGTTCAAATATTCACCTCCGTTCGATGAACCATGAGCCAGTTTCCATCAGATGTCTGCTTGTGGAATTCTAGGTAAGGATCTGACTTTCCAAATAGATCCTACATTAAAATAAAAAGCAAAGCAATTATTCTCCTCCTAAAACTTGTGAAACCACACTTTATACATGTTACATGTCTGTAGTACCTGAAGTTTAATTCTATAGGACAGAGAAACATATATATATATATATATATATATACAGTACAATACAGCATTAAATACAAATCCGAATACATTCCTCACAAACATAAACTTGCTGAAGTCTACAAGGAGAACTTTTAAGGCATTCCTGATAAATGCTCACTATCCTTACACCCTTACATCTCAAAAAACATGATGGCTTTAAAATACAGTGATCAACAGAACCCATTATCAACACAGGATGCTTTTAGCTTCTTTTCACTATTAACAGCATTCACTCATTCACACAGCACCAAGTAGTTTTATATAAACCATCCCATACATCAGTCGTACTAGCTCCGTGAGAGACAGGACACAGTGGATTCAGAGGAGTTAAATGACTTTGCTAAAATCACACATCTAATGAATTGATGGATCTGAGCCTTGATTTCATATCCTACCCTTCGATGTCCAATACCCGTTCAGCAGCCCCACACGTTCTTTTACAGAAACACAGGGAGCCCAGACAAGCAGATACGTGAAGTGCACGACAGAAGTGCTTGGGGGTCACGAGGTGCACCCCCCATTACCCTTGTAATTCACCACGGCACAGCTCCCCTGTACAACGCCCATGGACAGTGAGTGTCCAAACGTCCCCTCATGGCCATCTTACACACGTGCACACACAGACACTCTCCCACAGGGAGACAGAATTCTGGAAAGATGTACAAGGGTAAAACTCAGATAGCAAGATTGTGGATGACTTTACTTTCTCATTTCTATTTATCTTCATTTTGAAATTTCTATCCTCCTTAACACACATTACTTTTTATTTGTGAAAGTGAAAGGACATCTGTTAAGCCCACAGGAATGTAAGCAGATATATTCCTAAACTGAAGATTTTTTTTCAATCCTGAATTTACTTCAATATTAAATTAAGAAGTAAGATAATTTTATTTCCCTCCTTAGCATAGTTTAATGTTAAGAAAGGAACACATTCCTCATAATCAAAAATAAAAATGCAAAGACTACACAGAACTTTTAAAATTTAACCTTCTCTCTAAGAATTTAAGCAATGTAATAAGCCTCTCTGTGCTCCATTTTATAAAACTAAGAACAATATAGTATACACAGAGACATTAACTTTCCCAAAAGCATATGAACATCCCTGTCTCTTTTATCGTAGAAATAATCTTTTGAGAAAAGCAGAATATCATTATTACCATATTGAAGGTCAAAAAACACGCCTTCTTTGACTGTTGATTAAGCTGTCAACAGTAGAACTAAAATAAGAAGTAAAAGTCCCTGACTCTGATCTCTGGGATAAGTTAAGTCAAAAAAGCAAGGCAAAAAAAAAAAAAAAAGCAAGGCAGAGAAATGCATGTGTAATATTAATATATTATGCTACATTTAATCAAAGACTGGGGCTGGGCTGGGGTATGGAAATATAAATATATACATACACATGCATGCACACTCATACCTGTCTATACGACCTATGCATGCATATCTATCTGTTTGTATGTTATATACACACAGAAATATACACAAGAGACATACGTATACATACACACAAAATACATAATACATACACACAAAAAAAACCTTCTTTTTTTGGAAAATGAAGGATTAAGCCATTAAATATAAATTTTACAAAAGTATAAAATATAGCAAGAGAAAAAAATGCAGCGTGGACAGGGAAAGAAGCTAAATTTCTTGAATATACCTTGTTTTCTGTTGGCTTTGGAACCATCTTATACATGACTATAAAGCAAAATTAAACCAAAAAAATTTTAAAGCAATCTCTAAATATCAAAAGCAAAATCTGATTATGTGCTAAAGTTACAGCATAACCATCAGAGAAGAATTACTCCTTTAAAACACAGGAATTAAATCCGTATAATTCAAGTGGAATATATGACCCCAAAAGCAAAAAGAACTCCAAAGAAAGGTCAAACTATTTTCAGGAAAAAAATTTTTATTATAACATGTATATTTGTATTCTTAAACTGTTAGATATTACATAGGGCAAAACATAAGCAATTACGTTAGTTTCCTTAGGAATCAACATTTTGACATAAGTGAAAAAAGGCGTAACTATAGAATTAAAGAAATAACAGCCTTGTACTTCTACATTTGAATTGGAATTTGTTATACAAGTTTACGATTTAGTTTTCCTTAAAAAAGAAAAGACTTTCCTACAGCTATCTACTGAAGAGTCCTAGAAAGAATGAGCAACAACAACCAATAAACATTAAGCACCCCAGTACCACATCCGGGACTCACGGTAGCAAGGCTCCCTTTAACCTGCCAATCTGGGTCAGAAATTAGATAAAATAAGCCTGGAACATCCCTCATGCCACAGAGCAAGAAGCCAGCCAGAGACTTCTGAGACCGTGCCAAGTGGTCTCAGGGACAAACCCAAATAGGTTCCCTCCCATTGGTCAAACTTGGGGTACTTTAAGTATCAATAAGAATTAATAGAGTTCCTAGAAATACTAAAAAAAAAAAAAAAAAAAAAAAATTTTAAGTTCTTCTGTAAAAGTCACATTTATAGAAATTCATTATTCTAAAAGATAGTAAATATGAAAAAAAATCAAACACTTCAACTTGCCTTTTCTGAACTATCTTGGGATAAACTATCTTGGAATAAATAAGTATCTAATGTGAAGAAAGATACTTCTCTCGAGAGAAGTATTCTTGCTAATAAAAAGAAGCAACAATGACAGCATGAGATTAACACTATTTTAAGGCTCAATAAAATAATATATCTAGGTAGTCATCATCAACGGTCACCAATACCCCAAAAACCAGAACTGGACAATGTGAGATTCTTGATGGAATTAACGCCACCACCTATGAAACTCATACCGATTCAAAACGCCACTAGATCATACCTCTAGATTCAATTTCAGCTGATAGAAATCAGGAAATAAAATATGGAGAGACGAACATATTACATGACATCATACGGATTTAATTAGTGTATACTGTGTGTGAAAACTTCTACAGGACAAAGGAGTCAGTTTACTGAATAAATTCATGGATGGATAGGTAGGACGGAGGGAAAGAGAGAGGGGGGACAAGAGAGCAGTACAGAGAGGAAGGGAAGAAGAAAAGGGAAGGGGAGAACTTAAAGATTAAAAAAAATGTAAGAGACGCATTAACCAACTGTATTATTTAAAAAGTCCTTAGAGATACATTTACACTGACAGATGAAACGATATGATGTCTGGGAGGAGAAAAAGTAGATAGGGGTAGGGATGAGATAAAATTGGTCATGAGTTTTAACATTTTTAAAGATAGGTGGTAGGAATGCGGAATTTTTTAGAAATACTATTCTATTTTTGTGTATGTTTAAATTTTTCCAAAATATTTTTTAAAAGACAACTGTCTACTAGTCTAAGATACTTGCAAACTGAATTGTAAGGTAGATGAAAATGATGAAGAATATTGATTGCATTATAGAATTACATACAAAAGTCACTCAAAGAATTATTCCAATCCAGGGTATACACTATACTTAAGTGTTCTTATTAGTACTCATCCTAAATTTTGAATGCAAAGAGGAAAGTGAAAGTGAACGTTGCTCAGTCGTGTCCGACTCTTTGCAACCCTGTGGACTATACAGCCCATGGAATTCTCCAGGCCAGAATACTGGAGTGGGTAGCCTTTCCCTTCTCCAAAAAAGAAAAGGCTTTGCTGAATTCTGATTATTCAATATCTGTGCTTCAGTCGTGTCCAACACTTTGAAACTCTATGGACTGAAGCCTGCCAGGCTCCTCTGTCCACGGGATTCTCCAGGCAAGAATACTGGAGTGGGTTGCCAAGCCCTCCTCCAGGGGATCTTCCAGACCCAGGGATCGAACCCACGACTCATGTCTCCTGCATTGGTAGGCAAGTTCTTTACCACTAGCGCCACCTGAGAAGCCCCAAAGAGAAAAATCGAATCAATAAAGCATGGAATTTTCGCTTTTTTCCGTAAGTAATTCAAATACACTCTAAAATATCTCTTACAATAACGTTGATGTTTGTATTAACTCTTCTTTTAAGCTATACAAACTCTTTGGTTACATCCAAAGGAAAGAGGTAAAGAGAAATATCTTCTGCTTAAACACACATCCACATATAAAATAGAATTTGAAAATAACACTCTAAGTGATGCTTTACACGATAGAGTTCATAATATTAATTGCATTATTATTTTCTCAAAAAGTAATCAATGTGAGGGAAAAAAAAGATGATATCCTTATTGAAATCTGCATCACCCACCTACCTTATTATCCAGTTTTCTTGCTTCCATTTCAAACAAGACAATTCTGTTATCCTTTATTTCTTCAGCTGAAATCTATGAGTAGACAAGGTAAAGTAAAAGAAACGTTTGGGGGATTCTGATACAGTCATGAAGTACCAATTTATCCTGTTATCTAATAGTATACAAAGTCTACACTAACAAAGTATAGTCTAAAATAAGTAACAAAATGGTACCATTAAGAAAGATTTGTCATTATTTCCTTTATGCATGTGAAATAAATATATTTCCAAAATACGCCTAATTTACATTATGCAACTTTCTTTTTAATGTTGTTGCCCAAACTGGATCTTCCTTCTTCCGATGGAAAAAAATCAAAGCCCTGCACAAGAAGCTAGCGAGGGCTCTCCAGAGACGGAGAAGCATGAGTAAGTTATACCTAGAGAACACTACACGTTCAAATAACAGCTCAGTATTTTTCAGCCAAGGTAACTGAAAGACTTACTCTGCTCAAAAGCAAATTCCAGGCTATGATGGTCCCAAAAGCCATAAAGTTAACTACTGGTAATGATCTCTGTCCCCCACATAGAAGTCAACACCCCCAACAGACTGGACATGCTTATGCTTCAGGCACCTAAACTAGAGCAAACAACTACTCAGAGAAATGCGTTTGATAGTTGTAATAATCCTCAAGCACAACCCTCCCAGGGAGTCAGCCTCCCATTCCCAGGCAGAGCTAAAGTTAAGACAGCTGTCTCTTCAGGCACTGACTTACCTGGACAACAACTCTAGAACATAGAACATTTAAAAGCATGGCAGTATATAATGTGAAATCTAAAATAAGATGATGCATATATTCACTTGCCCAGGTCCAGCATTCAGCAAGGAAAAATTTAGGTAAGAGGATGGAAAGCAAAGTGCACATGCACACACACACACACAAAAATGGTAAGAGCTGAGAGGTTCAATGGCCTTGTCGTAATACAAGATCATTCGGGAATCAAAACCATTATGGAAAGTTTCTGTCATGTCGATGGGACTATTTTTGATTTGCTGAAAGCCAAATTGATCCATTCACATTATTAAGTAATTTCTTCCTAATCTGGGAATTGATGCTTCCTTTAGGAAGAGGCAAGCATTACCAAGATGCACGTGACTTTCTTTTAGGAACAACACAGTTTCCATCTGTGGTCACTCTAAGGCAAGTCAGGGGTGAGGGGAGGGCAACATTCAGGATCAAACGATAAAGCCTGCCATAGAATGTCTGTCTGATATACACAGTCTCAGTTTGTCCTCTTGTGCTAAATCTCAGGAGGCAAAAGACAAGTATTTCAAAGGATCTTATTTTACCGTAATGCTCCCTTTCCCTGCAGGTCTGCCATTTTTAAGCGCCAGTGGTCGTGTTAGCTTCTTACTGGAAACAATCTGTTAAAATTGGAAAGTGATACAAAGAGCTATTTCACTTCAACATGTGAATGTTTAAACTAAACAGTTTTCAAAAGACTGTTGAGAAAAAAGTACACAAAGTTATCAGAAATGGAGTAAGTCCACTCCTTAAAGATTTAGAGATTACAAAATGCATCTGCACCCAATGGAAAAGACTTCCAAGGAGCCAATACTGGTGGATAAAATCTCCCTAAACCACTAGTTTCTTTATCAACCACTTCAAATTCTTCCTTGTAAAGAAAAAGAGGGCCAGATTCTCATCTCATGTACAAATCACTAAGCTGAAACGAAACCCCTATAGGTAACAGGGGTCACCCGTCAATTTTTCAACTGACACATAACTTCAATGTATAACCCTCATAAGATATCATTTTGATTAAAATAATAGAGTAAGTGCAGATACTCTCACACAGGTATGTTTCTCCAATTTGCTATAATTTTAGATATACTGTGATTTTTTTTTCCAAAAAATAAGTACTTCTTTAATTTTCTTTTTGATACAACTATCAAAGTTTTAGAAATCTGATCAGCTCCACGTTGTCCTTGAGATACAGGAAATACCATGATCTCCAAAACAATTCAACACTAAAAGATAAACTCGTAAAAGACAAATCTTAGATGTCAGCCACTGGAAAAAAAATAACTCCTCCCCTTGAAAGTCCCATAAGCATGGTCACTGTCGCTCCTTAGAAGTCAAACTGAGTTGGGAGCATAATGGGGAGCCCACAGACACACCCCTGCTCCGACCCAACCTGTGATATCCTAGAAAGACAGAAAATTGAGCAACTACAATAAAATATGGTGAACATTAAGCTAGAAGGAGTGGAGCAGACACGACATGAGCACAGTGGGGTGACCCAAACGACTCTAGGCTGTCAGAGAAGGCTTGCGAGGGGGAGCTGGGTTCACACCCAAGGCAAAATGAGGAGCAAGCCAGGAACAGGGGCTGTGCTGGGCTATCAAGGGGTCAGGAGGCATCGGTCACACAAGTCGGAACGTCAGAGAAGTTGCCATCATCTTGACGGCACGTATGACCTAATTGTGAGGACAACACTGTACTGAAATCTATAAACAGACAAGCAGCTAGAGTAATGGTACTATTTATTGAAACGGCAAATGGAACATCTTTAACTCATAAGAACTAATATGCTTTGCGAAAAACCCTCGGTCCCTACCCTCATAAAAACTAAGATAAATTCCATGATGTTCAAGGCAAACATCAGCTCAGTTGCTCAGTCGTGTCTGACTCTTTGCGGCCCCATGGACTGTATCCCTCCAAGCTCCTCTGTCCATGGGATTTTCCAGGCAAGAATACCGGAGTGGTTTGCCACTTCCTACTCCAGGGGATCTTCCCAAGCCAGGGATCAAACCCAAGTCTCTGAACTGGCAGGCAGATTCTTTACCACTAGCACCCCCTGGAAAGCCCAACAATTAAATTAAAGAGAATTTATCAAAAATACCTAATGCTTTGGTTCAACTTTAGAAAATATCTGTACTATCCATACTCACTTGTCCAAGGGTACATTCACATTCTCCTAAGAAGTCATCATCGCTCAGCTCGATGGTTTTGTTGTCGATGTCATAAATCCCAAATTTCAATTTCTGAACCACTTCAAAGTAGTAATCAATAATAAATGTCTTGGAGAATTTGGGATTCAAGCAATTCTTAATCCTCTCTGTGCGCTCAACCTATATTCACCCCACCAAAACAAAAAAAGTTTCTTCAGATCAAAGGTGCATTTGTTTATTATCTTTATATCCTACATGTGACTAAATATTGGCATGACAGCTAAAGGAAGTGTCTATATGTATATGAAATATTTCACAATCAAGGACTAATTTGCCCGAAAAACTGCACTAACAGATGAGATGCTTTTATTTTTAACTTTTTAAATAAACTCTTCATATTGTCAAAAAAGCAATTCAGGTGACTTTTCAGCTACAAGTTTTTAATATTACCTCATACCACTGTTGACCGCTGGTATTCAAAAATAACACACATAAAGGGTCTGACTTTGACCCTATGTCTTTATCCAAAAGATTGTCGCAGGAAATATTCAGCTCCACCTTTGTGACGCACTGGGCAGCCATCTCTCGAGCTGTGAGAAAAACAAAGAAATGAGTAAACCAGGGAAATGGTGCCTTTAAGAAGCACACGCATTTCTTGGGAATTCCCTCAAGGTTCAGCGGCTACGACTCTGAGCTCTCACTTCCGGCCCCGGTTTGATCCTGGACAAGGAACTAAGACCCCGAGAGCTATGTGAAGCAGCCAAAAAAAGAACAAAGAAAAAGGCACAGGCATTCTTAATGAAACACCTAAATTCTTCAGACACACAGTCAGAACAGGATGACAGAGTGAACTTGCTGGAATGACTGTCATCTGTGTCTCCAGGGGACTCAGATGTCTCAGATGTCTCCCATGGAAATCATACTGCTTCCGCCAGATTATCTTGCTGGGATAAAACTCATTTTACTGTGTGACAATAAAATGCAGCTTTTTTCAAGATGGCAAATAAGATATATGAATCTTCTTATCATTTCCCTGTACGTTTTACCCTCCAGAAAAAGTCCAAGTAAAATCGTGACCTTTCACTTAAAGGCAAACATAGCCTGCTGCTACACAACGAGACAGATGAAACCTCAACCTCAGTTTTATCTTTGTTTATTTGACAAAATACTGAGTGAGATGCTTGCTGTTTTCGAGGAATTTTGGCTAAGACCCAGACCTGGAGAATAAAGGACCCTCACACACCCCTCCACCCCTCTCTGCAGTGGTCCTCAAGCCTGGCTGCTCCTGGAATCGCCCGGGGCGCTTTCAAAGCCCCTGAGGCTGGAGGCCCGCACAAAGAGATGTGATCTAACTGGTTTAGGGTGCAGCCTGGGCGGCGCTCCTTGGATAACTTCCATGTGCAGACAAGGTTGACCAACTACCATCTACCGCGTACGCTCAGCTGCTTCAGGCGTGTCTACTTTTCACGGCACTATGGACTGCAGCCCGCCAGGCTCCCCTGTCCATGGGGTTCTTCAGGCAAGGACACTGTGGAGGGTTGTCCCTCCTCCTCCAGGGGATCTTCCCGACCCAGGGATCGAACCAGAGTCTCCAGTGTCTCCTTCATGACGGCGTGTGTCCGTCGCTCAGTCGTGTGTCCGACTCTTTGCGACCCATGGACTGTAGCCCGCCAAGCTTCTCTGCCCGTGGGATTCTCCGGGCAAGGATACTAGGAGTGGGCTGCGATTTCCTTCTCCAGGGGATCTTCCCCACCCGGCGCTCGAACCCCGGTCTCCCACACTGCAGGGAGTCCCTTTATGGTTTCAGCCACTGGGGAGCCTGGGTCACTGCAGCCGGCATTACCGGTGGTTTCTTTCCTGCTGAGCCACTGGGGAAGCCCGAGCTACAGAGCATCCAGCAAACGAGCACGGCTTCCCTTTCCTCGAGACTTGCTGATAAATGCTAGAGCTGGCCTCACGTTCGCTCACCCTTGCTTGCCCCAACTCCCCGTCAGGATACAGAGCGGACTGGGGAGCGGGCGCAGCGGTGGGCGCTGGCCCTGAGACGCAGCGAGGTTGAGGGCGATCCCTTTCCTCCCTAAGCCAGGGAATGAAAGCTATCAGAAGAGGAGGCGGGCACTGCACTCCCCAGCTGGAGGTCCACCAGGCTGGCAGTCCAAAGCAAAGTGAAGCTTTCGGGTCCTGGCGGTAGAAAAGCACCCCCTCCCTTAGAGCTGCTGGCAACGTCCTTAGAATGTGGACGTTCGTGCCCTTTGCTCTTCACTTTGAGCTGAAATGCTGAGAATACAGTAGAACGAATCTACTCATCGTCTTGTTACAGTCGAACGATTTCTGGGCTGTACAAAATGCGTGATCAGGTCTCAAACAATAAGGATTACTATTAGAAGGGGCTTCCCCGGTGGCCCTGATGGTCAAGAATCCGCCTGCCAGTGGAGGAGACACAAGAGACGTGGGTTGGATCCCCGGGTCAGGAAGGCGGCCTGGAATAGGAAGCGGCACTGGTGGGTGCTAAGCTGCCTCAGTCGTGTCCAGCTCTTCGCGACCCTATGGACTCTTCGGATTCTCCAGGCAAGAACACTGGAGTGGGTTGCCTTGCCCTCCTCCAGGGGATCTTTCTGACCGGGGGATCAAGCCCGCATCTCCTGCGCTGCGGGTGGATTCTTTTACCGCTGAGCTACTGGGGGAGCCCGGTGAGGATAACACTTATATGTAAAGTCAGTCTCATAGGAAAGAGACATCACACATCAGAAGAGTGTTATTTTTCCCTTAACAATGCTCACACGAGAGATACAAAAGGACCGTGCCAGGCACACCTGAGTATTTAGTATTAATAACCCGCTGACAGCTACACTACCACAAT
The DNA here is from genome assembly GCF_033118175.1 of Dama dama. NCBI lineage: Eukaryota > Metazoa > Chordata > Mammalia > Artiodactyla > Cervidae > Dama > Dama dama. Next base: position 73,550,126 of record NC_083701.1, read on the forward strand.
GCAGCCAGAACACAAATCTCCACCATTAGCAGCGCTCCTCGCCCCGCCTGAAAATGACTCCAAATGCAGCATCGTTTTTATCTAGAAACCCATTATGACAAATGGAAGAAATTACATAAACACACCGGTCTGAAACATTCTGAAAGTTTAACATTCATGAAAATGTTATTTTCATTTCCTTTCTAAGTAATTATCGAACACAGAATAATTTTTATTCAATTATATTACAATGTTCAGCTTTTTGAGGAGCAATAGGCATTCTTTCACAACGGAAGAAAATGAAGCAACTGTTTTGTATCCTTTAGTACGGAAAATAGGAGACGTGGCTGGGATAAGTGGTCAGGCAGAGGAAGGCAGGTACAGCTAAAGAGCAGGTCTGTGTCTTTCACTCCTCAAAAGAGCAGGATGATAGAGAAGATAGAAAGGGTCCCCAGGATTAGACAACGGCTTCTCTGATGCTACAGATTGCTTACTGGGGAGTCATCTGGTTTCTAAATCCAAACAGATTTAGATCCTAGAAAGAGATCCTAGACTGAGATCCTAGAAAGCATCTCAGTCATTCTCCAAGTCACCCAAACTTTCCTGAATCAACACTATATGACACAGATCAGTCAAAGGAATGGAAAATAAGGCCTAATACCTTAAGTAGGACCCGAGGTGTGAAATTTAAGGCATATGGTTTTTCCCACGCTCTAGCTGAAAACCCTCCAGTCTTTCTGCTCCCTCCTTTCCATCTTCCCTCGCCGACAGAGTCTGCCTCCGACAACCCCAAATCTCTCCAGGGTGGAGGCGCAGCACCTCCCTTCACCCACAGTCACGACTTCAGGTCTTCCGTAGCGCTCCTCTGCCTACTGGAATAGTCTCCTAAGAGTCTTCCCACCGCCATCTTCCCTCAACTCACATCATGATTTTATCAATCTGATGAAAAAATAATAATAATAACCATTACTGGCTGCCCAGGGCGTGCCCGAGTCCACTCAGTTCTGCCTGGAATCCTCGGCCGTTTGCCGCTGTCGCATCCTACAAACAGCTGTTTCCGACAGTCGTGGGTTTGTGGCATGCTCAGCATATATTAGACATACTACCAAGTGTAGCGATTATTATTTTATTAAGTACTCAAGTATTTCAGTTGACTGTCTCAGCATTGGTGGCTTATTATTAAACAGTAAGACATAAAGCACCTTTTTCATCCTTGCTTATAAAGAACTGCTTGGAGAACCTCTGGGATTTACACAAAATGAATTTGCCAAAGGAGTCAGCTTTGACGACAGGTAACTGCTAATTTTCCTAAATCCTCTTGGTAGAGTTTATTTATCTGAGCAACTGCAATAGTTGCCTGGGGACCAGTGACAATAACATTGTTTGCCCTAAAGCCATCGGGAGGGAGGAGCCGGTGTCCACCCACCAGAGCCTTTAGCACACTTCAGTCTTTGGCTACAAAATGAGAAGCAAAGTAGCTCAGTTGGGTCCGACTCTTTGCGACCCCATGGACTGCAGCCCCCCAGGCTCCTCTGTCCATGGGATTCTCCAGGCAAGAATCCTGGGGAGGGTTGCCGTTTCCTTCCCCAACAAAAGGAGGACTCTGGCAATACTAAAATGTCCTCAAAGGTTTCTCGTGGTTCCAGCATCATGACTCACTAATTGATACCCACAATACGTCCTGCATGACCTCCTCTGAAAGGGAACCGGGGCCGCCCCGGGGCGGCGGGAAGGAGGCCCAGCAGCATCGGCAGTGCATGCCTACACAAGGGCTCTCAGACTGCGTGACTCACAACAGCAACTGGGATCCCCGCCAAATACAGCGGGAAGAGGGTCAGATGGCAGTAAGTCCCAGGGCTGCCACCCTACCTGGAAGCCCCAGGTCAAACCAACAGATGGATATATTACGAGGTTACTATATACCTCCTGCTGCAGCTGCTGCTGCTGCCAAGTCGCCTCAGTTGTGTCCGACTCTGTGCGACCCCACAGACGGCAGCCCACCAGGCTCCTCTGTCCCTGGGATTCTCCAGGCAAGAACACTGGAGTGGGTTGCCGTTCCCTTCTCCAACTATATGCCTATCACTGTACCAAGGACAGGGGGCTGGGGGAGGGGGTGCTACGACAACAGAAGATCTTGCAGCTCATTAGAAGAATACTGAGCAACCCAGTCATTCAACACAGTATCTTCCATGTGCTCTAAATGCAGAGGATGGAGCGATGTAAAAACAGGACAAAATAAATACCTGGCTCTCTCTGTATACAAAGATACACAAAACCGTGGTTCAGACAGAGCAACAGAACACCTCAGAGGCTTTTAATCCTCAAAACTGAGGATTAAGAGTATATTCCACGATAGAAGTGTTTGCATTCATGCTGTCACTTGTTACTGGATTATTTTACCCCCTTAAAGTAGAGACTGGGGGAGCGGAGAAGGGAAGGACAGAGGGAAAGGAAAGACAGTTAACAATTCCACTCATCTGGATAACTTACGACTTTGCTTTTTGCAGTTTTCAAAGTGCTTCCAAATAATATATTTTATTCTGTGCTCTACCAAAAAAACCCTAGTGAATTGGCAGGACAAGGAGTGCTACTCTATGGTAAGAGGTCAAGGCATCACAGCTGTAACTATAACAGTAACCCTGCAAATAACTAGATTGCCTCTGAATATGTTGATAATTTTTAGCACATTGTTAAGTTTTCAAAACAATGCGTGGTATCCATTTTAAAAAATGAACTAATCCAAAAAGGTTAATTACCCTAGATAAACAAGCTAATAAGTGGCAAGGCCAAAGAAAGCACTTAGATTATTGCCCCCTCTTGCCAGAATGCCCTGAGGGTACCAAAGCCTCTAATTAATCATTATTTAATACAGCAGCAATATTCTCTAATTAATTTCCTTACGACTTTTTAGTTAGTGCATCAAATGTAATATTCAGCCTGACACAACTTAATGAACAGGATCATACAAAATTACAAGATTAATATTTATACTATAACTATTACTATATTCTGAAACAAATGTGAACAGAATAACAGTAGCTTGCCAAAGACTGGGAAGAGCTGAAAGGTTTATATTCACATCATAGCAGTGTCTCTTCAAGACAGCCCATGAGACTATAAACTACTTCAGGCTAAGAAAGCGTGTTCTCTGCAAAGTCCCCGCACACGCAGAGCTACGTGGGATCACAGGATCTCAGCGATCTCGGAGGGTACTGCTGGGCCCGCTTAAGGCAGCAAAACTATTCTCAGAACACACTGCACTTAACAGCCGAGACTCAGATCAAAAAACTCACAGTAAAGAAAAGTACACCAAGTCCGCCCAGTATTCAGAACACAGGGATGCCCGCATCTTTACTTAATCCTTGCCATGGGATACTACGAATGGGGATAGGGAATTAAGTACAGAAGCATAAAAACAGAGAGAAGGGCAGGTGTTCCTTTCAGGGTGCCAAAGGAACAAGAGGAGCTCGCCGGGACAGCACTTCTGTGCCAGCCACCACACAGGAGGGCCAGCGCTGCAGTCAGTTTCTCTAGGCCTCGGGTTTCTTTCAGTCATGAAAGCTAAGAGTCTAGTCAATCACTTTAACTCCTAAGGCTTCTTCCCGTTAATGTTCTATGATCCTAATTTAATGACAGTGAATAAGGCACTTGTTTAGAAATTGGTACTAAAGGAGTACCAGTTTGCTCCTTGGAAGGAAAGTTATGACCAACCTAGACAGCATATTAAAAAGCAGAGACATTACTTTGCCAGCAAAGGTCCGTCTAGTCAAGGCTATGGTTTTTCCAGTGGTCATGTATGGATGTGACAGTTGGACTGTGAGGAAAGCTGAGTGCTGAAGAATTGATGCTTCTGAACTGTGGTGTTGGAGAAGACTCTTGAGAGTCCCTTGGACTGCAAGGAGATCCAACCAGTCCATCCTAAAGAGGATCAGTCCTGGGTGTTCATTGGAAGGACTGCTGCTGAAGCTGAAACTCCAATACTTTGGCCACCTGATGTGAAGAGATGATTCAATGGCAAAGACCTTGATGTTGGGAAAGATTGAGGGCAGGAGGAGAAGGGGATGACAGAGGATGAGATGGTTGGATGGCATCACCGACTCAACGGACATGAGTTTGAGTAAACTCCAGAAGTTGGTGATGGACAGGGAGGCCTGGCATGCTGCAGTCCATGGGGTCACAGAAAGTCAGACACGATTGAGCGACTGAACTGAACTAAAGGAGTTCATACTCCTTTAAAAATAATTTTTCTTAATTTTTTTAAAGGAGAAACAGAAAATTTTAAGAACCAAGAAGAGAAAAAAAAGAGAAACAGGTTTCCAAACTCTGCTTCCCACTATTGAAAAAGCTATATCTGAAAAAATGTATATATTTAGATACTTTCCCACTGAAGGAGGTACCTTCACTTAAAATTGTTATTCAATTTCCCATCCCAAGATGACTTGAAAAAATAATCCATGTCAACAAACAAAACAGAGGGCTCAGTCTATTAGGTACATGCAGCATAGTAAGGAAGGGAATTTTACGACCATCTACAGAATCTCAGATTATGAAACTCCAGTTCATATCATGGCAGGAATGAAGGAATCAGCTTCTGGCCACTGCTTGTTTTTTTAATGAAATTCCAGATTCTTCAATTACCCTGAATAAAATCTAAATCAACACTATTGCTGATACTTGGACATGCAGAACTGGGGTCAGCAGAAGTTAATATGAAAGAGTTGTCACGTGATGCCCCTTTCTTTAAACTCAAGGAGTTAGTGCAGTTTTACCCTATCCAACCCACCACAAAGTGAGGAAATCAGTTAAGGCCCCTTCCTTGATTTCTCTGGAAAATTCCTAAGATACACTGGCCTGATCTATCATTCAGTTTATTTGCTATGTGCTTCAGGTGGTACTCTTTACTAATCCCCTGGTTGCTGTACACACATTTTAGAAATGTCACTGGTTATTATACTTTCAAGCAAACCAAATGAACAGTTCACCATAAGCAGTGAGTGAAGTGTTAATAAAAGAAGTAATGATAACATCACATTGCCTCACCCTATGAAACATGCATCTTGGCAAAGTCAGCTACAGAGTATACACGCCTTTCTCCACCTCCAGTGGATCTTTCTGGTAGCTCAGGTGGTAAAGAATCCCCCTGCAATGCAGGAGACCCTGGTTTGATTCCTGGGTTGGGAAGATCCCCTGGAGAAGGGAAAGGCTACCCACCACAGTATTCTTGGGCTTCCTTTGTGGCTCAGCTGGTAAGGAATCTGCCGGCAATGCGGGAGACGTGGGTTTGATCCCTGGGTTGGGAAGATCCCCTGGAGAAGGGAAAGGCTACCCACTCCAGTATTCTGGCCTAGAGGACTCCACGGACTGTATAGTCCATGGGGTCACAAAGAGTCGGACTCAACTGAGCGACTTTCACTTTCACTTATACATACCTTACCTACTAAGTGAATCACCTTTTACCAAAACTGCTTTGATAAAAATCAGATCTGCATCACCTGGCAGAAAATTCCAGGATGCTCAACCGAAAATTTAAGGTCCCCTGGTGACTCCATGGAAAAGAGTCCGCCTGCTAATGCAGGAGATGTGGGTTTGATCCCTGGGTTGGGAAGATCCCCTGGAGAAGGAAATGACAACCCATTCCAATATTCTTACCTGGAGAATCCATGGACAGCGGAACCTGACGGGCTCCAGTCCAAGGGGTTGCAAAAGAGTCAGACACAACTTAGCAACTGAAAAGCAACAAAGACTCAGTAAAGCTGCTTGCCAGATATTCAGCACTCCTTGGATGTTATATTAAGGCACAGCAACCTCCTGGAGTTCCTTGGGGTTCTCACTTCCCTCAGAGCATTTTATGAGACTGACGTGCTGCCTACTGCGCTAAGAGGGCAGATCCCTCAGAGCATTTTAAAAACAGCCTACCTTCTTCAATCTCCCAGAGGCTGGACCAGCCATCAGAAGGTCTCACCCTTCATATTACCCAACGATGCCCAATTCTGAAACCATGCTTTCTAAAACCTGGCTCCCTCATTTCTCCTCTTAGCTGGGCATATGTACTATTTAATTAGGCAAGACACATGTTTTCACATTTTAACACTACATGCTCCTCTCTCGTTCAGGTGAACAGTGATGATGAAAATTCTTTCCTCTTAGAGCTGCAACAACTACAGAGTTTAAAACCTTCCTTGGTCCTCAAGGTTTAAAAGTTTGTAATGTTGAGAAAGGACTTGGGATGTTATACATTTCCTGATTTCAAGAATATTCGTTTTCTGGATGCCAAGCACACACATTTCATCGGTTTTAACTTTCTGGCCAACCACTTTCTATTTCCCAATCATGAACAGTTTAATAGTGCTGTTCATTCACTCCACACTCATTCAACAAATACAGACGCCTGTGTGTCAGACACTATTCTAAGGGATTAGGAGACAACAATGAACAAAGCAGACAAAGATCCCTCCTTTCATGTGATTCCACTGTAGGGAGATATCCAGTGTGCTGGGTGAAGGTGAGTGCTAAAGACAGAAATAAAGCACAGAGGGGAACAAGAAGTGTTGCAGATGGGTGTAATATTTATGTTTATCAACTTATTTTGACAACATCATTGAAAAAAACTTTTTAAATTTTCCCTTCTTTTTAAGAAAATCCTGACCACTAAGCAGATTGTACACTGTTTTTTTGGTTAAAGGTTTTTAGGGAAGATAAAACCTTAAACTTGGAGTGTGGATGTTAGGTTGTATCTAACAAGCAGTGTGTTATGAAAGTGTGTGATAAAGGTCCTGCCGGTGAAATAACATACTGGAGAAGAGCTGGAGACTTGGGTTACTTCCTACATGGCTCGCTCAAGGGGTGTTCTTCCCTTGGACCTGGAATGCAGTCTCTGAAGAAACACTTTGTTCTTACAAGGTAATTTACATATTTGCTTTCTGTTGAAATAACTGGAAATGTTAAACCTAACAGTTGCTTTTGTCTTATGTAGCATCATATATATTTAGGTTGTATATTTTTATTGCTGCTGTTATTTAGTGACTAAGGCACGTCCGACTCTTTGGTGATCTCATGGACTGTAGCCCGCCAGGCTCCTCCGTCCAGGGGATTTCTCAGGCAAGAATACTGCAGTGGGTTGCCATTCCTTTGCCAGGGGATCTTCCCAACCCAGGGATCAAAGCCGCATCTCCTGCATTGACAGGTGTATTTTTTTTAACCACTGAGTCACCAGGGAAGCCCGCTTTTTTTTTTTTTAATATAAAATAAGTCAAATACCAAGAAAGGCAGTGAGGGAGGGAAGACAAGTTTCTCCTTACAGTTTCAGATATCTATTTTCACATGTCCCATCTATCACCTTAGGGTATAGAGACACGGTAAACTAAATTCTCAAAATATTCAAGTAGCCTGGTGACAACACATATCGCAACCGCACTTTTGCTTTGGTAATTTTCACAGGAACCAGACATAATACATCCACTTGGTACATCCAAGTGTACCATCCATTTCAAAATTGAAATTACACACATTTCAAAATTATTTGCTAAAATGAATATGTAGTATTTCCTTCTACTTTCATGGGGAAACTGTGTTAGTATGCTAGCCATCTAATTTATATTGGTAAATTTGACTATCACATAGACTAATTTTAACATCTTTTTAAAAATTATGACTGCATACTCACAAGCTGTTCTATATTAAAAGAGTAAACAGTCTCTCCAAAAGAATCCCATTCTCTCCCCATTTCAGCTTCCAAATAGATTTAAATGAGAATAACTGGCTTAAATGTAGGTATAATCTTACTTAAATGTATATAGTGGTGATGATTTTATAATGTAATGTATAAAAATATTGAATCACCGGTGCACCTAAAATTAACATAGTACTGTAGATCAATTATACTTCAATTAAATAAATAAAATGTATATATGTCTGCCTTTGATCATCATATTAGAAACTCAAATAATATAGTCAAATCAAATCTATGATACTTTACTTTTAGGTGTTAATTTAAACCTTCTTCTTGGGCAACCTTTTACTAAACCTTCTACCAAATATTCTACTTAATTGTCTAGACTTTAACCAATTAGCAATCCTTATAAGGTAAGAAAGAACTGGAAGGGAAAATATTGGTGGGAAGGAAGCTGGCCTATAGGGTGAAGGTAATAATGGGTAAATTAAAGGAAAGGCCAGATTTGGACTCTTCAACTTGTTGAATGCCACCAGCAGAAGTAGTATTAACCCTTGCTAAGAGATCTACCTAAAAGATCATGCTTTTGAGGCGCAATAGTAGCTAATCACAATTCCTTAAAGGTCAAGTGTTATTTAATCCAATTTCACATCCTACACTAACTCTCTAGGTTTTGCTGACAGGCATATTTTCCAGTACAGTAAATCACTGGCTAAATAAAGTTTTGAAAAAAGAAAGAGAAAAGTAAATTATAATAATAGTAGGGGGAAAAAAAATCACAGGACTCACCAGAAACAAAAGAGGGCAAGTAAACTATGCCTAAAGCGACACCAAGAACTGACAGGAGCCAGGCTGCAGTATGAACTGGGTGCAGTATGAACCCACGCTACAGAGGAAATACTCAGGGGAACAGTGCTAGCGCTGTAAAGAGGATATACAAATTTGCAACACTTAGGCTGCCTTAAATTTAAGTGGAAATGAAGATCACTGTCTATAAAGTGTCCACAGCTATAGGTAAAATTAGGAGAGGTGACCAGTCATTTATCAACCCTTAAAAGGCAAAAAGATGCTTTGTTTTCCCCAAGCTAAACTCTCCTGTCCTTCTCCTTTCTTCAGGCGCTGGATCTGAGAGAAGAAATCCTGAAAGAGAACCGCACAGTTGACAAGGAGGTCGTGCCAGGCCCTGTCGAAATGCGCTCGCCCTCACGGGCGGGGAGCTTCAGCATGGTCCCGTCCCGGACACCTCTCAGAATGTTTGCAGCCCAGAGTGGGATGTGTTTTTCCAATTCATCAGCTGTAACGAACTGCCTTTTAAAAACTTCTCATGAAAGCAAAAGAGCGGCCCTCAGCACCACAGATTAATCCATTGGCGTGCCTACAATTGCCAGCACCCGTGCCATCTGTCCTGGTTTCCGTTCTCATTCTTTTCTGCCCCCCTCTACCTGTGCTCTCGGTCCACACAAGTTGTGTCAGGCTCCGGCTGGCAGCGCTCAGAGGTGCAGTTTGCTGTCCACAATTAATAACAGCGGGATATATGTTGCTATATATAGTTCACCACTATGTGCCAGACACTTTGCTAAGTGTGGTCCAAAAATGATCTTATTCAATCTTCATAACAACCCTATGACATAGGAGGTATTTTATCTCTATTTTACAAGTGCAGAGGCAGGCCCTAAAAGGCTAAGCAACCCGCCCAAGGTCATACAGCTAACAAATCTCAAAGAATAGATCTCAAACCTAGGTATCCATCTTACCCCAAAGAGTAATAATATTCTTCGTTGTTGTTTAGTCGCAAAGTCGTGTCTGACTCTTTTACGACCCCATGGACTGTAGCTAGCCAGGCTCCTCTGTCCATTGGATTTTTCCTGGCAAGAATACTGGAGTGGGTTGCCATTTCCTTTTTCAGAGGATCTTCCCAACCCAGGGATCGAACCCTCCTCTCCTGCATTAGCAGGATTCTCTACCACTGAGCCATCAGGAAACCCCAATAACGTTTTTTAACATTAAGCCATAAAGGCTGGGTGCAGAAATCATACAGATCTGAATTTCAGCTCTAATGCCACTACCACTTAACACTTGTGCAATTTGGAAATGTATGCAATCTGAGTTTCCTCGAGTATGAAATGAAATAGCAATACTACTTAAGCTGATGGCTGCGAGCACTAAGTGAGCTAACACACACGAAAGTTGTCCAGCAGGGTTTGTGCGTCCTGTAACCAGTACTCGGCGCACTCAGTGCCGCTCTTCCTCCTACCTGATTAGCAGTTACAGAGGCAGCCACGAAAACATAATCCCGAGGATAAACAGAAAGTGTGGATCACAGGCAACGTCAGTGATAGGTTTGCTCGGTCTCCCAGAGGTTCTGGTAATGCAAAACAAACCTAACCGCACTTCCTCCACGCCCTCGGTGAGCCCAAAACACTAAACATCAGAAATTCGAAGCTGGAGCCGGAACTGGAGCTGCTAGGATACGCCTTCCCGCAGCCTCCTGCGTTACCCCCAGACGGAGTCACTTTTGTCCACCCCACGATCTGGAAGCTCCCCTAGGGTCCTCCGTTACCGAGGCGCGCCCCGCTCCCCCCGGTACTCAGGAAGCGCAGAGCGGGCCGCGAGTCCGCGTCTCTCCCCCGGCCGCAAGCCCACGGGGGAGGCTGGGGGGTCCCGGGCAATCGACGCTAAGCGCAGGCGGCGCCTCGCGGCCAGGAGCTGAGCCCGGAGCTCCGGCTGCCCCGGGAGACACTGGGCAACTCTGGGCCTGGGCCGGTCTCCGACCGCGCGTCCAGCGGCTGCAAAGGCCCCAGGCGCCCGGCCGAGCCGGGGCCGCGCGGAGCCCAGGATGCGCCCGCAGGGCGAGGGCGGCCCGGCCCAGTCGCGCGGAGCCCGCGGGCCCGGCTCTCCCGACCTGGCCCCTTCTCCTCCCCAGGGGACCACTGGGTTCCGGGTGCCCCGCCACGCCGGGCCCGAAGCAGAGGAGAGTCCGCACTCACGGCTCGGCCACAGGGATGGGAGTCACTCCGTAAGGAACGGGAAGGCGGACACCGCCCAGTCTCCCCGCCGCGGTGAGTCTAAGGAAACCCTGGGGATCGGCCGAGGGGCGGGGCAGGCCGAGGGGCGGGGCGAGGAAGGGCGGGGCTGGTGGGTGGGCGGGGCCGAGGCACGCCGGGGCGGGACTGAGGGGCGAGGCGAGGCTGGGGCCGCCCGAGGGAGGAGGCAGGGATGGGGGGCGGGGCCCGGACAAGGGGCAGGGCGGGGCTGATGGGCGGGGCGGGGGCCCGGTTGAGGGGCGGGGCGGGGCGGGGCTGAGGGGCGGGACGGGGGCTGAGGGGCGGGGCGGAGCTGAGTCCGGCTCCGCCCACCCCGGCCACTACCTGCCGGGAACTCTGATTGGTTTCTTACTGAAAACCCCTAGTCGACTTCAGGCCTTTAAAAGTAAGTTATCTGGTACACCAAAATAAATTCCTGAAAATATAAGGATTTACATTTGAGAAAATTTAGACCACATGTGAGCCAGGAAAGAATAAGGTTCAGCATGAAAGTAGACAAGTGCTAACTCCTAACCTCTATTACGTTGAGAAGACTCTTGAGAGTCCCTTGGACTGAAAGGAGATCAAGCCAGTCCATCCTAAAGGAAATCAGTCCTGAATATTCATTGGAAGGACCGATGCTGAAGCTGAAACTCCCATCTTTGGTCACCTGATGCAAAGAACTGACTCATTGGAAAAGACCCTGATGCTGGGAAAGATTGAAGGCAGGAGGAGAAGGGGACGACAGAGGATGAGATGGTTGGATGTCATCACCGACTCAGTGGACCTGAGTTTGAGTAAACTCCAGGAGTTGGTGATGGACAGGGAGGCCTGGCATGCTGCAGTCCATGGGGTTTCAAAGAGTCGGGCACGACTGAGCGACTGAACTGAACTGAACCGAACCACTGTTAGTTAGAGTGCTTTCAATGTGCACACTATCGGAATTATTTGATATTCTTAATTTCATTCAGTCCTCACAGTTTTGTGACGTATTTAGTGCCATTATCCCCATTTTGCAAATGAGAAAAATACGACTAACTTGAGATTTGATAGCTAAGTAATTGGCCTACTGCCCGAATTCACAGATTCAAAGTAATCTCTAATCATACCACCTGACTGTGACTTGATGCTGCCTGAGATAAAACAAATTATCAGTATTATGGGAAACATTGCTACATTTGACTACTTCAAATTTGAACTTCCGCCCAAGAAAAATGGGGCCAAGATCAATAGGCAAACATTAGAAAAAATATTTGCTACAAACCTAACTTTCAAAGAAAGGGTTAGTATCTTAAGTATAAATTGCTTTCAAAAAAATAGAAAAATGGGCAAAGGATAATTTTTTTAATTACAGAAGACATGGAAAAGTAAATGAAGAAGTACAGATTTCTAAACCAAGCTTTTCTTTTAATCCAGAAATATGAAAAGTAAACACTTCAACATAATTGTACCAAAGCAAGTGAAGATTCCTTCATTTATTCAACACCTCTGGGTCCTTGTTATGTGCCAAGCATTGTTCTATAGAGACCTGATAAACTAGTGACAAACAGAAGCTTCTATTCTAGAGGGAGAACAAATAATAAGTTATTTTTAAAAAAAAAAAACAAAATAATTTCAGATAACCATAAGTGCTGTGAAAGAAAAATAAAAATGGAGTCGGTGTTGCTAAAAGAGCTTCCTAAAATGGAGCCAGGAACCCTTGAGGGAGTGAGACATGCACATCTCAGCTCAGGTGGACTCTCAATAGGAACATCTAGACCATCTGCCCAAAGTCCATGAGACTCAAGGTATTTATCTGACCCTAGTGATAGCTCCCCATTAAGAACAAATATCTTCTTTTCTGCATCAGAATCAGCCATAATTCTCACCAGACAACTTTAACAACCTCGTAGTATCTGCCTTTATAAGCCCCTGACTCTTTCTCTCCAGAAGCACTCTTCTGGTTTTTACCCAAATCCCTGTCTCCCAAATTGCAATTCCTAAGGCCCTTGAGTAAAGCTCTTTGTTGCAACCTTGACTTGAGTTATTGTTCACAGTATTATAAGGAAAATAATACAGAGTAATGTGATAGAAGATATGACAAACCTAGACAGTGTGTTGAAAAGCAGAAACATTACTCTGCTGACAAAGTTCCGTACAGTCAAGGCTCTGGTCTTCCCAGTGGTCTTGTACAGTTGTGAGAGCTGAACCATAAAGAAGGCAGAATGCCAAATAACGGATGCCTTCGAACTGTGATGCTGGAGAAGACTCATGAGAGTCCCTTGGACAGCAAGGCGATCAAACCAGTCAGTCTTAAGGGAAATCAACCCTGATTTCCTTCCTTGGAAGGAAACTGATGCTGAAGATGAAGCGCCAGTATTTTGGTCACCTGATGTGAAGAGCCGTCTCATTGGAAAAGTCCCTGATGCTGGAAAGAAATTGAGGGCAGAAGGTAAAGAGGGCTTCAGAGGATCAGATGGCTGGATGGCATCACCAGATGCAATGGACATGAACTTGGGCAAACTCCAGGAGATGGTGAGAGACAGGGAGCCCTGGCGTGCTGCAGTCCATGGGGTCTGCAAAGATTCAGACATGACTGGGTGAATGAACACCACCACAATGTGATAGAAAGGGACTGGGGGATAATGAGAGCCTATTCAGACGGGTACAGTCTCTCGAAGGTTATGAAGGAAAAAGAAGTGTCTTATTTTGATTTGACTAAAAGATTGGTAAAAACAACCTTTCTGTTTTGGTTTTTATTCTGTTTTTACAGTAAAGTGAAGGTCCTCCGGTACCATTAATTTTGTTGCAAGTTTCAAAATTTCCAGAATACATGATATCAATACCTAACTTTCATGACCTTTTTCTCCACTAACATTGGGAGCAGAGACAATGAAATGGTTTTGTACTTTTAGTACCCAGTAAGCATTCTCTCATTTAAATGGACAGTGCCATAGCTGATTAACTTATTTATTCTTCTCAAACTACAGTCTTAATTCCATTCTACTTTTGTACTTCTTTATGCGCTCATTTATTCAACATGTATTGAATGATTATTATGTATCAGGCATAACAAGTTTCTAGAAACAGAACAAATAGACATGGGACTAAAGGGATAAAAAGGGATGCTAAAATTAATAAGAAATACAAATATATATATATATATATATATATATATATATATAGGTGTTCTTCTACTTCACTGGTTATTCCTTCTTATATCCTTTGGTTTTTGATCCTCCTATTCCCACTTCTTACACTGGACTGCCCCAGGGTTTAGATCTTGACTTTTCTTTTTTCTATCTTCATCCACACCTTTAGCTGTCTCATCTAGCCTTACAGCTTTGAAATTCATCTGCATTCTTAAAAAAAAATTATTTATTATGTATTTTGTGTCCATAGCCTTTCTCTAGTTGCTGTGAGAGGGTGCAACTCTTCGTTGTAGAGCGTGGGCTTCTCATTACAGTGACTTCTCTTATTGCAGAGCACAGGCTCTAGGGCACATGAACTTCAGTGGTTGTAGCACTCGGCTCAATAGTTGAGATTTTCAGGATCTAGAATGAGTGTTTAGTAGTTGTGGCAAATGGGCTTAGTTGCTTCAAGGCTTGTGGGATTGAACCCAAGTCCACTGTATTGGCAGGCAGATTCTTAACCACTGGGCCACCACGGAGATCCTCCATCTATATTGTGGAGGTTACCAAACTTCCAACTCCTGAAACTCTAGATTCCAGCTTTCTACTTTGGGGTGTGTTAGTTATCTACTACTCCATAACAGATTACACCAAATTCAGGGGCTTGCAATTAAGTAGTCATTTACCCTGGGCATATACCCTGAGAAAACCATAATTGAAAAAGATACATGTACTCCAGTGTTCATGGCAGTACTATTTTTAATGGTCATGACATAGAAGCAAGCTAAATGTCCATCAATAGATGAATGGGTAAAGAAGATATGGTATATACATACAATGGGATATTACTCGGCCATAAAAAGGAATGAAAGTGGGTCATTTGTCATGATGTGGATGAACCCAGCCTCTGTCATACAAAATGAAGTAAGTCAGAAAGAGAAAAACAAATATCATATATTAATGTATATATGTGTATATATATATGTGTGTGTATATATGTATATATATATATATGTATATATATATATATATATAATCTAGAAAAATAGTATTGATGACCCTATTTGCAGGGCAGGAATAGAGATGTGGACACAGAGAGGGAGGGAGAGGGTAAAGTGAACTGAGAGAGTAGCATTGATGTATACACCCTATCGTGTGTAAAATAGATTGTTGTATAGCACAGGAGCTGAGCTTGGTGCTTTGTGATACCAGGAGGGGTGGGATGGGCAGGAAGGAGCGAGGAAGGTCTGAGCGGGAGAGGATGTATGTATCCATATAGCTGATTCCCTCTGTTGTACAGCACAAGCTAACACAACACTCTGAAGCAATTATACTCCAATAAAAAATTAAATTCAATGAGATACCACAAAGAAAAGAAAAAAGTTATGATCAACCTAGACAGCATATTAAAAAATAGAGACATTACTTTGCCAACAAAGGTCCATCTAATCAAAGCTACGGTTTTCCCAGTGGTCATGTATGGATGTGAGAGTTGGACTATAAAGATAGCTGAGTGCAGAAGAATTGATGCTTTTGAACTGTGGTGTTGGAGAAGACTCTTGAGAGTCCCTTGGACTGCAAGGAGATCCAACCAGTCCATCCTAAAGGAGATCAGTCCTGGGTGTTCATTGGATGGACTGAGGTTTAAGCTGAAACTCCAATACTTTGGCCACCTGATGTGAAGAGCAGACTCATTGGGAAAGACCCTGATGCTGGGAAAGATTGAGGGCAGGAGGAGAAGGGGATGACAGAGGATGAGATGGCTGGATGGCATCACCAACTCAATGGACATGAGTTTGAGTAAACTCTGGGAGTTGGTGATGGACAGAAAGGCCTGGCGTGCTGCAGTCCATGGGGTTGCAAAGAGTCGGACACGACTGAGCAACTGAACTGACTGATGACTAAAGTAGTCATCTATTATATAGATTCTGTGTCTCAGGAATTTCAGAGTGGCTTAGCTCTGTGGTTCTGTCTCATCATCTCTCATGAGAATTGCAGGCAGGTATTCTTCAGGGTTGCAGCCATCTTCTGGGGCTGGAGGATCCACTTCCAAGATGGATGGCTTACGTGTAACAGTGGTGCACTTTGTTGGTGGGACACCTCAGTTCCTTTCCAGCTGGCACCTCTCAATAGGGCTGCTTGAATATCCTAAGGCTGCCGGCTTGCCCCGGGGTGAACAATCTAAAAGACCACAACAGAAGCTTAATGAGTTCTACGATTTAGCCTCAGGAGTCATGTACAATCACTTTTACCATATTCCAGTGGTCAGATAAACCAGTCTGTATCTAATGTGAGAGGGAATCCCACAAAGGAGTAAATTCAGGAGGTAAGAACCATTGCAGGCCATCTTGAAGACTGGCTAACACAGATGTCTAATAATCATTTCAAATCTAGATGTACAGGTACACCCTCCCAATCTTCCTTCCCAAGTCTGTATCTCCCAGAGTCTTCTCTATCTCAAGTAATGTCAAAGCGTCCTTCCAGCTGTTTGGGCCAAAACATTTGGAGAAATCTTTGCCTCTCTCAGATCCCATCTTATCTGGTCAGGGTATTGGCTAATTCTATCAACTCTGCCTTCAAAATACATCTGGATTCTGACTATTTTCCAGCCTAGTCCAAGTCACTACAATTTCTTTTTAGATTACAGTAACATCCTAGTAACTGCTTCTTTACCAGCTCCCCCCAGTCTGTTTTCAAAACTGTTAGAAGAATCTAATTAAAATGTAAATTAGACTGGGTCGTGTGTGTGTCTGTGTGTGTGCTCAGTCATGTCCAACTCTGCAACCCAATGAACTGTATGTAGCCCACAAGGGGTCCTCCGTCCATGGAATTTTCCAGGTGATAATACTGGAGCAGGTTGCCATTTTCTACTCCAGGGGATCTTCCTGACCCAGGGGTAGAACCTGCATCTTTCCCATTGTCAAACAGGTTCTTTATCACTGAGTCACCTGGGAAGCCTGTGTCACATACAATCATACAAAGGAAGAAAGGCAAAGCCCTTACAATGGTTTATGAGGCCCTACATTACCTGATCCCCATCTTCTCTCTGACCTTATCTCTCCTTAATACTCTCCTCCTTGCTCACTCAACTTAGAGCGCTAGTTGGTTAGTTTTAATCACACAGTCATGTCGACTCTTTGGGACTCCTGGACTCTACCCCACCAGGCTCCTCTGTCGTGGAATTCTCCCAGTAAGAATACTCAGTGGGTTGTCATTTCCTCCTCCAGGGGATCTTCCTGACCCAGGGATCAAACCTGGGTCTCCTGCATTGCAGGCAGATTCTTTACCATCTGAGCTACCAGGGAAGCCCTTATGTTCAGAGAAAATGTCACTTGACTTCCAAATTCAGGCCTCTGCACTTTCACTTTCCCCCACATGATATGCTCTGCCCCCAGATATCTTCAATGACTCATTCCCCCTTCTAACTCAGTGATTTCTTTTGTGGCCACCACCCTATTTAAAACTGTAATGCCTACAAAGAAGTATACTCTAAACCTCTTCCTGCTTTATCTTCCTTTTCAGCATTTAGCACTGCCTCTTATATCTTTGGAGAAGGCAATGGCCCCCCACTCCAGTATTCTTGCCTGGAGAATCCCATGGCCAGAGGAGCCAGGTGGGCTACAGTCCATGGGGTTGCAAAGAGTCAGACACGACTGAGCGACTAACACACTCATTATATCTTTCATTATCTGTCATATCATTTGTCTTGCTTATTATCTCTTCGCAGCTGGAATATATACTCCACTATGAATTATTCACTCGGTCTAGAAGAATATCAGGCATACTATAGAAAAGCAAAATATATTTGTTTAATGAGTGAAGAAATTGTGCCAGGCCCAGTTATAGGCAAAAATCTGACACATCACTGAGTTTACAGTATAGTGAAGGCACATATTATTGATTCTTATCAACGCTGTCTTTAAAATTTACTCCAGATTGACAAGTAATCACAAATATATAAAAGAAATTATTAAATGTGCTTAGAGTCATAAAGAAAATGAAAATATACTAAGGGGAATAAAAAAAATTTCTCTGAGGAAGTAACATTTGTACTGAGAGTTGAAAGATGAATACGAATTACATAGGTAAGGAATAGTGGATTGCAATCAGGGGAAAGGGGAGGGTGACAAGGAAGTAAGTGAAATGGGAAGGAATCCTGACAGAAAAAATATCACAGAGGGAAATCTGAGGCTCACAGGAGGCAAGAAAAGATATTGTCCCTGGAGCCAAGAGAGAACTATCACAGACTTAAGGAGACTAAAGAAACTGTTGTAACCACGCGTTCCAGGAAACAAGCTCACTCAGAAGGACAATGCAGATAGTGGAGTGCAGTTTATTACACCGGTGGGCCCAAGGCAGAGTCTCCTCTTAGCCAAGGACCCCGACCAGCATTTGTGAAAATCTTTTATACCCCATGTGTATGTGTCCGAACCCACCACCCCAAAGTCTTTGAGACTTACATAAACAAAGGAAGGGTAAATACAATCCCAATAACCCCATCATTCATGTGCCATGTGCTTAGACAGTTAAACAATTAGCCAATAATCAATAAGTCTGAGGTTACACTCCGATAGGTACAGAAAATTTATGGCCTGTCTGGAGGAAGGGGTGATTAGTGTATGTGTTCTCTTAGGTGAGGAGTAACCTGGATATGATCTTCAAGGTTCCCGTCTGGAGGGGGTCTTATCCTTCTGTTGTTTCCATAGGCACTAAACACAGAGTTCAGAGTTCATTGGAGAGGTGGCCAAGCATGATCAGCATGGACAGGCCTGAGATGGAGTCCAGGCCCTATGAATTCCTTCTTCATAACAGGACAACTAAATACTACATGTAATCAGGGTTTGATCTGAGTTGCGGAAAAATTGTTACTATGACGGACAGCATTGGGACAATAAGCAGATCCTGTACATTAAATAATAATATTCTGTCAACTTTAATTTCCTGAATTTGATAATTGTACTGGGACTAAACTGCAATGCAGGAGACCCCAGTCTGATTCCTGGGTTGGATCTGTTGGAGAAGGGATAGGCTACCCACTCCAGTATTCTTGGGCTTCCCTTGTGGCTAAGTTAGTAAAGAATCTGCCTGCTATGTGGGTGACCTGGGTTCAATCCCTGGTTTGGGAAAATCCCCTGGAGAAGGGAAAGGCTACCGACTCCAGTATTCTGGCCTGGAGAATTCCATGGACTGTATAGTCCATGGAGTCGCAAACAGTCAGACATGACTGAGCAACTTTCACTTCACTAGGACTAAATAATAAAATGTCCTTGTTTCTGGGCTTGAAGAGTCATGATATGTATAATCTACTTTTAAAAAGTTCAACAAAATAAAATAATAACAGGAATATAATATGCATGTTATATATAATATATTTAAACAAAGATAAAGAAAATGTGACAAAAATGTTAATAATGGATGAATTTAGGTGAAGAAAATATGAGATTTCTTGCAACTTTCCTAAAGATCTAAAAATAATGGATGAATCTAGGTGAAGAATATATGAGATTTCTTGCAACTTTTCCAAGTATCTAAATTTTTTTTCAAAATAAAAATTTTAATTAAAAATTTAACTCTGGTTTAAATATCAGAAAGTCAATCTCAGCATTATGGTGGCGTCCAGTGGTAAAAACATTATTTAGCAATAATGAGAAAACTACCAGTAGAATTTTTTTTTAAAAAAAGAGAGAAAGTAAATTGTGAAGAGGATCTATATATCTTTCACAAAATACTTTAAAAATAAACACAATAGGGATATCACTGATATAATCCTAAAGAAATGTGATTGATCAAACGGTGGAAGGAGAAATCACATAGAAGAGGCTTTGAACTTGTTGTTAGAAGAAATGAATTCTACTCTTCTATCAATATTTACTGGTCTTTCCTGATGGCTCTGTGATAAAGAATCCGCCTTCCAATGCAGGAGACACAGGAGATGTGAATTCGATCCCTGGGTTGGGAAGATCCCCTAGAGGAGGGAAATGGCAACCCACTTCAGTATTCCTGCCTGAAAAATCTCAAGGACAGAGGAGCCTAGCGGGCTACAGTCCATGGTGTTACAAAGAGTCGGACACAACTGAGCAATGACCAACCAATACTTACCAGCAATGTATCCTTGAATAATAAAACGCTTTAAGATATAGTTCACTTGTTTATTAATTTTGGATACCACTTCTCAACATAGTTGGGAAGATCAAATGAAATAAAAGTGTGTGTTAATTCACCACGTAGTATTAAGAGTACTATATAAGTGTAACCTAATTAAAAAAAAAAAAAAACTATATCTTCCCTTACTGCCCATAAAAATTTTTCATATAGTCTATATAATAGGTTTTCAGCCTGTATTTTCTTCCACATCAACTCTGAAGCAGGTTCAAAACCTCTTCTTTCCCTCGGAAAGAATTCTAGTGCAGTGAGAAGGCCCACAGGAGTGAATATTTTGAGGGGAACCGCCATCAACCTTCTGTCCAAAGGCTTCCTCTCTCTAGTCCTCCTTGCTGGATCAGTGTGGGCTGGTCATTCTTTATTTGGCTGTGCCCCTTGTAGGTGCAGATTGTGGACTCTTAGGTGCAACATGTGGGATCAGTTCCCTGACCAGGGATGGAACCCAGGCCCCCTAAGTTGGAAGTATGGGCTCTTAGCCCGTAGCCCACCAGGGAAGTCCCTACGCTGGTCATTCTTTGTCTCTGGCTTCTCCCTGACATTCTCCTCCTCCTCCATTCCTTCCCATACATAGAACCGTTTAATCCTCCCAAGCATTTATTTCCTTAAGGGACCCTCCAGTACCAGCATTCTCCCCACCTCTAAAGGCAGCAGAGAATTATTTTTTTTAAAAAAGCGTTTTTTATTTGCATACATAAATTATGGAATGCTGATCTGCCCTTGTGCCAAAGCCAAGACAGACCCCTAGGACGGGTAGAAGTCTGCAGCCAGAAAGGCGCTATCTTCCGGGCCCCACTCCAGCGCGCGCAGGGGATAGAAGCCCACTACGTCCCACCCAATGGGACATTTCCCGCCCGCGGACACCGTGAGCCGGAAGCTGCCGCGCGGAACCGGAAGCGGGCGTGAAATCGGAAGTGGTCAGACGGGACTCCCTCTGGAGAGACGGAACGGCCTTAGCTCCGCCCCGCTCCTTGCGGCGGAAGAGGTGAAAGGTCAGCCCTGTGAGTTATACAACATGGCGCTAGCCGTGCGCCTCCGGCGCCTTCTCTTTGTGGGACGTAGCGCCGCCCGGGGACTTCGACTTACGGCAGGTGCTGCCGGCAGCCGGGGGCAGCGTGTTCCTTGGCGACTCGCCGCCTCTGAGGTACCTTCGCTGTCCCGGCTCTCCCGCTTTCCTCCCCCGACGACCGTTCTCCGGCGGCGCCTTCCTTCTTGAGGCCCGGGGGTTCCGCGTCGCCTTAGCGTGTGTGGGGAGCTGAGGAAGGACCTCGGGGCCGTGCACCTGGAGCATTCCCGTTACCGCGAGGGATGTAGGTCCTACCCCTTTGCGCAAGCCTGCTTTCTCCTTTGAAAACCTGGCTCGGAGGAGGAGCGAGGGCCCCGGGGAACCTGCTCCTGCCTGTCTCTCCTGTGTGAATACCTGGGGGACCGTGGGGAGAAAGCCCTTGACCGCCGTGAGATGCTTTTGCCTTTCAGTGATGGCCCGATACGGTGACAGCACCTGAGGCTGTCAGTCTGTCGGACCTGGGAAAGCTTGAGGTGTCATTCTGAAAATTCCTGCGACTCAGACTTTTGTGCGGCTGCTGCTGCTGCTAAGTCGCCTCAGTCGTGTCCGACTCTGTGCGACCCCATCGACGGCAGCCCACCAGGCTCCCCCGTCCCTGGGATTCACCAGGCAGGAACACTGGAGTGGGTTGCCATTTCCCTCTCCAGTGCATGAAAGTGAAAAGTGAAAGTGAAGTCGCTCAGTCGTGTCTGACTCTTAGCGACCCCATGGACTGCAGCCTACCAGGCTCCTCCATCCATGGGATTTTCCAGGCAAGAGTACTGGGGTGCAGTGCCATTGCCTTCTCCGGACTTTTGCGCTATTTAGGTTTAAAAATTATTTTCGAGTTTCTTGCTTCATCTCCCTAATGTTAAGGAAGGATGTTGGGATGGATTGTCATCCCAGTTTTGGCATTTCCGCTAGACTGATTGGTCTTGGTTTGTGTAATCTCTGAAACAGGGTGGAAGGGTGAGGGTGCGCTTTGGGTATGTATTATTTGAACTAGAGGCTTCATTATTTTAAATACACATTTTTGACTGCCTGCTTTGTTAAGAGTTCTGGGGTGAGGGAGGGATGAATGACAGTAAGGCTGGATCCCTTTCCTTGGAAGAGCTTATAGCCAAATGGGTTGATGTTTCATGATGTGGGCAGAGGAATGGAAAGAGTATTAAGTATGACATTAGCCTCAAGTTTCCAGATGAGTGCTGTGGTGAGTTAAAAATTCCATTTTAGTGAAATGATCATAGTTTATATAGTAATAGCTAACATTTGTTGAACCATTACTATAACCAGGCATTATATGTTAAACATTACCTGATTTGTTTACTGAAATGTTTCCCTGCACCCTATGAATTAAGAACTGTTTATATCATATCTTTCTTATAATAACCATTCTAACAGGTGTGAGGTGAGATTTCATTATGGTTTTAATCTGCTTTCGCCTGGTGATTAGTGATGTTGAGTACCTTTTCATGTACCTGTTGGCTGTATGTAATCTTTGGGAAAATGTCTCTTCAGATCCTCTGCTCATTTTTTTTTTTTTTAATGGATGATGTTTTGTTTTGTTTTGCTGTTGCATTGTATGAGTTCTTAATATATTTTAGTTACTAACCCCTTATCAGGCATATGATTTGCAGATTTTTTTTCCCTTTCACTAGGTTGCCTTTTCATTTTGTTCATTGTTTGCTTTGCTGTGCAGAAGTTTTCTTAGTTTGATGAAATCCCACTTTTTTTTTTTTTTTTGCTTTTGTTGTGTTTGTTTTCGGTGTCAAATTCAAAGTCATAGCCAAAATCAGTGTCATGGAGCTTATCTTTATATTTCTTTCTAGGAGTTTCATGGTTTCAGGTCTTAAAATGAAGTCTTTAATTCATTTTGAGCTTTTTTCTGTGTGTGGAGTAAGGTAGTGGTCCAGTTTCTTTCTTTTGCATATGGTTGTCCAGTTTTCCCAACACCATAGAGACTGTCCTTTCCCTATTATATATTCTTGACAGTAATTAACTGTTAACATAGGCATGGGGTTATTTCCAGGCTCTCAGTTCTGTTTCATTGATCTGTCTGTTTATGTGCATACCATACTAGTTTGATCACTAATTTGGTTTGAAATCAGGGAGCATGATGTCTTCAGTTTGCCCTTTTTTCCTCTAGATTGTTTTGGCTATTTGGGGTCTTTTATAATTCCATACAAATTTTAGGATTGTATGTTCTATTTCTGTGAAAAACACCATTGGAATTTTGATTGGGATTTTATTAAACCTGCAGATTGCTTTGGGTGGTATGGGCCTTTTAACGATATTAATTCCTCTAACCCATGAACATGGATTGTCTTTCCATTGTGCTGTCTTCAGTTTCTTTCATCAGTGTCTTAGAGTTTTCAGTGTACAGGTTTTTCACCTGCTTGGTTAAATTTATTCCTAGGTATTATTCTCTTTGGTGTAACCATAAATGGGATTGTTTTCTTAATTTCTCTTTTCGATAGTTTGTTATTAGTATATAAAAACAATATATTCTTGTATATTGATTTTGTATGCTGCAACTTTACTGAATTATATGTTATTTCTAATAGTTTTTTGGTGGAGTCTTTAGCGTTTTCTGTGTGTACTATCATGTCATCTGCAGATACTGACAGTTTTACTTTTTTTTTTCTTGCCTAATTTTTCTGGCTGGAATGTTCAATACTGTACTGAATAAAAGTGGCAAGAGAGGTATCCTTGTCTTGTTTCTCATGTTAGAGGAAAAACTTCCGACTTTTTACGATTCGCTGTAATGTTAGCTATAAACTTGTTATTTATGGCTTTTATTGTGTTGAAGTACATTCCCTCTGTGCCCACTTTGTTCAGAATTTTATCTTAAATGTTGAATTTTGTCAAATGCTTTTTCTGCATCTGTTGATGATCATATGATTTTTGGCATTCATTTTGTTAATGTGGTATATCAGATTGATTTGCAGATGTTACCTTTCTTGTATCCTTAAAATAAATCCAACTTGATCTTGGCTTATGATTCTTTTAAAGTATTGTTGAATTTCATTTCCTAATTTTGTTGAAGATTCTTGCATCTATATTCATCAGGAATATTGGCTTGTACTTTTTTTTTTCTTTTAATGTTCTTGTCTGTCTTTGGTATTATGGTAATGCTAGCCTCATAAAAAGTTTGACAGTTTTTCCTCTTCTACTTTTGAAAGAGTTTGAGAAGGATTGGTATTCATTCCTTAAATGTTTGATAGAATGCACCAGTGAATCCATCTAGTCCTAGGCTGTTCTTTTTTGAGAGGCTTTTGATTACTGACTCAATTGCCTTAAATGGTCTGTTCAACAAAAATTTTTTTTTTAAGATACAGTCTTAGTAAGTTGTTTGCTAGTAGGAATTGATTTATTTCTTCTAGATTGTTCAAATTGTTGTGTAATTTTTCATAGTAATCTCTTATGGCACATTGTACGTCTGTGGTATCAGTTGTGGTGTCTCCTCATTCATTTATAATTTTATTTATTTGAGTCATCTCTCTTTTACTTGGTGAATCTAGATAAATGTTTGTCTATTTTGTGTACCTTAAAAAAAACCCCAAACCCATGTCTTTAGTTTATTGATCTTTTCTATTGTCTTGTTAATCTAGTTCATTTGCTTGCCCTTGGATCTTAGTTTATTTTCTTCCATGAATTTTTGGTTTAGTTTTTTAATGTGGGCATTTATAAAATTTCTCTTGTTTTCTTCTTTGAAGCATTGGTTGTTCATTGGCATAATGTTTGATCCTCACATATATGTGAATTTTCTTCTTTTCTTGTAATTGATTTCCAGATTCATGCCTTTGTAGTTAGAAAAAAATGATTGATATGATTTTAATCTTCTTAAAATTATCAAGACTTATTTTGTGACCTAACATTGTGATCTCTCCTGGAGAATGTTCTACGTATGCTTGTATATTTTGTTGCTTTGGGATGGGATGTTTTATATATACCCATTACATTTGTTTGGTTAAACATGCTGTTTAAGTGCAACGTTTCCCTATTGATCTTTTTTCTGGATGATCTATCCAGTGATGAAAGTGGGGATATTGAAGTTCCTTACTATTATTGTACTTGCCATCTATTTCCCTCTTCAGGTTTGTTGATATTTGCTTTATATGTTTAGCTCCTCCTGTGTTGCTTGCATAAATATTTACAAATGTTGTATTGTCTTGTTGGTTTGAGCCCTTTATTTTTATATAATGACATTCTGTATTTCTTGTTACAGTCTTTGTCTTAATGTCTATTTTGGCTGACATAAATATAGCTACCCTAACTTCCTTTTGGTTTGCGTTTGCATGGAATATTTCTTCCATTCCTTTATTTTCAATTTTTGTGTGTCCTGAATTATTTAGGCATCATGTAGTTGAGCTTGTTTTTTTTTTTTTTTTTGTTTGTTTGTTTTTATCTGTATTTGCCAAAAGTTTTATTTTTGTTTTAGGTTGGAAGGATTCATTAACAAAAGAAACCATTCATCACACCAATAAACAACTTCAGTATTTAATAGAGGGTTATTTGACTTAATTTCAGTATACAGTCATTAAAAGAAGAGAAGTAGAAATAATAGAGAAAAGTAACAGCATATGCACCACCATTGGGCCAAACAATGTCCAGACTTAAACAGTGCTGGGAAGTCCCTTGTTAACATCAGTCTGGAGGCCCAGTTGGGAAAAGCTCCTGGGTGGTGCATCCATCCCATGGGTAAGACTTCAGCTTGCTGCTTTGAGGACCCCTGTTTATAATCCCAGGCTGATGTTTGCATCAGTTTGCATGCAATAATGCAGCTTTTTTTTTTTTTTTAACTTTTACAATTCTGTTTGTTTCACTTTGTGAGTCATAGGGTTTTGTTAGAGCCCAGAGGGTTGGCCAGGCCTCCTTGGATTCAAGAATTCCAAGACCCACTCCCTTTCTTATCTACTCCCTTTCTCATCTATAGTGCTGCCTAACTTGCTGTCCTTGCTGGCAAGCATGCAATCCAGGCGGTGTCCAGGCAGGTCAGAAGCAGGTCAGAGGTCTGCTCTCCTGCTTCTGAAGCCAAAAATAAAAAATTCACAAGGTTAAAAAAATTTTTTTTTTCCCCCTAACAGTCTAGTCAGCTACTCTCTGTCTTTTGATTGGGGAACTTGGTCTATTTAATTTTAAACTAATTATTGATAGCTATGGCTCAGATGGGCTTCCCAGGTGGCGCTAGTGGTAAAGAACCTGCCTGCCACTGCAGGAGATGTTAGAGATAGGGGTTCGATCCCTGGGTCAGGAAGATCCCCTGGAGGAAGGCATGGCAACCCACTCTAGTATTTTTGCTTGCAGAATCCTCATTGACAGAGGAGTCTGGCAGGCTACAGTCCATACAGTCACATAGAGTCGGACATGACTGAAGTGAGTTAGCATGTGCACATGCATGGTTCAGACAGTAAAGAATCTGCCTGCAATGCAGGAGACCTGGGTTTGATTCATGTATTGGGAGGATCCCCTGGAGAAAGAAATGGCAACCCACTCCAGAACGCTTGCCTGGAGAGTCCCATGGACCAAATTCCAAACACATGGCATGCTCCAGTCTGTGGGATTGTAAAGAGTCAAATGTGACTCAGTGACTAACTCTTATTTGTTGCCATTTTCTTAAAGTTTTTTTTTTAGTTGTTTTGTAATTCCTTTGTTTCTTCTTTTGTTGTCTTCCTTTGTGATTTACTTTTTGAAATAGAATGCTTATATTCCTTTATCTTTCTCTTTGGTGTGTCTCCTGTAGGTTTTTGCTTTGTGGTTACCATGAGGGTTACATAAAACGTCTTAGAGCTTTAACAGCCTATTTTAAGTTGATAGTAACTTAGGTTTGAATGGTTTCTAAAGCTGTAAGTTTTTGCTGCTCCCCCCTCCCACGTTTTATGCTTTTGGTATCGCAGTATATTTCTTTTTATCCTTTGTGTTTGTTAACAAATTACTGTACTTATTGTTACTACCTTTGTCTTTTAAATTTCATACTAGCTTTATAAGTGATTAGCTCCCCATCTTTACAACATTAGATTTTCCGAATTTTCGTGTATGCGAGATTTATACTTTCGTGTGTTTTCCTGTTAATCATCAGCACTTTTTCATTTCAAATTAAGTCCCTCTAAGGTTTCTTGTAAGACCATTCTAGTGATGATAAACTTCTTTAAGTTTTGCTTGTCTGGAAAACTGTGAATCTCTGCCTCAATTCTAAAGGGCAACTTTCTAGGTAGAGTATTTGACAGTTTTTCCCTTCAGCATTTTGAATGTTGTGTCTCCCTTTGGCCTGTCGAGGTTGTGCTGAAGTGTCTGCTGATAGACCTTGCGGGGCGGGCTGGGGAGCCCTCGTGTGTCATAGGCTGCCTCTTTCTTGCTGCTTTTAAGCCCTCCTGCTCGTTGTGTCACTTCCGTTTCCTGTGTCTTGGTGCGGGTCTCTTTGGATTCATTTTTTTTTTTTTTTGATTGCCTGGGCTTCCTGGATCTGGATACTTGTTTTATTCTCTAGGTAAAGGAAGTTTTCACCACTGTTTATTCAAATAAGTTTTATGCCCCTTTTTCTTCTCCTGAGACACCTGTAATACAATGGTTGGTCTGCTTGATGTTGTCCCTTAAGTCCCTTAAGTTATCTTCACTCTTCTGTATTCTTTTTCTTCCCTTTGTGCTTCTCTGATTAGATGGGTTCCATTGCCCTGCCTTTGAGTTTGCTAGTACCTTCTTCTATTCTTCCAGTCTACTGTTGAAGCCCTCCATTGTATTTTTCAGTTTAGTTATTGTATTCTTCAGATCTGTGATTTCTGTTTGCTATTTTCTTTTCCTTTGTTGAAATTCTGACGTCGTTGGTCTGTTTTTCCCATGAGCTCAGTGAGCATCTTTGTGGCTTATTTTGTACACTGTCAGATAATCCCCGATTTCCATTTCATTTTTCTGAGGCCTTATAGTTGGAGAGGATTACAGCTGGTCCTTATATGTGTGTTTAATTAGCCACCTTCCCCTTAGGCCTAGCTTTGAAGATAAACTAAGAGGCCTCTGTCGCAGAAAGGCTGGAAGTGCGGTCTGTTTCCTCTGTACAGTAAATCCTCTGCGTATGCACAGACTCCATTCTGAGAGCTCATTCGTACGTCCAGTCTGTTCCCAAGTCCAACACAGTTAGCCTAGGTATCTAACTGGCACAGCGCTGTACTGTGTTGGCTGTGTAGTACTGTACTGTAATAGGTTTATAACACTTTTCATACAAATAATACATTAAAAAGTCATCAAAAAATAAAACATCTATAATCTTATAGTGTTTTACCTTGAAAAGTACAGTAGTACAGTACCAAAGCTGGCATATGGGGGCTGGCATCGAGTGAACAGGCAAGAAGAGTCACTGACTGGAGGAGGGAGAAAAGGTAGGCGATAGTAGAGCTAATAGGAGCAGAAGATATTAAGAAGAGGTGGCAAAAACACACAGACGAACTATACAAAAAAGCTCTTAATTACACAGATAACCACAATGGTGTGATCACTCACCTAGAGCCAAACATTGTGGACTGTGAAGTCAAGTGAGCCTTAAGAAGCATCGCTGTGAACAAAGCTAGTGGAGGTGGTGGAATTCCAGCTGAGCTATTTCAAATCCTAAAAGATGATGCTTTTAGAGTGCTGCACTCAGTATGCCAGCAAATTTGGAAAAGTCAGCAGCAACCATAGGACTGGAAAAGGTAGTTTTCATTCCAGTCTTAAAGAAGGGCAGTGCCAAAGAATGTTCAAACTACCGTACAAATGCACCCATTTCACATTCTAACGAGGTCATGCTCAAAATCCTTCAAGCCAGGCTTCAACAGTACATGAACCGAGAACTTCCAGATGTGCAAGCTGGATTTAGAAAAGGCAGAGGAATGAGAGATTGAATGGCCACCATCCATTGGATCACAGAAAAAGCAAGAGAGTTGCAGAAAGACATCTACTTCTGCTTCATTGACTACACTAAAGCCTTTGACTGTGTGGATCACAACAAACTGGAAAATTCTTAAAAGAGATGGGAATAACAGACCACATTATCTGCCTCCTGAGAAACTTGTGTGCAGGGCAAGAAGCAACAGTTAGAACCTGACACGGAACAACAGACTGGTTCCAAATAGTGCCGGGAGCCAACACATGAGACCCTACCCCTAAAAAGGCCATAGGGGAGAAAACCTGATGGGCAAGGCGGATCAGGTTTTCAGGGGTTTCGAAAAAGTCACCTCACGAGATCCCACCCATGACAAGGTCATAAGGAGAAAGCCTGGCAGGCAAGGCAGATCAGGTTTTCAGGGATTTCGAAAAGCTGCCCCCGGCTCTCACCTTAAAGATGATATCTGTCTTTCTGATGCCTGCCTCAATGGACTACTCCCTAATTTCTCTGACACAGGCAAGAAGGCCTTCCCCGATCTCTTCCCAAATAAGAATCAATTTAAAACTTTAATCACTAAGTTTCCCAGGTGGTGGTATTTTATGAGATTATTCAGGGTGAAAGGAGTGTTTTAATTTAAACTCCTTTGCTGGTAGTTTGTTAGCCAAACGCATTTATGCCCTTGGTACTAATATGCATGATTGCTTATAATATCCTAATCATAAAATAGCATAAAGAACCTGATTATATAAAAGCCCTAATAGATATAGAGCCCTTTTAAGGGGTAAAGGAGTCCTATTAGAAAACATAAGAAAAATTACTCTATAGGTGGCTATTGGGTTGTGATTTGCTTTCTGTGTTTTGCTTGCTGTGTTATGTTTGCTGTATTTTTGCCTTTAATGTGCTAAGGTTGTGTTGTAAAAACCATTGTTAATATAGTTAAAGATCTAGAGAAATAAGAACTTAGCCCTAGTGTGGTAACAATAAGATGGTTGTTAATTGTCAGTCAGGAGTGCTAGGTAAAAGCTGCCTCACCAAAGTTGCAGAGTCAGTATGGGGTAAACTTCTTAGATAAACGCAACTGACAACTTTTGCAGAAAGATTAATTTTTGTATTAACAAGAATATAATTCTACTTTGTACTATTTCCCTATGAGACTGTTACCTTTCAGTTAAGGTCACCATAAAAACAGAAAATAGGTTTACATTCACCTGACCTGCATAAAATGTTAATAGCCCCAGGCCAGAAGATAAGGGTACAAGACCCTCATAAACAAAGAAGTATGCAGAAAACACCCTGGTTTTGTGAAGGACAAGCTGACGTAATGTTAAACTATCGTCCCCTTAGAAATGTATGAACTTAGGGTATAAAAGCTGTGGTAAAAAATAAAGCATTGCCAGACTCTGCCAGACTCTCTGCACCCCCGTCTGGTCTTTCTCTCTCTCTCTCTCTCTCTCTCTCTCTCTCTCTCTCTTTCTCTCTCCCTTGCAGACTTGGCCCTATCAAGGCTAGTCTCACGTGTCTTCTCTCTCTCTCGCCGACGCCGTTCATCCTGAGGGTACCCCCTGGATCCTGCCGAGGCTGGACCCCGGCAAAATAGGAAAAGGAGTACATCAAGGCTGTATATTGTCACCCTGCTTATTTAACTCACATGCAGAGTACAACATGGGAAACGCCAAGCTGGATGAAGCACACGCTGGGATCAAGATTGCCAGGAGAAATATCAGTAATCTCAGCTATGCACATGACACCACCCTTATGGCAGAAAGCAAAGGGGAACTAAAGAGCCTCTTGATGGAGGTGAAAGAGGAGAGTGAAAAAGCTGGCATAAGACTCAACATTAATAAAATGAAGATCATGGCATCCAGTTCCATCACTTCATGGCAAATAGATGGGAAAACAATGGAAACAGTGACAGACTTTATTTTCCTGGGCTGCAAAATCCCTGCAGATGGTGGCTGCAGCCATGAAATTAAATTTTGACACTTGCTCCTCGGAAGAAAAGATATGACAAACCCAGACAGCGTATGAAAAAGCAGAGACATTACTTTGCCGATGGAGATCCACATAATCAAAGCTATGGTTTTTCCAGTAGTCATGTATGGATGTGGGAGTTGGACCATAAAGAAGCCTGAGCGCCAAAGAATTAATGCTTTTGAACTGTGGTGTTGGAGAAGACTCTTGAGAGTCCTTGGACTGCAAGGAGATCCAACCAGTCCATCCTAAGGGAAATTAATTCTGAATATTCATTGGAAGGAGTGATGCTGAAGCTCCAATACTTTGACCACCTATGCAAAGAGCTGACTCATTAGAAAAGACCCTGATGCAGGAAAGATTGAAGGCAGGAGAAGGGATGACAGAGGATGAGATGGTTGGATGGCATCACTGACTCAGTGGACATGAACTTGAGCACGCTCTGGGAGATGATGGAGGACAGGGAAACCTGGCGTTCTATGGTCCTTGGGTTCGCAGAGTCGGACATGACTGGGTGACTGAACAGCCCAAGTAGAGCTGAAAGGGTCATCAAGCAGAGGGGACGGAGGGCAAGTTGCAATATCACTCACACCTGATGTTGCTGGCATAGGTTCTGGTTCCTTGCTGGATTCTATTCTGTCTACCCTCTTGATAAAACTATCCAGTGCTGTTTGAGTAGTAGGTAATTTTTTTCTTATCAGAGATGACACGGTAGCACTGGACTGCATTCTGATGGCTCCTGCAGCCTTTGTGTACCATTCTGCATTCAGGTCCTGTGCCTCAAAAACTAACACTGCCTCCTCAAATAAAGAAAATGCCCTTGCCGCTTCCTGCACATGACTCTCTTTGGTTCTTCAGTTACTTCTTTCACTTGTCTCTCTTCACCCTTTCTTTGGGCCTCCAGTTCCATCAGACCATCATTAGTAAGCTCCTAACGTTGCACAGCCATGAGTTCAGTTAAGTCATCCTTTTGCAGATCTAGCTCCACCTTCTCACTGAGGGTCACTAAGTTGCCAAAGACCTCTTTGGATTCCTCATCCACTTTCTCAAATCCAAGAAAATTGTGAACAAATTGGGAAAATTGTGAACAGACTGTGGGCTTGTTTCAAGCCTCATTCATGATGATGGCCATAACCTCACACCAAGCAAAGTCAATGTTTTTTTATGGCCTTGTAGATGTTATAGTCCTTCCAAGATTGTCGCAAGGTTGTTCCTGATTCGATAAAGTATGACATGAATAATATTTCTTGAAAGTCACTCTAACTGCCTGGTCTATGAGTTAGATGAGCAATGAAATATTTTGTGGCAGATGCAGTACATGGGATGAAAGTCGTCCATGAATAGGGTGTGACATGGAGCATTGTTGAGTCAAAACATTGTTGAATGGAGCATCCTTCTCCAAGCAATATTTCTATACCTCCAGGATAGAGTGGTAGAAAAACAAGTCCTGGAACATGGCTTGTGTAAACCAAGTTTTGGGGTTACTCTTCCACGCAATAGGAAGAAAGCCCTTGGCTATGTTTTCAAGGGCTCTTGGGCTCTCTGAATGATAAACTAAGGAAGACTTCAGCTTCATGTTGCCTAAACATTGCCACCGAACAACTGAGTTAGCTTGTCATTTGTTGCTGTATAGCCTGGCGTCACTTTTCCTCCACACTGATGTGACTTCAGCCTGGCATCCTCTCAAGTACAGGCTTGTCTCATCCACATTAAAAACCTGCTTGAGTAAATACGCACCTTCATCAATAATTTCTCAAAGCATTTCAGGAAATTCCTGGAGTGCAGGAATTTTAGAATAGGGTGCAGCTACTCTATCTGCCCTCACTGCCTTGCCAGTTATTTTTATGTTGTGCAATTTGGCTCTAGCCTTGAACTGATGAAGCCACCCACGGCTGGCATTAAGAGATGTGTCCTCTGATTCTTCGCCGTGTTTCTGCTTCAAGTCTTCATAAAGGCTTTTAGCTTTCTCTTGAAGCAGCGTTAAGCTGAGTGGGACTCAAGGCTGATGCTGACCCCGCATCCACAAACCAAGCAGTTTCTCCGTCTTCTCCATCACTCTTCTGCGCTTCTTTGGTGCTATTGTTGACGTCATTGACAGCAGACCTCACGTGTTCTCTGATCTTGTCCTTGTTCTTTAGAATCCTGCTGCTTCTTTAAAACCATGTTGAACGATTCATCTTTTAAGAACAAGCGATGTCTCCCATCTCTTTGCCTTGCTCCCCTCTCTCAGTTATTTTCACTTTTGTTTCCATCGTTACCATTTCTTAGCAGCACCAGCTACATGACTGCCACTTTCATGCTTGCTTCCTAGCATCCTGGGCATGAAATAAAGATACCGGACTCCTGTGCTCTGTGTAGAGCATGCTCAGTCACCAGTCGTGTCCGACTCACTGCGACCCCATGGACCACGGCCCGCCAGGCCCCTCTGTCCGTGGGATTCTCCAGGCAGGAGACCTGGAGTGGGTTGCCATTCCCGCCTTCTGCTCTATGTAGTACTGGACAGTAAGTGCACAAAAGCACCCCCACTTACAGAGGATGCACGCAGGTGCCGTGTGCACTAGACCCGTGAGCTCACCTGGGTGATGAGCACAACGATGCGTGTTCACGTCTCTGAAAGTGTGCACAGGGTCTTGGGGGAGATACTGGTACCTGCAGCATGGCCAGGTGAGAGTGCTGTGACATGCCCGCCCTCTGAGTTCTCTGGAAGTGATTACTCTCGGCCCCTAGACACGGGTTAGGTTAGATGCCTGCTCCTCAGGCTGAAGTTCTGACGTGAGCCAGTAAGCCTCTTGCACAGAAAGGCTGCCTGCCGCTGTGCTGGGCTCCGGGGTAGGTGAGTCTGCGAGCCTGTGAGAGCTGCTTCTCAGCTCGCTGTGGCCTGTGCGCGTCATAGACCTAGGCGCCACTGGATTTCCAAGCGAGGTCCTCTGGGCGCTCCTTTCTCAGTGTAGGTCTCTTAAGTTGGGGTGCCCGTTGTGGGGTTCAGACCTTTGTTCCTCAGGGAGAAGCTCAGGGCTGTGAGTTGCCTCTCTCCACACCAAAATTGTGGTTTGTGGGAAAATTTTGTCTCAGTCTTTCCTACCTGTTTTGAAGTGGGTTTTTCTTCCTTTGCCTGATATGAAGGAGTCACTCAGCTAGTTTGGGCATTTCTTTCAGAGGAAGACACCTTTTCTTTCTTTACTAAATGTAGCTATAGGTTTGGTGTGTCTGTGTGGGAGGTGTGTTTAGCATCCTCCTAGGTTGTCATCTTGAACGAGGACCCAGTGGGGACCATTTTCAAGGCTCCTTACCACAACTAGATTCTGAAAACCTTGTAGACCATGTTAAGTATTTATTTTATTCTAAAGGTTATAGGAAACTATGAAAGTGTTTTAAACAGAGGATTCATAAGCTCAGATTTGAATTAAAAAATAACTGTTCAGTGTCAAGAGTAGGTAGGCTAGTGTGGATGCTGGAGACTAAATAAAAGATCACCTCTAGAGGACGAGTACGCTGTGTGGTGGTCTGAACTTCAGTGGTAGCCGTGGAAATGGAAATAAGTGGATGCCATAAAAGGATGTCAGTGATGTGAACTTAGTGTACCTGAAAGCTTTGATGAGGGAGTTCAGAGGAAGAAGTCAAGGATGATTTCTCCATGTTCTGTCTCCTCCAGCAGTGTGGATGGCCGTGCTGTTTCCTGGGACAGGACCAAAGGAACAGTGTACGTCCAGTGTTTTAGGAGGAGGAGGAGCTGGCAGGAAGTTAGGAGAAGAACCAGGAGATGATGGTGACACATTCTTTCCATCTAGTGATGAGTCTGTAGTTTTTAATTCCTTCTGGCTTGAAAACAGTATAATCAGTGTTGAAGAAAAGACATGTCTAAAAGATAGCTGGCTTCTTTTGTTCAACATTTATTTTTTCAACACATACATTTTTCAGAATTCATTGTATGAAAGACATTGTGTTGAGTAATGGCTAATGTTCCAGGTGAAATGGCAAATTCTAGCTCAGACAGTCTCACAAGGTATTGTTTTCTGAGCGTTGTGTCAGCAGGGGCGTCAGACAGCCTGAATATACACTTTCCCCAAGCTGTAATAATCTGTGCAGTCTTTTCTTCTGTGTGATACGCCTGCCAGGACAACAGGTGAAACTAGGGGGCTCACTGAAAAATCTGAGTCTTTTTCTCTTCTCTCTGTCACACCGTCACCATCCATCCCCCCTACCCCCGTCCCCTGTGCGCCTACCGCATCTTGCTTCTCTTTGTAACTATGAGTGAACTCAGAACATCCAGTGTTAGAAATGTGGCTGTGTCAGATTTGGTTTTACTGCTTTGCTGTTGGTTTGTTTTGAATCCAGTTGTATTTGGTGTCTTGGATATTCAAGCTCAAGAAAAAGTAAAGAAAGCACTCAGCAAACTGTAGTATGTTGGATTCCTCATTCTTACCCTAGATACTCATGAGAAGCTAAAATATGGTTCAGATTTGGGTTGTGAGGGACAGTTTTGTTTGTTTTTTCGGCTTGAAGAACCGTAAGTGTAGAGTTGCCGTTTACCAAGAAGGGGAAACTGAGTGGCGTGAGTTTGGGGAAACAGTGAGTGGCTGAGACTGAGGTGCCTGTTACATTTTCTGTGGGTGTAAATGTTGTTTGGCAGCTGGGTATGTGGTTCAGAAGTTAAGAGGAGACCTCTTGGCTTTATTAAATGTGCATGTTTTGGGCATGTTGATGCCATTTAAAGCCATAAAACCAAATGAAATCACCGAAATGATAG
The DNA here is from genome assembly GCF_033118175.1 of Dama dama. Lineage (NCBI taxonomy): Eukaryota > Metazoa > Chordata > Mammalia > Artiodactyla > Cervidae > Dama > Dama dama. The sequence goes on from NC_083701.1 coordinate 73,585,681, forward strand.
GGGTAGAAAAACGAAGTTCTGGGATTTAGCACAGGACACAGTAAATTCAGGAAAGTAGTATTCTTAAAGCCAGGTGAAGAGCGTTTCAAGGGTGAGAGAACACAGCAAGTGCTGAAGGGAAGCGGGTGGATGAGTTAGACGTGAGGGGCCATCCCTGCTGGGCCAGCGCTTAGGGACCCGCCTTCCATGCCGGGCACACGGGCTCGCTCCCTGGCTGGGACTGAGACCCCACCTGCTGTCGGGCGGCTCAGCCTGTGGGCCGCAGCTCAGAGAAGCCTGGCACCGCGGCAGAAGGCCGCGCGCTCGGCTGAGACCCAGCGCAGCCCGGGAGGCTCAGGGAAGAAGCAGACACGGGGAGACTGGGGGACTGGCGCGTGTGCTCATTACCTTGATTGTGGGATGGTTTCACAGGTGTGCAAATATCCTTCACACTGGTGCATGTTACACACGCACACCGTCTTTATATCGCTTATTTCTCAGTAAGTGAAGTCGCTCAGTCGTGTCCGATTCTTTGTGACCCCATGGACTGTAGCCTACCAGGTTCCTCCATCCATGGGATTTTCAAGGCAAGAGTACAGGAGTGGGTTGCCATTTCCTTTTCCAGGATATCTTCCTGACCCAGGGACTGAACCTGGGTCTCCCGCTACAGTGCAGCAGATGCTTTACCCTCTGAGCCACCAGGGAAGTCCAATTTCTCAATAAAGCAACATTTTAAAAATTTCTTATATTAAATATTTATAGTTTTGTTTTCTTTTTTAAAGGAGGAAGTGAACAGCTGTCAAATGCTTTTGATAGATCAAGTAAGATGAGAATTTTCTAGGAAATACCATCCTTGGTTGCCTTAACTAGAATACTGTCTGTGGAGTTGTGGGGATAAAAGTGTGATTTGTATGAATTCAAGAAAGAATGCAAAGAGAGGAAGTGGAGACAGAGCTCCAGACAGCTTTTTAAAAGAGTTTTGCTGAAAAGAGAATTTGAAAAATGAGATTGAAGGGAGATGTGAACTCAAAAGGAAGCTTTTTCTTTTGTTTTTAAGAAGGGAACAGTTACACCTTACAAAAGTAGGTAGGCTAGCTTATTTTTATATAGATGGGAATAAATTGACAGAAAGGAAAAAATAGGTGCTATGTGAAAGGAAAATTGTCATGGGAAAAGGGAAGAATTGCTATAGTGATATCCATATATTCTTTTGCCTTTGATCTTGAGAATTCTGGCCATAATTATGACAATGAATTTCTAAATCTGTTTGGATATACTTTTTATTTTATTCATTGTTTATTTTAAAACTTTATGGGTCACTTTTGAAGATAGCTTTATTTAAAACCATGTATGTTATTTATATGTAATTGCCATATTTGATATTCTTTATCTCATGTATTCTTAAGGTTCATACTGATTATATACTGGTGTCTTATTTTGTTTCAAGAAATTATAATATCCATGCTTCTTCAAATAGAATGTAGACCTTCCAATCCAGCATTTACCAGCATAACTGACATTGTTACATCAAGCTACCATCTTTAGCTGCTAAGAGGCTTTTCTTAACAAGATACACTCTCTCTATATAAAGTAACTATGTGAAATAGTTTTACAGAAGAATTTGACAAAGTAAATTTTGCACTTCTAGTACTCTTAGGATTGATTGCTTTGAAGGTGGGAAAAAATTGATGTAATCTTTGCTTTTGGTAGCAGTTTCTTCAAATTTTCTGTTTGACAACCCTGACCATTAATTCTTTCCATAGGTAATGGGAAACTCAGGAACTTTCAGAAGAAGTCTTTTATTTTCTGCCCTGTCTTATTTGGGTTTTGAAACTTGTCGAGTCATTTCCCAGGCTGTTGTGGTTCATGCCGCAGCCAAAGGTAAGCCTCAGCTAAACATCGGGAACACTTAGAGGTATTCGTATTTGTTATATTTTGATAATTACTTATTATGTTTGAATAGATAATGTAACAGACATGTTATAGGCTAGATTATTTTCTGCTTTTCTCTACTTGTCAGTCTGATATCTCTTTCTCTCTCTACACACACACACACACACACACACACACACACACACACACACACACACACACACACACACACACACACATGTTCCCTGGTGGCTCAGGTGGTAAAGAATCTGTCTGCAATGCAGGAGACCCCGGTTTGATCCCTGGATCAGGAAGCTCCCGTGGAGAAGAGGATGGCAACCCACTCTAGTATTCTTGACTGGGAAATCCCATGGACAGAGGAGCTGGTGGGCTACAGTCCATGGGGTTGCAAAGAGTTGGACACAACTGAGCGACTAACAATTTCACCTTTAACTATGTGTGTGTGTGTGTACACAGTAGAGCCTGGAGTAGGAAATGGCACCCCACTCCAGTATTCTTGCCTGGAAAATTTCATGTGCAGAGGAGCCTGGTGGTCTGCAGTTCATGGTGTTGCAAAGAGCTGGATGCAGCTGAGCAGCCAAGCACACACACAGTAGGGACATACAGACAAGCAGAGACAAGCGGAAAATAATCCAGCCTGTAATACGTCAGCTGTATTATGTATTCAAATATATAAAATGTCTTCTGGTAGCTAGAGCTCCTACAGTGAGAAATACTCTGTTCATACTTTATAGTTTTGTAGGAACCTTGGGCTGGGAATGTTTTTTACATTTTTAAAGGGTTGAGGGGTTGTGGCAGGGTGGGAGAATATACCACAAATCAATCTGGCCCACAAAGCCTTAAAACATTTATTCTCTGAATCTTTACAGAACAAGCTTGCCAACCTCTACTGTATAATGATACAGTGATTCTGTTGTTTTCTTAATGCCATGGTGGTGTATTCTTCTTGATGTAATTAAGACCCAATTACTTTGAGATAAAAATATTTTATTTATAAACAGAATGCAACTTGGTACTAAATATCAAATAACTGGCTGAAAAATAGAAAAATGCCATCAAATTTTTTATTTAGCATATCATAGATATGTAAACATATATTAAGACTTGCCATATTTTAAAAATTAAATTTGGTTAAGCCAGTTGTGTATGTGGACAGACCCAAAATTTAGACTATATCAGGGCTTCCCTGGTGGCTCAGTAGTAAAGAATCTGCCTACCAGGGTAGAAGTTGTGAGAGACTTGACATCGATCCCTGGGTCAGAAAGATCCCCTGGAGGAGGGGATGACAGCCCACGCCAGTGTTCCTGCCTGGAGAATCCCATGGACAGAGGAGCCTGGCAGGCTACAGTCCCTGGGGTCCCAAGGAGTCGGACACGAGTGAAGGGGCTTAGCACACCAGTGCAAGAGACACCGGCTTGATCCTAGTCTGGGAAGATCTCACATGTCTTGGAGCACCTGAGCCACAACCGTGGAGCCTGTGCTCCAGAGCTGGGAGCCGCGGCTACTGAAGTCCGTGTCCTCAGCCAGAGACGCCGCTGCCCTGCGGGAGGGGCCCCGCACCCCACAGCTGGGGAAGAGCCCTCGCAGCAACCGAGACAGCACGGCCAAGTGAAATGAACGGCTACAGAGACCAAAACTGGACCCAGCCCACTAGGGAAAAGCTCTTGCAATTTATGACTTAATAAGCCTGTTTGTGTTCCACAGCCCTCACTTTTTAACCGTCACCAAGTTGATTAGGAAAGAAGAGATTTGATTTTGAATAGATGTTCTTATTAACGTTCTAGAAGATGAAGAATCTGAAATTGGCTAAAAATTACTAGTTATTTATTGATTTCATTTGTCCATGATTGTTCTTATATTTTTTAAAAAAGCATATACTTGAATTGCTATGTTTTTGTTTTTTCTTTCTTTTTTCAACATATCATTTTCATGAAAGACAAAGGGGAGTTGGTTTTGTCACTGGCTAATGACATATTTTGGCAGATACTTACAACTCAGCTTTTTAAAGCTCCCTAGACATTTTTTTACTATTTTAAAAAAAATTTTAATCGGAGGATAATTTCTTTACAACTTTGTGTTGGTTTTTCCTGTGCAACAACATGAATCAGCCATAAATATACATATATCCCCTCCCTCTAAAGCCTGCCTCCCACGTCCATCCTGCCCCTTTATTATATTATTATTATTATTATTATTTTTCTGCCCCTCTAGATTGTCACAGAGCACCAGGCTGAATGACCCTGCAGTTCTATTACTGGACATACACCCTGAGAGAACCAGAATTTAAAAAGACACATTACCCCGTTATTCACTGCAACACTATTTACAATAGCCAGGACATGGAAGCAACCTAGATGTCCATTAGCAGATGAATGGATAAAGAAGTTGTGGTGTGTTTCTGCACGCACGCTCACACACACATGCGCACACACACACATACTGGAATATTACTCAGCCATAAAGAGGAATGGATTTGAATCAGTTCACCTGAGGTGGATGAACCTAGAGTCTGTTATACAGAGTGAAGTAAATCAGAGAGAGAAAAACAAATATCATATATTAACTTAACATAAAGCTCCCTAGACTTTTCATCATAGCTTCAACTCTCTCAGCAACCTTGCCAAGTAGTTAGGAGAAGCCATGTTTTCATGTTATAATATTAATGTTTTTAAAGTGTCCTTGCGAGTCAGGCCTAGTGGTTGAACTTTAAAGGTTTTTCTCTGTGTGTATGTCCCATTATATCAATTTTTCAAAAGAAGCTCACGATGTAAATTTCTTCAGAGTACCAGAGCAGAGATTAGAGCTCTTACCCACTTCTTTTTGCATCTATTACTCTTAGTTTCAGCATGCTTTAGCAGTGTTTTGTTACAGAAATGAGGTCAAAGATTCTTCAGAATTTCTGATTTCTGTTTCTGATTTCTTTTGCTTCTGTGTAAAAGCGTTCAGGTGTCTTAGAATTATTGCCAACTGGCTTGGAAAGACTTACTTTAGTGTGTCTTTTTTTCTTTTATAGTCTTCAAAATTGAAGAAATCCTTGAACAAGCAGACTACTTATATGAAAGTGGAGAAACAGAAAAACTTTACCAGTTGCTAACCCAGTACAAGGAAAGGTGGGTTATGTAGGCCCAGGTTTGCTGTTGACTGAAATTTTCTGTTATTTAATGATTAAAATGTTCTTGGTGCTGGGAATTTTTATAGTTTTTAAAAGTTTTTACTTCAAAGTAATAGTTCTTAGAGTTTATAGTATGATTTTTTTCTTATGTTAAGTGACTCAGAAGTGCTACATATATTTCATTGATTTAGAAAAGGTGGTTCTATGTACTCATTCTAGGTAATGTTGACATAGTTTTTCCTTTTGTTACTTTGAATACAAGGTAGTCATTGAATAGATACTTATCTTCTTTATCTATGTCATGTATTTCTCATTTCTTCTGAGTTAATTTCTTACTGCTATAAGATTTGAATGAACTAGGATTTTTTGTCACCTTTGAATAATACCTATGTATCCCTGTAAAGCACAGTCTCAGAAACTAAAAATAGCTCCTTTTTCTGTTTTTAGTATTAGCATACATGCTTATATTAATGTGTGCTCATATTGTGGGGGGAATGGAGATGGAAAGAGGAGATTCAGCCCAATAGAATGAGTCAAATCAGACTAAATGGCATTTCCAGATCATTGATCTACCTCATCTACTGAACTAAAAATATTGAGCCATTTTCAACCGACTTTCTTAGATTTCCCCAAACCAATTTTCCCCAAAAGACCCATCAATTCTACTTCCTAAATATCTGTAGGATCCAACTTTTCTTTTCCATCGTCCGCTCAGTACCTTGAGTGGCTGGCCTGGCATTTTATAGTCTCTCCAGTATTCGCGGTGCAAGCTGTAAGGTTTTTGTTCTGTGGCTCAGGCGTGTCCGACTCTTGCTGACCCCATGGACTGTAGCCCGCCGGCTCCTCTGTCCATGGGATTCTTCAGACAGCAGCCCTGGAGGGGGTTGCCGTTTCCTCCTCCAGGGGGTCTTCCCGCCCCAGGGGTTGAGCCCACGTCTGCTGCATTGCAGGTGGATTCTTTACTACTGAGCCGCCTAGGAAGCTGTCAGGTGGTTATTTTATATTGACTGGATTAGATATGCTATTGCTGCGTACCCTCCGTTTCTCTTGTTAATGATTCTTCCTTTGCGTTTTATTTTGATTGACGTGTCCAGATGTCTCTGGCTGGGCCGGCCTTCTTCGCTGCGTGTGGGCTGTCTCTGCTTGCTGAGAGGGGGCTGCTGCCTGTGGTGGCCCCTCCTGTTGAGGAGCACGGCCTGCACGTGTATGCACGTCGCTGCTCCACGGCATGTGGGATCTTCCTGAACCACTGACCACATCCACGTGCCCTGCATTGGCAGGCGGACTCTTAACCACTGGACCACCAGGGAAGTCCCTACCTTCAGTTTCACTCAATTTTATGTGAATACTATTTTTGTTAAGAAAAGTATAACATAGTAGGTTTAAAGAGAAACATTTAATAAAAGGAATTTTTATTAAAATGGCTTCCCAGGTGGCACAGTGGTAAAATATCCATCTGCCGATACAGGAGACACAAGAGACGTGGGTTTGATCCCTGGGCCAGGAAGATCCCCTGGAGGAGGAAATGGCAACCCACTCCAGTGTTCTTGCCTGGAAAATTCCATGGACAGAGGAGCCTGACAGACTATATATAGTTCATGGGGTTGCAAAGAGTTGGACATGACTGAGCAACTGAGCATGCACACACAATTTGTTTTATTTATTAGACAGTTCAATCTTATATAATTGTATTTAAATTGCAGTTCTTCAAGGAGTCCAGAGCCCTTGCTTTAAATATTCCATGCATCATGGTATGGGTGACATATTCAAAGATAGGATTTATTTTGAGATTATATTATATTGTCATTCATTAACAGGTATTTATCATATATATATTTGTATGCCAGGTACTATATTTGGAGCTCTGGATACAGCATTCTGTTTTATAGTGCCTAACCCTGTCTATAAATTAATATATATTATAGTACTGTCTGAACCAGTTAGTGAGTTGTCTGAAGCACAGTGCCACTGAACTCAAATGTCAAGGTATATATTGAATTTTGTAGGGAAATTGTTTAGAGAATTCAAATATACAGATATTTTCTAAGGAAGTTAGTATTTTAGATATTACAGGTAAGTTAACGTTTGTATGTAATGTTGGATATTTTGGAGGAAGTTTTAGCACACACATAGATTTGTGTGATAGAAAATAATAAATTTAACATTATGAATAGTGGATTTCGATATTGTGTTGCCTGCTATATCCTCACTGACCTGAAAGACTATGTATTCATTAGTGATATGACCTTTAACCATGAAAATGTGAGCTAAAATGGTTGTTGCTTTATATTTATTTCACATTAGTGAAGATGCGGAGTTACTGTGGCGTTTGGCACGGGCATCACGTGATGTAGCTCAGCTTAGTGGAACCTCAGAAGAGGAGAAAAAGGTTTTGGTATATGAAGCCCTAGAGTATGCAAAAAGGGCACTTGAGAAAAATGAATCAAGTTTTGCGGCCCATAAGGTGAGGTGCTTACAGTAATGAAACTCTTACCTTGTATTGACATAGACATTGGTCTGTACTTATCTATTATATATAACTTACCTAGGAAAGAAATACCTCTCTTTTAAAGAAGTAGGGAAGAGATTTATTTTTATAAACTTTTTCAAAAAGAAGCAGTATTCTTCTTTGTGTTCTTGAACATCTATTCTAGTTTCATTAGTGTGCTTGATAAGTTACTTTTGTGAAGGCTTATTTTTAAACTGAAGCGTTAGTAGTTCCATCAGTTGCGTCTGTCTTTAGTTCTAGTTGTAGAAACACTGGACAAACGTTTTCTTATTTTCCTCACATTTTATTTCTGTTTTATGTGGGGATAGGTAGCAGCTGGACAGCAGAGATCTTGTGTAACTTTCTACATGTGACTCCACGAGCGTCTGGATTTCCTGACTGTTTAGAATACGCTTTTCAATGGACACGGTGGGGAGGCCAAGGGACATTATTGATATTTTGGATGAGGACCTTACTTTGCCATATCGGACTGTCCCCAGGGGAGCCCCCGAGTCATTGTGACAGCTGAATTCTGTCTTCACGCATTTGCAAATGCTCCCTTTAGGGCATGGTTCCATCTGCCCTGATCCCCACCACCACCGTTTCTTGTTTGTATTAAGAATAAAACAGACCCTTTTAATTTGTTGAGGCTTGTTTTATGGCCCAGAATATGGTCCATGTTTGTAAATGTTCTCTTTGCACACGGAAGGTGTATTTACCCAGCCGTTGTTGAGCGTATGTCATACGTGTCCTTCCGGTCAAGTTGTTTCACACATAGTAGTGCGTATGTGTTGATGCTGCTTTCTCTGTTCATCCCACTCTCTGCTTCCCCCGCTGTGGCCACAAGTCCATTCTCCTCATCTGCGTCTCCATTCCTTCCCTGCGAATAGCGTCATCAGTACCAGTTTTCTAGACTCTGTATATATGGGTTAATATACTATATTTGCTCTTCTCTTTCTGACTTACTGCACTGTGTATAACAGGTTTCAGGTTTATCCATCTCACTAGAACTGACTCAAATTTGTTCTTTTTTTATGGTTGAGTAATATTCCATTGTATACATGTACCATATGTTTATCCATTCATCTGTTGATGGACGTCTGGATTGCTCCCATGTCCTAGCTGCTGTAAATAGTGCTACTGTGAACATTGGGGTACATGTGTCTTTTTCGATTTTGGTTTCCTCTGTATATGCCCAGGAATACAGTCGTTTTATTCCTAGTTTTCAAGAAAGCTCCATGCTGTTCTCCATAGTGGCTGTATCAGTTTGCATTCCTACCAACAGTGCAAGAGGCTTCCCTTTTCTCCACACCCTCTCCAGCATTTATTGTCTGTAGACTTTTTGACAATGGCCATTCTGACTGGTGTGAGGTGATATACCTCATTGTAGTTTTGATTTGCATTTCTCATCCTGAATCTGTGACTTTCCACAGCACCTGGGTTTATGAAGCTTGGATATTTGGATTCAGTTCTTAGAGAAGAAACTCAGATTGTCTCAGTTTGGGTTTGTTGTCCAGCCGTGGGCATGAGGACAAAGTCACGATTGACAAATATGGCCATTATTACTTTAGCAATGTGGGTGTGAAGTAAGAAACAGTTCCCAGAAAGTAGGTTGAGAAAATAAAATGATAATTATTAAATTGCACGTTTTTCTAAATTTATATTCATACCATAAGTATGAATCATTATATCCCCATTGTGTTGGTAACTTTCTTAGAGATTCACTAACCTCTGTCTTATATTATAGTTCTCTATAAGCATGTCCTAACTTAAGTTCCTTAAGGGCTGTGTCTACTTTTTCTTTGTATATTCTAGTATATTTAATACAGGTTTTGTGCTCAGCTTTTTGTTAAATGAGAATAACTACTGAGGAATTGCAACCTGGTATTGAATGGAATATTACTGAATATTAGTATTCTTACACCTTTGTTTCTTCTATTTTTAGTGGTATGCAATCTGTATTAGTGATGTTGGAGATTATGAAGGAATCAAGGCTAAAATTGCAAATGCCTACATTATCAAGGAGCATTTTGAGGTACTGATGGACTTCAAAAGTCATTAGTTTTCTGAATAGATTTCTGTTTCACTTATTTCTTACTGTATAGCAAACTACCTAAAGCTTAGTCCTAAAACAATGACAAATTATTTCTCAAAATTCTGTGGATTAACTGTGCACAGTGGTGCTTCCATTCTGCTCATTGTGGCTGAGGTCATTTAAAGGGCTTCCTTCACCTGGACCCTCAGGTCAGACAGGAACGGACAAGATACCCTCTCGTGTGACGTTTCTCTCTACTTTCCTTCTCACCGTTTAGCATGTAGCCCACACTTCTCTATCGCATAGTTGCTGCTGCCAAGAGTGAGCATGCCAGGGGAAGAGTTCCACTGTGCAGACTTCTATCAAGCATGTTTGCATCACACTTCGTGATAATCTTTCGACCTAAACAAGTCATTTGGCCAAGACGAGGGGTGAGAAGGGTTTATACAAAGTCCTGAGTGCCAGGGGATACGGTCTCATCCAGCAGTCCAATATAATCGACATACCACTTGCAGAGATAATAGTACTATATATGATCTCTGACTTTTAATATTTCCCCCAAAATTCATTTACTTATTATAGTAAGCTCTTCCTTAGGTGCCAGAAATTCTCCCGGAATTTGTATATTTCATGTTGTGCTTACACGTTATTCTGTTGTCTGAAAACAATCAACAAAAAAACTGCAGCTAAAAACCCAGTCTATTTATCTTTGCTATCATAGACCATCTCAAAAATACAAATGAAGAGAAGGTGATGAAAACAAACATATTTATTGTTACTGATTCAATTCCTAGTTATTGTAATGAGTAGCGGAAAAGAGCATTGGACTAGGAGTCAGGAGACCTAGCTTCTTATTTGGGCATCGATACTATATATATACATGTATATACACACACACACATTCGTACACACATACATTGATATACATACATATATATTTGAATTTAGTAATATAGATTTTTCACATTTTAAGACCTTTGAAATCAGATTGCATTATATATAATCAGCAGTGCTTTTTTCTTAGTGGTATATAAAATAATGGTGTGTCATAACTTATGTTATCTTAGAGATTCAGTGAAATAGAATCTCAGTGGCATTAGATAAATCACTTAAATTATTTTGTGCCTTGGGTTGTAGAAATACCTGACAAATAACTTCCAAGTGAACGATGAAATACTGCATACAGTAAATTAATATATACTTCAGAGAAACTGTGAAGACTATAGATTATTTAAAAATAAGCAGTTTTTAAGTGTGTATATTAGCTGTATTTTTTAAATGACAGTGTTTAGTATTTACGTACTTAAAAGATCATTTAAACTACTTCTATTTCAGATTCCATTATTACATCTAAAGCCATAAGGAATTACTATCTTTGTATTGTTTTTGAAGACACTTAAACTTACGACAGAGAGGATTATAAAAGGAAAGGTTTGCTTGAGTATAACCCCTCTGAATACATCCCAAAAGTAACTTAAATTGTAATTCCCCAAGGCATCAGCTGTATGTGATGAGTTAGCTTCTTTCCTTTGCATCCAAATGGACTGTGTACCATTCTTGGCAGAATGGAAAATATAGTAACTTGTATAATATTTTGTAGGGCTTAATTTTCTGGTGGAACTCTGATTTGGAAAGGCTGCTTAGAATAGGAGCTGAATATACTTTAAAATATATTCTGCTATGTAAAGGACATAACTTTATTTATAGAAAAGTCAAAATTAGGTCAATGCTGATTTCTCCCTATATTATTGGTAACAAGATTTCCACCAAGTCATATGTGATTAGCCTTATTTTAGCTATTCCCTCTCCCATTACTAACATTATAATCAGTGTTTGTAATAAAGGGTCTGAAACTTACAAAAAAGTAACAATAATGATGATTCTGATGATAGAAAATATTACTGTGTTAAGCACCTCCTGTTAACTTGCTCATTTAATTTTTACCACAACCTTATAAGTTAAGTGTACTGCTTTCCTGATTCTGTACAAGAGCAAACTCAGGCTTGGAAAGAATATATAACTTGCTAAGGTCATAAAGTTAGAGGTCATCGAGCTGTGATTTGAACCCTATTAGTCTGGCTTCAGAGTCACTCTAGTAACCAGTACAGACACTTAAAAATGTGTGTTTAAAAAAAAAAAAATGTGTGTTTCACACATTATCAACTGAAAGTGAAGATGTGTTTTTATAGAAAAGCGTAAGCTAGGAAGTCTTAATTTTTTTAAAAAGGGTTTTTTTTTTTTTTTATCTTTAATAGGATTAACATAAATCTGTGAGATTTCCTTAGTGGATTTCAACAAAATAATGAAAAATAGAGAAATAATTTCTTTAAAGTTATTCTGTAGTTTATGCTTTACATTAATTCACATAGGACTTCCACATAGTAAATAGAAATTAGGGAGACTATCAATATATTTTATATTGTACATAATTATTCTATTAATGAATTCTTTGAATAAGTAGTGTTGATTCTCCCTTTGTTAAATATAGATGGGGAAGTTAAACCAAATTTGCACATAGGAAGAGACTTTCTAACATTATGTATTTTGTTTTTCTAACAAAGAATAATTTCACTTAACAGTCATATAGGACTTGCCACAAAGAACTTTATTATTTAGTTTTCTTTTAATCTAGAAGATATAACTGAGAGCTATATATTGTTACTGTTTTCAAATTAGATTCATTTACAGATTTTGTTTTCTTTCCTCTTGCTACATCCTACTGTCAGTTTCTGAATCTTATAAAATAGTAACCTAAGTATAAGTAAGTAATAGTGTGCTGAAATATATTAAAGAGTCAAAAGGAAGAAAATTGGTGTTGATTATCATAGAAAAATTGAAATTCTGGGTTGCAGTTTTTAAAAAAAATCATGGGTTTTGTCAGCAATATGGTAAAGTACTTATTGGTGTTTAGAAAACAAATATGATTCCTTTTCTCGTTTCTTGTTAGAAAGCAATCGAGCTGAACCCTAAAGATGCTACTTCAATTCACCTTATGGGTATTTGGTAAGAAGATTTCTTGAAATAAATATTTCAGTGGTACTTAGTGTGATCTTGTTTTGTAGTATATAAAAAAGTAAAATGTTTGAAATATTATTTGAGAGTCAAGAGTGTTTAATCCATTAGATTAACTTACAGTTGTACTGGTTATTTAGTGTTTGAAGTGAAGTGAAGTGAAGTCGCTCAGCCGTGTCTGACTCTTTGCAACCCCATGGACACCAGGCTCCTCTGTCCATGGGATTCTCCAGGCAAGAATACTGGAGTGGGTTGGCATTTCCTTCTCCAGGGAATCTTCCCGACCCAGGGATCGAACCCAGGTCTCCCGCATTGTAGACAGACACTTTACTGTCTGAGCCACCAGGGAAGTCCATTTAGTGTTTAGTATTTAGAAAATACTAAATTTGATTGTGATTTTGTTAAGTATTGTTATTCAGATTATTTAGAAACAGGTATTAAGATTAAAAAGGCATTTAAACTTTTCATTAAACCTTAGATTCCCTTTTTAGGGGAAGATTATTCTTGTTTACCAGACTGAACGGATTGGATTAAGCTAACTACATAGTAATACAATAAATAGGATGGCCTCAGAGGGTCTTTGTGTCTTCAAAGTGTGTCAGATACAGTGTGATTCATCTGAGGAATTTCAGTATCTTTCCATTTTTATGTAATCTCTGTTTAAAGCACATCCTTATCTTGCCGGTATGAGCATACACCAGTGTGTTAAATTCTTACTGGTTTGAGAGTCTTAGGTTTACCACCATTTTCTTTACGTGTGGTCTACAGAGCTGAGTATTTATTGTCTTCTGTGAGGGGTAACAGCGCAAAGTCCGAATCAAACTCTCTTTAAAGAGAAGTAAATACCTTTTAAAAGAGAAGTAAATACTGGATAAAGGACATGTTTAACGAAACACTTACTGAGTGAGAATTAATGGTAATTGAGGGACAGTAATTCAGATGCTGGTGACCAGATATGAATGAACTACAGTTTCTTCCTCAAGGACTTCAGACCCTAATCAAAGATCGAACACTTTTTTCCTCCTTATTTCAGAAAGCTGTCGAGAGTTTTGATGTTATTTTTTTTATTAACCTTTTTATTTTGTCCTGGAGTGTGGCTGGTTAACGATGCTCTGAGAGTTTCGGGCGGACAGCAGGGGCCTCAGCCGTGCAGACCCACGTGTCCCTTCCCCCAGCCCCCTCATCCAGGCGGCCACGTGACACTGAGCAGGGCTCCCCGTGCCTGAAAGGAGCCGAGGGCTGCTAGTGGGGGCGGGAGGTGAGCGGGGAAGGCTCTTCAGGGCGGGTGGGTGGACAGGCGCTGCTGTGTGTAAGACATCCGGATGAGCCGCACCGGCCTCCTCTGCTGTCGGGTGTTCGTTATTGCCACACGCTTTCACACGTGTAGACTTGCTGGTTGCTCTTGTCATTTAGGTATCCCATGCTTTGTTATTTTTCTTGTTTTTTTAAAAACTTCTCGAGTTAGTTTTTATGTAAAAAAATAGGGGTAATGATTCTATCTCATTTTATTATTGTAAGGAGTAGATGGGAGAATCACTCAGCTCAGCACTTTGCACAAAGTGAGTACTCAGCGGTGAACGATACACTGTATCATCATTACTATTGTAAATGTTGCTTACACCTAGTCGCAAAATAGACCGTGATGGATGGATCAATATAAATAAGTCTCTAAATAATTCAGTACAAATATTAACCTACTGGATATTATGAGAAGTATAAGCTGTTTAAATATACAGTAGGAGAAGATTCCTTTTATATATGTTAAGATGCTTAGTTCTCTTTAGGAGAAAAAAAGACGGTGCAATTTGAATATATGTGTCATTTTCTTTCCCTATAGGTGTTACACATTTGCTGAAATGCCTTGGTATCAAAGAAGGATTGCCAAAGTGCTGTTTGCAACTCCGCCTAGCTCCACCTATGAGGAGGTAGTGTGAGGTCCCTTGTCGGTTAGTACTGGTCTCTTAACCGCTGGGCCGCTCTGCGGTGTCCGCACATCCGGAGCTCTGAGCAGTGAGGGCCGCCGGCACGTTCCAACGGCCCGTGCAGCCCTTACCACAGAGGCTAGTGCTTATGATGCGTGATGGTGAGTGTTTGTTTTCCCCTTTAGGTGAATGGCTGAGCATTCTGGTATATTGCAGCTAAAGAACCCCATGGCCAAAAGCTACCTTCATTTTCTGTTTGAAATCTGTACCATATGAAAATTATAAAATAGAGCAGGAAATACACAGTTGCTTCCCAGTATATTTTAGGGACACATTCTAGGCTTCCCTAGTGGCCCAGCCGGCAAAGATTCTGTAAGATAACAGCCGTCTGTCTGGGAATTAAAGCATGTTTGTATTGATAGATAGTACTTACAACATTTTTTAAAAGCAGGCTTGAAAGGCTTATAGTCTCATTTCTAAGGTCTTTTGCTTTTCCTGTTAAAAATAAAACCTGAAAGGGATTTCAGGGCACGTACTTTGGGTTTACTTATCACAAAATTTTTAGAGTAAGGAAGGAGACGGTTGAAAAAGATTTCCCAATACTTGAATCATGAGCTTGTATCACAGTGCTTTCTGGGAAGCTACAGTGTAGAATTTGATGTCAAGAATATTTAGTTGTATAATCAGAACAGAGTTGTGAAATATTTGTTTTTATTAAAAAGAATGCATTCTCACAAAAAAGACACAATCATCTCTACTATGACAAATTAGTTATGTATCTAAAAGATCAAGTGTCAGTTAATGTGCTATGAAAACAGTTTAAGTGGGACAAAAAGGAATTAGCAGGGACTTTCAGGCTGACACGAACATCTTATGTAGGGATTTCAGTTACAGAGGGCTCTTACAGATGCATTGGCCCAACCTGTGTATCCCTGTAAACACAGCTTTTGATTTTATCTAGTTTTTATTCATAAAGCCACTGTTCTGATTTAAGAAGAAAAATGTCAGAATAATCTGAGTTGTACATGATAATGATCTTTCCTCTTTCCTAATGATGCTGGTTTCAGTCCAAGTTCTGAGTAACAGTCAAGTCATTACTAGAAATGGGCCACGTACTGTAATCTGTATTCTGATGATTTCATAGTGTTATGTTCAATTTTGCTGTATTAACTCCCACTGTTGATGAATTGACTGTTACTGTTTTTTAAGGGGATCATTCTTTTAGGATGGTTTGATTTACTTCCTATCTTATATTTAATGTAGGAATAGATCTTTTAATGTAGGAGTAGATCTAATGTAAGAATAGATCTTATATTTAATGTAGGAATAGATCTTATATTTAATGTAGGAAAATGCTTTTTAATACTGACTCTGTTTTAATCCTTTTCAATGTATATGGGCTTTTGTGTTTTTGACAGGCCCTAGGCTACTTTCACAGGGCAGAGCAAGGTAACGTTTTTTATTTCCTATAACTGTATGAATGTCTGACATGTAATAGCAATTTTTTAAACAAAATTATTTGTTCTGATATACTTCATAAACTTCTTTTTGAGCTGCTGCTAAGTCACTTCAGTCTTGTCCGGCTCTGTGCGACCCCGTAGACGGCAGCCCACCAGGCTCCCCCGTCCCTGGGATTCTCCAGGCAAGAACACTGGAGTGGGCTGCCATTTCCTTCTCCAATGCATGAAAGTGAAAAGTGAAAGCGAAGTCGCTCAGTCGTGTCCGACTCTTAGCAACCAGACACTCCCAAATTATTTTTTAAATTATTTGTTTGTTTATGGGTGTGCGGGGTCTTTGTTGCTTCGTTGTGACCCCCCACTGGTCACAGCGAGTGGGGGCAGCTCTGCTGTGCCTGGGCCTCACTGTGGCGGCTTCTCGTGTGGTGCCCGGGCCGAGAGGTCTCACGGCTTGTGGAGTCTTCCCGGACCCGGGGTAGGACCCGTGTCCCCTGCATTTCCACCCACTGTACCACGAGGGAAGTCCTCAAGTAATTTTTAAAAGTCCTTATTTAGTAAAGATCACCTGAGAAAGAAATAAACTTACTACTGAACTTAGAGCTGCAGTTCTAATGATCCTTCATTTGATGTAATTCAGCCTTCCTTTTTGGGAGGAGGCGTTGACAGATTAACTCTTTATTTAAGATCACACAGCTAATCAGAAGCATGTGTTTATCTTCATTTAAAATTTTTATTGTTTGAAACCGAAGTATAATTGAAATGTAACACTGTTAGCTTCACGTGTACAACATGACTTGATATTCATACACATCATGAAACGATCACAAAAGCAAGTCTAGTCAACGCCTGTCAGCCTTACACAGTTACAGAAAGTACTTTTTAAAGATCAACTGTCTTAGCAAATTTCAGATGGCATTTAAATGAGAACTCTCTGCTGTAAACCAGGTCAGTCTTTGTTCCGTTGCAGACAGTCTTTTGTGATGAAGAGTTTTCTGTTACTCTTACTTTGAAGAAACAGCCAGCCTAGAAAACATCAGCCTACGTTTATCCTTTCTAACTGCAGAAACTAGAGATGTCAGAGACAGAAGCCTAATGTCCAAATACAACCCGCCACCCGCCCAAAAAAAACCATTGCCAATATATTTTATGAAACGTAATCAGAAGAAGATTAAAATAGTTTACTAAATTTCAGAGCCTAGTCATATGGACTTGTTCAGATGCTTTCATGATAGCAAAGCATTTTTGAAACATGTTTCTTCTAAAGAATTTTGTCTGAATGTTAACTCTCTCTGTAATGTGTTAATTCTCATTTACTGTTAACGACCTTCCGTTGATGTTCTCTCATGATGGTAGTGTTACATATCATGGGTATGATGTGGGAATGCAGTTTTCTCAAATAAACTTAGAAGTATAATCACAAAGTTAAAAAAGCACCTTAGGAGACTTAAGCACTTGGGTTGCTGAGAAGAACACTGTCATGCTTTTGTGGAGCTAAAATGGCCCTCGGTAATTCCAGTCACCTCCAGGCCTCACTGTATGGTCACCTCCTCTTGGGGCCTTTCCTCATGGCTGATGTTCGGTTTAGAAGCTCCTCCTATGCTTTTAGTACCCTTTATTTCCCCCTTCATGGCCCTTATCAGTCCACAGTGTGACTGTTTCCCTGTCTGATGCTCTGCACCCTCGCCGCTTAGCACAGAACGCTGGGCAGACTTGCCGAAGGACAGCGTAAGCGGAGGCGGAATGAGGGAGTCTGCCTAACTCCGGGGAAGCCTTATGCACATCAGCATGGCATCTTACAAACATCTTCAGATTAAAGAAATAAAACAAGTTTGGGTTTTACTTGACAAATGTAGTTAATCATAAATCATATCCAGGAAAAATTATAAATATAGAAGGGTCCTTAAATACAGATAGGAGAAAACTGTATAGAATTAATGCAGACAGTCCTATGCTTTCATTCATAGGCTTTTTCACATTTTTGCTTCAGCCAAACATATTCTCCACTTTCCTGTTTAGATTCTATTCAGCGTCCAGGTCAGCCCAGGTGTAACCTCTTAGCTGCTTTTTTTGGTTTCCCATAGAACTTTAAAATTGGTACTCCTGTCAAAGCAGTCCTTTTATTCTTATGTTACATTCAGGTGTGCTTATGCTGGTCTCTGCTTTCCATTATAAATTCCAAAAGAGCAGAGACTTCCTCTGTGCTCAAACATAGCCCACGGGCTTCCGTGGTAGCTCAGCAGTAAAGAATCTGCCTGGAATGCAGGAGCCCCGGGTGTGATCCCTGGGTCAGGAGGATCCCCTGAAGAAGGAAATGGCAGCCCACTCCAGTCTTCTTGCCTGGAGAACCCATGGACAGAGGAGCCTGGCGGGCTACAGTTCATGGGGTCACAGAGAGCCAGACACGACTCGGCAACTAAACCACCACCAAACATAGCCCACGCTCAATAAAGGCTGACCAAATGTGTGTGTACACACACAGACACACACACACAGACACACACACACACAGAGACACACAGACACACACACACAGAGACACACAGACACACATACACAGACACACACACACACAGACACACACACACAGACACACACAGAGACACACACAGAGACACACACAGAGATACATACACAGACACACACACACACACAGAGATACACACACAGACACACACACACACACAGACACACACACACACACAGAGACACACAGACACACACACACACAGAGACACACACACACAGACACACACACAGACACACACACACAGAGATACACAGACACACACACAGACACACACAGAGATACACACACAGACACACACAGACACACACACACAGATGCACACACACACACACACTCACACACATACACACACAGACACACACACACACAGAGACACACACACAGACACACACACAGAGACACACACACACACACAGAGACACACACACAGAGACACAGACACATACTCACAGACACACACACTCACACACACAGACACACACACATCATCATGACTTCATTTACTCAGGCAGCAAGGACACACTGCGTCAGTTCGAGGCACTGTTCTGGGCACGTGGGATCCAGGGAACAAAAGAGGTGGGCGTTTTGTCTATCAGGACCCCCTCAGGCTTTCATCTGTTCAGTGGAGAACTGATTTTATAAAATTTCTGTGAAAATAAGAAATGTGTGTAATATAAATGGCTAGCACAAAGTAGACACTCAAAAAATAGTAATTCTCTCAAATTTTTTTGATAGGAATAGTTGAGCAAAGGAGACCCTCATTAGCCTAGCGTATTACAGTAAGTCCCTCACACACAGACTTGAAGTCGGGAGCTTTAAGACAGGGAAGCTGGGTCACGTGTCCGCTGTACATGGTCACATGCGTGTCCCCAGAAGTGTGTGCTTCCGTGTGCCGGGCAGTGCGTGTCGGTGTGGTGGTGCAGGATCTTTATTTCAAGCCCCGGAGGTCCGGAAGCAGCAGGGCCGTAGCTGCCATCTCCTGCCGCTGACGAGCCTTCAGCTCTGCCGTCTCCCCTCCTCCTCCTCCTCCAGAAAGGAGCTCTTCCTGTCTGCTCAGCGCCAGCCCCTGGATGCCAGCCGCTGTAGTGCACTTGTAGGATTAAAATGTTTTCTTTTATGTATTATTTGTGTGAAAAGTATTCCATACTTTCCTACATAGTCCATTGTGTTAGCTGGCTACCTAGGCTAACTCTGTTGGACTTTGGAACCAACCAGACTCATGAATGTGTGCGCTCTCAGAATGGGTCTTGGGGTTACTGTATTGGCATCTAGAAAATTTTAGAAATTGGCATTTTAGAAAATTTTAAGCCTTTCAAAATAAGAGCAATACTGTCTCATGGGAGATAAAATGTAAATTCTTTTTCTTACGTACAGTGGATCCAAACTTCTACAGCAAAAACTTGCTCCTTCTAGGAAAGACGTATTTGAAGCTGCACAACAGAAAGCTTGCTGCTTTCTGGCTAACAAAAGCCAAGGACCACCCAGCGCACACAGAGGAGGATAAACAGGTACAGCGTCTCCAGTGACCGAGGCAGACAGGCTTCCACTGAGGCTCGTTAAGGAAAGGGGAATCAAGAACTGCTTTAAAAGTGTCATTGTCCAAATGCATGTTATTAAATAATACTGCTTGTTTCAAATGTATACAGCAGATGTTTTTGGAGAAGGAAATGGCAGTCCACTGCAGTCTTCTCACCTGGAAAATCCCATGGACAGACGAGCCTGGCGGGCTACAGCCCATGGGGTTGCAAAGAGTTGGACACAACTGAGCACACGCATAGCAAATACTTAGTTACTATCAATAAACATGTATGAATTACTCAGTACAGTGTAGAATCATCCCTGTTTGACATATCTATACATAACTGATCAGGTCAGATTTCTAAAACGAAAGGCAGGGATGTGTGCTAATGTGAGTGTTCTCTGAGTCTCACCTCCGAGTTCCCTAAGAAGTTTTCCTTAGTGTACTAGCCTGGTGTTCTGAAACTCTCAGAAACTACTTTATGAACTTCTTTCACGAGTGGATCTCTGTGCTGTACCATTTGTTTATAATGTGTGTTCTTCCATTTTAGGTACAGACGGAAGCTGCTCAGTTACTCACAGGCTTCAGTGACAAGAACTGAGAATTTTTCAGTGAAGTAGCTAAGAAGCATTGCCTTTTCATCAGATTTTAAAGATAATAAATACATTAAGTATAACTGTTCTCTGGCTGTTCTTTTAATGTGACCATTTAACAAATATACAAAATTCTAGATTTCTTTACAAATAACAAGGCAAAAGAAACGATTCCACAAGGGTGGCAGAGACGTCTCCGTGGCTTAGAGGCAGAGATGACTGTGCGCCTGAGATACCCGCGATACAGCAGGGCGTGAGATCTCTAGGGCGGACCGCACGACGTCAGGATGGGGGTCAGGGAAGGAAAGCTACAGTGTGGATGCGCTGGCTGCCGAGGGGTGCATTTTCAAGTTGACTGATTCAAAGCTGAGCCCTTGCAGAGAAGCAACAGTGAGCGAGGAGCTCGGCACGATGGGGGTTCCTGGTATAACGCAGTTAATTGATGTGTCTTGGAGCCAGCCTGCATAAGGAAAGAGCTCCGTCAGGAGGGCTGAAAATGGAGTGGTTTCTTTAAAACGTGAGGTAGTCTTAAAAGTGGATTGATTTTGTCACTAGGCGAGCCCAGTCTATTCCCCGGTGGGTGAAAGGAACGTGGAACTCAAGGAGAAATGGAGACGAGGGTGTTTGAAGAGCGATCCCTGGGGTGCAACCAGTGCGGATCCGAAGTGCTGTGAGCAGCAGTGTCTTGAATGTCACTTAGAGACTTCTGAGAGTGTGTCTAGGTGGAGTGCTCTCCAAGGGAAAACAGACAGTGTGGGCATGCACTCTTCGTGGTTATCATGTGTCCTTTCAAACAGAAGCAGAAACTCAAAGTACTGGACTATTTATACCCATCTCTGATTCAACAGTTGCTAATCTTTTGCTATATTTTACTTATGTATATATTCATGTATTTACATGTATCTGTAAACTTTTGAAATAGTAGACAACATATTTCATCCCTAAATATTTCAGCATTCATTGTCTCAGAGTAAAGACATCCTTCTAAACAAACACAAATTCATATTACAACTAGAAAGTTAACAGCAATTCTTTAATATCCAGCCATATTCAAATATCCTTAAATGTCCCAACATGTCTTATATACTTCTAGAAACCAAGATTCAAAGATCATACATTGAATTTAATTTTCCACCTGAGTTTTAAAATCTAGAAGAGTAACCCATCTTTCTCTCACAGCATTGACTTTTTAAAAAGGCCAGTGCAATTGTCTTCCAAACTGTCCCTCCTTCCAGAATGGCCTTACTGACCCACCTTTAGAGAAACACTGTTCCATCTTATATGTATATTAGATCTTCTCTGACGTTTATATTTATCACTTTCTCTGATGATAGATACTGCTTGTCTTCACTTTTGAGATGTTTCTTTTTCTACAGATTTTTCCCCCCTGATTTATGTTAGTAGGCGTTTCACATCTTCATGTTTTTTGGTCCAGTTCTGAATTTCTAATTTGGATTTTTTTTCATGTCTGCAATTATTATTTAGATTTAATTCATACTAGTATACTGTGTTTAAGGATTTTACTGTTTTTTTTTTTTCTGTGTTTAGCATTTTTATCTGAAATTTCGTTTTCAGTTTTCTCTTTATAGAGTGACTCTGAATGTCATTTTTTGGAGGAATGACGTGTGTGTGTGTTTAATAATGGGAGGTAAGGGGTTTGGATTAGTTCAGTAACACCCTCAGTAATTTACAAAATGAAATAGTTTTGTAAAATAAGGTTTCTTTTAGTCATAAAGCCTTTTATGGAGGGGAGGATCAGTCTTTGATATTATATAGAGCTGTTTAAAATTCTTTCCTTTGAAATAGATTCGTAAGAAGTTGCCAAAAAGTACTCTCAGAGAGGCGCTGTGGCTCCCGCCCTCAGTCCTCGACGGTAGCAGGCCACCGCAGGCCGGTGTCAGAGCCAGGAGGCTGTGCAGCCCCGTGCTCAGACCTGACCACCCCTAAGTGGTCTCTCGCGTGTGCTCTGCAGTGTGACGTGGGTGGATTTCTGTAACTGCCCCAGCGAAGATGCAGAGCTGCTCCACCTCAGAGACTCGATGCTGTCCCTTAGGTCACACACATTCCCTGCCACCACCCTAATCCTGACAGCTGCTGAGACTTCCCTGTAGTTCTCTATAATCTGTCATTTCAAAAACATTATATAAATGAATCATACAGAATGTGATCCTTTGCGATTGGCTTTTTTCATTCGGCATAACTCATTTGAGATCCATCTAACTTTAGTCAACAGTGCCTTTTTATTGTTGATTAGAGTTCATTGTATGGTGCACCAGGTTACTTAAACTATCCACCTCGGGGCATTTGGGTGGTTCCCAAACTCTGGCTGCTATGAACATAAGGTATGACTTATATCGGTTATATCAACATACTTTTCCTCTCTGGGACAAACGTCCAGGAGTGTGGTTGCTGGGTCTTTTATAGAGCTGCTGTTTCTCTTGCCCCTCTACAGAGGAATAAAACTTCCTTCTCCAAGGAGTGGTTCCTCCCTGCGATTCTGCTTGTGTGCGTTTTCAGCCTCTCTTGACTGCCCCGGAGTCTGACCTCCCGGTCTCACGCTGC
This sequence comes from Dama dama, assembly GCF_033118175.1. Classification (NCBI taxonomy): domain Eukaryota; kingdom Metazoa; phylum Chordata; class Mammalia; order Artiodactyla; family Cervidae; genus Dama; species Dama dama. The sequence continues at coordinate 73,608,780 of NC_083701.1, forward strand.
TCCTGGCCTTTCTCCGCTCTGGCTGAGAACTGCTGCTTCCGGGAGGGAGCCCTGGGGCCCCATGACTTCCCTGCCTGCAGCGCCCACTTGATGCGGCGCTTGTGTTCCAGAGCTGACTGCTAGTCTGAGGCCTGGTTCCCCACATCCGTGTCAACAGAAGTTTGCAGTGTTGTCTTCTAAACACACCACAGACCTGGGCTCCGGGTGATCACAACCGCCTCTCCTGCACCCGTCACCTTGTAAGAAGGAGGGCAGACGCTGGACTGGAAAGTGGCTGTTCTCCTCTTGTTGCCAGAAATTCTGAGTGGGCTAGCTGTAGATTTTCTAAAAATGATTTTTCTCAGACTCTTTAATTACAACAAGGAAAAAACAAAAAACCCCCAAAGAACCTAATGGAATTTTGAGGATTAAAGAACATGTATTTACCAGGAGTATCAGTAAATATTTTAAAATGCTGTTAACATCTGATTGTCCTTGGTCAAAGACTGGGGAGAGAATTTGAAATTTGGGAGATGCCACTTGTGTTCCCACTACAGTGTATGTGCTGCGGAAGCGAGGGCAGAAGGTGCCACTTTTGGACTATTCCTCTCTTACTGGTTTGGGTTCCCCCGCCTTTTCATTTTTTGTTACCTACTTCAACCAGAGAACATTTCTGTTTGATGCTGTAATGCCGACGAGAGTCTTTTGAGGTTCAACCAAATATTTAGACTCAAAAAACCTGAGACAGGCTTCATCTGGCACCAGTTCACCGGGTCCGTGGCAGGCTTCCCGACACTCGGATGACCTTAGAGCAGCGTCAGGAGCAGCGCATCCAGGCAGCTCCAGAACCACCATCGCCCCGGTCACAGCTCGGGAATCCCTAAGGGACAGGCCGTCAGAGCTTCCCCATCCCGGGAAGTCCGCAGTTGTGGTTTCCTGTCAAGTATCTGGAGTCATCCCAGTCCAGACACAACATACCATCTAGGGGTCTTTTTATGAACAGAAAAGGTATTCCCTGAAGCACGGTTGGCACACCAACCTACCTAGTTTTGAAAGCTGGAAAAGCGAGGTGTCTGACCTGAGGCTGGAGGGCGGGTGTTTTGTTTAACTCTTTTGGCATGAAGGGCGCTGAGCCGGCTTCTGAGTGCATGTATCAAGACAAGCAGGGATATCCTGCCTTCAGGCCTGGATTTCTAGGAATAACACGACAGAAGAGCCTGATGCGCTCTCCAGGACGCTGGTTTCCGCTCTGAGGCCGCCTGTGGTTCAGTAAGTTCTCACCTGAAGTGGGGGCAGGCGTGGGCACCGAGAAGGTCAGATGCCACACGGCTGTCTGCGCACGCTGGGCGACAGCCGCTGCCATCTCAGCGAAACTCCTCAGCGGTGCCGCCCTCGCGGTCTGAGTCAAGTGGCCCTTTCGAAGACTGGGCACCCTCTCACGCACAATCTGTCCTACACGCTCGTTCTCTTGTTTTTTATTCTTTAGGCATGAGAATAACTAGAAAGTCAGGAATGAGGATTTGGGGAAAGTATTCAACCAAGTGGATCACTGACTTTTATTTCATCTTTACTATGAATTCTGAATAAAAATGCAGAACATAATCTAAATATGTAGAAAAATAAAGTTTTGGCAAAGCAAAAAGTATTGTTCAGAGAAGTTAAATTGTATCCTAGTATCGTCTGTATGTACTCAGTGAAATATGTTACTGGTAACATTCTAAGCTGTCAGTTCCATGGTTAAAAAAAATTTTAAGTTAATGAAATTTATAGTGTATATTGAAATAATGACACAAGTGGAAATTTAAATTTTTATATTAATAAGGAAGCCCCACTTGCTAAAGCAGCATTAATGTCATTCACATCAGATTGTTATACATTTTTGTAGTTCAGTAAATGTCTTTGATAATGAAAAACAAAGTGTTTACCTAGGACAAAAATAATAATTTATATAAAAAGGGGGGAAGACCAAAATATTTTTTATATGCTTATTCAGATACATAGAACTTTCATGAATTTAAGAGGAATGAAGATATTCAAACTGTAATAGGAAATCATTAGACTTATTTGAATATTTAGATGCTTATGTAAGTCTTCAATCCATCTGGTTTTATAAAACCAAAATTTCAAACACAAAAGCAGAAAAGTTCACATTGCCTTTTTATATGTTCCTAAGTATCAAATTACATCAATTTATTCTGTATTTTAGAACATCATAGACTTTAAAGCTAAAGTACAGAAGTGCCTGATTCTTTTTAATCCCACAAACACCTGGCGTCCCAAAGTAACATGTAAACGAACCTCGACGCTGCTCGGTGGATTCTCTCCAATTCCCAGGACAAACTAAAAGGTAGACCATCTAGTATATGAGTCACTCATACAAGTTACAGTTTCATTAGTGACTTTGTATTAGTGATGTGGCAAAGAGGGAAATTTTTCAACTACTGTATTTATTTAAAATAAACTGACAGGTTCAAGCACCCATCTTAAGAAAAGCCAGCAGCACTTTTTTAACATATTCAAACTAAGATTTTGGCCTAAGCCCTTAATGCCTTCCTGAACAGCCATGCGACTAAACACCCTCAAGAGATGTTCCATCAGGGAGAACACACAGGGCAACCTGCACTCTCCCCGGACGACATACACAAGGCGGAGCAGACCCAGACCGCTGTCGGACGGGCGGCTGCCACGCTTAATACTCTCTGAGCTCTATAAAACTAGAGCCACCATCATAGATGCGTATATAGACATATAGTTATTTTTAATAAAGTCTCTTGCTTGCTTCAAAATTTAAGGATTTTTTTTTTTTCCTGGTCAGTCATTTCAAGGGAACAATAAATAAAGTAGAAAAGGATGAGCTGTTTTGCATATTTCTGTGGAAGAACGGAAAACATTTATACTTTTGAGAGGTTCAGAAAATTCACTGTACAGAATGAACAGCTTATGTACACTATCTGTGCAACTCTTCTTGGCTGGGGGATTTGAACGCAAGAGCTCCTCCGAGACAAGAAGCCGCTCATTCTTGTCCAAACCCCTCTGTTTCCTCTATCGCAAAAAGAAGTTTCTCCTTTAGTTGTTCGTAACTCTTATACGGTGGTAGATCCAAGCGATTAAAACTGAACAGAAACAAAAACAAAATGTGTTTTCAACAAAATAAACTCTGAAAAGATTTCTAATACATTTTTAAAATACATCTGAAACACTAAACAGAGGAAGAATGTAAAAATTTTGTTGGAAGTATTCTAACTGACAATTCACTACTATATTAATACTTATTGAACATAATATTAAATATACAAATTTTCTTATAGCAATCGACTGAATTTTAAGACCTATTCATAAAAATAATGTTTCCCAGAGAAAGCTGGAATTACAAATAGTAACTGTAGCAATAATGGATAAAATCGCTGGAATTTTTTTTCTCTTTTCTATAGTACTATGTGACATTGTTTCCGCAGTCCCCCTAACTTCTCCCCTTGGGTTAAGAGAGTCCATTTATTTCACTCATTCACCTATGAATTCACTCACTCATCAGTTACTTACTGAGAATCTCTTCTGTATCAGGTACTTCTCCCAGGAGCTAGTGATACAGAGATGAAAAACTAAGGCCCATGTTCTCACTGAACTTACATTCTAGGGTGGAGACTGTCTATCACCAAATATATACTTTTGTCTTTTCAAATATCTTGTCATATGTTGGGCTTCCCTGACAGCTCAGCTGGTAAAGAATCCGCCTGCAATGCAGGAGACCTAGGTTTGATCCCTGGGTTGGGAAGATCTCCTGGAGAAGGGAAAGGCTACCCACTCCAGTGTTCTGGCCTGGAGAATTCCATGGACTGTATATATAGTCTATGGGGTCACAAAGGGTCGGACAGGACTGAGCCACTTTCACTTGTCATATGTAAAATTATTTCTAAAATAAAGTACTTGCAATCTTGCCAGATTCAAAGAGAATTTCCTGCTGGGATTAACTGAAGAAATACAGAAAACATGGAAAATGCTTAAATCATCAATGTATTGTTTTACGATTTACAAAGGTGTAGACTAGCATTTAATTTTTTTAAGACGCATCACTGAGTCGCTGGGTCAGGATTCAGGAGTTTCGGACTTCAGTCCCCACTCTATTAGCGTCTAGTGAGGCAGCCTGAGAAGTCAAAACCGTCTTGCATTTTATCTTCTCACGTGGAAGGTTTCTAGAGATGGCCCAGTTCCCTCCTCCTCCTCCTACCAGTTACCTGCCTTGGTCAGGAACTGGACATCAGGAAAGAGCCTTCTGAAACAAGGCAGCCGATTAAAAGTGTGTTCTTCTCAGACCATGTTTCTCTCTCTTGAAAAGCCGTCCATGGTAACAAGTAAGGGAGCCGTCCCCTGTCCCCTGGGCCTGAGGCGCAGTCTGATGGTGGACGGAGGTCAGGGGAGACTTCCCAACAGGAGTTTGGTCCCCTGCCTGGGTCAAACTGTCCTTCGTCCACCAAGTCGCCCCACCGTTCCCCCCGACCCCCTCTGTCGCTACCACATCCACCTGTGTCTACCTCCTTCTCGTCTTTGATCTAGACCATCAAAGGATTTCCTGCCTGCTGATCTTGTGTAGAGTTTTCTTTTTCACTTCTTCACAATCTATCTAGCCTTAGATCAGTTGCAGGGGTCCTTTATTAAAAAGACATGCAAGTGTAAAACCCCCTTGCTGCTGCTAACTCCTGTGGAGGGGGCGGGGGAAGGAAGCCTGGGCCGTCTGTTGCAGGCCACCGCTCATTCCGTGTTCTCCAGGCAGACCACACGCCTGTCTGCTCTATGGCCATGCTCTTATTTACGGCTCTCCCACGTTCCGAAATACCCCCTCGTCTATTTAAATATTATTAAGAATCAGTCCAAATGCTACAAAACTTCCTCCAAGAATTCTCTTTGAACATCTTATATAGACTTCATAATTCCCCTCTCCATAAGGTCTTTTTATTTCTATTTAGGATTTACTCTGTATGATGACTGACTGGTTTCTTCCAATAGATTCTAAAGTTCACAAGGGCAGAGTCCCCTCTATCCTCCTGACAGATCCATTTTGTGTACAGGAGACATTTAGTAAGTGTTGAGTTGAACCATGTGAGAAAATGGGTATCTTTAAAATATTCAAAAACATGGCTCTAAGACATGAGCTATCATGTTCTGTGCTGGTTTACAAAAGGACAAAAACATACTAAAAATACTCATCTTTTGCTGAGTACACACTATGTGAATGTCAGAATACCGTTTTAGTTTGGCTTTTTAGTTACACTTTGAGGAACGTTTGCTACTTCTATCTTCCCATATGTAAAAAGGGAGCGGAGAAGCACCCCCACTAGCTTGCTTCACACGTACGTCACCTGCTGTCCCGTATCCTGAGAGCTGCCACCTCTCCAAGCAAAGCCCTGGCACCACAGCCGGGGGACCCCACCCGAGGGCCATCGGGACCATTTCCCCACAGACTGCAGATACAGCGCCACGCCCCCCCGCCACTGCCGGAGACGGGAGTCTCTCTGGGTCATCTTTTCACCTAAGTCCTCACCCCAGTCCTGACCTACTCTACTTCCCCTGATCTGAACAGTATCTCCACCTGTGCCCTCCATCTCGCAGCATTCCAGTCCGTTCTTCTGAACTTCTATTACATGATGTGCAGGCTTCTACAGTCTTAACGGGCTTTCCTGGTGGCTCAGATGGTAAAGAATCTGCCTGCAAATGCAGGAGAGCTGGGTTTGATCCCTGGGTCGGGAAGATCCCCTGGAGACAGTCTTAACAACTCCTCTCTTCCCTTCACTGAAATTTAGCTAGTCTGAAACAGTCCATTTCTTTCGCAGCCAGCCAACACTTTCCTCCTCTGAGGCAAACGATCTGGCTGTGAAGCCTTCCTTTTGCACTCTTGCTATCACCTCCTTCCTGATATGTTCCTTCACTCACTGACACCTCTGTCACTCAGGTGACACGCAACGCTACGGCCTCCCAGGGCTTGGCCCTTCTTCAGGGATCTGTTCCTCTACTTCAGTATCATACCTTGAACTTGGTCAGCAGCAGAAAAGGAAATTATTAACTAAAACACTCTATTCTCTGATTATCTGTTTTCCCCAACTTAATTCAATCAAAGTGCCAACCTATTAACCCAATGCTTTCTCACCACCCTACCTTGTCCACAGACTCTTCTGATCTTCACCTCTTAAGCCACAGCCCATCATTATAAGTATTAGGTTGGTGCAAAGGTAACTGTGGTTTTGGCACTGTTGAAATTGCCGTTTGATACTGGGATACATTCTCGATAAATGTGGTTATGTTATACATCACTTTAACACACATTTCTCGCTTTATGTTTTTTGGCTAATGATTACTTGCTGTTTATTTTATATTTACTTTAGACTATGGAAAGGATGTTAGACGAAAAGCAAATTCGAGTGATTGTCTTATTTGATTTCAAAATGAGCCGTAAAGCAGTGGAGACAACTTGCAGTATCAACAACGCATCTGGCCCAGGAACTGCTAATGCACGCACAGTGCACTGGTGTTTCAAGGAGTTATGCAGAGGAAACGAGAGCCTTGAAGATGAGGACCGGAGTGGCTGGTCATCGGAAGTTACAATGACCAACTGAGAAGATCATCGAAGCTGATCCTCTTACCACTGCAGAAGTGGCTGAAGAACTCAGCGTTGACCAGTCCACGGTCATTCTGCATTTGACGCAATGTGGAAAGATGAAAAGACTCAAGAAGTGGGTGCCTCATGAGCTGACTGAAAACTAAAAAAACTGTTGTTCTGAAATGCCATCTTCTCTTATTCTAGGCAACAACACACCATTTCTCGCCTGGATTATGACGTGTGATGAAAAGTGGATTTATATGACAACCGGCAACGACCATCTCAGTGGCTGGTCTGAGAAGAAGCTCCAAAGCACCTCTTAAAGCCGCACTTGCACCAAAAAAGTCATGGTCAAGTACAAAAAAAGGGGAAGAAAAAGGTCATGGTCATTGTTTGGAGGTCTGCCGCCTGTCTGATCCATTACAACTTTCTGAGTCGCGGTGAAACCATCCATTACATCTGAGCTCAGCAAATCCACAAGATGCACCGAAAACTGCGACGTCTGCAGGCAGCACCGGGCAACTGAAAGGGCCCATTCTCCACGACAACACCCGGTCACACGCTGCACAACCCGCGCTTCAAAAGCTGAACGAACTGCGCTACGAAGTTCTGCCTCATCCACCATATTCACCTGACCTCTCACCGACTGACTACCACTTCTTCAAGCATCTCGACAACATTCTGCAGGGAAAATGCTTCCACAACCAGCAGGAGGCAGAAAATGCTTTCCCCGAGAGTTCGTCTAATCCCGAAGTATGGATTTTTACGTTACAGGAATAGACAAAACTTATTTCTCACTGGCAAAAATGTGTTGACTGTAATGGTTCCTATTTTGATTAACAAAGATGTGTTTGAGCCTAGTTACAATGATTTAAAATTCATGGTCTAAAACTGCAATTACTTTTGCACCAGTCTAATACTTTATAAAGGGCATGGTCCATCCTTATAATCAATACCTTGCAAATACTTTAAAATCTTATCTCTCCTTTTTGAACTTACTCAAACTCTGAATGAATTCAGCCTTCTACTTTCTCATTCCTTGTACCTTATCAGTTGAAAATTACTGCAGGGGAAATCTGATGACTTCCCATGAACTACTAGACCCGAGTGGGCAATCCAACACTGCCCAGCATTCTTAGCCATGTTTCTCTAGAAACGCTTGTCTAGTCCCTGACAACTCTCCCTTTCTTTCTCCTTCCAAGTCTTTCCCTTCTTCACTGTTAGCCAGTGACTTCACCTTATAAATATTTGGAGGAAACAAATCAACAGTTGATCAACTCTTTTCCTTCACAAAATCTGAAATCTATCTATAGTTTATACCCAACTTTTCTTCCTCTTCTGTTACAACAAAGGAAATGTTCTTGTTTTCATCAAAAGTGAATTCCGTAACTCACACTCAGAATCCCAGTTCTTTCCATCTTCCTTAAAGAATTATCTCCTTTGGTTATGAACTCTCTGTCCCCTCACTCAACAACCTCTCCTCCATTGGACTCACCAATTTAATCTAACCTGGTGTTCTTAATAGTTTTTGGTGAACAGATCCCTTTTTCACATCTAAAAATATCAAGAAATCCAAAGAGCTTTTTGTTTATGTGAATTATAGCCACTGAAATTTACCATAAGTTAAATTTTAAAAATAATTTACTTTGAAAATGAAAGTAAACTTATTTTTATGAAAAAAAAAAAAAAAAAAAAAGACTGTTTTCAAAAAAGTAGTGAAAAGAGTGACCCCGTTTCATATTTTTGCAAATTATTTTAATGTCTGGTTTAAAAAAAGACATCTGGATTCTAATACCTATGTGTTTATACTATCAAACTGTGTTGTTTTGGATTAAGTATATGAAAACTGTCCCCATACAGATATGCAGTTAGAAAACAGAGATGTACACAAGTAATTTTTTTTCCAGATAATTGTGGATATTATTCTTTGATAATATACTAAGTTTGACAAGATTATGCATAATATGGGTTTTGAAATCATATCAAAGAATACTCTGTATTCTGTTATATGAAATCCACTGGTTTATTGTGCACTTTGAATGTTTTTCCCATGCATGAGTTTATAATAGCATGTATCAGTTATTTGGAAATATAGGTTCACCAAGTTATAATGAATTTTCAAATATTAAAAGTCTTGGGAAGTTGTGAAGCTGAATATACAGTTTTCCAAAATTCTGATTTTTGTATGAAACCTCAATTTTATCATCACCAACAAATGCTGTTAGTTGTTTTCCTTAAAGTGATGAGCTTTTACTTAATTTTCAAGAAAAAACTCTGAATGAAATCATCTGTTATATTTTCAAGTAAAAAGAGCTTTGCACAAAAAAAAGAGCAAGCTCTTCAGCTTTCAACTCAACAACTGCCTAAAAGCTTCTTCCTAAGACAAAAACCAGTGTTTTATGTAGACTTGCCATTAATTTTGTCATACAGAATATTAAAAAAAAACTATACACATACTTCAAGTGTGAAGATTTAATAAAGTTAATAGTTTTTACCACTTCATAATCAACTACTGTCAATAAGCCTGGCCTTTCCTTTTTTTTTTTAAACTTCAAATGTGGTGAAGTTGAAACTTCAAATGCAGAGATAGCAGTTCGACGTCACTGCCTTGACCCGTGCTAAGTCAACAGCTGCTGAGCCACCATTACTTTGGTACCACAAGTGCAAATGTCAAAACAATAAAGGCAAAAAAGGACAGTGTGAGAACTGGCTGTGGCCTCCTGAACGCAGCACACAGCCTCAGGCCAGCACCATCTTCTGGACGGCTGACAGCCCTGACCTCCCTGCACGCACTCACCCAATTCCCGCCACCCCCCGGGCCAGAGTAACTTTCCTTAGATAGCATTACTCCTATTTAAGACTCCTCAATGGCTTCTCACTGTCTTTAGAATCTAATTGCTCGTCATAGCCTATTAACCGAACCCACTCCAGTACTCTTGCCTGGAAAATCCCATGGACGGAGGAGCCTGGTAGGTTGCAGTCCATGGGGTCGCAGAGTCGGACACGACTGAGCAACTTCACTTTCAATTTTCAGTTTCACGCACTGGAGAAGGAAGTGGCAACCCACTCCAGTGTTCTTGCCCAGAGAATCCCAGGGATGGGGGAGCCTGGTGGGCTGCTGTCTATGGGGTCGCACAGAGTTGGACACGACTGAAGTGACTTAGCAGCAATGTACCCCTGCCCCCATTTCCAAATTCTTTTATCCTCATCCTCTGAATCATTAAGTTCCATTCATACCAAGTTACCTTTTATTTCTGTAAAAAATCCCTATACAAAGTATATACTCCCCATTTCTTCCCACAGCATGCTATTCATCAAACTCAACTTAAACATCACTGTTCCTAAGAAACTTCCCTGCCCATCCAATCTGGTGGGGATTCCTCTCCAGGTGTTCTCCTGGTTCCCTTTAAAGGACTCCCAGCATTCATAAAGAGGTGTTCACCTGTTTGTCTTCTGTGCCCCCACCCCCAATGGAGCACAAACTTCATAAAAGGCAGGGAGCACTTCAATCTTATTTTATACCTAGTGGGCACTCTAAATATTTGTTGAATCAATGGATACATTTCTTGAGTATTTATATTAACCAGTCACTCTAAAGTGTTTAGTTATAGAGTGCTATATTAATCAGTAAAAACTGAAATTCTGACTACTTTAATGAATCAACAATTATACTCAGTCACTGTCCTATTTAAGATTTTTGAACTTACCATGTGTGGCTTCTTGGTAACCAAGTGTCTTTGCCAACTTTTTCAATGCAAAATTTTTGAGGCCCATTACTTCCTAAATCAGGAAAATATGACAAAATTTATTTGGTCCTTTAAACTTTTTAGTTTTGACAACCAGTCAAACCAGAACATGTCACAGAATCACCATGAATTATACAGAATAAACTATACTGTAAGTGGCTTCTGCCCAGAGAAGCTTCTTAATGCTGCAGAGATCCAGCAATGGGAATCACAAAGTAGAAAGATCAGTGTCTACAGAATCGTGCTCCCTCCACAAAGCAATGGCCAAACAGCTTCTGAGAGCAGACTTGCATACCTATCTTACAAATGTACTTGATATTAACCATTAATTTGTCTTTCTTTCAGTAGATGCCCTACATAAAGCACAGAAGAATAATCCTTAGGCTTAAGTCTGCTGTGTGTCTAAACGCATTTATCACAGAATTATTTACGGAGAAAACTGCACTTACCCATGAGCTCAGCAAATCCTCCTAGAGGTAAACGGCAGGTTCCAGTGACAAACTGCAGGAGTCGCATTCTCACTTCATTGTCTGTCTCCTTCACAAACTGCATAACAAAATCAAGTTTACTTTACGACCTGGTGGAAATTATTTGTACCAAGAAATCCATATGTATAATTCTCGTTCTAATTTCAAGTTAACTTACAACTCTTGTATTGATTTCGAAGCCCAACTGCCTATTTTTAGGAGGAAAATGAAAACAGAGGATGCGCCATGTGTTTTTTGCGTATTCGGCCCTAACGACAATGCTATGAGACAGGTACTATCATTAGCATCCCCACTATACATCTAAGAAGACGGAGGCCAGGCTTCCCTGGTGGCTCAGTGGTAAAGAACCCGCCTGCCGATGCAGGAGACACGGGTTTGATCCCTGATCTGGAAGATCCCAGGTGCCATGCAGCAACTAAGCCCGTGGGCCACAGATACTGAGCCTGTGCTCTAGATACCAGGAGCCACAACCTCTGAGCCCACAGGCCACGACTACAGAAGCCCTCGCGCCCCAGAGCCCCTGCTCCGCAACAGAGGGGACATCGCCATGGGAAGCCTGCGCACCACAGCTGGAGGGGAGCCCCTGCTCGCCGCAAGTCGAGAAAAGCCCGTGTGCAGCAAGAGACGCAGCACAATCAAAAATAGACAAGTAATCAGAAAAAAAGAAAATGGAGGCCTGGAGAGGTGAAAGAATTTGTCCTTCTCGAGCTGCTACTAAGTGGTGGAACTAACATTTGAACTCAGGTCTGACTGAACTCTAAAGCTCTGTTATCCTGACCTGAGCTGACTACCCTGCAAGCTACCGACGGTGAACAAATCCTTCTCAACCGCCACTCTCAGCAATTTGTGATATTGTCTGTCACTAAACACCACTTTCCCAACTGTGTTCTTCATACTTGAAAACCCATAGTATGCATTCTTCTAAATATGTATCTCTTCATGGATGATTTCTTTTCAAAGTGGACATAGACAGGTAATGTGAAATACTGTCTGAATTGCTCTGAGTGTCTTACAGCAGAAGGCAAGGAACTCAGGGCAGTGTGAGAGTAGAAACGTATCTTAGAAACAAAGAGACTAAACTTTAGGAACAATAAGACAAAACGTTGTGCTAAATATGAAAACTGTTTCTGCACAGAATTGTGCTGAGGTAACATGTTTCATCAAGACATAGAAATAGAGGTGAGCAGAGCTGGCATAAACCTCACCACTTTCCCCAGAACAAACCCCATGTGAGTGAGCGAGTGAGTGAAGTTGCTCAGTCGTGTCCGACTCTTTGCGACCCCATGGGCCATAGCCCGCCAAGCTCCTCTGTGCACGAGATTTTCCAGGCAAGAATACAGGAGTGGGTTGCCATTTCCTTCTCCAAGGAAATCCCGTTTAGAAAATACAACTATTCATTTGGATTTACATAACCCAGTGCTTAAGCTCCTCGGGTATACAGACAGAAATGCCCAAAGGGAGTGTCAGGGAACAAAAGGAACAAGGAAGTTGGTAAAGAGCCAAAAGGGAGGAGACAGACACCCGCACAGACTCAGTATGCGATGCAATTCTGATGTCTTAGGTTTGCAAACAGGGTTATTCCTGCTTTTCATTTACTTTTCACAATAGCTAACGCGTGCACAAGGGGTGGAACTCAGGCAGGAGGGCGCCGCGGGAAGAACAGCCGCAGGCACACCTCTGCCTCGGGCGGCTCCCTGCCCGGGCGCCCACCTCAGAGGCTGGACGCCTACACTAGCAGTCTATATAGATATTTCCCTTTAAGTCAAGTAATACATACAACTTCCTTTCAACCTTAATACTGTACTGAAAAACATTATTCTCCAATATTTTTGTTAATTTGCATTAAGAAAAAGAACGACAAAAAGGTATGCAATTACAGAACGGATATACCACAAATTATTCTCAGTTCCCCTGATGGACAGAGAGAGAGGGAGGGAGGGAGAGGAGGAGGGAGGGAAAGAGAGGGGGAGAGAAAAAGGAAAGGGAAGAAAAGTCATTCTTGAACATTATCCTCTAGAGTCTTCTAATTTGCTGGCATATTACTACCTTGAGAGGAATTAAGTATTTTCATTGACTTTCTCATTAAAAACATATTCCTCTTTTACTTCCAAAATTAAGCAGAATTTATAGACTACTTTCATACTACTAGAAAAAAATGTTATACCTAAAACCATTACCATTAAACTATTATTTAAAGATGGTCATTTGTTCTTTCATTTAGGAAATAAGAAACGGAAAATCCTTTAACAAGTATTTACACTATCCACTTTTAATTTAAAATTCAAAGACTAAATATCATGTCCAAAAGCAGTCTCAACCTTAAAAATGAACTGTTTTCAAATTACCACTTCATCAGAAAACATTTTCTTTCAGCAGTTAGATTCAAAAAGATAAAAGCAAATACCTGCCAAAACCAAATGATCTGCTTGCTGTTTCTGGTATAATGTCGATACACAGTGTTTCTCTGCCAATCTGTCAGGTCAACCTCCTGCATGCCACACAACATAACCTGGGAAACGAGCGCAGTATCAGGTCAGAGTCAAGATTTAGTGAAGAGAGTGACCACAGGACTGAGATCTGCTAATGCCCAGCGGTGCACATGCATAATTATGTCAATGCGATGTGTACATCAAATAATGATCATAGTAAAGCAAGTCTAACTAAATTGTGTGGCAATTTAACATGCAGAATTCTTTGGTTCTTATCTTATTCATGTTTACTGAACTTAAAAACATTCAAAAGTAACCATTCTTCGAGAGAAACATCGGCTATACAAAAATAATCACTTTTCTACACATATATCCCAAATCACATACATTACAAATAAGTTTTAAACATAAATTTCTGGTTCTTCTTCTTTTTCTTAATCTATGCTACTTTACCTACTTAAAATTAAAAATATACTAACCTCCTGTTATTCATCTATCCAGGCTTTGAGAATAAAATATTCTAGATATGTAAAATTTTCAAATAACTCTAGTTTATTATATATGGGATGAAAACTATTTTGGGCATAATAAACTGTACAATACTTTATTTCTCATATCAACTATGATCTATAATGTACACACAATAAAGCGTGCATATTTTAAGTACAGAGTTAGGTGCATTTTGACAGAAGTACATACATGTTAACCACCTCCATAATCAAGAGGTAGAATATTTGTTATGTCCCTTGTCGCAGTTAACCACCACCATCCTCATCCCTGGCCCCAGGTGATCGGTGGTTTCACCACAGACTAGACTTCCGAACACAGCAGACACACTACACTCATCCCTCTCTTTTCTGTTTTCTCTTCTCGCCAGTAGAATGTTTATGAGATTCATTCATGCTGTGCTGGGTACCAGTGGTTCTTTCACATTGCTGACAGGTCTTTCATTATGTAAACATACAACTTATTTATCCATTCTCTTGTTGATGGACATTTAGGTTACTTCAAATTTTCTATTTTGATGAATAAAACTGTGATGAACATTTATGGAGAAGTTCTTCTGTGAACATACATATATATTTCACTTCCACATGAGTAAACACCTACTAGTGGAACCGCTAGGACATAAGGCTGAGGCATGTTTAACAGTGATAATTCATTTAGTTTGAATCTGTATTTCCCCAATGATTAGAAAGCATCTCCCCCTGTTTATATGCCATCAATAGAGCTTCCTTAAAGAAGTGAGTCTTTGTCCACTTAAAAACTGTCTTTTTATTGAGTGACAGGTTTTTAATATAGTCTGGATATAACACCTTTGTCTCAAGAGTTTCTCTCAGCAGGTAGGTTGCCTTTTCATTTACTTGACAGCATCTTTTGAGGAGAAGTTTTTAATTTTGATGAAGTCCAACATCCTTTGTGATCTTCCTAAGACACTTCAGTCTAGACTAAGATTTTTCTACTATGCTATATTTTTAGTTTTCATATTTATGTTCATAATTTATTTCAAATTAATCTTTATAAGCTGACTTGGGGTCAAAATTAATTTTCTTCTATGTGAATATCAAGTTAATCCAGAATCATTTGTTTAAGACTTTTCCTCTTTCCCCATCAAAATATATTAGTACTTTTGATGAAAATAATGACAATATATATGTGGATCTATTCTGGATTCTAATTAAAGTGTTCCACTGACCTATTTGTCTATCCCCACACAAATATCACACTACCTTAATTACTATGGCTTATAAGAATTCTTGACATCAGGTAGTAAACATCCTGTAAGATTTGTCCTTTTTCAACAATGTTTTGGCTAATCTAGAACCCGTGCATTTTCTTGTAATTTTAGAACTAGCCCATCAATTTCTACAGAAAATTCTACCAGGATGTTGATTGGATTGTGTTGTTTGGAGAAAACTGATATTTACAATACTGAATCTTCCAATACATATCATGAAATATCTCTCCACTTATTAAAATTTTAATTTTTCTCAGCAATGCTTCCAGTTTTTAGGATAGAGTTCCTACATGCCCTTGGCTAAATTTGTTCATTTTTTTTTAATGCATTAGTAAACGAAACTTCAAAGTTTCAATTTATAAATGTTTGCTGCTAGCATGCAGAAGATACACAATTGATTTTTTAAATTACTGAGCTTGCACCCTACAGTGAATTATTAAAATTCATTATCATTTCTGGTTGTTTTTTGATAGGTCCCTTAGGATTTTCTAAGTTGACAATCATGTTATCATCTGTGAATAAAGGCAGTTTTACTTCTTTCCAAACTTTATGCTTTTTGCTTCTACTTCTGCCTTATTGATTGCACTGGCTTCGGAATATGGCACAATGTAGAACACAAGTGGTGAGAGTGGACATCATTGAGTTCCCAATCTCAGTGAGAAATATTCAAGATATCACTATCAGAATGATATTAGGATTTATCTTTTTTGCTTATGCCCTTTATCAAAATGAGAAGGCTGCCTTCTATTCCTAGTGTGATGAAGAGTTGTTATACAGAATGACTGTTTTATCTTCTTACAAATAGATTTTAACCTGTAAAAAGGGGCATGATTATGGATAACCTTTCTTTTGGATAATGGTGTAAATATTCTTTATTGTGGTATTATTCATGGTTAAAAGAGACAACGAATGGGAGTAGAAGAAACAAGAGAAAGACAAAACAAAACAAATTTTATTTCCTCACAGCTCTGTACTGTGAGCCAAAAGCAAATCAGTCTCCTTGTCTGTGTTAGAAAATTATCATGTAGCCAGACTATTTCACAAGGTGTCCTGTGAGAAGCCTGTAAGCGCTACCAAGGTGATATGCACCTATTAATATCTTTCTTTATCTGCCGCTTTAGTTTCCTGTCAGTTCTGATGTCAGGCTCTTGTCGTAACATCCCTCTCTCACTGAGTGGGCCCCTAACACAGCAGTTCTTAACCAAGGGTATGGAGTATTTTAGATGTATGCATTTTGAGGATGCAATATTGTTTCATTTTCTTCAGATTCTTAATAAAGTTGGTCATTTAAAAAATGATTAATACTACTCTAAAAAGTATCTTCCATTCTACCAATGCATTTCTGCTAATTTGTGTAAGCAAGCTGTTAGGAAAGAGACGTTAACTAACGTTTACAGAGTCTGCCTGTAATTCAGGCTCTGAGTCCTGATTTTCATGTACTTCCCATGTCAGAGTTTCTAGAAGGCTAATTCCTACATAGGAATATTACTGTATAAAATTTAAAATGCTAATTTTTTCATATGCACATTTTGATTACAGGACAAACTAAGTTTCTTAACAGAGGACACAGGATGGCTGAAGTTAAAATACTGTCCCCAAAAGGTGGCAGAGGGGAAATGCAAGCACTTTCCTAAACGGCCCTCCCTACGGTCTAATCTACATGGGGGAGACTTGGAGAATTCACAATAACTAATCGTCAAGGGACACATAAATCAAAGCCACAGTGAGCTACCACCTCATACTATTATTAATGGAATTGTTACTAATAAAAACAAAAACAGAAAATAACAAGTATAGACAAAGATGTGGAGAAGTTGGAAGCCTTACATACATTTGGTGGGAATGGAAAACGGTACAGTTGCTATGGAAAATGGTAGCGGTTCTTCAAGAAGTTAAATAGAGAATTACTATCTGATAGAGCAATACCACTCCTGAGTATATACTCAAAAGAACTGAAAGCAGGGTCTCAAAGAGTATTCTGTACACTCATGTTCATAGCAGCATTATTCACAATCACCAAAAGGTGGAATGAAGACAAAGATGCAGTGACTGATGAATGGATAAAGAAAATACACACATATATGTATTATGTATATCAGTTGTGACCTCTGTGATTTATCAGTTGACTCTTTGTGACCCCATGGACTGCAACACGCCAGGCTTCCCTTGTCCTCCACCATCTCCCAGAGCTTGCCCAAACTCATGTCCATTGAGTTGGTGATGCCATCCAACCATCTCATCCTCTGTCATCCCTTCTTCTCCTATCTTCAATCTTTCCCAGCATCAGGATCTTTCTAATGAGTCAGCTCTTCCAACCAGGTGGCCAAAGTACTGCAGTTTCAGCCTCAGCATCAGTCTTTCCAATGAACACCCAGGACTGATCTCCTTTTGGATGGACTGGTTGGATCTCCTTGCAGTCCAAGGGACTCTCAAGAGTCTTCTCCAACACCACAGTTCAAGAGCATCAATTCTTCGGTGCTCAACTTTCTTTATAGTCCAACTCTCACATCCATACATGACCACTGGAAAAACCATAGCTTTGACTAGACAGACCTTTGTTGGCAAAGTAATGACTCTTTTTAAAACGCTGTCTAAGTTGTCATAACTTTCCTTCCAAGGAGTGTCTTTTAATTTCATGGCTGCAGTCACCGTCTGCAGTGACTTTGGAGCCCAAGAAAATAAAGTCTGTTACTGTTTTCATTGTTTCCCAATCTATTTGCCATGAAGTGATGGGACTGGACGCCATGATCTTAGTTTTTTGAATGTTGAGTTTTAAGCCACCTTTTTCACTCTCCTCTTTCAGCTTCATCAAGAGGATCTTTAGTTTCTTTCAGCTTTCTACCCTAAGGGTGGTGTCATCTGCATATCTGAGGTTATTGATATTTCTCCTGATAACGTTGATCCCACTTGGCTTCATCCAGTCTGGCACTTCAGTGATGTACTCTGCATAAAAGTTAAATAAACAGGGTGACAATAGACAGCCTTGACATACTCCTTTCTCAATCTGGAACCAGTCCATTGTTCCATGTCTGACTCTAACTGTTGCTTCTTGATCTGCAAAGAAGCAATAGGTTTCTCAGGAGGTAGGTACGGTGGTCTGGTATTCCCATCTCTAAGAATTTTCCACAGTTGTGGACTACACAGTCAAAGACTTTACCCTAGTCAGTGAAGCAGAAGTAGATGTTTTTCTGGAACTCTCTTGATTTTTCAATGATCAAATGGGTGTTGGCAATTTGATCTCTGGTTCCTCTGCCTTTTCTAAATCCAGCTTGAACATCTGGAAGTTCACGGTTCATGTACTGTTGAAGCCTAGCTTGGAGACTTTTGAACATTACTTTGCTAGCATGTGAAATGAGTGTGCAGTAGTTTGAACATTCTTTGGCATTGACCTTCTTTGAGACTGGAATGAAAACTCAATCTCTTTTCCAGTCCTGTGGCCACAGCTGAGTCTTCCAATCCAATGGCATAGTGAGTGCAGCACTTTAACAGCATCATCTTTTAAGATTTGAAATAGCTCGGCTGGAATTCCATCACCTCCACTAGTTCTGTTGGTAGTGATGCTTCCTAAGGCCCACTTGACTTCACACCCCAAGATGTCTTGCTCTAAGTGAGTGATCACACCATCATGGTTATCTGGGTCATTAAAATCTTTTTTGTGTAGTTCTTCTGTGTATTCTTGTCACCTCTTCTAAATAATCTCTGCCTCTGTTAGGTCCATACTGTTTCTATCCCTTATCGTGCCCAACCTTGCATGAAATATTCCCTTCGTATCTCTAATTTTTTGAAGAGATCTCTAGTCTTTCCCATTCTATTATTTTCCTCTGTTTCTTTACATTGTTCACTTAGGAAGGCTTTCTCATCTCCCCTTGCTATTCTTTGGAAGTCTGCATTCAGATGCGTATATCTTTCCTTTTCTTCTTTGTCTTTCATTTCTCTTCTTTTCTCAACTATTTGTAAGGCCTCCTGAGACAATCATTTTGCCTATTTGCATTTCTTTTTCTTGGGGACAGTTTTGATCACTGCCTCCCGTACAATGTTATGAACTTCTGCCCATAGTTCTTCAGGCACTCTGCCTATCAGGTCTAATCCCTTGAGTCTATTTGTCACTTACACTGTATAACTGTAAGGGAATTGATTTAGGTCATACCTGAATGGTCTAGTGGTTTTCCCTAATTTCTTCAATTGAAGTCTGAATTTTGCAATAAGAAGTTTATGATCTAAGAGCCACAGAGTCAGCTCCTGGTCTTGTTTTTGCTGACTGTATAGAGCTTCTCCATCTTCAGCTGCAAAGAATATAATCAATTGGATTCCGGTATTGACCATCTGGTGATGTCCACGTGTAGAGTCTTCTCTTGTGTTGTTGGAAATAGGCTGCTGGCTATGACCAGTGCATTCTCTTGGCAAAAGTCTCTTAGGTTTTGCCCTGCTTCATTTTGTACTCCAAAGTCAAACCTGCCTATTCCTCCAGGTATCTCTTGACTTCCTACTTTTGCATTCCAGTCCCCTATGATGAAAAGGACATCTTTTTTTCAGTGTTAGTCCTAGAAGATCTTATAGGTCTTCACAGAACCTGTCAACTTCAGCTTCTTCGGCATTAGTGGTTGGGGCATAGACTTGAATTACTGTGATACTGAATCGTTTGCCTTGGAAACAAACAGAGACCAGTCTGTCGTTTTTGAGATTGCACCCAAGTCCTGCATTTTGGACTCTTTTGTTGACTATGATGGCTATTCCATTTCCTCTAAGGGATTCTTGCCCACAGTAGTAGATATAACGGTCATCTGAATTAAATTTGCCCAATCTGGTCCATTTTAGTTCACTGATTCCTTAAATGTTAATGTTCACTCTTGCCATCTCCTGTTTGATCACTTCCGATTTACCTTGAACCATGGACCTAACATTCCAGGTTCCTATGCAATATTGCTCTTTACAGCATCGGACTTTACTTTCACCACCAGACACATCCACAACTGGACGTTGCTTCTCCTGTGCTTCAGCCTCTTCATTCCATCTGGAGCTATTTCTCCACTCTTCTCCAGTAGCATACTGGGCACCTACTGACTGGGGAGTTCATTTTTCAGGGTCGCATGTCTTGTCTTTTCTTACTGTTTACTATATATATGTTGTTGTTGTTCAGTCACTCAGTTGTGTCTGCCTCTGCGATCCCAAGGTCTGCAGCCCATCAGGCTCCTCTGTCCATAGGATTCTCCAGCCAAGTATACTGGAGTGGGTTGCCATTTCCTCTTCCAGGATATATATGTTACTTACATATATATAGTAAATACTGAAAATATATACATATATGTTGTATATGTATACCTGTATATTGTATATATTCAGTATTAAAAAGCAAAAATTTTTTCACATGATACAATATGGATGAACCATGAAGACATTATGGTAACTGAAATAAGGCAGTCACAATAAGACAAATATTGTATGGTTTCCCCTACTTGAGTTCCCCCAATTATTAATAAGTTTGCACTCTTGAGGAGCCCTAAGAGTTGGCACTGATTGATGGTTTTGCGCTATGACAGCATCACATTTGGGAGAACTGAAGACCCTTACTCAGTGCTGGAATTTTATACCCCCTAAACATTTTGATGAATCAGAGCGGACTGAAGATGGTGCCATATGTTTTTAGAGCTTGCGGACATTCTATTATAGAAGCATAACAACAGACCCTCCTCCCATTAACTTTCCCTATAATAGCAAAATAAAAGATCCTAACCTCCAATTCTTTTTCATCAAAGTACTGCAGCCACTGAAGGGGAACAACCTCATTAAAGCCATCAAGGAAAGCTTTGGTCTGTTCTTGTACTCCTCGAGAAAAACGCCACTCAGTCATTAAACTGAAAATAAAGATGGTATTTAAAAAGATGGTACTTTCTATGTAAGGTAAAAGGCTTTAAAACACAGAGTACTTCTTAACCATCATTAAAAGAGAAAGTGAAGAAAATCAGTAAGCTGTATGGACCATAGAATTTAAGTGAGCACAGTTTCAAATCAGAAGTTGTGGTGAGCACTATTAAAAGAATGTCAAAAAGGGGAAGTGAAATGGAATAGGAATGAGTATTACAGTGCTAGTCAGGTGCGGCTCCAGAAGTGGTTTTGCTCCTATCTACAGAGTGCCTCCATCTCCTCATCTAGAAATGAAGAAGTGCATGGGCTTTGAAAAACCCTTCTTTAGCACCAATGTTCTCTGATTTTTGATTCAGACAAGGTAGGATGCAATACAGCAAATGGCAGTGGGAAAGTGGAGGTCATCATATACACTTTTTTTCAAGAATGTTAGTACTGTTGGGAAGAACTTAAATAAATGTATGTCAGAGGCAAGGGAAGTGGGATTTTTTTTAATTATATTTGAATTTTTGGGTGTTTTGCAACATGTTTTTAAATTAAGAGGAAGATTGAGTAGAGAAGGATCACTGAAAGAGGGAATGAATGTGGAACATGTCTCCAGAGGAGCAAACAAGGCATAAAGACAAGGGTATAGAGAGACAGTTCTAAGATGCTCTGGCAGTTGTAGAAAGTAGGGACAATCACCTTACCCAATATATTCATCTTTGTTCTCCTCTGTCACTAGGATATTGGAACCTCCCAACTTCAGGTCATGTGACGTAACCTTCCCCAAAATCTCCATGTCAACAGAAAAGTACATTTCTAAGCCACATTCTTCAATGTTGTTGTCTCTGGGTGATAGAGAGATACAACCACTAATTAACAAAATATGTAAAATTGGTTTCAAGAAAATACCTTATTGAAAGATAAATCTTCAAACCTTATCCAGATAAGGGAATTATAAAATTCAGTATCGATCGATTCCAAATCCTTAATAGTCAGTTTTTTACTTAGCATACGCTTGTAGAAGGGTAACGAGAAACCAGTATCAATAAACTTCCCATGAAAAAGAGCCTGCCAAGAAAAAAAATTTTTTTTTTAATTTACAAAGTAGCAATTTTCCTATTCAGGGCACAATGATAACAGAGGTATCATAAGGCTTTACAGGCAAAAAAGTACTTAATAATTAATCCGCATAAATCATGAAAACTAAAAGACTGAAATCATGAAAACTGAAAAATAAAATATTCTATAAAATGCTAAGTATGAAAAACAAATTTAGAGTGAAAACAGTATCTCTTTAACTGAGGTCAAACACTTAGCTATACGATGTTCTGTCAATAACTTTAAAAGAGGATGACAATGGAGCCTTATCAAACTCCCTCTTTTAAATATGTTTCATGAATTACATTAACCCTACTGGACACAGAAAAGAGGGCGTTCTGGGGCTCCCTGTGCACCTGGGAAGACCCCTCCCCAACTCCTCTCTTACCCCACAGTTGCCTGAGAGATCCTCAGGACTAACCCTGTCCTGCCTTCACAACAGCCAACGCAGAGAGCCCCAGACCTGCAGTACCTGGACTCTCACCACTATCCGCCTGGCTACTCTGAAACCCAATTCCATGACTCACATCTGACCTGACTTTCAAAACCATCCATGTTTTGTCCTCTTCAAGCTCATGGTCCATCATTAGCAAAATCCCCCACATTCTCAATTCATCCTTTGAAGATCCTTTCGCATCTTGTTCCAACAGAAATCTGGCGTTTTTCAGAGGACCCTGTTTCCCTTCAGACCCTCTCAGGGAGCTGGCTGTCTCTCTCCTGCCCCATCCCTGTGTCACCAAGTCTGTGAGTGGTTGTGCTGCTTCCCACCACTGATCTCACCTCCCTCCCCTGCTCCGGCCTGCAAGACCACGCCAGCCCTCTACATTCACGGCTTACCACCCCCTACTTCCTTACTGCAGTCATCCTTAGACCTTCTGGTTTCCCACCTTTACTCATCCAATCCCACGCTTTTTCAACACGACCGTCATCATTTTTAAGATTTCACGACCTACGCTGATGATTCTTTTACTAAGCTGGCACGTTTTAATCCTTTCTGTGATCTTAGTCTTTAACTTAGTTAAATGTTCTCAACACCATGCCCTCGACACTGTTATTAGCACTGACTGCAATTCCTTCATAAATTGAATTCCAAAGCGCTCCTGACATTCCAGCTCACCACCTTCAGCAGGAAGCACCAGCTAGTTTTGACCCCATTGGGATCTAAAATAATCCAGGGAACTTGTTAGCTTGTCCCTGTCGCTCAACCCCCTTATGAAGTTATTCCTCCCCTTACTCAGTTTATCTTGAAAATTTTGGCCACACCACGTGGCATGTGGGATCTTAGTTCCCCAATCAGGGATGGCACCTATACTCTCTACAGTGGAAAGCTCAGAGTCTTAACTCCTCGACCACCAGGGAATCCTCCCCTTACTCGGTTTAGATTCAATCGTCAGTCATTAAAATTACTCCCTTGGACCTTCAGAGCACAATCACCTTAACCACCTGCCCACCTCTCCTGTGTACCTTCAAACCTTATCTTCTCACTGTGCTAACGAGCACGCTCTCCATCTCACCGAGGAAGCAGCGAGGAAGCCACCACGAGAGAACTTCTGTGGTTCCCCCACACCTGCTCACTAGTATTAGGTTTGTGCAAAACTAACTCCGGTTTTTGCATTTTGAAATTTGCCATTTGACGTCGGAATACATTCTAAATAAATGTAGTTGTATTATACATCCTTTTAATCCACATTTCTCGCTTTATAGTTTTCTTTTTTGCTAATGACTATTACTTGCTGTTTATTGTATACTTATTTTAGACTGTAGACATCATGCTAGACAAAAAGCAAATTGAGTGATTTTTTTTTTTTTAATTCGAGTTCAAAATGGGTTGTAAAGCAGTGCAGACAACTCACAGAGACAATGCACTTTGGCCCAGGAACTGCTAACAAACGTACAGCACAGTGGTTGTTCAAGAAGTTTTACAAAGGAGACGACAGCCTTGAAGTTGAGAAACGCAGTGGCTGGCGATCACAAGTTGACAATGACCAGTTGAGAAGATCATCAGACAATCCTCTTACTACATGAGAAGCTGCTGAAGAACTCAAAGCTGATCATTCTACAGTTGTTTGGCATTTGAAGCAAATGAGAAAGGTAAAAAAGCTCAGTAAGTGGGTGTCTCATAAGCTGACAGAAAATGTAAAAAGTCTTCAGTTTGAAGTGTCTTCTCTTGCTTTGTGCGATAACAGTGAGCCATTTCTCAACCAGAGGGCGACGTGTGAGGAAAAGTGGACTTTATATGACAACTGGTGACGACCGGCTCGGTGGCTGGGCTGCAAAGAAGCTCCGAAGCACTTCCCACAGCCAAACTTGCAGAAAGAGGCACTGGTCACTGTTTGGTGGTCTGCTGCCAGCCCGATGTACTACGGCTTTCGGAATCCCTGCAAAACCATTACAGCTGAGAGGTCTGCTCAACGAATCGATGAGATGCACTGAAAACTGAAATGCCTGCAGCCAACACTGGTCAACAGAAAAGGGCTCACTTGCCCATGACAACGTCCAATAACATCTGACTGCACGTTGCACAGCCAATGCTTCAAAAGTTGAACAAACTGGGCCATGGAGTTTTGCCTCATCCACCATATTCACCTGACCTCTCACCAACCGACCACCACTTCTTCAAGCATCTCTACAGTTTTTTGCAGAGAGAACGCTTCCACAACCAGCAGGAGGCAGAAGATGCTTTCCAACAGCTCATGGAATTCCAAAGCATGGATTTTTATGCTACAGGAATAAGCAAACTTATTTCTCACTGGCAAAAATGTGTTGACTGTAATGGTTTCTATTCTGATTAATAAAGATATGTTTAAGTCTAGTTATAATGAATTAAAATTTACTGTCTGAAACCGTAATT
The DNA here is from genome assembly GCF_033118175.1 of Dama dama. Taxonomy (NCBI): domain Eukaryota; kingdom Metazoa; phylum Chordata; class Mammalia; order Artiodactyla; family Cervidae; genus Dama; species Dama dama. The sequence continues at coordinate 73,633,545 of NC_083701.1, forward strand.
ACGTTTGCACAAACCTAACAGCATCTGAATCTATATACTCCTACTGTGGAGAAGTCGTGACTTCTCTGTGCACTGGACACACCTCTCCCTTGCTCTCCTATTCAAGGCCACAGCTCCCATATCCCCTCTCTCTGACCTCATCAAATTCCTTCTTCTCTTGCTGATCATCGGCAGCACATAAACGTTCTATTCCCCTCCCATTCCTGGTGCCATACATACTTCATGGTACCGCCCGATCTCCTGTTAATCCTTCACAGCAAGTTTCTTTAAGAGACTTTGTGTGTGTGCACTTAGTCGCTCAGTCGTGTCCGACTCTTTGTGACCCCATGGACTGTAGCCCACCAGGCTCCTCTGTCCATAAGATTCCCTAGGCAAGAATCCTGGAGTGGGTTGCCACTGCCTTCCTCCAGGGGATCTTCCCAACCCAGGGATCGAACCCAGGTCTCCCACCTTGCAGGCGGCTTCTTTACCAGCTGAGCCACCAGGAATGCCCTTTAAAGAGATTCATCAGTTCAGTCACTCAGTCGTGTCCGACTCTTTGCGACCACATGAACCGCAGCACGCCAGGCCTCCCTGTCCATCACCAACTGCCGGAGTTTACCCAAACTCATGTCTATTGAGTCAGCGATGCCATCCAACCATCTTATCCTCTGTCATCCCCTTTTCCTCCTGCCCCCAATCTTTCTCAGCATCAGGGTCTTTTCAAATGAGTCAGCTCTTTACATCAGGTGGCCAAAGTATTGGAGTTTCAGCTTCAACGTCAGTCCTTCCAATGAACACCCAGGACTGATCTCTTCTAGGATGGACTGGTTGGATCTCCTTGCAGTCCTAGGGACTCTCAAGAGTCTTCTCCAACACCACAGTTCAAAAGCATCAATTCTTTGGCGCTCAGCTTTCTTCACAGTCCATCTCTCACATCTATACATGACCACTAGGAAAACCATAGCCTTGACTAGACGGACCTTTGTTGGCAAAGTAATGTCTCTGATTTTTAATATGCTATCTAGGTTGGTCATAACTTTCCTTCCAAGGAGCAAGCATCTTTTAATTTCATGGCTGCAATCACCATCCACAGTTATTTGGGAACCCAGAAAAATAAAGTCAACCACTGTTTCCACTGTTTCCCCATCTATTTGCCATGAAGTGATGGGACCAAATGCCATGATCTTAGTTTTCTGAATGTTGAGCTTTAAGCCAACTTTTTCACTCTCCTCTTTCACTTTCATCAAGAGACTCTTTAGTTCTTCTTCACTTTTTGCCATAAAGGTGGGGTCATCTGCATAGCTGAGGTTATTGATATTTCTCCTGGCAATCTTGATTCCAGCTTGTGCTTCTTCCAGCTCAGAGTTTCTCATGATGTACTCTGCATATAAGTTAAATAAGCCGGGTGACAATATACAGGCTTAACGTACTCCTTTTCCTATTTAAGAGGTTAGTTTATATTTACTGTCCCCATTTCTCCTTCCATTCTCTCTTGAGGTTCCTCCCATCCACCTTTCCTCCCCACTGCACATGAATATCGTTCACCTGGACCTCATCTTGATCAGCCAGCAGCATTCGACACAGCTGATCACTTCTTATTTCTTGAAACACACTTCCTGCTTCCTTGGTCTGGAAACCATTTGTATTTGATTCTTCTATCTCCTCCTCTGCCTAGGCTCTTTTGCCGGTTCCTTCTTATCTCCCCAACTTGTAAGCGTCCTTAAACAGCTTTCCTGTCCACACTGATCCTTTAAATGGTTACATGGTCTTACTGAGACAGGCCCGCATTGCCAGACTTGTGTATCCAACTATCTATTCTACATCTTCACTTGAAAATCGGCAGGAATCTTAAACCAAATCCCAATTCTGGAGTCCCTTCCCAAATTTCCTCTTTGCAACAACCCTGCCATCCTGGGAAATGGCAGCTGCAACCGGACACACAGACCTTACAGTTTGGTGCAACACCTGACTCGCACATCTTGCATCTAAATGGACAGAAGACCTGACTGCCTCTGCGTACAGATACATCCAGAACGCACAGCACCCTCACCACGTCCACAGCTGCAGCCCTCGAGGCCGCGCTTGAGCACTCAAGCGCCATCTCTCAGCTGAGCTATTTCGAGTGGTCTTCCTGCTTTCCTTTGCCCTCAATTACAGTCTCTTCCTACAAGGCAGAAAACTGAGCTTAATCAAACCCATGGTCCTATTATGTTCCTTAGACCACACCACTCCCGGCTCAAAGCCCTTAGCTGAATTTCTGAATGATCCCACAAACTGCCTATGTCTCATCTCCTACCACATTCCCTCTATGCACCAGCTATGACATTTTCATTCAAAAACGTACTTCCACCCAAGATCTTTTTTTTTTCAAGTTGTTCCCTGTGCCTTGGAAGTTGTTCTCCAAAATATCTGCATGATTCAATCCCTTGCTTTCTTATTTCTGTTCAAGTGTTACCCATTAGAGAGGCCTCCTCTACTCATGTTAAATAACAGAGCAACACTTCCTTTCCCTCAGTATGTATTTATTATTTGACTCCCTCTAACAATACTTATATCCCTAAGAACAAGGACTGTGTCTTATCATGGTTTCATCCCATTCATACTATGATGCCATAGCAGGCAATGTATATTTGCTGAATGAATGGATAGATAATAAAGTGCAAATAAATACATAAACACAAACACTTCTCAAGAAGTTTATAGTCCCACAAGACCTTCTGCAAAGCTACGAAAATTCAAAAAATATCAATCAAGTTCAATGATTATACAACTCGGATTTTCCTCTTATTAAAAAGTGGTCATACTACAATTAGGCTTAAATGAAAGGACTTCTAAAGATCAACTGGCTGTATCAATAATCCTTATATTCACAATCTTGATTTCACACAGCAACTTATTTTGATACTCTCTAGGCAAACTTCCTTGGTAACCAAATCTGTGACTACATATAACCAAGGATGATATGTATTCCTTTAAAAAAAAAATCTTCTCTAAAATACTTTTGGAATAAGCAAAATTCAAATAAATAAATAAATAGGTAATGGAAAGTCAAGACTCACCATAGCAATAAAGCGACCAATGAAACAAAAGTATGAAAGATGGTCTGGATTAATAGTTGATGCTGGATTTATCTGTAGACAGTAGTTGTTCTTGCCAGCATACTCAAATAAGCAATACATGGGGTTCAAAACTTCATGTGAAAGCAAGAAAAACCATTCTCTAAAAGAAGATAAGTCAATATTATTTTTAGCAACCATGCATAAATTTAAAAACAGACCTTAAATAAATTCATACATAACATCACACCTCTACTCAACAGCCTTTAACAACTCTACTGTCCAATTCCTAAGTTGTCCATTCTAAATTACCTGCCAGTTCCTGCACTGCCAAACTATAAACTAGGTGTTTCTCACATATTGTGTGCTTCTTCCTATGCCATATTTTTTTGTGTATGAATCCTGAACTTCAACTCAGCCTGTGGGGATCTCACTTTCAAGTTCAGCTGACATCTACTTCAGCAATTTTTGGAAGCATTTTTCAGTGTATTTCAGTGTCTCAGTCACTTAATACTCTGTGGTAACAATCCCACAATATTATTCACTTTTCTGTACTTGACTGGCCCACATGACCACTATATCCAGCAGACTGTAAGCAACTCAAAAACGAAAGCCAGGTCTCTATTTTGTGTACCTTTAACTCTTACAGGCACTCGACAACCTATATACACTAGATTTATAAGGAAGATTTATTTTATTTATTTATGGCTGTGCTAGGTCTTCATTGCCACGTGCAGGCCTTCTCCAACTGTGGTGACTGGGCTACTCTTGATTGTGGTGCCCGGCTTCTCACTGGAGTAGCTTCCCTTATTGCAGAGCAGGGCTCTAGGGCACGCGGGCGTCAGGAGCTGTGCTCCGGGCTCTAGAGCGCAGGCTCAGTAGCTGTGGCACATGGGCTAGCTGTCTTGCAGCACGTGGGATCTTCCCAGACCAGGGATCGAAATCATGTCCCCTGCACGGGCAGGTGGATTCTTTATCACTGAGCCACCAGGGAAGCCCTGAGCAATAGGCTTTAGTGAATATTTGCTGGTGATACTGAGATAACACAGCAATGCCACTATGGAACAGTTTTAACTGTTTTTTTTTTGGGCAATGGATTAAAAATGGAACTATAATTTTAAAAGGTGAAATCTTTAAATGGGATAGGCATTATCTAACTTATTACCATGTAATTTGTCTCATTTTAAAAAGTCCAATACAGAAAACCTGACTAGGTAAAAGATTAATAATTTCTATTACAAAATAAACTCAATATGCAAAGACTGTCTTCCATAGCCATTTCTTCTAATACAGGGTTCGAAACTCAAATACCTACAGATGTTAGTGAGTACAACAGGCTTCCTTCTCTGCATGGGCTCACAGCCTTCTACTCAGTCACAAACCCCCACTCCTCACTGTATCCTGGATAAAAGTCAGCACTGGTCTAGGAAGAATTACTTCTAGGAATATAACTATAGTCCTTAGACAACTTGGCTATGGTGGGCAGGAAGTGAAACAGAATGTATGACACCCAACAGGGAAATCAGCTACTCTGATTCAGTCCATTGATGCCGTGTGAGAAGGTGTGGCAATTGTTTTTAAAGAAAGGCCAGAAATCTTGATTTGTAACAGTAATCTAGTGATTTCTTTAATGTTGTCAAATAATACAAAAAAATTTAAAATCACAATGGGGGTCATCACTATGCAAGCTAGATCTGGCCTGGCAGCCTGTTCAGAAATAATTTTCTGAAACTTTAAAAATATAATCTTGGAAACTTAATGAAGGGTAGAGAAGGGAGTCTAAATCAACTGAGAAATGTTAAAACCAATTTATAAAACAAAATTCAGTCCCCAAACAGTAGCTGAACCAAGCTGACTTCCCACTATGATGAGGCTGAAGTAACATATGTCCCCAGGAAGAGAACTGAACAGATCTAGTGGGCTGCTGTCTATGGGGTCACACAGAGTCAGACATGATTGAAGTGACTTAGCAGCAGCAGCAGCAGCAGCAGTGAGAATGTGTTTAGACACAAAAAGTAGAAATAAAACTCCCAGATGTTGCAGATGACTTTCAGCAAACAGCCCAGAGAAAACTGTTGGGTACACTGAAAAAAAGGATGACTACAATGTGGCATCTAATCTATACTCTAATAGTAGGAAAAAAGAAGAAAAAATTCTAAGTAACAAGAGGTAGAAGAGTTCCCTTTAACATATTCTTCTATATACTCTCAAATAAATTAAAGAGTTACAAGAGGTTGAAAAAAAATTAATAGACAAGGAATGAGTTAGCAGAGCCTAGAGAGGAAAACAGTAAAACCACCAACAATGAAAAGTCACATTAGAAGCAGCAAAACACGGGGCAGTACTGCAAACAGAGACGCAAGGACAGGTCTGAGAAAAATCAGAACAGAATGAAAAAGCACAAAGATGAAAGTGACCTGAGAAGAGATGACAGACATGTAAGACTGAGAGAGGAGAGTCCACATACCCATGACTGATGTTCCTGAAGAAAAACGGAACAAATGGAACAGAAAAAATATTCAAAGACCTAATAGAAGAAAATTTCCCTTAAATTAAGGAAGATCTTAATAAGCTCCAAAAAAAGATATAAAACAATCAACAATGAAATTAATGAACTTCAAAGAAAGACCTGCGTGGGTACCCAGAGGAGAAAAGCTTCCTACAAGGGGCTGGCCTCCTACTTGATAGAGTTTACATTCAATTAGAAGACAGTGAAGCAACGTCTACCGAGTACTGGAGAAACAAGTGTGTGAGAAATCTGGATCTAGTGAAGTTCTTGTTTAAATACAAAAGCAGCAAAAGACATATTCTCAAACATGTAAAACTAGAGGGCTATATCACCCTTGTGAACTGATTAAACCAAAACCAATACATGAATCAAAATAAACAATTTGGGAATAAGAAAAACATGGTGTGCAGTAACTAATTATGTACATTATATGCATTAAAACCATCAAAACATAAAACAAAACCCAAACAGTTGAGGTATAAAATGGTTAAGAATGTGAATATTATAAAGTCAGACACTGTAAAAATAATACCATATTTCATTTCTAAGATGTGCCTTTTTAATGTCTGAACATTTTTGAAATTGAGACAAATCACAATAGATGTGATATGAATATCCACAGTTATAGGCAATTTTCTCTTCTGAAAAAACTTAAATATTTTAGATGAGAAAATACATTAACACAACCAGTTCTGATAACTCCACCAGTTCTAGTTTTCTACCTCTTTTTAAGTCAGCTGTACTAAAATTGTGATTATGTAATTCTGAACACCCATGAAGTATGAGTTCAAAAAGAGAGCTGTTTCTAAGAAAAGCAAACTTAATTCTTTAATGAAAATGCTTTGACTAAAAAATGAACTGCTATCAAATTAGGTCTGGGCAAAGCAATTGAGGAAAAAAAATTAAATAAAAAGGATCTGCTGTTCTTATTGCTTCATAAGTGTCTGTTAAAAAAATATTTAGTAAATGTGGAAAACTATTTAGTCAAAAGGACTCAGACTGGATTAAAAACACAAACATCAAACCAACACAAACTGTTATAACAGCAAAAAATAAGAAACAACCTTATTCATGCTGATTCATCAACTATGCTATGTTCAAACAATGGAAGAGTATGCAACCATGAGTATAAGGTCTATACGTGATATGGAAAGATATCCATGATATACAAAATAACAAAATCAAGCTGCTATATTTTGCAAATTGTATGATCAATTCTGTTTTAAAAAAATCAGCAAATATGTATGATATCACACATATATTCAAATTTATATACAGTTGACCCTTGAACAACATGCTTTTGAACTCTCCAAGTCCCCTTATACGTGAATTTTTTTTCAATATAGTACCTGTATTTTCATTTTACAAATATCTTAAAATCAATTAAGTACAGCAAAAGTCAATCAGAGATCAGTGTGTGGAATTGAAAGAACTAGGGATTTGAATCCAGATTTTATCCAAACTGCTTTAGCTTCCTGTCCTTTGGTAAGTCATTTATCAATGTTTTGTGTTAATGGAAGTAAAGTTGATTTACAATATTGTGTTAGTTTTAAGGCATATAGTAAAGTGTTTCAGCTAAATTTTTTCAGATTATATTCCATTATAGGTTTGTACATGATACTGAATATAATTCTGTGCTATATAGTAAATCCTTGTAGCTTATCTATTTTATGTATAGTAGCTTGCATTGATTAATTCCATACTCTTTTGTTTTTGAAACAGAAGTAGCAGTATGCAGATTTTTGACAACACACGGTTCAGCGCCCCTAACCCCCATGTTTTCAAGGGTCAACTGAATATGCAGAGAAAATGTACAGGATAAGCAACATAATAATAATAATGGTTACTGCTAGGTTTACATGAATATTTCAATTTTTGTTTTTAAAAATAATTCTAGATTGCTATTGAAAAAATGTATCTTTTCAAGAATATATCTACAATGGAGATACACTTATTTCAAAGCAGATATATCTTTTATTTTACCTTGCTAGGCCACCATAATCAAGTCCTTCTTCTCCTCTAAATATTACATATAATCGCCTCCTCAAGTCATAGGGTTTTAATGCCATAATCTAATTAAAAACAAAAACATGGATGCTTAAACATCATATGTAACACAAGTTTCTTCCAAAACAGTTTTATTTAAATTTCATCTGTGTTTTCAAAATCACACATTTCGTTATCTTAAAAAACAATGCTCTTAATTCAAAGAGATCAACTGGTTAATTCCACAAACTAGAAAAGATGCATCTTAGTCTACTAAGCTTTCTCTGATTAACTTTCATAAATCTCTTTCCCCTCTTCTGGTATTAAATGGTAGTTCTACTTTGTGTTAGTAGCAAGAGAGGAACAGCTTGAAAGAGAATGTTTTTCAGGTTAGAAAATATTTCCATCTCTGTCACTCTCCAAATTTTACCAAAATCTTATAAAAGGTGACCTGAAAATTTTTTTGACGAGGAACACTTAATGAAAAGTAGAATTTATTGCTTATACCACACATTCCATTTCTCAGTAGGAAAGGAACTGAGCTATCGTGAAGAATTATTTATAAGATGATGAATTTTAGCATAAAAAGGTTTATCTTAAAACTATATCTATACTAGATTTTTTATAAGCCTTAGAGGCTCACACTAAGGTTACCAGTAAATAAGCTTTACTTCCAGATAAAAGGGAACTACTTCCCAGAGCCAAGACTGGTCTGGTTGAGGCGACAGCTCACCAGCAGGCCTCCACTTTACAGCGAGTCAGGGGCTCACAGAGCACGATTCTCCCCAAGCCAGAGGACAAAGCCAAGTAAAATCTACCAAGAATTCAGATGTGTATGTATTAAAACAAAGTTTACACAAAGCTTGGAACAAAATAAAAACTTATTAATTCAAAGAGAAAAAGTTTTGATGATAATAGCTATATTAAGTAACTTGTCCAAACTGCAACAAGTGACTAAACTGAGGCTAGGATTTGAACATCACTGACTTAAGAACTGTTACTCCATTTTGGCTTCTATACATGCAAGTCGCTATGTACCTGAACACGGAGAATTTTAATTCATCACTGTAATACTTTGGGACAGGACTGAGAAGAAAAATTCTCAACCTCGTCAGAAAAAAAGAACTGACAATATTTTGGTTTTTCATCTCTATTGTACAGATAATTCAGCAAAGGTATTACATTCATTGGTTCATGCCACCAAATGTTTATTAATACCTGCTTATGTGCAAAGCACTGTTTCTAGGTACTGTGCAAAGCAGCAGTAAACAAAACAGCTGTGACCTCCTGGAGTTTCACCCTGGTGAGGGAGACAGAGTGTGTTAGGTGGTGGGAATGGTTTAGTCGCTCAGTTGTGTCCAGCCCTGTGACTCTGGGGACTGAAGCACGCCAGGCTCCATGGGGTTCTCCAGGCAAGACTACTGGAGTGGGCTGCCAGCTCCTCCTCCACAGGTGGTGAGAAGTGTCACAAACGAGAATGAAGCGCCGTGACCGGCTGCAATGGGACTGTGAGGGGGTGAGCAGAGGACCGCCATCTCAAATGAGTGCTCGCACAAGGTCTGAGGTCATGACGCTGAACAGAGACCAGGAGGAAGTGAGAACTAACACTCGGGTGTGAAGGAAATATTTAAATGGAATACAGTGCCTACACCAATCTAACTTTAATTTAGTCTCATATCACGACTTTATTTTGAGTTAATAAAGTCTTAATAAAAAAGTAAATAGGTGTCAAAATAAGTCAACTTGTTCCAGAGCTCGTTATGCTTTATTTTAGTAATCTAATTCATGGTAGAATGGTTTTGTTTCTCAGCCTAGGTACCTGTGCCTGTAAAAATGGGAGATAATGACAGGAGCTACCTCAAAGGGATTTTGTGATGAATTAAATGAAATGATAAATGGAAGGTGCCAGTGCTAAGCATATGACAATCACTTGATACATGATGGATTTTATTATTATAAGGGACACTCAGTAAGTGGTAGTCATTGTCACAGTTGTGTTCTAAATGGCTGAAAATTTCTAAACCTTAACTCCCTTTAGATATAACGAATACAACAACTCAAGTTGTATGATTTCCCTCAGTATCCAAAATGAGTTGGTTCTAGGACAGCTCCACACATACCAAAATATGGGGGTGCTCAACTTATGTGCATCTTTCCATATAATTTTAAATCATTTCTAAATTACTTATATACTTAATACAATATAAATACCACATACACACAAGCATACCTCAGAGATATTATAGGTTTGGTTCCAGAGTACCGCAATAAAGAGAATATCACAATAAATCAAGTTACACTAATTTTCTGGTTTCCCAATGCATATAAAAGTCATGTTTACATTGTACTATAGTCTATTAAGGGGGCAACAGCATTATGTCTAAAAAGACAATGTACAGACCTTAATTTAAAAAATACTCTATTGTTAAAAAATAAATGCTAACCATGATGTCAGCAGTTGAATCTTTTTAGAACAGAAAATCAAACGTAACGGCTCAGAGATCGCCTTAACAAATTAATAATAATGAAAAGTTTGGAGCATGTCAGGAATGATGAAAATGTGACACAGGGACACTCCCAAGTGAGCACATGCTGCTGGAAAAACGGTGCTGTGAGACCCGCCCAACACAAGACTGCCACAAACCTTTCATCGGCAAAGTAAAATAAAGCAAGGCACAATAAAACAATCTACTGGCTGCAGCAAATTCAAATTTCGCCTTTTGAAACTTTCTGTAAATCTCCCTCCACCCCACTGCAGAATATTTTCTATTCACAGTTGGTTGAATCCATGGATGCTATTATATCTGTGTATACAGAGGGCTGACTGTTCAATTTTATTCTGGTACATCTTTCTTACCTGTTGGAAGGAATCTTCGAACAATGTCTGCCGGGACACATTGATCTTTACATGACTGGGTAGGGCATTAGACTGAAAACAAAAATAATATTGTGATGTCATGTTAGTTACAGTACGTGTGCCCTGTAACAAGAAAACTAAATGATTACGAACAGAAGGTTTATTTACCACTGCAGTACCTGGCACAAGTAACGGAAGTGAGCAAGTTTCCACCTGAAGCTGCGTTCATAGGCAATCTGTGGACCACCTTTAGTTCTAAAGAAAAACAAAAACAAACCACATATTAATAAATAATAAAGCTGGATGTTCACTATTCAGTATGAAACTGGAGTGTACCAGTGTCCTACAAATGACAGGCAAGTTACTCTGTAACACCTGCTGGGAGAGAAGCAAAGGTAATATTTAGGGGGCCAACAGGGAGCAATGAGGACACACGATATATACACACAAAGACAGAGTTGATGTGCATGGGCGGATATTTTGCAAGGAAGTTAGTTAATGTGCTTAAAGGATACAATAAACAAAGAAGCTAGTTAATGTGCTAAAAACATATAATAACAAACAAAAGAATTGTATATAAGCAAAAACATCTTTTGGGAAAAAATGAAAGCATTTATAGAAAAACAAAAACCAGATTTGTCATTAGCATAACAAACTAAAGGGTAATAGTAAAAAATATTTTTAAGAGGAGATAATTCCCACATAACAGAGTGAAGAAGCAGGAACAAAATTCAATATGTAACTCCAAATAAATAAAAAATGTACAAAACAGTGAAAATATGTGATAGAATTTAAATATATATGTATATTATACATTGTTATAGTTAGCATAATGGGAAAAGTTTCCTCATATCTGGAAAACAAATATTAAAAGCCAGTAGTATTTCAGACAAAAAAAACCATAAAACATAAATCATATTGTTCTTTCAGTCCCATGTAATTATTCTTGTTGGTCTTGATCTCTTGTTAGCAGTTTATGAAGCCATCTGGTTTTCCATTAGAATTCTGTAATTTCTTATTCAGTTAAGTGGTATGATTTAAAAGTTATTAGAAACCTATATTTGTAAAAAAGTCCTCTCTATGAATCTTTTGGAAGATCTTCATGTTTGTAAAAGCATCAGAGTAATATAAATGTCAGAGAATTGAAACAGCATGATTAAAGAACCAACTGCAATGCAACTGACAAAGAAATCTGGCTATTTATGCAACATATAACATCTTAAGATAATAACTAAAATTATGATACAACACTATTCCAGGATATACCCAATTTGAGGAATGTCATATAATTTCTAGAACATTTACATTAATTAACATTTAGCTGTAGAATCTAAGAAGTTTTATCACTACATTTGACAGTGCTTCCCATGTAGTACAACATACCAAATAAGCCTAATTATCAATACTTTAATCTCTCTTTGAAGAGAACTTATGTAAGCATCTAAAATTTAGCTAGAGATGAGAAAAGAATCCCTTTAGCACATTAAAGTTATCTTTCTTTGTGGGGGAGGGGTGTGGAAAAGGCAAAGATACTTTTGCCTGGCAAAAAATGAAAAAAAATTTTTTAATTAAAATTAAAAAATAATAAACTAAAATAGGCAACAAAGACCTACCATATATATAGCACAGGGAACTTTACTCAATACTCTGTAATAGCCTATATGGGAAAAGAATCTGAAAAAGAACAGATATATTGTATGTATGCATGTCAGGAAGCAACAGTTAGAACTGGACATGGAACAACAGACTGGTTCCAAATAGGAAAAGGAGTACATCAAGGCTGTTTATTGTCAGCCTGCTTATTGAACTTAAATGCAGAGTACATCATGAGAAATGCTGAGCTGGACAAAGCACAAGCTGGAATCAAGATTGCCAGGAGAACTATCAGTAACCTGAGATATGCAGATGACACCACCCTTATGGCAGAAGTGAAGAGGAACTAAAGAGCCTCTTGATGAAAGTGAAAGAGGAGAGTGAAAAAGTTGGCTTAAAGATCAACATTCAGAAAACTAAGATCATGGCATTTGGTCCCATCACTTCATGGCAAATAGATGGGGAACCAGTGGCAGACTTCATTTTTGGGGGTTCTAAAATCACTGTAGATGATGATTATAGCCATGAAATTAAACGATGCTTACTCCTTGGAAGAAAAGTTATCACCAATGTAGACAGCATATTACAAAGCAGAGACATTACTTTGCCAACAAAGGTCCGTCTAGTCAAGGCTATGGTTTTTCCAGTAGTCATGTATGGATGTGAGACTTGGACCATAAAGAAAGCTGAGCGCCGAAAAATTGATGCTTTTGAACTGTGGTGTTGGAGAAGACTCTTGAGAGTCCCTTGGACTGCAAGGAGATCCAATCAATCCATCCTAAAGGAGATCAGTCCTGAATATTCATTGGAAGGACTGATATTAAAACTGAAACTCCAATACTTTGGCCACCTTATGTGAAGAACTGACTCATTGGAAAAGACCCTGATGCTGAGAAAGATTGAAGGCGGGAGAAGGCGATGACAGAAGATGAGACGGTTAGATGGCATCACCAACTCAATGGACATGAGTTTGAGTAAACTCCAGGAGTTAGTGGTAAGACAGGGAGGCCTGGCATGCTGCAGTCCATGGGGTCGCAAAGGGTCAGACATGACTTTTGAGCGACTGACTTGACCTGATGCATGCACGTGTGCTCAGCTGTGTCCGACTCTGCAGCCCCATGGACTGTAGCTCGCCAGGCTTCTCTGTCCACGGGATTTCCCAGGCAAGAATACTGGAGTGGATATGTGTAACTAAATCACCCTGCTATATACCTGAAACTAACACAATATTGTAGATAAATATACTCCAACATAAAATGAAATTTTTTAAAAATTTAAAAGATATTAAAAAGAATTTACAGATTTTTCAAATAACCCAGCACTTCTAATAGAGTGTTGCAGGTGAAAAAAAAATATGTTTCAAAGGCTTATTTCTCACTAACATAATGAGATTTACATTTTTATTAGAAAACATAAACTGACACTAGAATTTGCAGGAATACAGATGGGGAGGGGGGAGATAGGCATAATACCTATAATATAAAAAAAAATATAAAGCTGAATTGTGTCATGACACCAGGATTGGCACCAGGACTTGTCGCGGATGGTATATATTGCTTTTTCTACACTTTTTCTGGGGTTATACTTTCCACCACATTTTAGATTTTAACCATGTATTAGAGTGCAAATATTAAATGTTATGTTATATTAAAAAGTTAGTTAAATATGAAAGTCTATGACTATTTAAATAAAAACTTCTTGCTAACCCTTAAATCCAAGGAGGGGAGGACAAGAGGCTCTAGGTAGAAGAGACAGGAAAGGATATTTTATCACATATTAAAGTTAATTTGAAATAAAAACAAATACTGCTGAAGAGAGTAAACAAAGCAAAACTGAGCTCCTAGGAAGCGATGTCCAGGTCACCCAGCTCAGCAGGTCAGTGGGGGAAAAAGCAGGGTGGCCGGCAATTAGTGGAAGTGCTATTCACACTGAGAGCCCTGGGTCTTTTGCCCACTAGCGATAGCCTACGAGACAGGCATAAAGAACTTTTACATTCCCAGGGAACATTCTGCAATGGATGAAAAATGTTCTCTTCTGTTGTCAGGTTCAACTGAATTCATTCAACAAACATTTACAAAATGCACAGTATGTATCCTGGCACTATTCTAGATAGTGAGAGTATTACTGGCTAATAAAACAAACTGAAAAAAAAAATACCTCTTTTTGTATAGTCTATGTACTAGTGAAGAGAACAGACAAGAAGCAATGAATAAGTAAACTATCCATTTAGTGTTAGAAGAGCATAAACGTTTCACCATTCCCGCTCCTAAAAAAGGGGAAAAAAAGATGAAAAAAGGACAAGGAGTGAATTGGGGAGAAGAATTTTTCAACTGTGAACAGAATAAACAGAGTGGGATTCACAGACAAAACAATAAGCAGAAAACATGGAGGGCGTAAGTCATACAGGTACTACTGGGTGAAAGCGCACACCAACCAGAGGAAATCAGAGCCCAGATGAGGAAGGCTCAGCTGTCTGAGGTACAGCTAACTCGCTAGGGAAGCTGAGGCAGACTGAATGAGGAGAAATGTCACACGTGAGGCTGACAAGTTAAACGGGGTCAGATGCTCCAAGGGCTTAGAGGCCAACGGTCAAGTACTCTGCGGAAACCATGGAAGGGTTTTGTGGAGTAACTTTTTACTTAAAAGAAAAAAAAGTAAAAAGTCTTGTATGGGGGACAGTGTTGCGTGAAGTGTAGGTAGAAAGCAGAGTGGTACTCAGAGAAACACTCCAGGTGAGAGACCACGGTAGCTTGGACCAAAGTGACGGCAGTAGATATGGTGAGACACAGCTGGTCCTGAATACATTCTGAAGCTGAGGTAACTGGAACTCATGATGGACTGTATGTGACGTGAGAGAGAGAGTAGTCAAGGACAATTCCAAGATTTTTGGCTCAAACACACCTAAGAGTGGAGGTCCTTCAACTGAGATGGGAAATATCCCAGGTAGAATAAGTCTGACTGATGGTAGTTATCAGGAAGAAGTTAAGAATAGCTATCAAGTAAGTAGCAGCAAAATTACAAGGGAAATGCTAGAGAAAAATCTGTGAGCTGGATAAGATTCACCAAGAGAATGAGTACAGACAGCAGAGAAGAGAGAGCTGAGGAGGCACTTCGGGTACGTCAGTGTTAACAGGCTGACAGGAGAGCAGGGCCCCCTGTCACCCACAAAAAGGAGGAGGAAGAAGACAGACCAGACACGCAGAAGGAAATCAGGAGGCAGCGTCCCTGTACTACTTCTGTCAGGAGGGAGAAACTTCCTTCAAATACTCCTGACTGTGTCAAATTAGACAGAGCTGTAAACCACCCCAGGGACTAACCCAGTGGAGGGCACTAGTCCCCTTAGTGAGGTTAGTTAGCGTCAGTGAAACTCCCTTGTTGTTGGTTTGAGAGACAAACTAGAAACAGCAATTACACAGACATGTCTTTCAGGTAGTTTTCTTGCAAAGGGAAGCAATAATAATGAATTCGCCATTAAATGGATTTACGAGGTGATGAGTCATGGCTTTCCACTTGCACTTGTTCATTTCTAATCTCAGAGAAGGAACAGCTGATGGGAATGACACTGCAGAGAAAAGATGGATGGTATGAAAATCACTACTGGAGTAGCTAATCGGAAGAGGGAAAGACCTCGTGCACCAGCAGAGGGATTGGCCTTTGATAGAATAATGACAATTTACCTTCAGGATGAAAAGGGAAGACAGATGCTGACTGGTAGAGAGATGTAACTGTAGGAATTCGTGAAAAACTTTCATGGCTGCTTCTGTTTTCTTAGTAATATAAAGACATCACATCTAAGAGTAAGGATGAAGGAGAGACCTTTCAAATACTTCATTAAGCTATTTTTACCAGGAAAGCCATGCTGAACGTCTCAGTCCCTGAGGCTGCAGAGGCAGAATGTGACTGTTAAGAGCACAGACTCTGTGGACAGACTGCCTTGGTCTGAAACCACTTCCATCACTTGCTGTTCGACTTTGCATGAGTCAATATGCTCCCTAGGCCTCCATTTCCACACTTGGAAAGTAAGAGTATCAACCTCAAGCAACTGTTGGAAGATAACAGCTAATTTATATAAAGTGCTTAGAAGAATCCTTGGCACATTAGTAATCACTAAATAAATACCTACTATTGTTCTTAAGGAATTATATGCCACAAATCCACTCTGTAATACAGCAGAGCAAAACACGTATACCAGATTATTACTTGTGTAGATTTTCTTGATACATAATGTAAAATTTGCTTGAGGCTAAATTAGAAGTCAAAATTTACGTTCTCATTAAACAGCATCTCAGAACTTCACTTACACAGATGACTTCCCATTGCGAGGATCTTTGAATGTTGTTGTTCTTGTATTATGATCAACAAAGTACCTCACACCTTCCCGGGTATACCGAATTTCCCAACCTTCTGGCAGCGGTTCTTCATTCTGCAAACTAAAAGATAAAGTTAAAGTCACACAAGGTGAACATTATTGAGGTGCTAAAAACGTCTGAATTGAGGTTTACTTGATTCCGTCTTCCGACATGCAAGATCACTTAAGTAAGGCTGTAGTATATACTTACCCTTGAGTTCTGGGATCTTCCCACTGGGTTGTTTTTGTGTTATGATTCACGAAGTAAACTCTGTCTGTTGAATCCACTCTTTTTTCTAAAAAATAGAGTGAGCATGGCATTTAATAACTATTTGCTCTATATACATTTCAATATTTTTATCAACAACACATTAGCTTACCCCAGCCTGGTGGCAAAGGCCCGTATGGGTCATTTTCTGCAGCTAACATTGAAGCCTGATTGGAGAAAAGGATTGGGAGGAGAAGTTAAAAAAAAAGGTTTTTAATATAAAAGCATAAACTAAGCACTTGTCTGAATCACATTTAATAGTCATTTTCTAAAAAATATGATAAGGAAATGTGAATATAGTAATTTCAAGGCACAAAATCCTAAAAATGTGATGAATCAAGAGGAGTTAAATAAGCGATAAATTAGTTTTTCTATAATGATTTAGAGATAATGTATCAACATCAGCACGTTAACCTCTTAGCCCTTCTGTAACAGTCCATAAGAGTGAAATGACATGAGGGAATAACATACAGAAAATTGTAATGTTTAAATGAGGTAACATTATTTGCTGAAAAACAATATAATTACCACAGCTCTCTTTAAAACAAATGTCTACTAACATAATAATATTAAATTCCAGAATTATCTTTATAAAAATAAACTTTTACCTTTGTATTAATATACTTTATATATTCAAACACACATAAAAACATATTAATGCTTACATATTATGACAACTCAGAAACATATTCAAAAGAAAAGAAACATTTTTACCACCAGTTTTTAAAGAAGGACAAATAAAAAATTATTACCTGAAAAATCATTTAATGATAAAACACATACATCTTGATAAATATTTTATAACTTCATAACAGATACTATGAATTGTACTCAATATCATTTAGACAACTAAATTTCAACCTTAGGATGTTCTGTTTGTGCAGAAGAACATACTTCTGATGCACTGCTGCTGCTGCTGCTAAGTCGCTTCAGTCGTGTCTGACTCTGCGACCCCATAGACGCAGCCCACCAGCCTCCTCCATCTCTGGGATTTTCCAGGCAAGAACACTGGAGTGGGTTGCCATTGCCTCCTCTGCTTCTGACGCACACCATTACCTAATTCTGCCCTATTTCCCCAAGGTTTTCCAGATATACAGCAAAGTCCAACCAAAACAAATGCACACACACAACCTGTTTAGTACATACAGCTAAAGGAAGGAACATTCCCACAGATTTCTGCACAAGCTACTTAAGAACCAAGAACGAATAGCATGAGAGGCTAAGCAGGCTGGGCTGGCCCACCCTCTGATGGCCAGAAAACCAGGAGAATGGACCAGCCTTCAAATGGGAACTTACTACTTAACCTCCCCAAAATGCATAGCTGAATGAGCCTGCCCGAGGCAGGATTCTGAAGAGCTGTTTTGTGTGTCTTTACTAATTCCTTTGCACATTTTGGGGTTTCAAGCTGCTCTAAAACACTACCTGGAGATGCCCAGTACTTGAGATTTATACTTTCTACTTCTTGAGATCAAATCTATTTAAACAGAAGTCCTCTCCCCATCCCCCAAACTCTTGTGGGCGTTTGCTTATGGCACTAAATCACCAATTGATCAAATTTTCAGACAGCATTACATTTTTTTGGACAAAACTATCTCCGATCCCAAGAATACATATTTAGTGGGCCAAAACAGATGAAAGCATTTCTACAAACCAGGGATGGAAACAGAATAGCTGGAATATGGCAAAACTGGCCTTAAGTAAAGTCAGGAGGCAACCAGTTTTGTTTAAAGCAAACAAAATGATTATAACTCAAAGTAGAAGATTGGGAACTAACCAAGACAAATTATATTATTAGTAAATTGCATTTATGAGACTACCTCTTAATAAGGACAAAATGAGTGTATAGCTATGTAAACTAGGATTAAAAAAAAAACTTAAAGTGCTTATGTATATCAGAAGTGTTAATTATTTACTAAAGATCAACTAAAAAAGATCTTGCAATCTCTAACATTTAAGAAAAGTCATCCAGGGAGAAGAGGGAAACGCTGGAAGGAGACGACGCGCTGACACCGATGCCCCGAGTTACCGAGTACAGGTAGCGCTGGTTGAACTGCTGCATGGCGCCCTGCAGCTGGCTCCGCTGCGACTGCCACTGCTCGAAGTTCCGCACCGACTCCATGGTGGGCCGCTGCCAGGTGGTCGTCCTGGTGTTGTGGTCCACATAGTATACTCTTCCCCGGTCATCCACTCTTCTTTCCCAACTGCCAAAAGTAAACGGAGTGGCGACAAAAATGAAAATAAACAGTAATCTCTTCATACAAGAAACTGGAAAGCACTTAGGTAATATGTTACCTAAATAATTTAAAAATCAAGTCCAAGAGATGATAAGTTTAAAAGAATGTAAATACTGATATTCTTCAGAAAATTTATGAACATGTAACTTGCTATTTAGCTAAACTACCTTCCCGTTCTTCCCATACATGATTTCTAAGGACTGTCTAAAAAAAGAGGTCATAGATTGAACAGTATCAATGTGACTACTCTCCCTCTTTCTTTGATAAACATTTACTGACTGCTAACTGTATACCGCTGGAAGAAGCACAAGCTGGAATCAAGATTGCCGGGAGAAATATCAAAAACCTCAGATATGCAGCTGACACCACCCTTATGGCAGAAAGTGAAGAGGAACTAAAAAGCCTCTTGATGAAACTCAAAGAGGAAAGTGAAAAAGTTGGCTTAAAGCTCAACATTCAGAAAACTAAGACCATGGCATCTGGTCCCATCACCTCATGGGAAATAGATGAGGAGACAGTGGAAACAGTGTCAGACTTTATTTTTTTGGGCTCCCAAATCACTGCAGATGGTGACTGCAGCCATGAAATTAAAAGACACTTACTCCTTGGAAGGAAAGTTATGACCAACCTAGATAGCATATTAAAAATCAGAGACATTACTTTGCCAACAAAGGTCCGTCTAGTCAAGGCTACGGTTTTTCCACTGGTCATGTATGGATGTGAGAGTTGGACTGCGAAGAAAGCTGAGCGCCGAAAAATTGATGCTTTTGAACTGTGGTGTTGGAGAAGACTCTTGAGAGTCCCTTGGACTGCAAGGAAATCCAACCAGTCCATCCTAAAGAGGATCAGTCCTGGTGTTCATTGGAAGGACTGATGCTGAAGCTGAAACTTCAGTACTGTGGCCACCTCATGCGAAGAGTTGACTCATTGGGAAAGACCCTGATGCTGGGAGGGATTGGGGGCAGGAGGAGACGGGGACGACAGGGGATGAGATGGCTGGATGGCATCACTGACTCGATGGACATGAGTTTGGGTAAACTCCGGGAGTTGGTGATGGACAGGGAGGCCTGGCGTGCTGCGATTCATGGGGTCACAAAGAGTCGGACACGACTGAGCGACTGAACTGAACTGAACTGTATACCGAGCAATCTGCCTCTATCATCCCTGCCCATGTAAAGGGTTTTAACTCAACTTGTACAGCTTTTTAATCAACCTTCTGTGGCCACGCTGCTGCTGAACTGAAGTGCAGACTGAGCCATGCCATTCCGCCTGTCACCGTCTGCTGGCACAACAATGAACCCAGTCACCATCTCAGCCTCACCTCCCTTCTCCAGCCTCACCCTCACTTTCCTTTCTTTCAAGGGACCCATATGAGGGGCCAAATCCACTCCTGGCGGGCCCCAAATGTGTCAGAGGCCTCATCCCGTCATGCCTGTTTCAGTCCTCTCAGAACGGAATACCCTCTCCACCAGCCAGAAGACTCCCTGGCCTCCTGGACCCCTACCCTCCAGGGTTCAGTTCACCTCCAGTCAGTCTGTATTCTTAATTCATAAGCTTTCGATATCCTTTCAGCAACCAGTTTCACAAGATAACACACTTGTTCCCTTTAATTTTCTGGACTTTGAATATGTTTATACTGGTGAGCTCTGAGTTGCATCTGGAAGGACTATTAGTGAATACCAGCCTAACAGCACAAGTTTTATTTAGTATGTAATAGGAATGCCTCTTCATTTAAAATGCTCTATTAACTTCAGCCATAATTAATACAATTTTACTTGTAACGATCTTTTAGATAATAATTTTGAATAACACTAGGATCTCTTATGTAAATATCACACAACTGCATAGTTTAGATCCCTGTTTATGAAGAAACATACACATAAACTGCCCTAAATATGACTCTCATTCCTTAAAAAAATAGCAAGGACTGACACTGGATCAGAAGTCTGCAACTCCTCTCAGTAAACTCATGCCAATGTTCGACATCTCTTAATCTCCTGAGGAAGCCCTTCAGACTAACTGTAAATGAGACACAGGGTAACAAATCTCATTTACTGAACGTTTACTATTCACAAAAGCAAATCAAGGAAACATAACATGCAGTAGGAAAGAACCACTTTATATTGCATTAACTGAGCTTTTAAAATTCCACACATGAAACACAGCTGAAGCCGGAGAAGACATTGCCTTACCCTGGAGGCAGAGGCTGTGGCCTCTCCCATGTGGTCGTCCGTGTGTTATGATCCACGTAGTAGGTTCTACCGTGAGGATCTTTTCTCTGTTCCCACCTTTAATAAAAATACAGAAATAAAAGAACAAGCTAAAGACAGTCTGAAGAACAATTCCTTTTTTTCTTTTTTTATGATTCCTTTTTATAAGCCAAAAAATTACAGATATGTTTTAAAGCGTCATATTTATACACAAAATGAAGTTGTTTCTTTTGGGCTTTGTAAGTGCTTAATTATTCCCTTTTCATTAGCAGTACTGGAAACTTCCCAGCTTCCCAGGGGGCGCTAGTGCTAAGGACCCACCTGTCAATGCAGGAGACATAAGAGATGTGGGTTCGATCCCTGGGTGGGGAAGCTCCCCTGGAGAAGGGCACGACAACCCACTCCAGGATCCTTGCCTGGAGAATTCCACGGACAGGGGAGCCTGGCGGTCTACAGCCCATTGGGCCGCACAGACTCAGACATGACTGAAGTGACTTACCAACAACAGCACACACTGGAAACTCAGTAAGCTCATTTAGCAGAGGAAGACAGAATAACACCCAAAGTTTTTTAAAGTTACTAATTCACAGAATTCCAAATCGTCACAAAACAGAAATTTAATCAAGGGCTGAAGAAACTGTCACCCTAATATCGTGCCCAAAGGATAAAATGTCAACAAAGTAATATCTGTTTGGGGCAAATGAAAAAAATGCACATCTAAAAGATTTTAGCAGAAACGGCATTAAAGTATGGAGTGAGACAGTTGCCTGAAAACCCCCTCTTCCATCTGCACACAGGGTCTTCTTTTTGTGTATGTCACCCCTCTCCTGTCTCTGGTGTGCCTCTGAGTTTAAGCGCACCCTAATTTATCTTCCTCTGCTCCATCTCAGACACACTCCACCTGTTCCTGCCCCCACCCTTGTTCTCTCCTCTGCACTCCTTCATTTCTCCTCTCCACTCTCTCCCTGGCATGGCACAGAAGAAAAAACTTTAAATGTTAAAAACAAAAACTTCATATTTCTGAGTTTAACATTCTTGTTCTCAGCTGAAAGTAGAATAAATGGGAAACATTTTCCTCTCAAACATGAGGATTCAATTTAATTTGACTTCTTTTTAATTAGAGAAAAGTGAAACTGAAAGTTGCTCAGTCATGTCCAAATCTTTCCGACCCCAGGGACTATGGCCTGCTAGGCTTCTCTATCCCTGGGAAAGAATACTGGACAGGTTGCCATTTCCTTCTCCAGGGGATCTTCCTGACCCAGGGGTCAAACCCTGGTCTCCTGCATTGCAAGGAGTATAATGTAAGAGGAGTGTAATGTACATAACTGAGCGTACCATCCATAAAACGGGCTCTGACGCCGTTTTCTAGTTTGATCCTAAGTTAGCTGGAAATAGTTCTAATTTAATATTCAATATTCAGTAAGCACTTAGGTTCCAACTATAATTCTAGCCACTAGTTCTTAATTTTTCCATATCACTTCCAGATTTCAGGGTTTTCCTCCACATCATATGAAGACCCCCTTCTGGATATCATCTTTGTAATTTTCTGCATTCCACTCATTAGATCACACGAAGGCAGCCTTTTTCTGTGAAGTACTAGATAGTAAATACTTTAGACTTTGTGGGCTAAAAGGCAAAGTCAGGACTATTATGTAGGCACTAACATAATAAGAGCAAAAACTCCTGTCATGCCCCACTGCATCTTCCTGAGGTAGGTCACCCAGGCTGTGGATGTGCCATGTTCCCGCCCTCTGCTGACAACATTCATGGAACAAAGAACTCCTGGCCGCAGTGGAGGAGCCTAGTCAATTCCACCACCCTCCCCAGTGACCAGGATCTCAGGGTGCTTCTCCTTTTCCCCTGGCAGCTGGTCCACAGGGAGGCAATTTGCTGAACTGTCACTCCCAGAGTGAGAGTTTACCTTTTGGGGCAGGAGCAATGCCGAGAACAAGCCCCAGTGCATGTGGGGTGACCAGAGCTAATGTCAGGCAGCAGTGAGGAGGGAAGGTGCTGGCGGGGGAGACAGCGGGACAAGGGTAAGGGGCTTGCCCTGGGCCTGGCCAGGGCCTCAGTGACAGCCAGCTACAGCTAAGCCCGCGCGTCCTGCAGCAGTGATAGGCTGAACTGCTCAGAGACTAGATCATCCCTGCAGTGGAAATTCCTAAGACCCCTTCAAACAGCTGCAAATTACCAGGCCGAGTGATGGGACTTCCCAACAGAATTCTTCAATTTCAAGGGGATAAGTGCTAATTTATAACTGCTACATGTCACCTTCAACCATAATACTGTCCTGTCCCTACTATTCAGATACGGGTTCCGTATCTCACATATACACATTCCTAAAACTTACTGCTGAAAAAGACCTTACTTAAAAAAAGGAAAGGAATAGTAAATGTGGGAGAATTTTGCTAGATGTATTATAGTAAAAATGACAGGATGTAGTTACTGACTGGGTAACGACTGGGCTCTCACAAACCACAGTCAATAGGTGCCCCTCTCCGCTGCTGCTCGGCTTGCTAACCTCTCTGCTGCCCACCCTTTATGTCACTCTCATTTTTTAAAATAAAAAACTACTTCTCAATACTGGGTCTTTTCTGGCTTGCTTCTACCAAACGTTCCTCTTTCCTTGTGTGTTCATGCACTTGCATGCACTAGTTCTCACTCTTTCAAAGAGTTTTCTATCACATTTCCACCCATTCCATTCACTCCATCACACAGAAATCGGAATACAGCTCTCCTTCCCAGAAATCATTCTGTCAAAGGTCAACAATAAATAATCTCTTTGTGGCTAAATTCAATGGTGCCTTTCAGCTCTCATGTTACTTGAATTTTCAGTAGGTTTTGACCTTGTTAACAATTTCCTCCAAAGCTTTTACAAAGCCAGGGCCTTTGCCCAACTGCTCTCACTCAAAATCACCGCATCAAGCACTAGTTCACTTATGTTTACTGAGCACCTGCTACATGGCAGGTGTCGTTTTAGGCACGAGGGATACAGAAATGGACAAAATAAAGCTCCCTTTTCAGCATAGTAGAGAGAAAACTGATAAACACACAAATATACATGACATAATGACTTAAGTGTTGAAAAGTAATACAAATAACATCATACTGATTAAAAGGACCCTACTCAAGAGTTTATACTGATTCCATTTATGTGACGTTCCACCACAGAGAAAACTAATCTATAATCTATTGTGGAAAAATACTTGTAGGGAGGAACAGCGTTGCCTCCCTAAAAGTGGGAGCAGGATTGAACGAAAGGGGCTTGAGAGAACTCTCTAAGGTGATGATAGCACTCTCATCGTGATAAAGGTCTGCATTATTTCCACCTGTCGAAATGCATCAATGACACACTTAAGACTTAGCATTTCTATGTAAACTTTACCTAAAAATTTGTAAACAAATACTAAACTCTAGTGAATGACATGCAAGCTGAAGTTTTGAGGGGCAAAATATACAACTACAACTTACTTAATTAGACTTAAACATCAGACAAATGGAGAAGTGCAGAGATATGTGATAAAGCAAAGAGAGTAAAATATCAACTACAGAACCTAGCGATAGACAGATATACGGGTGTTCACTGTAAAATTCTTTATATTTTTCTGCATGTTTGTAAATTTTCTTAACAGAAGGTTGGAAAAAAATAAGGCAGGGGTTGGGGACAGGGACTGGGCAGCCTGATTTGAGGGAATCAGGAAAGGCCTCTGGAGCAAGGTAACATTTGGGCAGAGACATGCACATATCTGAGGAATAACATTCCTCACAGAAGTCAGAGCAAATGCAAAGGGCTTTATGTAAGACCACACTGGGCATAACCCTCCAGGCTAGAATAGGCTCCCTTCAGAACACTCGTAATTCTGGGCACTAATGAAATAAGTCACCAACGAGATAAAATACAGGAACTAAAAAAGATTTCTGAGGAAAGAGAGAAGATGATGTAGATTTGAAAACTGCTAAGATGGTTACAGAAGCTAAGTACTGCCTAAGCCAGAAGAACCAACCTTGGCCCCACTCTCGCATTCCACCTCCCACAGCAACATCACTCCAGAAGACTAGCATCCACCTTGGGGCAGTCTATTTTAATTTCTCACTGGGGTTAGTAGCTTCTAACCTTTTCAGGCAACAGCTCAGAGAGTAAGAATACATTTTACATGAATGTATCTGTTCGTCCTACGCTGCTATTTACCTACAGATTTTACACAAACAAAAGTACACCAGAAAAACAAACTTTCAGGAAGCAATGTTTACTTAACACACTCCAGGTTTCCACTCTGGTCAATACTGATTTACTTTATTATGTTTTCAAATGCTGGTCACAATCTATTAACTGGCTGCAACTTGCAATTTGAAAATCACTCATCTAGATTCCTCACTCATGTAGATGCCTACAAAAGTCTCTTCATGCAAAGTTCACATACAGTGGCTACAAGCACGTGGAAGCATTTACCTGGCCCCACAGAATTAAGTTTATGTACTTATCATTTTAAACAGGAATGTGCCCACTTTTCTCATTTATAAAAGCCTGGCTTGTTTTGTTCTGCTTTGTCTTCTTAACTCCTCATCTGTCTATACCACTTCTAGAACAATCTTGAAATGCAAAAATGACTGTGCCACTCCCCTGCTTAAAATTCTTGTATGTTTATTCACAGTTCTATGGGGAGGGGGGGACTCCCAAAGCTTTAGCAGGCATACAGAACTCTTCAGAGGGCTGTTTACTCTTCTGTACTACACAGTCTGCTTCCTCAAATGCTCAACTCAAGCTGTAACAAAATACCACTTCCTGAGTTGTTTATTCATTTCTGGGTGTCAGAGATCTGAACATGCAGTTAGCTCCACTGAAAATGAAACCTTTCAGCACATGTGCCTTCTTCATTGCTTTGCTAACGCCTATTCCTGTTTCAGAAACCACGGAAGGGTCATCTCTGCCAGAAAGTATTCTTTGATCTCAGTATCACAGGGTATCCTATTAAACCCCCTCTTCACATGTTCCCCCCCACAGCACCCTAAACTTGGATGTCTATCTTAGCTTTAATTAAATTGTATAGTCAATGACTATTTACTTATCTTTATCTTCCACCAGATCAGAGGTTCTTGACAGTATGGAAAGCTTCTTATATATCAATGTCATAAGGGCAAACACGTGAGACCAAGATAAATGACTAATGGTAAATTGTCAAAGAGAAGACAAAGGAACAATGAGAGATTTTTGAGAGGAAGGAAAGATACTACATGGCCAAAAATGCTTGCAGGAGACAGTGGAGATTTCCAGTAAGTGGATAAAAATAAGCTCAGAGAAAGGTCTGGCCTGGACATATAAATTTAACAGCTAAAATGATGGGAGAGTACAAGACTCAAGAGAAGCACCCATTCAGGAGCAGGCCAAAGCCTAAAACCACAATGAGGCAACAGGCAAAGTCACATAAACCAGTAAGGAGCACTGAGAAAAACGCAATTCAGAGTCAGAAAGGGTCTGGACACAGCAACTGTGACGGGAGGTGAGGGCACTGAGGCAGAGCCCGCTGGAGGCGTGTTTTCACAGCGGCGAGAGGCGGCAGTTCTCACTGCTGTAGCCGGCAGGACTGTAAACACTGTCCTGGGTACAGCACACCGTGCGCACCGGGGGTCCCCAGCTCTAGGGCCATGGACTGGTCTCAGTCCCCGGCCTGTCAGGAGCTGAGGCGTGCCGCAGTGGGGTGGAGAGGACGCATCTCCATCTGTATTCACGGCTGCTCCCGACAGCTCGCGGTACCACCTGCAATCCGCCTCCTGTCAGATCATCAGCAGCATTCGATGCTCAGAGGCACTCGAAACGTATTAAGTAAATATGGGAGAGGTGACCAAATGGAATACACAGAATATTCTTTAAAGAAAATCATAGGAAGCTGAATTACTACTGTGCAAAATTAAAAGATGAAGAATTATTCCCTGGTGGCTCAGCTGGCAAAGAATCCGCCTGCAATGCGAGAGACCTGGGTTTGATCCCTGGGTTGGGAAGTTCCCCTGGAGAAGGGAAAGGCTACCCACGCCAGTATTCTGGCCTGGAGAATTTCATGGACTGTATAGTCCATGGGGTCGCAGAGAATCGGACACTACTGAGTGACTTTCACTTTCAATGAAAACCTGAGTTTATAACAGTGCTTCTCAGCAGTCTTACTGGATCGCTCCCAGCACTGAGTACAAACTGAGAAAAAAGATGGCTACTTGCTTCAAGCTTAGCCTGGGGAGGCAACAATAAAGAAAGCTAGAGAACTGAGGCTATTCTACACAGAGTCACCGTCACTCTTCTCTAAAAGTAAGCCAAGAATCAAATAGACAGTTGTGGAAAATAATATAAGGTTTTTTCTTCTTCTAGTCATATAGCACATGCTATAACTAAAACTAGCAATTATCCTTAGTTTTAAAGACATACTTGGTTTGTAGCAAATAAATTGTATGAATTAGATTCCAACTTAGATTTCAAATAACTGAACAATGGAAAAATTTCATGTACATTCATATACATATTCAACTCTCAGGTTATTATTAAAAAGTTGCTATTAAATGTAAGTCACACATGTTTAAAAAAAAAAAATAACATACCCTGATGGCAGCGTTTCTGTGTTGGTACTTCCAGACTGCTGTCGGACAGGTTCCATACATCCATCCGGCTGTCTTAATTTGGCTGCTTCAAACGCAGAGCTACTTGCAGAACTGGAGATGGAAGGATCTAACGTATTTTGAGCTTCAGACCCAAAGGCTGCACTGCTAGAGACCGTGCATTCACTGTCTTCCGAGGAGGTCAGTGTCTCTTGAACCGGAGGGCCTCCGACAGGAGCACTGGTGCGGTCTGAAGGCGGGGCGGGCTCTCCAGGCACCACTGCAGTGCCCGTGCTGGAAGCGCTGTCGGCTGGTGCAGGCGAGGGTGGGTCTCCATTAACTGAGAAGGGAAACGCAGTGAGATGGTCTGTCAACAAACGACCAAGCACCCAGTTACTTCATCAACTGTTTTTATTCAGAGCCTAATTCACACTGAGCAATGTATTAGGTACTGATGGAAATAAGACAGATAATACTTTTTGTGGCTCATATTTTTGAGATGAATGTTAAATAAAAAAAACATAATATATATATGTAACAATAACCCAAACTTAAGGAAAGAGAAATCAACATGAACAAATGTTTTTTCCTCCAAACAATCCATTCTGAATATCTACATGGGTTATATAAAAACTTCAAAATGACCCCATTCAATCTCCCTTTTCCTATGCAAATACAGCTAATATCAAAAGAATTCTTGTCAAATATAAAGTGGCATTAACTCAAGACAGTATTGCAGAGGACCGCAAAAAGATGCAGGAACTCATTCTATACTTGCTGGAGAACTAACCTAGCATTGAGATCCAGTGACATATAATTTTTAAAATTTTCATTTTAAATGGAATCGATCCATTTCAACTACATGTCACTATAAGAGAAAGTCAAATTAAAACTGGGAAGGGAACTAGATTATTGAATAAAACCTATTAGAAAATTACACATCAAAGTTCTAATTGAAACAGAGGAAGGAGACATAACTAAGAGTAATGAAATGGTCAGGTAGATTTTTGAAGAAAGAGATGAGATGTAAACAGTGGGAAGAAGAGAAATGAACACTATTAAAAGGAATCAAACTGTAGGAGCAAAACAGAACCAATCAAGTTCTGTACCAACTACAGGGGAGAGCAACTTTGGAAGAAAAATAACAGTGACAGAATGTAAGAAATAAAAATGTACAGTGCTACCTGCACTCAACTCTTAGAAAACATGAAGAAAAGAGAATGTGCACAGAGAGAGTAAATTCTGGTCTCTTATATGATATTCAGAATTCATGGAATACATGATGTCCAAAAGTGAACTTTTTCATTTAACTTTCAATCTTGAACAATGTGGAAATTGATTTCCAAAAAAAAAAAAAGAAAAGATTAGCAACAGTCTTTGGAAAGCAAAATAACACTAAATGGAAAAAGAGGAATATTTGAGACAAGATAATCCAGCCCAATAAGAAAGAATCATAAACCCTTATCATACTAAAACATAACACATGCTAACAAAGTGTTAAAAACAGAAGAGGAAAATTAATTATTAAACAGCAGCTTTTATGTTCAGGGCAAACCCTTCTCTCCTACAACAATTCAGCTCCAAGTGCTCTCAGCTCTTCTCTCCATCTGCACCACCGCCCCACTCACTGTTCCTCGTCCACTGCAAGAGCGTCCTCACTGGTCTGCCCGCTTCCTCTCTGGTCCAACTCCAACCCACTCTCCAAACAGCTGCCAAAGTAATCTCTTAAAAGCGTACGGAAGATCTTTTCACTCCCTAATTAAACACTCCTACTGCACCCAGAGTAAATTCCCAGTTCTTTACCATGGCTCATGACAAAGCTCCACACAGCCTGCTCCACAGCTACGCCTGACTCCCCATGGTGGTCTCCCTTCCGCCCCTTGAGCAGAGTGAATGCCTTTCCCTTCTGGGATCTTCACTGGCTGCTGCGCTGGTCTCAGAAGAGCTCCTGCTTCTTATCACGCAGCATGCAGGCTCAACCACTCCTTCAGAAAGGCACGCTCAGGCACCTTATTTAATTCTGCGCCTCCCCACCCTCAGCCCAGGCTGCCTACTAGACTGGTTTGCTTCTCATGTTCCAAGATAAGTTTGTTTTTCCTTCTTTTTCCTTTAGTTCAAAATGCAACACTTTGTCAGACTTGTTCCACTTTAGTAGTCTCAACAGTTACAATGCACCTGGCATATGAAAACAATAAATGTTAAGCAAGGGCAAATCACAGAAAAAGAAGTGAACATATCTCTCTCAAAACTAGGCAGAAAAAAAGAACATTAGTAGAAACATTAATTAAGTACATGAAGGACTGAATGACACAGTCAATATACCTGTTCTAAATTATAGTGTTAGAGAGGTAGTTCTTAGTTTTCATTACATACATATTCCATCCAAACAATCTAGGAATTTTAAGAAAACAAAACAAAAAAAATTATGACATGTAAAGGACTAAAGGAAAATTCCAATTTTACAATCAGGAGGTGAAACTCTGATTATAATTCAAGAAAACTAGAAATAAAATACAACTTACTGAAATGTTTACTGAAAGTCTGGCAGATTCTGTAAAACATTTTTTTAAGGATTATCTTATTTAATTCCCACAGAACAATGCTATGAGGAAGATACTATCCATTTTACTAGTAAGAAAATTGATGCTTACATGTCCATAAAAATGATAGCTCTCTGCCACCTGCAACCAATTTCGCTTAATTTTTTTTTATAAAATCCTAAATAATTATTAAGTTAAAGAAAAATAACAGTTATGAAATCACAAACTTTAAGGAAATTAGTGGCATGGAAATACTTGTATGAAATATTTGACATGGCAAAGAAGTATCCAAGGGTATAAGAAAGAACAGCAATAAATGAGCTTAGCATTCAATTCCAGAACCAGGGGAAAATGGTAGAAAGAAAGGAATTATAAGAAAAATATAACAGATCAGAATTTCTTAACCTGCTTAGAATCTGTTGGATATTGTAGAAAGTATAGATCTCAGTTTCCATTCTAGAATTACTGAATCTCCTAGGGAATCTCTGGGATCTGTATTTTTAGCAAATGCTTCAGATGAATTCTTACAACTAAAGTTGGAAAAACCATGAAATATTGCCTTAGCAAATTTTATAAAGAAAAACATAGTTTGCATAGCATTTGGAATACCATGTACAACTTTATATCAGTAAGTCTAAAATATATTAACTAAACTAACCCAAGAGAAAGAAAAATAGATCAGAGGAGAAATGTAAAAGGGGATAAAAGATAGAAAACTGTCCCTCCAAAAGTCAACAGACTCAGTTTTTGAGCCTTCAAGGAACAGATTATCCCCGTGTTCTCTGAAATGTTACAGTACATTGGTGGCGAGAAAGAAAAAGGAGTTTCTTAATTTATTCTGCAAGAGTAATATAACCCTAAAACTGAAACTGAATAAATTAAACATTGGGTCAATATTAGGAAATTATGTTAGGAAACCATGTTAACAGGTTAAAAGTTAAAAGCTACATGATTATTTTCAATACAAACCAAAAAGGATTCAAAAAAAATCTTGGTAAAACTGTTGATAAGAGGAATCTAGGAAAATTCAAAAATAATCTAGATTATCCACCAGAAACCAGGAGTAAGCACGATATACTAATGGTAAAACATTAGAAGAACTATTATCAAGATCAGGAACAAATTTTAAAATCAGAACAACAAGGAAGATCACAATTACCACTCCATTTCAATACTACAGGTTATGTATGAAAATGCTTTAAGACAAGAGAGAAGTGAAAAATACCAGATATAAAATGGTAAAACTCACTGAGAGAGATGAGTATTTATTTATATCACAAAAGAATCAACTGAAAAAAACATTAGAGCCAATTATTAATTTGACCAAAACTTTCAGCACCATGATCAGATAGATTCGAGTTCAACATCAAGGATTACACTCAAGAACTATCTGAGGAAAAAGAAAATACGTTTCTAAAAGGTATTTTAAAACATAGACTGGAGACAGAATTCTCCCTGAATGAGAAGATTCAATGTTGCTTCAAAATTTAAAAAGTAAACTATCCTCAAAGTGCAAAAATTCTCATTCACTGGTAGTGGAAACGTAAAAGGCACAGCCATTCTGGGTGTCAGTTTCTTACAGAAGTAATAATACTCTTATCGTACGATCCTGAAGTCACAGTCCTCAACCCAGCTGAGCTGAACACTTAGGTCCACACCAAAACCTGCACATGAATATTTACATCAGCTTTATTCATAATTGAGAAAAACTGTAAACAACCACAATGCTTGGTTGTGGACAGGTGAACGGACAAACTCTTGTACATCCATACAATGGAATATTATTCAGCAACAAACAGAAATGAGACATCATGCCATGAAAATACATCAGGTCAATTCAGTCGCTCAGTTGTGTCCGACTCTGCGATCCCAAGGACCACAGCACCCCAGGCTTCCCTGTCCATCACCAACTCCCGGAGTTTACTCAAATTCATGTCCATCGAGTCGGTGATGCCATCCAAGCATCTCATCCTCTGTTGTCCCTTCTCCTCCTGCCTTCAATCTTTCCCAGCATCAGGGCCTTTTCCACTGAGTCAGTTCTTTGAATCAGGTGGCCAAAGTATTGGAGTTTCAGCTTCAGCATCAGTCCTTCCAATGAATATTCAGGACTGATATCCTTTAGGATGGACTGGTTGGATCTCCTTGCAGTCCAAGGGACTCTCAAGAGTCTTCTCCAATACCAGAGTTCAAAAGCATCAATTCTTTGGCACTCAGCTTAAAATTCATATTTCTAAGTAAAAGAAGCCTGTCTGAAATGACTACATATGACATTGTGAAAAAGGCCAAACTAGAGAGACAGTAAAGGATCCATGGCTGCTAGGAGTGTGGGAAAGGAGATGAATGAGTGGAGCACAGCAATTGGTAAGAGTGAAATAATTCTGAATGATACTGTGATGGTCAGCACATGGCAATATGCATTTCTCAAATCACACTGAACCCAGGCAATACCAAGAGTGAACCTTAACATAAACCGTGGGCTTTCATTAATCATAATGCACTTATACTGGTTCACTAATTATATTAATAACAAATATGCCACAATAATGCAAGATGTTAATAGCAGGGCAAGTTCTCAGTGGGGTAGGTACTGGGAGCATGCATTTGATTAGGATGACTATTCATATATATCAATGGCTCTCAATGGGACATCCACTGAAGACATTTAGCAATGTCTGAGACATGTCTGGTTGTCACAACTAGGGGAATGGATGGGTGTTATTGGCGTCTAGTGGGTACAGGCCAGGAAGGCTGCTACAATCCTAAAATGCACAAGGACAGTCACCCACAACTGAGAATTATCTAGCACAAAATGTCAAGTGTCAAAGTTGAGAAACTGATTAATGCATATGTAACCAGCAACCAGGCAGTGTCCAGTTTATTGCAGTTGCAAAATAAATACCTCTTAACAAATGATACAAGGATGACTAAATGGATAAACTTAACAATAAAGACGATGAGAAACAAGAAGGCAGGCAGGGAGGGAAGGATCATCGGTTCCTTTCTCAGGAACAGAACAGAAAAATTGTACGCAGGCAACTAATTAAAATCCCATGTGACAGCAATGACAGTAGAAGCTTATGCAAAGCACTTCCTTCTCTACAGATGTAAGATCACACCCTCTGACTTGGTTTCCTAATGAGTGTATCTCAAGCCTGACTTTATGCAATTATGACTTTTGATTTAGGAGACAGATCTCCCTCACTTCAGGTTTTATCTCTGAGAAGTAAATTTCCCATGGACTTTATGATATGTACATCTCATAGCACCATGCATTTGTCCTCTAATGGTTCAGCCAAATAAAGCAGAAAAAGGAGGAAATATTGAAGTACCTAGTATCATTTCTGCCCCCTTTAAAAAGTATGACATGAAAAACTGCTTATATATGTGTGTGTGTATATATATATATATACACTAAATTTCTTTACAATTCACACCTGAAAGTGGCTATGGCTTTAAAGGAGGTGGAGCACAAGGGAGCCTTTGGTGGTGATGCAGTTCCGTGTCTTGATGCAGTGCTAGTTACGTGAAGCCACACATGACAAAACTGCACGCACACACACACACACACACACTCTCTCTCTCTCTCTCTCTCTCTGCAGGTATAACCCGTGAAATGGGGACTGTGTCAATGTCAATTTCCTCATTTTCATACAGTACTATAGTTATACAAGACATTAACATTTGGAGAGGCCAATGAAGGGAACACAGGACCTCTCTGTACATTTCCTGGTAACTTTTTGAATTGGTAACAATTCAGGTGTGAATTGTGAATCTGTATTTCAAAATAAAAAACTAAAAGCAAAAGTCTAATAAATTTGTGAAATCGGTTAGTTCTGCCTTATCATACTGAGCTCTATTTTATTAATAAAACAATAATTATACATTAGAAAAAGTCATTTCTTCTAGAAGCTAAGGGCAAGGGGAGAAAGTAAAGAAGAAAATCATATTTTTCTTAAATACCACTGTCTTAGAAACATGGTAGATGTTTTAAATTTATCTCATTTAACCTTTGAAACAATCCTGTAAGGTATTATTAAGTATTTGTATCATTTTATAAGTGGAGAACCTAAATTTTTAGAATGCTAAATTTATCCAAGGTGGCATGCTTATAAGCTGAGTACATCATGTGAAATGCCTGGCTGGATGAATCACAAGCTGGAATCAAGACTGTTGGAAGAAGTATCAACAACCTCAGACATGCAGATGATATTACTCTCATGGCAGAAAGAGAAGAGGAACTAAAGAGACTCTTGAAGAAGGTGAAAGAGGAGAGTGGAAAAGCTGGTTTAAAACTCAATATTCAAAAAAGTAAGATCGTGGCATTGGGTCCTATCACTTTACGGCAAATAGATGGGGGAAAAAATGAAAACAGTGATGGACTTTCTTTTCTTGGGCTCCAAAAACACTGCAGACAGTGACTACAGCCATGAAATTAAAAGACACTTGCTCCTTGGAAGAAAAGCTATGACAACCCTAGACAGTGTATTAAAAAGCAAAGACACTGCTTTGCCAACAAAGGTCCATATAGAAAAACCAAAGTTATGGTTTTTCTAGTAGTTATGTATGGATGTGAGAGTTGGACCATAAAGAAGGCTGAGTGCTGAAGAATTTGATGCTTCCAACTGTGGTGCTGGAAAAGACTCTTGAGAGTCTCTTGGAAGCAAGGAGATCAAACCAGCCAATCTTAAAGGAAATCAGTCCTGAATATTCACTGGAAGAACTGATGCTGATGCAGAAGTGCCAACACTCTGACCACCTCATGTGAAGAGCCGATTCGCTGGAAATGACCTGATGCTGGGAATGACTGAAGGCAGGAGAAGGGGACAACAGAGGATGAGATGGTTGGATGGCACCACCGATTCAATGGACGTGATTTTGAGTAAGCTTCAGGAGATAGTGAAGGACAGGGAAGCCTGGCATGCTGCAGTCCACGGGGCTGCAAAGAGTTGGACACGACTGAATGTCTGAACGACAACCCATGGTTAAAGTGTTCAATGACAGAGTTAGGATCGGAACACAGTCTGGTTAGAAACCAAATCTAATCTTTCCAATCATGACTGCCTCCCACTTTAGCTTAAAATAAATATCAGTATTTACCAACTAAACTTAGCCAATGGATCTTCTTAAGACTCAAAAGAACAGGTAGGGGTGAGGGAAAATGCCCTCCCCTCCAAAGTCCTCATGTACAATACTGTCTTTGGTAAAAAGAAATCATTTATCTGCAGTTCCAGGCCCCCAATCCCTCATCTGAAACTCTTAGGGCCAAGTGTGTTCCAGAATTCGTAACTTTGGAATGCAGAAAGGTAGTATGGCACATATATTATCTATTACACTAATATCAAGTCAGACTGAGGGCTAGACACTGTAGTTAAACACAGTATCAGTTCTGGAGTGAAACAGAAGGATACTCATACTAAGCAGAAAAAATTATAAATACCCTCAAGTCAGTCCTAGTCATTTTGCCATCAAGTGAGTTTACCAAAACCTTTTGGTTTTAAGGATTTTAGGATTTTGGAATCACAGGTAATGGATTAAAAACATGTATTAAGTTACACACACAATATGCACACTCCACTCCATCACCACTCCAACAATGAAAACTGATTTTTAAAGTTCTTGATTACAGAAAAAAGAATCCTATTTTTACACCAACACCTTAAAAAAGACTACCCCTTGAAAAAAATACCTGAATTCATCTTCCTACTGAGGGATGCCAGATCATACAGAAGACATGGGTAAAGTGGTTTCTACCAACAGAGTAGGTTCCAGAAGCCTTTCTAAACCAGCCAATGGAATGAGGGCAGTTGGATTGTTTTGTCATGTGTCAAAGAATATGCAAACACAATCACTAAGTTGACTGGGGAAATATTATTTCAAGTTTATCAAAGGTATAAAAGATGAACAACCCAACACTGAGACACTAAAGAAATCACACACATCTAAATGAACAGGAAAGCAGGGAGGAGAGAACCACAGAGGTGGGTGTCAGCGATAGCTCCTCTACCAGCTGGGATCTCTGGGCCTCAGTTCCTTCAGGAGAAAAACACTAGTGCCCATTTCAGAGAGTTATCCTGAGAGCTGTATCGACCCGTGGGTATATGGTGTTTGGAACGTGTGTAGCACAGATACTGGCTGCTGTTCTGATCGTCTTAGGCTTCCTTGCGATTATGGAGAATGTCCTGGGAACTATTTACAATGGCGCCTTCATTTCTAGTCCCTCATGTGTGTTTTACTTTCATCTTGAAATTTCAGGCAAGGATAAGAGAAGAATGTGGAAGGCAAATCTGTTTCAAACAGAAACAGTCTATAAAGTACAAAATTAGAAGCAGAATATAAACTGGAGATTCTACAATGAGGGGGAACTCAGAAAGCTCTCCCTTTTGCAACAACATCCGAATAAGCCCACAAGCATGCAACTATCTAGTGGTCAATAGATACTTTGGCCAATCTATCCTAACAGCTAAATATTTTAGGAAGAAGAGCTAAATCTCCAAATTCCATACACTTTTAACTGGAAGGTGATGACAAGAATGAAATAGAATGACTGTATAAGCCTTTCTAAAATGAGCATTCAAAATTCTTATACTTCTCATGAAAAAAGAACAGACTCAGTAATTGGTCCTGATGTCTAATTACTTACAGAAATAACGGAATTGGATCTACCACTCTAATGAATCTAATGATAATCCCATATAACAAATCAAGTCTGGTTACATAAGGGTACTTTTATTTTTACAACCTCTTCAGAGCATTCTCAAGGGAATTACAATGTTTACAATTTAAATTTCTTCATGGGTGGATACCTAGTTTGCGTGTCATTTTGGTATGGGTAAATATAGGTAATTATTTGATAATTTACAAGTCTATAGGCCAAATGCACTGGATTTATGTTTTATTATTAAGAACTCTAGTACTAATATAAACCATTTTTCAGTGGGTGATTATTTGCTGGTCACCCATATACATGGATGGACCTTCCCACACTTATTTTCCCAGGCTATCTTTTAAAACTATAAATTTAACTTAGGATCCATAATATACGCAGAGTTCTATTAAACTCACTACTGTATTTACTCTCTTGGAATTAGCAAGGATGCTAATCACATCATGATGCCTTTTCATACAGATCCATAAAAGATGGAACATCAGGCATAAAAGCTGGTATTCTTATTTTTTGTTTTGGGAGGGGCTTTTTGGCTGCACCTTGAGGCTTGTGGGATCTTAGTTCCCCAAATAATTAAACCTCAGCCTGGCCCCGGCAGTCAACGTGCTGAATCCTAACCACTGGGCCACCAGGGAAGTCCCAATGGAAATCGTTTTAACTGGTCTGTTCTTAATTTGTTCCTTTATCCCTTTGCTAATAAATCTGAGACAAACGTTCTTACTAGAAAGCATACCAGAATCAGAAAACAAATGATCCTGTTCACTCATTTCAGCCTGGTCATCTGTGATTATTTTCTCTCATTTTCCAGACACCTTAAATTAATAATGAAAAGTGTCAACTTATTGTGAGGACTTAGGATGTTTAAGCCTATCTTTTTTATAAAAAAAGAGGAGCATTAATAAATTACATTTTCAGAAAACCATCATGTCAGTTCCCACATTTACAAAAACTCACAACATGCGCAGTAAATATTTCCCCAACCTTCAGTATAAATATCCAACAGTCTTCTCTATAAACCCATCCCCATCTATTTTCATATAATTACTTCCTTACATGTTTCTACTTTTGCATAACCCCATAAATAGATGAGGGAAAGAATACAGGCTCTGGGATCAAAAGACAGGATGCCAACTTTAGCCTCGAGACATACACTAGCAATCAAGAAGTCCTAAGATGTTTGTGTTTCAATAAATTCATCTGAGTTAATTTATAAAAATCAAACAACAATGTACGAATATTACAGCTGAATCCACTGAAAAACAGGATTACAGAAAAAAATTCTTCCATAGACAGTCCTTCTATAATCATAGAACACTTCCCCTTAGAAAATAGAAAACTTTCCGAGCGCTGTATCACCTCACAATACATTTTTCTACTAAGTTATATGCCAAGCAGTAAATATCTGTCTGGCGAAAGAAAACCATTTAACAAAAATGGTTAAAGGAATCATTCATCACTAACAAATCAATGAATTCCCTAAAGTGCTTTTAGAAATACATTCTACATTATAAATAGTATTTTTTTTGTAACGTAAAGCCTAAGATTGACTATCATGCAAGTACTTGTACTTACTTAGTGAAATGTGCTATTATAATGTAGTTTTGGAATATCTTCCTAAATAATCTAGGAAAATTCAAATTATGAAAAAAAAATTCAGGTGGTGTAATCTTCAAATTCCTTTTATAAAACTAAAGATTAAGAAAGATTATACAATAAGAAAAGTATATGTACAGACACATAAAATTTAGTTTTCATTTAAATAATGTGTCGTAAGTAACCAGGCTTACCAGTGTCATTGGCAGGCTCAGATGTGAGTGGTTTGGGAGCTGGTGTGTTTTTGGGTCTGGCAGCAACCTGAGATGGAGACGGCGTGTTGTCCCCATTGACTACATGTGGACAGCATGAGTTCTGTACTACAGTGTTTGCAGGTACGTGATTATCTATCCCATCAGTATCTTCAGCAGCCAACCTTCAAAAAAAGAGCCAAACAAAAAAGATATCTTACTTCAATGAATTAAAAACAATCACATAACTTTTCATCAGAAGTTTTGTAAGAATATTTACCAAGTTCTTAACACTGAAGCAAAATGATAAAGAGTAATGAACTAGAGAAATCTTGACTACTTTTTTTAAACATTTTATTTTTTACATTTCACATTTTATTACGTACTTAAAGTTTAAATTACTTTCAGTTCTAAGTGTATCCACACAGTAAATGTATATTGAGATATATAATCATACTGTCAAAATAAATTCAGTACCTCAAAGCAATGATCAAATTGTATATTTTAAATATTTAAGTCTAAGAATATTAGATTTATTTTTAAAATGTCTGGAAATATTTTCAAAAAGGTCATGAAACTTATAAAAATCAATTCCAAACTGTGAGTACTGAAAAGACCAAAAATGTCTTACAATATTGATCACAAGCTATTACCAGCACTAAAATAATGAGTACATGATGATTAGAGAAAGCTAAATATTATATTCCAGAGTTAGAAGACTTTACAGTGTATTCATTACTGCAAATAAATAAATATGTCTACAATTACAAAATCAAATATTTTAAATCTTATTGGCAGGGAGTTAGGCAATATCATGTTAGTAATCAGGAAAACTTTCCCAAATACACTGGTAACCCTGTATGTCTTCTCCACAGAGCACCCTTAATTTTTTTTTTCTTAATTTAAAAGAAAGAAAGAAATCAGAGCACATCTCAGTCCTGCCCCACCTCATCTATCTCTCTGATCTACTTCTCTCCAAGCTGTTCCTTGCCCACCTTGCAGTAGATATATTAGTATATCAATTTTATATGAAAATCATGCCAAAGAGTCTTCAAATGTTTATTACAAACTATTAGATACAGGGAGTAAAATTATAACGACTTACAAGATTATCAAAGAAAGATTAGATATACTCTAGAGTTAGAAGAATCTGCAGAGCAAAAGGCCTTCTCCAACGTCTCAGTGGTAAAGAATCTGACTGCAATGCAGGAGATGTAACAGATGTGGTTTTGATCCCTGGGTTGGCAAGATTCCCTGGAGGAGCAAACAGCAACCCACTCCAGTACCATTGTCTGAAAAATCCTACGGGCAGGGGAGTCTGGTGGGCTATATAGTTCACAGGGTCGCAAAGAATCAGACAGGACTGAGCACACACGAGCACGCACACAGAACAAAAACTAACGGGAAAGAATCAGTGTCCTTTTTTACTTGCTATTTCCTCTGCCTGGAATGCTCTTCCCTCAAATCTCTACATGGACAGCACATTTTCGGCCTTTTAATTGTAGCTTGAATGGCACTTCCACAGAGATGATTCTGCAACATTTCTCTTTATAAAGGGATCCTTTACATTCCTGTCACCCTGTCCTGTGTTTCAATGACTTCATAGCTCTTATCACTATCTCCAATTAGCTACTTTCTTTCCTCACTTGTCTACTATCTACCTCTATCCTGCCAGAACGAAAATTCCACAGGAACAGGACTGCTATTCTTCGCGCCCGGACTAGCGCCTGGCACCAAGCAGGCACTCAGCAAGTACTGGACGAATTAACGACACTTCCCCTTGTCACCTACATATTTGGGGTGAGATGTGTTCAGGAATTTGGGGCAGGTAAAGCTTTGAAAGGGCCTCCTAGGTGGCACAGGTGGTGGAGAACCTGCCTGCCCATGCAGGAAGACCTCCTGGAAAGAGGGCACGGCAACCCACTCCAGTATTCTTGTCTAGAGAATCCCCACGGACAGATGAGGCTGGCAGGCTACAGTCCATAAGGTCACACAGAGTCAGACATGACTGAGCCAACTTAGCAGGCACACAAAGCTTTGAAATTTCTCTCAAGTGAATCTGATTTGTACACCCTTCCCTAAGCCACTCAGCAAGGATCAGTGACCTGGGAGACTGAGTAAAAGAATGCAACTCAAGTTCTCCTGGTGCTGTAGAACTAAACTTTGATTCAAAATGTATTGCTATGTAATAAATAACATTAGTCTTTAGGTTAGTAGTGATTCAAGCTCCTTTAACCATTTAAAATTTCATTTCAAAAATTATAATTTTTGATACATACTTACATATATATATATGCACACACACATACACACTAGTGCATTTTAGTCTACCTAATTGCTGTATCCTTTCAGTTTGATTTCCGGTTCGGGACTGTAGAAGGCATAGGCTACCCACTCCAGTATTCTTGGGCTTCCCTTGTGGCTCAGCTGGTAAAGAATCCGCCTGCAATGTGGGAGACCTGGGTTCGATCCTTGGGTTGGGAAGATCCCCTGGAGAAGGGAAAGGCTACCCACTCCAGTATTCTGGCCCAGAGAATTCCATGGGATTGCAAAGAGCTGGACATGACTGAATGACTTTCACTTTTCAGTTCTGAATTTTCTCAATGTGAATTATCATGTGGATGCTAACTAAATACATTCATTTAAGCCAAATATATATTCAGAAGACATACTGATCTGTTCAACGGCTCTGTGAAGATCATTTAACAGCAATTTAGTAGCAATATTACTAACTGTAGATTAACAAAAGTCACACTTTGTCATATACCAGCATGCTTTTTCAAATCTATTTCACAGCAGTGTACTTTCAAATGTTCATTTGATTATAATTGATCTATTACATGCTTTAATTCTAATTCAAATTATTTCAAACAGAAAGTATCTATTATCATTGAATGTGAATCTATGGGAGTTGCTGAGATGGTAGGGTGACCTCTAAGGAGAGACCATAATCAGTGCAATATCTATCTTCTAGCAGTTACAGGAAGCTGCCAACTCAGACAGCAGTGAGATAACCATTTTTCCCACATCACCTGACTATTTACTGATAAAATGTGCCTAAATACAGATTTTTAAGAGTCATTTCCAATTAAAAAAAAAAAAGAATGAAGTTCTGACACTTCCTACAGCATGGATGAATCACATGCTAAGTAAAAGTCAGTGACAGGAGGTCATATATTGTACGACACTGTTTACAAGAAATGGCCAAAAGAGGCAAATCCACTGAGACAGAAGCTGAGTGGCTGGCAGGAGCTGGGAAAAAAGAGGGATGGAGAGAGAATGTCCCTGGGTATAGTGTCTTTTTGAGGGTGAAGAGAATGTTCTGAAATGAGACACTGGTGATGGTTACCCAATTCTGCTAACCTAAAAACCACTGAGATGTACACTGTACTCCAATAATGTATCTGTTACAGCTTTTTTTTTTTTTTAAAACCACTTTGATAAGAATTCAACCAAATAATATGTTTAGATATAAGCTTTTAAAGTCTATGGCAAACTCTAAACGAAGGTTAAAAACTTCATATATGGGAAATGTGGTGTTACTTTGCCACAAACACCAAAATAAAACATTCTACCTGGTGGTTGTCCTTGCTGAAGGTTCTCTGTCTTCATGTAAGGCATCACCATTTTGCTGTACTTCTACTGAATGACAAAAAAAAAGACACTATGTTTTTTACATACTTCTTGATTTTTTTTTTTCCTTCAAATTTTAAAAACCCAAAGTTAGCTTACTGGCTGGAGATGAGCTGCCGTTTGTTATGCTTTCTTGCTCAATCACCAGTCCATCAAGCACAACTGTTAATTCACCAGTTTGCACGACACCATTCTTGGTTTCCAAGGAAAGTTTTAATTGTTCTTTCACTTTTTCCACTAAGGGGGGGGGGGAAAGAAAAACTAATTTAAAAGCTTTTGTTACGTACAAAAA
Organism: Dama dama; assembly: GCF_033118175.1. Taxonomy (NCBI): domain Eukaryota; kingdom Metazoa; phylum Chordata; class Mammalia; order Artiodactyla; family Cervidae; genus Dama; species Dama dama. The sequence continues at coordinate 73,676,080 of NC_083701.1, forward strand.
TGCTTCAGAAATCAAAGCTATATATCAAGAATGACTCTAATTTAGTGCTTGATGGCTATGTGTGAAAGGAATTACTTGTGTTTTTATCTGTAGGCCCTTCTATACCACACCAGGATCACTTCCTTTCAGTTACTAGATGAGTAACTCCTTTCCTTTCACCACATACTTTCGAATCATCTCTAATTGTCCCTTTGCACAGTATAACGTTCAGAGAAAATACAAACATATCTGGATAACAAGTGCAATAATGTCCCAAACATGCTCTATGGCCCACAGTACAAGGTAAGACTTGTGGTTAAGGCAAACTTTCTGCAGGAGATTCAAGAGGGTTCCTTATTCCAGTTCAGGGACTTCTAGCTGTACTTTTAAGTAGTCAAATTACTTAAAGCCTCATCACAAATGGAGATCATAAAAGCATCAAACTAGGAACTATCATAAGGTCCAAATGCAAAGTCACAGAGAAAATTCCTAGCACCACGTCTGACACACAGTACATGCTTAATAAATGGCAATAGTTAACTATTTCTTTTTCATATAAGGCCAAATATTGATTCTTATTATTGGGATATCTAATTCTTACTAAATGCAAAGTTACTTTGCTTTAACTTCTATCTCACAGAATATATATCAAAAGTATTAGTGATTCCTTTATTATGCAAAACAAGTCCAGGTACTTCAATCTGATCTTCATTTTTAAAATTCAAACTATTTTTTTTTTAGATTATATCCTTAATTTTGGTTCCTCCTATATTTAACAAGATTTTTTTCCCATTTACCAAATATCTAGCACAAATACTTTAATTATCCAAGATAAGACAAACAAAAATCTGGAACCACTAATCATTACATAGGAATTCTTTGCAAAAAAAATTAAGGACCATGTAATACAGAGAGCCTTGTAGAAGACCTATCCCAACCATTTTCACCCCCGTAGGCCACATTTCCATTTCAAATCACAAAATCAACATTAATAAAACAGAAAAACTAGAGGAAATTTGAAAGTACCAAGGAAAAAACCCAAACCTGCAAAAGCATGAATTTCAGTTGTATCTAGATTCTAACAAACTATATCTGAATTAAACTATTGACCACCATCCTATTCATCTGCAATTTGGAGGCTTAGCTCTCATTCCTAAAATATTTAGCTAAGTAGATTCTTAGTAGCCTTTCACCCCATAATGGCCTATGTGTGAAAAGCAGCTAGAAAAGAGTGGACATATGTATACTGATTCAGTTGGCTATATGTCTGAAGCTAACATATAGCACTGTAAATCAACTATTCTTCAGTAACATCTTTTTTTTTTTAAGCCTTCCGAAATTCCTTTAAAGTGAGTCTCTTGATGGAAAATACTCTTTTTTAAAAATTTATTTTTTATTGAAGGATAATTGCTTTACAGAATTTGCTGTTTTCTGTCAAACCTCAACCAGAATCAGCCATAGGTACACACATATCCCCTCCCTCTTGAACCTCCTGCCGTCTCCCTCCCTCCCCACCCCACCCCTCTAGGTGATACAGAGCCCCTGTCTGAGTTTCCTGAGCCATGCAGCAAGTTCCCGTCGCCTGTCTCTTTTACACATGGTACTGTAAGTTTCCACGTTACTCTTCCCATATCTCACCCTCTCCTCCCCTCTCTCCACGTCCAGGAGTCTATTCTCTATGTCTGTTTCTCCACTGTTGCCCTGTAAATAAATTCTTCAGTATCATTTCTCTAGATTCAGTATATAGGCATTAGAATAGGATATTTATCTTTCTCTTTCTGACTTACTTCACTCCGTATAATAGATTCTAGGTTCATTCACCTCATTAGAACGGACTCAAATGCATTCCTTTTTATGGTTGAAGAATATTCCATTGTGTATATGTAACACAACTTCTTTATCCATTCATCTGTTGATGGACACCTAGGTTGCTTCCATGTTCTAGCTATTGTAAATAGTGCTGCAATGAACAATGGGATACATGTGTCTTTTCCATTTTGGCTTCCTCAGGGTATATGCCTAGGAGTAGGATTGCTGGGTCATTCAGTGATTTTATTCCTATTTTCAAGAAAGCTCCATACTGTCTTCCATAAGTGGCTATATCAATTTACATTCCCACCAACAATGCAAGTGTTCCCTTTTCTCCACACCCTCTCCAACATTTATTGTTTGTAGACTTTTTGATGGTGGTCATTCTGACCAGTGTGAGGTAATAACTCGTAGTTTTGATTTGCATTTCTCTAATAATGAGCGATGCTGAGCATCTTTTCACGTGTTTGTTATCCATCTGCATGTCTTCTTCGGAGAAATGTCTGTTTAGGTTTTTTCCCCACTTTTTGACTGGGCTGATTGTTTTTCTGGAACTGAGCTGTATGAGCTGCTTGTATATTGTGGAAATTAACCCTGTCAGTTGTTTCACTGGCTATTATTTTCTCCCATTCTGAGGGTTGTCTTTTCACCTTAGTTTCCTTTGCTGTGCAAAAGCTTCTAAGTTTAATCAGGCCCCACTTGTTTACTTTTGTTTCTATTTCTGTTACTCTAGGAGGTGGATCATAGAGGATCTTGCTTTGATTTACATCATCAAGTGTTCTGCCTATGTTTTCCTCTAAGAATTTTATAGTTTCCGGTCTTACATATAGGTCTTTTATCCATTCTCAGTTTACCTTTGTCTATGGTGTTAGGAAGTACTCTAATTTCATTCTTTTACATGTAGCTGTCCAGTTTTCCTAGCACCATTTATTGAAAAGGCTATCTTTGCCCCATTATATACCCTTTCCTCCTTTGTCAAAAATAAGGAACCCCATAGGGTTTTGGGTTTATTTCTGGGCTTTCTGTCTTGTTCCATTGGTCTACATTTCCGTTTTGTGCCAGTGCCATACTGTCTTGATGACTGTAGCTTTGTAGTACAGCCTGAAGTCAGGAAGGTTGATTCCTCCAGCTCCATTCTTCTTTCTCAAGACTGATTTGGCTATTCTGGGTCTTACTGTGTTTCCATATGAATTGTGAAATTTTTTGTACTAGTTCTGAGGAAAATGCCATTGGTAATTTGATAGAGATCGCATCGAATCTGTAGACTGCATTTGGTAGTACAGTCACTTTCACAGTACTGATTCTTCCTACCTAGTTCAGTTCAGTTCAGTCACTCAGTCGTGTCCAACTCTTTGCGACCCAATGAACCACAGCACGCCAGGCCTCCCTGTCCATCACCAACTCCTAGAGATTACTCAAAACTCATGTCCATCGAGTCAGTCATGCCATTCAACCATCTCATCCTCTATCGTCCCCTTCTCCTCCTGCCCCCAATCCCTCCCAGAATCAGGGTCTTTTCCAAAGAGTCAATTCTTCTCATTAGGTAGCCGAAGTATTGGAGTTTCAGCTTCAGCATCAGTCCTTCCAATGAACACCAAGACTGATCTCCTTTAGGATGGACTGGTTGGATCTCCTTGCAGTCCAAGGGACTCTCAAGAGTCTTCTCCAACACCACAGTTCAAAAGCATCAATTTTTTAGCACTCAGCTTTCTTCACAGTCCAACTCTCACATACATACATGACCAATGGAAAAACCATAGCCTTGATCAGATGGACCTTTGTTGGCAAAGTAATGTCTCTGCTTTTTAATGCTATCTAGGTTGGTCATAATTTTCCTTCCAAGGAGTAAGTGTCTTTTAATTTCATGTCTGCAATCACCATCTGCAGTGATTTTGGAGCTCAACAAAATAAAGTCTGACACTGTTTCCACTGTCTCCCCATCTACTTCCCATGAAGTGATGGGACCAGATGCCATGATCTTAGTTTTCTGAATGTTGAGCTTTAAGCCAACTTTTTCACTCTCCTCTTTCACTTTCATCAAGAGGCTTTTTAGTTTCTCTTTACTTTCTGCCATAAGTGTGGTGTCATCTGCATATCTGAGGTTATTGATATTTCTCCCAGCAATCTTGATTCCAGCTTGTATTTCTTCCAGCCCAGCGTTTCTCATGATGTACTCTGCATATAAGTTAAATAAGCCGGGTGACAATATACAGCCTTGATGTACTCCTTTTCCTATTTGGAACCAGTGTGTTGTTCCATGTCCAGTTCTAACTGTTGCTTCCTGACCTGCATATAGGTTTCTCAAGAGGTGGGTCAGGTGGTCTGGTATTCCCATCTCTTTCAGAATTTTCCACAGTTTATTGTGAGCCACACAGTCAAAGGCTTTGGTGTAGCCAGGAACATGGAAAATCTCTCCGTCTGTTTATGTCATCTTTGACTTTTTTCACTAGTGTCTTATAATTTTTTGTGTACAGCTCTTTTGTCTCCTTAGGTAAGTTTATTCCTAGATATTTAATTCTTTTTGTTGCAATGGTGAATGGGATTGATTCCTTAATTTCTCTTTCTGATTTTTCAGAAATGCAAGTGATTTTTGTGCATTGATTTTCTATTCTGCAACTTTCCTAAATTCACTGATTAGCTCTAGTAATTTTCTAATACTATCCTTAGAGTTTTCTATGTAGAGCACCATGTCATCTACAGTGAGAGCTTTACTTCTTCTTTTCTGATCTGGATTCCTTTTCTTTCTTTTTCTTCTCTGAGTGCTGTAGCTAGGACTTCCAAAATTATGTTGAATAAAAATGACAAAAATGGAGACCCTTGTCTTGTTCCTGATCTTAGGGGGAAATGCTTTCAGTTTTTCACCACTGAGAATAATGCTTGCTGTAGGCTTATCATATATGGCCTTTACTATGTTGAGGTAGATTCCTCCTATGCCCATTTTTTGAAGAGTTTTAATCATAAATGGATGCTGAATTTTGTCACACAATAGGTGCAGGGTTTTTCTGCACCTATTGAGATTATCATATGGTTTTTATCTTTCAATTTGTTAATATGGCATATCGTTTTTATCTTTCAATTTGTTAATATGGTGGATCACACTGATTATTTTGCGTATATTGAAGAATCCTTGCATCCCTGGAATAAACCTAACTTGATCATTGTGTATGAGCTATTTGATGTGTTGCTGAATTCTGTTTGCTAAAATTCTGTTGATGATTTTTGCATCTACGTTCATCAGTGATACTGCCTATAACTTTCTTTTTTTGTGTTGTCTTTGTCTGGTTTTGCTATCAGGATGATGGTGGTCTCACAAAATGAGTTTGAAAGTGTTCCTTCCTCTCCAATTTTTGAAAGAGTTTTAGAAGGATAGGCATTAGCTCTTCTTTAAATGTTTTGATAGAATTCTCCTATGAAGCCATCTGGTCCTGGGCTTTTGTTTTTTGGGCGATTTTTGATCACAGCTTCAATTTCAGTGCTTGCAATTGGGTTGTTGATAATTTTTATTTCTTCCTGGAAGACTGAACTTTTCTAAGAATCTGTCCGCTTCTTTCAGTTTATCTATTTTATTGCCATATAGCTGTTCATAATAGTCTCTTAAAATCCTTTTTATTTCTAAATTGTCTAGTGTAACCTCTCCTTTTTCATTTCTAATTTTGTTGATTTGATTCTTTTCTCTTTGTTTCTTGATGAGTCTGGCTAAAGGTTTTTGACTTTTGCTTATCTTCTCAAAGAACCAGCTTTAAGTTTTATTAATGTTTATTATTGCTTCTTTCATTACTTTTTCATTTATTTCTGCTCGGATCTTTATGATTTATTTCCAGCTACTAATTCTGGGGTTTTATTGTTCTCTTTTTTCCAGTTATTTCAAGTGTAAAGTTGTTTATTTGATATTTTTCTTGTTTCTTGAGGTAGAATTGTATTGCTATATACTTCCATTTTAGAACTGCTTTTGCTGCATCCCATAGGTTTTGAGTTGTCGTGTTTTCATTGTTTTGTTTCTGGAAATTTATTGATTTCCCTTTTGATTTCTTCAGTAATCTGTTGGTTATTTAGAAACATGTTGTTTAATCTCCATGTGTTTGTGTTTCTTACAATTTTTTTTCTTGTAACTGATATCTAGTCCCATAGCATTGTGGTCGGAGAAGATGCTTGATACGATTTCAATTTTCTTAAATTTACTGAGGTCTGATTTGTGACCCAAGATGTGGTCTATCTGGGAAAATGTTTGATGTGCACTTGAGAAGAAGGGGTATTCTTCTGCATTTGGATGGAATGTCCTGAAGATATCAGTAAGATCCATCTCATCTAATGTGTCATTTAACACTTGTGTTTCCTTATTTTTTGTTTTGATGATCTGTCCATTGGTGTGAATGGGGTGTTAAAGTCTCCTACTATTATTGTGTTACTGTCAATTTCTCCTTTAATGTCTGTCAGTGTTTGTCTTATGTATTGAGGTGCTGCTATGTTGGGTACATAGATATTTACAATTGTTATGTCTTCCTCTTGGATTGATCCTTTGATCATTATGTAGTGTCCTTCCTTATCTCTTGTAATCTTCATTTTAAGGTCTATTTTGTCTGATATGAGGATTGCTACTCCAGCTTTCTTTTGCTTCCCATCTGCATGGAATATATTTTTCCATCCTCTCACTTTCAGTCTATACATGTCTTTAGGTGTGATGTGGGTTTCCTGTAGACAGCATATATACAGGTCTTGTTTTTGTATCCATTCAGCCAGTCTGTGTCTTTTGGCTGGAGCATTTAATCCATTTACATTTAAAGTAATTATTGAAATATATGTTCCTACTGCCATTTTCTTAATTATTTGGGGTTGATTTTGTAATTTTTTCTTCTCATATTTCTTGACTATATAAGCTCCTTTAACATTTGTTGTAAAGCTCATTTGGTGGTACTGAATTCTCTTAACTTTTGCTTATCTGAAAAGTTTTTGTTCTGTTTTTATTTCTCCATTTTTAAAATTTCTCCACAATTTTGAATGAGATCCTTGCCAGGTACAGTAATCTTGGTTGTAGATTTTTCCCTTTCAGTACTTTAAATATATCCTGACATTCCCTTCTGGCCTGCAGAGTTTCTGCTGAAAGATCAGCTGTTAAGCACATGTGGTTTCCCTTGTATGTTACTTGTTGCTTCTCCCTTGCTGCTTATAATATTCTTTCTTTTTGTTCTTTGTTAGTTTGATTAGTATGTGTCTTGGCATGTTTCCCCTTGGGTTTATCCTGTATGGGACTCTGAACTTCTTGGACTTGATTGACTATATTTCCTTTTCCATGTTGAGAAACTTTTCAACTGTAATCTCTTCAAAAAATTTTCTCATACCCTTTCTTTTTCTCTTCTTCTTCTGGGACCCCTATTATTTGAATGCTAGTACGTTTGATATTGTTCCAGAGGTCTCTGAGACTATCCTCAGTTCTTTTCATTCTTTTTACTTTATTCTGCTCTTCAGAAGTTATTTCCACCATTTTATCTTCCAGCTCACTAATTCATTCTTCTGCTTCAGATATTCTGCTGTTGATTCCTTCTAGAGTATTTTTAATTTCAGTAATTGTGCTGTTTGTCTCTGTCCGTTTATTCTTTAATTCTTCTAGGTCTTTGTTAATTGATTCTTGCATTTTCTCCATTTTGTTTTCAAGGTTTTTGATCATCTTTATTACTGTTGTTCTGAATTCTTTTTCAGGTAGTTTGCCTATTTCCTCTTCATTTATTTGGACTTCTGTGTTTCTAGCTTGTTCCTTCATTTGCGTAGTGTTTCTCTGCCTTTTAATTATTTTTTTTTAACTTAATGTATTTGAGGGCTCCTTTTCCCAGGCTTCAAAGAAAGCTGAATTCTTTCCCTGAAGAAGGTTGAATTCTTTCTTCCTTTTGGTTTCTGCCCTCCTAAGTTTGGTCCAGTGGTTTGTGTAAGCTTCCTATAGGGTGTGATTTGTGCTTAGTTTTTGTTTCTTTGCTTTTCCTCTGATGGGCAAGGCTGAGTGAGGTGGTAATCCTGTCTGCTGATGATTGGGTTTGTATTCTTGTTTTGTTTGTTGTTTAGATGAGGCGTCCTGCACAGGGTGCTACTGGGACTTGGGTGATGCTGGGTCTTGTATTCAAGTGGTTTCGTTTGTGTGAGTTCTCACTATTTGATACTCCCTAGGGTTAGTTCTCTGGTTATCTAGGGTCGTGGAGTCAGTGCTCCCACTTCAAAGGCTCAGGGCTTGATCTCTGGTCAGGATGAAGCTTTTACAAGTGGTCTGTTATGACATTAAATAAGATTAAAACAAATATCCAAAAATGAGAAACCAAAGGTGAACCCCAGACAAATGGCAGTACAAAATCAGGCAAATAATAATTAAAATAATGGAATATACATATACATCCATGAGCAAAGTCAAAACAGTCCAGCAAAAATAAAGTACAGTAGACTGACCCAGCGAACAAAGGAAATCAAAAATTATATTTATCAGGTAAGAACAGAACTAACTAAAGCACAAACTGGAAAACAAAACTTAAGCAAGGTGTCAAGTGGGGAATAAAGCAATGAAAACAAAAGTAACAAATATGTTGAGAGGAAAGGAAAGAAAGAAAAGAAAGAAAGAATAGATATGCAAATTTAAAGACGTAGATAAAGATTTACATACATTAAAGATTAACTGCAAAGGGAAAAGAACAATAGGAAAGGCAAACAAAGGAATAAGTATAGAAAAAATATAATAGGTTTAAATTAAAATTATAAAAAAATGAAAAAAAAAAAAATGGAAGAAAAAAGGATAACTCCACAGAACTTCAAGAAAGCCCAAAGTAGAGGCAGAGGTTTATAACAATAAAAAGTGTGGCTGAATATACACATATACATATACTCCCAAAGATAAGAAACAGTCCAACAAAATTAAAGTACAATAGATTGACCCAGCGAACAAAGCAAACCAAAAATTATATTTACCAGAACAAAATTAACTAAAGCACAAGCTGGAAAACAAAACTAAAGCAAGGTGCCAATTGGGGAATAAAGCAATGAAAATAAAACTAACAAATATGTTGAGAGGAAAGGGGAGAGAGAAAAGAAAGAATAGATAGGCAAAATCAGATACAGGCAGATAAAGAAGACTTATATACGTTAAAGATTAACTGCAAGGGGAAAAGAACGGCAGGGAAATGAAACAAAGGAATAAATGTAGAAAAAATAACAGGCTTAAAAAATTAAAAATTAAAATTAAAAAAAGAGAAAGGAAGAATAAAAAAAAAAGAAAAGGAAAACCCCACAGAACTGCAAAAGCCCAACACAGAAGCAGAGGTTTATAACAATAAAAAATGTGACTGAGGAAAAAAAAAGAAAAGCTCAAAAGCTTAACTGGGTTTCCTATTGCCAGTCCTGCTAACACTCCTATTTTTCCCCTACTAACACTCTGGTTTTTCCCCCTCGTTTCTTCATCCTACCGAGTTTTGCATGGTTCTATATATTCTTTTCCGCTGGTCAGGTCCTCCTGTCGGCTCTCAGCTGGTGTTCTGCATGCACTTCTGTGTCTGAAGGTGTATTCCTGATGTATCTGTATAGAGAGATGTATGGCCAAGTCCACCTACTCTTCCGTCATCTTGTTCTCCTTCTCTCATCTTTTTGTTTTTAAACCTGTAAATGTTTGGATTCTCATCCTTGAAAGATTTCCTGGGTATGCCCACTTAGTATTGATAATATCTCTCCACTCTTTGAAGATATTTCTCTACTGTTTTATTCTACTACTATTAATTATGTTGTCTAATTTATAAATCTTCACAAATGACCTATTTTGCTCCACAGTTGCATTTTTTGGTCTTTGGTGTCACATATTTCACTTTGATGAAAGCATGATTTCTTTATCATCTTGCTCTGAATATCATGAATCATGGATTTATTTTTCACCAGTGTTCAAAAACCCTTCAGCCATTATCTCTTGAAATTATCTCCTCTACTCCACCCTCAAATCCAGGGCTCATGAAACTATATACCATAGGCCAAATCTAGCCCGTTACCTGTTTTTGTAAAATAAGGTTTTATTTGAATACAGCCATGTTCATTCATGTACATATTTTCGATGGCTGCTTTCCCACTACAACGGAAGAGCTAAATAGGTATAACAGAGATTACATGACCTGCAAAAACCAAATATTTACCATCTTGTCCTTTAGAGAAAATGTTTGCCAACCTCTGCTTATGGGTGGCTTTTTATAACTTGTAATCTTTGATGGTGAGTTCATTTTCTGATCTTAATGTCAGGGTAATCTTTGGGCTTTAGTACAGGCAGGGTCTGTTTCTTACTCTGTCAGTGGTGTGAAGACACCCCACTACAGGAGTCCAAGCTCAGCTCCCCAGCAGGCTGTCAGTCAAAACTGCTCAGCATCATCCACTAATATAACTCTAGCTCATAAGTTTTCTTTGCCTTTTTTTTTCTTCGAAGAAGGGCCTTGCAGACCACCCTTGCCTTTTTGCAAAACTCATCAAGGCCACAGAAAGCCGCCCTATTCAGGACCTAATTGTTCTGCAGTGGGAGGTTCTTTGCAACACTGAGCCTCTCACAATATAAACATGGAAGACTGGGATGTAACATTTATGAGTCATTAAACTGGGAGAACCATCACACAAATAATTCTCTCTACCTGTGTGTGGGGGGGTGGGATGGAATATGAGGGTATTATTCCATTATTGTATAAACAAACCAACTCTGACATTTCTGTTCACTCAGTACATAATGCACAGTATGTGTCAGATACTGCACTGGGAAAGCAGGACAAACCTGGATCAACTCAAAGCAAACCTCTTTCCTACCATCACTCCACTAATTTCCTTCAACAGATTTACCACCAGAATTGGAAGCGGGAGCCCACCTCCCCAGCTGAACTGAAGTCTCCAAGAGACTTCTAATTCAGTGGTGTGTCCTCAGTATTTGACAAAAGGTAGGCGCTTAATAAAGTTTAAAATCAACTATTAAGATAGGGCTGTCCTCAGGAAACTTGCAAGGCAGTAGCGGATTTTTCTTCCTACCTCCTAGACACTTTCTTAGTCTTATTCACTGACTGGCTGCTCTGGGTCTTCACTGCTGCACTCGGGCTTTCTCTGGCCATGGCGAGCAGGGCCTACCCTTCCTTGCGGCGCATGGGCTCCCCCTGTGACGGAGCGCAGGCTACAGGCCCTCAGGCTTCAGGAGCTGCAGCACGCAGGCTCGGTATTTGCGGCATGGGGACTCTAGGATGCACAGGCTTCAGGAGCTGTGGCACAAGGGCTGGTGCAGGGGCTTAGCTGCTCCACGGCACGTGGGATCTTCTCAGACCAAGGATGGAACCCGTGTCTCCTGCTATGGCAGGTGGATTCCCATCTGCTGCAGCACCAGGAAGTCCTCTTCCTTAGTTTTGATTGGGCAAAAGATCAGTCTTTCACCATGGACTTGTCAAAAACATATACTCTTTCTGTACCACAGAAAACAAGAGACCTTCAGAAGTCGCAGTCTTCACAGAATTTCACAGAATTAGATGGGAGCTCACAGTCACATTCTGAAGCTGTTTTCTAAAAGTGCTTGCACATAGTATTATCTATTGCAAAGGAACAAATTATCCTAAAATTCAGTCACTTAAAATAACCACAGCCACTTAATATTGTTCATAGTTTCTGTGGGCCAGGAGTTTGGGAGGGGTGGGAAACTGCCTAAAAGGCAACTCATGCACAGAGCTGACAAGCTGGCATTGATGAAGCCGCCTCAGTTTCCTCTCCACTTGGGCCCCTCCACGGACTTGTCGACAGTCTTCACAGTGGTGACTTGTTTCCTGGAGTGAGTCATCTAAGAGACCAGGGCAAAAGCTGAAATCTCTTCACTGATCAAGTCTTGGAGGTCATATACCATTACTTCTGCATATTCTATATTTCACACAGACCACCTCTGTTTCAATGTGGGATGGGACTACAGAAATGTATGAAATAGAAGACAGGAATATATAAGGGCCACTTTGGAAGCTGGCCAACATGCACATAAATAAGATAACAGGATTTTAGAAAAGAATGAGTGCATTAGGTTACAAAAGCTTATAAGGAACAGTATCAAGAATAACCAGGTTTTCTGAATTCTAAGTCTTTCCATCACATCACAGTATGAGCTAGTGTACTAGGTTCCCAGCTCCTATTATGTAACAAAATAATTTCAGAATTTATGAAAAAAAATTAAAGTAAAAATAAAGCTAAAATGTGGAAGAAAATGGATAATTATTAAATATAAGTACTGGAAGGGATCCCTTGAGCTTAGTAATAAAGGAAAATGAATAAACTTTAATGACTGAAATAATATTAAACTTCTATAAATAAAAACTGGGAACAAAAAATAAGGAGGTAAATGATTAGCTTGGAGAAAAAAAGAGCTTTCACAAATTGGTGAGGAATAAAAGGAACAAACCAGCAAAAAAAAAAAAGTAGTAAGAAAATGACAATCACAAATGATGAAATATGATTGATCAATAAAATCTGACTTAATTAAAAGTTAAAGAAATGTTCTGGTAAGAAAAATATTCATCTTTTTAATCTATTAGTATGGCAAATATTTCCAAATGGGCACTCTCATGTGCTACATTTTATGTACAAATTATTTTAAGTTTTAGGGAAAGCAACTAGACAGCCATGCATGGCTAAGAGGCTTAATACTATTTTCCCTTCCACTAAGTAATTTCAGTCCTAAAAATCCTTCTTAAGACTAGAAACACATGTATCACCAGTAATAAAAATATTGTTTGTTCAAAACCTTGGCTTAAAATATCTCAGGTTGTTCTGATACTAAGTGAATTTTAAAAGAAGAACTTAAGACTTAGTAGACTAAACAAATAACTAGCTTTAACCAAGTAAATAAGGCTAAAAACAAAATGTTTTAATAAATTCGACTATGCTCTGTCTTCTACAATAAATGACACATTCTTCAGCTTTGTTTCTCTATCATTCAATGTAAAGAGATAATTTTCACTGTAAATCATTTTGGACGTATTCAATTTGAAGTGATCTTAATGGATTTCAAAATACTTTTGTTGATAAAAGCTACTAACACCATGGAAAACAAAAAACAGTGCAATTCCAGTGTTTAAAAGGCAGCTACCTGACTCCTCTCTGGAGTGTTTCAAGTGGCTCTGACAGTTTCAAAACTGAAATATAAAATGAAATTCTGTCCAATCTAGGAGTTAGTTACACTACTCTTACACTGGTCACCCATGAATATAATGACAAAGATTTTCTCCTTGCCCAAATTCAAGTAAGGCTCCTCTGAGCTGTCTTCTCGACTAAGCCTCAACCTTGGCTATATAAAAACAAGCACAAAAGATTTTATCCACCCAACTCTTCCCCAAATGAAAAGACTTTAACAAACAGTAACATAGTTTTAACAATTCAAGGAGACGCTAGACTCCAGCCTGCCTTGAAAGAATTTACTGTTTGCTCCAGGCAACACCTGAGGTAGGCCACCCTTTCCAAGAGGTTTGACTAAAAAGGGCTCACAATGGTGGATCCTTTCTTTGTCCCTTTAAGATGTGTGTGTGTCCACTATTCAGAAGTGTCTTTCTCAAGGGCCGGAAAGCTATTCCTCTAAAATGTAATCATCAGGAAGGATGGCATCTCAGGCTTCATGGGAGAATAGAATTCTAAGTAGTTGAGAAAGTTGGCCTAATTACATTTACACTGATGAATTCTTTGTAATTTTTCACTTCCCTGACTCCACTTAGTTTCCACTCACCCCTTTTTCTACTCCCCTATTCTCCCTTTGAAATGCCTGATTACCTCTATATAAATTGAAGATTTATATCAGGGGCTTCCCTGATAGCTCAGTTGGTAAAGAATCCACCTGCAATGCAGGAGATCCCAGTTCGATTCCTGGGTCAGGAAGATCCACTGGAGACGGCTACCCACTTCCAGTGTTGCTAGGCTTCCCTGGTGGCTTAGCTGGTAAAGAATCCACCTGTAATGCGGGAGACCAGGGTTCGATCCCTGGTTTGGGAAGATCCACTGGTGAAGGGAACAGCTACCCACTCGAATATTCTGGCCTGGAGAATTTAATGGACTGTATAGTCCATGGGGTCACAAAGACTCGGACACGACTGAGCAACTTTCACTTTCACAATTGAAGATGAGTTCAGCTCGAGCTGGAACTTCTTCCTTATTGCAAAGGTGTATTACTGACTAAAATATATCCTTACCACTAGTGTCTGGCTTTAACTTTGACAACAGATTTTTCCTTTGCAATTTAAGAAATAGTAGGTTTGAGAGGAAGGTTCAGTAGGAACAGTAGGAATAGTAGGTTTGAGAGAGAGTAAACAATCTACCTGCTGACACAGGAGATGTGGGCTCGATCCCTGGGTCGGGAAGATCCCCTGCAGAAGGAAATGGCAACCCACTCCAGTACTCCTGCCAAGGAAATGCCATGCACGGAGGAGCCTGAGGGCTACAGTCCATGGGGTCACAGAGGGCTGGACACAACTTAGCAACTAGACAGCAGCATGGCTGACCAACAGTTCATATTACACCATGAAGGCTGAAGAAGTAAATACCTTCAAAAATAGATTAAAAAGAAAACTATTCAAATGAATTAACCCTTGGCTCTACCCCAAATATATCAGGAGAACGGATACATAAAAACATGAACTTGTGAGAAGAAAATGTCAAGGCCCTGAGCACAGGAAGAAAAGAGGGACAATGTTCAAGTGCTAAACCAAGAGGCTGAATTAAAGGCAACCAAGGATTTTATCAACTATAAGTATATCTGTACATTCCACAAGGTTGTCTAGAACCATATTAGTTTTCTATTACTTCTATTTAAAATTAAGCAGCTAAGAATAAGAAAATCTGTACTCTAGTTCAAAATCTGCGATTATTTCCATTCTTGACCAATTCACTTCTGCTTAGTCACTCGGTCGTGTCTGACTCTTTGTGACCCCACAACTGTAGCCCGCCAGGTTCCTCTGTCCATGGAATTCTCCAGGCAAGAAAGCTGAAGTGGGTGGCCTTTCCCTTCTCCAGGGGATCTTCCCAACCCAGGGATCGAATCCATGTCTCTCACATTGCAGGCAGATTCTTTACTGTCTGAGCCACCATGGAAGCCCCCAAGCAATTAATTTAGGTTAATTTACTTAATCTACAGAATGAGTGACTGGGATTAATGCTCACAGGTTTCTCCTGCATTTAAGGCACTATGATTCAATAACATTTTTAATTTTTGAAGTTAATTTACTCATTTACTTCCCTTTTTGTTATAAGCTAAGTTGTGTCCCCCTCCTCCAACCCCATCCCATTCATACGTTTAAGCCCTAACCTCTGGTACCTCAGAAGGTGACTTTTTTATTTGGAAGATCTCTAAAGAGGTAATTAAGTTAAAATGAGATCAGCAGGGTAGTCCTAATCCAATGCAACTGCTGTCCTTTCAAGAAAAGGAAACTGGACACAGATATGCCTGGCGTGCTGCAGTCCATGGGGTCTCAAAGAGTCGGACACAACTGAGCAACTGAACTGATGCACATACATAGGGAAAATCACATAAAGATGTAAGGTAAAGATGGCTAGTCACAAGCCAAGAAAAGAGTCCTCTGAAGTAACCAACCCTGTCAACCTCTTGATCTCAGACTTCTATCCTCCAGAACTATGAGAGAGTACATTGCTTTTGTTTAGGCTACCCAGTCTGTGGTGTTTTGCTATGGCAGCCCTGGAAAACTAATACACCTTTCAATTATAAAAAAAAAATTTAAAAAAACACTGACTGCCTAGGGTGTACACAATGTTCCTACTATAATTTCTGAAACCTCTGACTTCAGACATGCAAGAATGTTTTTGTTTTTCCTCTGAGAACATTCTGCCTAATTAAATAATAAGAGATAATTTTAAATATATCCAATTTATAAGAGTTTCATTTCCAAGTATATAGACATTACAACCTTCCCACAAAATCACTTTGGCAGATAAACATTATAATCTTTCTGTAGAGAATAATTACAATCTTTATAGGAAGGTTCAGTACAGCCTAATGTAACAGATTTGGAAACAATCTAAATGGCAACAGTAGGAACATGGTTTAAAAATTATGGTTTGCGGTAAAATATTATGAAACTACTAAAATTAGCTTTCAAAGAATACCAATGAATTACACAGAGAAATGCACAAGATATATAACATTGAGAGTTAAGCAGAATATGAAGGTGAATATGATCCCAATTATTATACATGTACACATGTAGACAAAATTCACCAAAATATCAGCACTCATTATCTCTAGGCTGTGAGATTATGAGAAAAAAACCACTGTACTAGAAAAGAGGTCCTCTGTAAAGCTTAATCCAGAGTAGAAACAGCATATAAATAGGTGAAACCAAATAGTCAATTCTGAAATAATACAGGTAAATTGAGAGGTGTTACATATTTATACCAATAATGCCACAGAGCTGGGGGTAAAGTACAAATCCAGCTACCATCAGACCAAGCAACATACGTTTGCATACAAGACCTACTACTTATCCCTGTCACAAAGATGAATTGAATGACCAAAAGCCATAACATAACAGAGGATTAAACTTTCAATGCTTAAGAGATTTTTTTTTTTTAATCACTACACATAAACATTGAGGCTTCCCAGGTGGCACTGGTGGTAAAGAATCCGCCAACAGGAGACACGGGTTCAATCCCTGGGTCAGGAAGATGCTCTGGAGAAGGGCATGGCAACCCACTCCAGTATTCTTGCCTGGAGAATATCACGGACAGAGAAGCCTGGTGGGCTACAGTCCATGGGGGTCCCAAAGAGTCAGACATGACTGAAGTGACTTAGCACGCACTCATACATAAAAATAAGTGTGGCTTTTACATTTTCTTAACTCATAACTCCTCATGTCCAAATACTATACTAAAAACAGATTTTTCAGTTAATATGAATTTTTTGTTAAAAACAGAATTTTTTTAAAAAATTAACATTTTAAAAATAAGCATTTTAGCACATTTGTCAGGAATAAGAAAATTTCTAAGGAACTAAGACGATGAACATAAAGATTTACAGTTGTATTTGAGTGAACTATTAGAAACTGCCTAAACATCAAATAATAAGAAACCAGTTAAATCATCCAGTTTTTAATACTCTTTGGATCACACAATATTTTGAGAATTTCATAAAAGCAATTTCTCGGAATTAGAGGTAACAAGTATATACACCCAAATTTTCGTATACCATGATAGAAAGTTTACAATAATTAAACTACTTTTAAGAATTCTTATGCTAGAAAAATTTTATGTAATGGAAACATAATGTTCATATTATATTCTTAAATGAAAAAAGAAGAGGATAAACCAATAGATACAAAGAAGGAAAAAAATGTGTCTATAGTTATCTCTGGATAGTAAAAATTACAGATAATTTTTATATTCCTCTGTGATTTTCTATAGACTCCATATTTTCAAAACATGAACTAGATAATGAAAAAAGAAAATTAAAGGGTCAGAATCTATTTTGTACAGACAAAATTGTTATTAGCTAAGAAACAAAGAGTAGGCTCAGATAATGATCAGTTTTCAAGCCTTTGAATATAAAATAAATCACTGATGATCACTGATAAAAGGGTATATTCACAGACGACTGGGGTTATTTTGTATTTCTCTTGGATAGAGAAATGCCAGTGTACATATTTCGTATTTCAAATGATGTTATAAATTTTTAAAAAGTTATAGGTAATAAATGAATCTCTCCTTTTATAAATACAAAACTTTTTTTTTTTTTGGCTTTTAGACTTCAGGATATTTTAAGAATGTCTAAAGTAAAATTAAAACAAAAACAAAGATTAGAACAAAAAACTTACATTTTCTATTGTGTATTAACAGAGCTTGTTTCAAATCCACTGTTGCTCTTCCTAACAAAGCATCTGCTTTTATAGTATGATGACTCCAAACTCGAAATTCCAATGTAGACTGTGGGGTCACATTTCTGTAAGGGTAAAATTTTAACAAAAATACAGGAGAATACATTTACTTCAATAATTTTCAAAAAGTCATGAATTCAGCTTATTTAAGGAAAAAATACTGCATGAAACAGTAAACTAGCTGAATTATAAATAAAAACATTTATTTTCAAGTGCATTAGGAATTCAATATCTAAACAATTTCTGTAATTGACAAACCAAAACACCAGCAATACATCAAAAGTCTTATTAAGGCTTCACACTAACATTAATTCTACTTGAACAAATATCTAAACATTTAAGATAGCTGACTGCATTAGTTATAATATTTTTACTATACATAAATTTCTAACACATGTATTTCAGAAATGCCAAATGGTTTTCTGCTCTATTTATTTTTACAATAAGAGAAAATATGATTATATGGAAAAAGTTTGTAAAACAAAAGCAAGAATTATTATGCTTCATTTCTAAAGAAAATAAAATTAACCAAAACTTTTTTCACATTTAAAATTGTCTAGTAACACTAAAATATAGAATTCTCTACTTCGAAGTTATCTCACCAAAATAACAGCAACAAATCACCAAAAAACCCCACCACCAGAAAAATATTCCCAAAACAATACTCTCTTGAAAAGTTTGCATTCTTTACACCAGATACTTACACAGTTAGCTGTTCGTCCCATTTTGGATTAGAAGAACTACTGGATTTTGCTGTTTTCTTACTTTCTCCATCTGCAGCTACTTCTGTATATATTGCTGTTCCAAACCAGTTCTTTTTTCTTTTTAGTTTGGCACTAGAAACTAACAAGAAGCATGATAACCACTAGTGAATATATTTAGCCACAAAGTGTGTGTGCTAAGTCGCTTCAGTTGTGTCCTACTCTTTGGGACTTCCCAGGTGGCGCTAGTGGTAAAGAACCTGACTGCCAACGCAGGAGACCTGAGTTCGATCCCTTGGTTGGGGAGATTCCCTGGAGGAGGGCATGGCAACCCACTTCAGTATTCCTGCCTGGAGAATTCCACGGACACAGCAGCCTGGCGGGCTACAGTCCATGGGGTCACAAAGAGTCAGACGCAACTGAAGAGACTTAGCACACAAAATAGTATAAATCAATACAAATGGAACTGTGCTTCTTGAGCAACTCAAACTCTTTTTGCTGGCAAGACGAAGAAACAATACAAAAGGGCTACTGTTAATGCCTGAGAACCATTTGACTTTAAGTAGTTTTACTGAAATATAATATAGCATATAATTCACCCATTTAAACTGCACAATAGTTTTACTATATT
Organism: Dama dama; assembly: GCF_033118175.1. Classification (NCBI taxonomy): domain Eukaryota; kingdom Metazoa; phylum Chordata; class Mammalia; order Artiodactyla; family Cervidae; genus Dama; species Dama dama. Next base: position 73,695,075 of record NC_083701.1, read on the forward strand.
CACAGGAGTTGTGCAACCATCACCACAAGCAATTTAACATACATTTATTACCCCTAAAAGAAACCTCATACCATTAAGCAGTCACCCTTCTATTCCATCCCACCTCCTCCTCCCCACCAGCCCTAGGCAACGACTCATCTACTCTCTGTCTCTATAGATTTGCCTGTTCTAAACATTTCAAATAATGGATTTAGATTCAAATAACATGGTCTTTTGTGACTGCCTTCTTTCACTTAGCATTCTAACTTCATCCAAGTTGTAGCATACATGAGTATTTTCATTCATTTTATTTACACATAATATCTCACTGCATAGGCATACCACTTTTTATTTATCCATTCAGCAGCTGATAGACATTTGGGTTGTTTTCACTTTTTGGCTACTCTGCATAAAATACTGCTATAAACATTCGCTTAGAAGGTTTTGTGTAGACGTCTGTTTTCATTTCTCTTACCTAGCAGTGGAATTGCTGGGGCTTCCCAGGTGGCTTTAGTGGTGAAGAACCCGCCTGGTAATGCAGCTTTACTAAAAGACACAGGTTTGATCCCTGAGTTGGGACGGTCCCCTGGAGAAGGGCATGGCAACCCACTCCAGTATTCTTGCTGGAGATCCCATGGACAGAGGAGCCTGGCGGGCTACAGTCCATAGGGCTGCAGAGTCAGACACGACTGAAGTGACTTAGCGTGCATGCACACAGGCTAACTCTGTTGAATAACGGCTAGACTATTTCCCACAGTGGCTGTACCACTTTACACACTCAGCAATGTAAGAGTTCTGATTTCTCCAAATCCTTGCTAATTCTAAGCTGCCTCCAGCATTAAGAGAAAGGTAAGTGTCTTCACAGCTGTAAGACCTCCTCAGACAGCCATTTTGCTTTTTAGCATTTCTTTTCCATGGGGATGGTCTTAGTCCCTGTTTCATGTACAATGTCACGAACCTCCATCCATAGTTCATCAGGCACTCTGTCTATCAGATCTGGTCCCTTAAATCTATTCCTCACTTCCACTGTATAATCATAGGGGATTTGATTTAGGTCATACCTGAATGGTCATAGTGGTTTTCCCTACTTTCTTCAATTTAAGTCTGAAGTTGGCAATAAGGAGTTCATGATCTGAGCCACAGTCAGCTCCCGGTCTTGTTTTTGCTGACTGTATAGAGCTTCTCCATCTTTGGCTGCAAAGAATATAATCAATCTGATTTCAGTGTTGACCATCTGGTGATGTCCATGTGTAGAGTCTTCTCTTGTGTTGCTGGAAGAGGGTGTTTGCTATGACCAGTGTGTTCTCTTGGCAAAACTCTATTAGCCTTTGCCCTGCTTCATTCTGTACTCCAAGGCCAAATTTGCCTGTTACTCCAGGTATCTCTTGACTTCCTACTTTTGCATTCCAGTCCCCTATAATGAAAAGGACATCTTTTTTGGGTGTTAGTTCTAAAAGGTCTTGTAGGTCTTCATAGAACCGTTCAACTTCAGCTTCTTCAGCATTACTGGTTGGGGCATAGGCTTGGATTACCATGATATTGAATGGTTTGCCTTGGAAATGAACAGAGATCATTCTGTCGTTTTTGAGACTGCATCCAAGTATTGCATTTCAGTCTCTTTTGTTGACTATGATGGCTACTCCATTTCTTCTAAGGGATTCCTGCCCACAGTAGTAGATATAATGGTCATCTGAGTTAAATTCACCCATTCCAGTCCACTTTAGTTCACTGATTCCTACAATGTTGACATTCACTCTTGCCATCTCCTGTTTGACCACTCCCAATTTGCCTTGATTCACGGACCTAACATTCCAGGTTCGTATGCAATATTGCTCTTTACAGCATTGGACCTTGCTTGCTTTTATCACCAGTCACATCCACAACTGGGTATTGTTTTTGCTTTGGCTCCATCCCTTCATTCTTTCTGGAGTTATTTCTCCACTGATCTCCAGTAGTATATTGGGCACCCACTGACCTGGGGAGTTCCTCTTTCAGCATCCTATCATTTTGCCTTTTCACACTGTTCATGGGGTTCTCAAGGCAAGAATACTGAAGTGGTTTGCCATTCCCTTCTCCAGTGGAAAACATTCTGTCAGACCTCTCCACCATGACCTGTCCGTCTTGGGTGGCCCCACATGGCGTGGCTTAGTTTCGCTTATTTGACTTGTATGCCGAGTACATCCTGAGAAACGCTGGGCTGGAAGAAGCACAGGCTTGCCGGGAGCCGCTGTGGGAGAGCCCACCCATGACGAGGTCGGGAGAAGACCTGACACGCAAGGCCGTTCAGGACACAAGGGACCCTCCAGGTTGGCCTCGGCCTCTACCCCACCCTGTATCCTCCCCCCTTTTTCTGCTGTTGTTCTTGTTCGCCCTGCTGCAGATTCTTGTGTTGCCTGCCAAGAGCTCTCCTGCTCCTCTTTCATTGAATAAAGACCAACTTAAAACCCTAATTAATAAATCTCCTAGACGCTGATACCCTATGAAGGGGCCAAAGATGAAGGAACTGCTTCAATTCAAACCCTTTTGCTGGCACTCTGGCTTGTTTGGCATATGTGTGCTCCTATTGCAAAGAATGCTCATGATTGTTCTAAGCATCCTAAGCACAGTACGCTAACAGAAGAAACCATTAAGCATAGGTCCCTCCGCGGGGTGAGAAAGGCTCCACAAATAAAATAGCCACAAATGTGCCTAATAAAAAATACTTTAGATAGAGATTAGCTGGTGACTTCTTGCAGGTACTTAACTTTTAGACTAAGCCTGTTTTGTGCTATATCTGCTGTTTTTGCAATCCTTTGGGTTTCTGTTCCGTAAAAATGTAATCCTATCTAGTTCCCATGGAGATGACACCGAATAGAAACAAAATAGATTAACCACAGGAAACACAGGGTTAGCTACTGAAGTTGCTTAAAGTTACACCAGGGGCAAGCCATAAATTGTCAACAGGCCTGAAAGCCGAAAGATATTATACACAGAGATTAACCATAAAAAAGGCCCTAATAGGCACAGAGCCCTTTGGGGGGTGAGGAAGCCCTATTAGAGAATACAAAAAATATTGTTTTAAAAGTGGTTATTGGATCAACGTTTGATTGCTGTTAATGTGCTGAGGTTGTGCAGTGGAAACTACTGTTAATATAGTTAAAAATCTAGAAAAATAAGAGTTTAGCCCTAGTGTAAAAACAATAAGATAATTGTTAATTTTAACCAAGGGTGCTAAAACAGAGGCTGCCTCACCGGAGCTGCAGAGTCTTTGTGTGCTAAACTTTTTAGATAAATTTAGCTGAGAACTTCTGCAAAAAGACTGACCTTTGTGTTAACAGGATTGTATTCATACTATGTTGCAACCTGCTGTACCATGAGACTGCCACTTTTCTGCTTTCTGCTAAGCTCAATGCCAAAAGATAATGTACAAAAAATCTATGGAAAAGACTCTCATAAACAAAAAGTATACAGAGAACATCTGGTTTCCTGAAGGATAAGCTGATGTAATGTTAAACTAAGTCTGTGTGCTTATCTCCCTTTAGAAATGTTCCAACTTAGGGTATAAAGGCTACTGTGAAAAATAAAGTGCGGGCCAGACTCTGCTGCACACGCCGGTCTGTTCTCTCTCTCTCTCTTCTCTCTTACTCGCCAACGCCGTTCATTCTGAGGGTACCCCTAGATCCTGCTGGGGCTGGACCCTAGCTCAAGCTGGAATCAAGATTGCTGGGAGAAATATCAAAAACCTCAGATATGCAGGTGATACCACCCTTGTGGCAGAAAGTGAAGAGGAACTAAAAAGCCTCTTGATGAAAGTGAAAGAGGAGAGTGAAAAAGTTGGCTTAAAGCTCAACATGCAGAAAACTAAGATCATGGCATCTGGTCCCATCACTTCATGGGAAATAGATGGGGAGACAGTGGAAACAGTGTCAGACTTTATTTTTGGGGGCTCCAAAATCACTGCAGATGGTGACTGCAGACATGAAATTAAAAAACGCTTACTCCTTGGAAGGAAAGTTATGACCAACCTAGATAGCATATTAAAAATCAGAGACATTACTTTGCCAACACAAGTTCGTCTAGTCAAGGCTATGGTTTTTCCATTGGTCATGTATGGATGTGAGAGTTGGACTGTAAAGAAAGCTGAGCACCAAAGAATTGATGCTTTTGAACTGTGGTGTTGGAGAAGACTCTTGAGAGTCCCTTGGACTGCAAGGAGATCCAACCAGTCCATCCTAAAGGAGATCAATCCTGGGTGTTCATTGGAAGGACTAAGCTGAAACTCCAATACTTTGGCCACCTCATGTGAAGAGTTGACTCACTGGAAAAGACCCCGATGCTGGGAGAGATTGGGGGCAGGAGGAGAAGGGGACGACAGAGGATGAGATGGCTGGATGGCATCACCAACTCAATGGACATGAGTTTGAGTAATCTCCGGGAGTTGGTGATGGATAGGGAGGCCTGGCGTGCTGAGATTCATGGGGTCGCAAAGAGTCGGACACGACTGAGCGACTGAACTGAACTGAAGTGTCTTCAGATTCAATATATCTATTAACCTCTCTGTGAGGTAGTATTCATAACTTACCCATCTGAAATTATACAAACACTGGCAATTTTTTAAAAAAATGCTTTCCCTAGAAAGTAGGTTTCAAAAAAAGGAGGTTATCTGCCTTTTCAAAGATAAATTCTGAAATCAAAATAGAAGTTAATGATACCTCTCTACAGAAAGTGAATTTGAAAGTGAATTTATCTGATTTGGAGGAAGACTTGTTTAATTTAGGCTAAATATCTGATTTTTAAATAACTTTTAAAACTAGTAATTCAAATGGGGAATACATAATTTCAGGGCAAAGTACTGACTACCAAGTAGTAATAAGAATTTATCAAGATCTTTTCTGCAGTCAATCACCTGTGAACACTGAGTCAGAGACAAGGAGGGAAAGCCATCTCCATGTTAATGTGAACACAAGCTGACGCAAGCTTGCCTTCTACAGCGAGGGAACAGCAATGTCAATCAGTAGCCACAGAGACATGACACGGAAAACGCTGCAGCAGCAGCAGACTACTGAAACACAGTAGTCCTCAACTCAGAGCTGAAGCAAAGGAAGAGGCTCAAAGGAGACACTGTGCGTGTACACCAGCAACGTAAAACATTCAGAAAGAGTTACATGTTACCTCTGAAGTGTTACTATCAGGGTGATGGCAAGACTCACTTTCATCCTCCTCTGTTCCAAACTGCTCTAAACCCTATATCACTGAGTGATACAGAAGGAACAGATCTCTCCCTAGACATCCCCCAACCACAGTTCTTCACTCCAGATGAAAGTCATTTCTTCAGTACATGCTGGATTTATCTGTGTACTGAAAGAAGAGAAAGGCAGTACTGGATGGTGTTAACAGCACAAGACATCTTTTCAACAAATGGTGCACAGACAACTGGACATCCACATGCGAATAAATAAATGTAAACACAGATCTTATATCCTTTATAGAAATTAACTCAAAATGTATCACAGACCTAAAGGCAAAACACAAAACAATAAAACTCATAGAAGATAAAACAGGAAAACCTTTAGGTGACTTTAGGTGTGGTGACAGATGTCTATTTAGAAATGACACCAAAGGTACGGTCCTTCAAAGATATAACTTACAAGTAGCATGTAATTAAAATTTAAAGCTGCGCTCTGAATGACAATGTCAAGAGAATGAAAAGGCAAGCCACAGAAAGGGAGAAAATACCTGCAAAAGACATGTCTGATGAAGAATTATTGTCTAAAACACACAGAAAACTTTTCAGAGTCAACAATAAGAAAACCACCCAATGGGCCAAGAACCTTAACAGACACCTCACCAAAGATACATGGATAGCAAATAAGCACATGAAAAGCTCAAAAACACACGTCATCAGAGAAACATAAATTAAACGAACAGTGAGATATCACTACACACCTACTGTTGTTTAATCTCTAAGTCGCGTCCCACTCTTTTGCCACCCCACGAACTACAGCCCATCAGGCACCTTCTGTCCACGCGATTTCTCAGGCAGGATGTATTAGAGCAGGTTGCCATTTCCTGTTCCAGGGAATCTTGCCGACCCAGGGATCGAACCCATTGGCCACACATCTATTAGACTGGCCAAAATTTGGGACACTAACCATGCCAAATTCTGGGGGAATATGAAGCAACAGAAACTCTCATTCACAGCTGGTAGAGACGCAAAATGGTTCAACCACTTTGGAAGATAGTTTTACGGTTTCTTACAATCTAAACATAGGCTTACCATGTGATCCAATAATTGCACTCTTTGGTATTTACTCAAAGGAGCTGAAAACTTACGTTTACACAAAGCCTCCAAGTGGATATTTATCACAGCTTTATTTATACAACTGTCAAAGCGTCTAAGTAACCAAGATGTAGTAGATGCATGGATGAACAACTTGTGTGTGTGTGTTCAGTTGCTCAGTTCAGTTCAGTTCAGCCACTCAGTCTTGCCTGACTCTTTGCAACCCCATGGACTGCAGCACGCCAGGCTTCCCTGTCCATCACCAACTCCCAGAGCTTGCTCAAGCTCATGTCCATTGAGTTGGTGATGTCATCCAACCATCTCTCCTCTGTCATCCCCTTCTCCTCCTGCCTTCAATCTTTCTCAGCATCAGGGTCTTTTCTAATGAGCCAGTTCTTCACATCAGGTGGTCAAAGGATTGGAGCTTAAGCTTCAGCATTCGTCCTTCTAATGAACATTCAGGACTGATTTCCTTTAGGGTTGACTGGTTTCATTTGTAGTCCAAGAACTCTCAAGAGTCTTCTCTAACACCACAGTTCAAAAGCAATTCTGTGGTGCTCAGCTTCCTTTATGGGCCAACTCTCACATCCATACATGACTACTGGAAAAACCACAGCTTTGACTAGATGGACTTTTGTCGGCAAAGTAATGTTTCTGCTTTTTAATACGCTGTGTAGGTTTGTCATAGCTTCTCTTCCAAGGAGCAAGTGTCTTTTAATTTCATGGCTGCAGTCACCATCTGCAGTGATTTTGGGGCCCAAGAAAATAAAGCCTCTCACTGTTTCCATTGTTTCTCTGTCTATTTGAGATGAAGAGATGGGACTGGATGCCATGATTTTAGTTTTTTGAATGCTGAGCTTTAAGGCAGCTTTTTCACTCTCCTCTTTCACTTTCATCAAGAGGCTCTTTAGTTCTTCTTCGCTTTCTGCCATAAGGGTGGTATCATCTGCACATCTGAGGTTATTGATATTTCTCCCGGCAATCTTGATTCCAGCTTGTGCTTCATCCAGCCCAGCATTTCACATGATGTACTCTGCAAATAAGTTAAATAAGCATGGGGACAATATACAGCTTTGACGTACTCCTTTCCTGATATGGAACCAGTCTGTTTTTCAATGTCTGGTTCTAACTGTTGCTTCTTGATCAGCATACAGACTTCTCAGACAAGGTGGTCTGGTATTTCCATCTCTTTAAGGATTTTCCACAGTTTGTTGTGATCCACACAGTCAAAGGCTTTAGCTGTATTAACTGATACTCAAAATGATAAATACTGTGGAGGCACTATCTTGGCTACTTACACTCCTTTGGTCCATATCTATTTTCCAATTGGTTCTCCAGGCTTTGGGTGATTCTACTTATTAGCTTACCTGACAGCTTTTCTCTAAGGTCCCTTTTGGCCCAAATCAGCCAGACCAGGTCTTCGTTACTTCAATTAAGTACTCATACAGTAGATAAAGACCAGGAAGAAAGTTACACCTCAGATATGGTGGCCACAGGTGCCGCACAAGTAACAGTGAAAACCAAGGACAGAGCTCTAAGCTTATGCAGAGAAAAAGCATAAGCAGCATGAATTACATTTATGTGGGATACACATCAGAATCATCAGAGTTGCTTGAAAATATGTAAGTTCACAGTTCACAGAAGAACTAAATACAAATATCCCTGAAATACGCCTCACCCTCACTCATAATGAAAGAAATGATACATAAAATGACACTTCAGATACTACTTTTCTTACCTAAGTGTCATCATGCCTGATAGCATATCTTGATGAGGCTATAGGAAAACAGGCACTCTCAGAGACCCCTGGTGGGAACACAGAAATAGTATAGATCCCACGTAAGAGACTTTCACAGCAGCTGACCTCTGAACAACAGTGGTTTGAATCTTGTGGATACACTTCCACATAGATTTTTTACGATAAGGACATACTACAGTACTATACCATCAGGAGTTGGCTGTATCCATGAATGAGGAACCATGGATATTGAGGGCTGACTGTAAAGTCATGCACAGATTTTTCAAATGCGCAGGACTCGGCACCATAATCTCTGTGGTTCAGGGGTCAACTGTGATTGACAGTATCACATGTGCTTACTATCTGATCAAGCAATCTCATTCTAGAATTCTATCCTAATGACACATGAAGCTGTTTATTGTAGCATTATTTGCAATAGCAAAAAATGGAACCCAATGTCCATCAATAGGGCACTAGCTGAATTAACTTTGGTACATCCAGTCAACAAAGTACTGGGCAGTGATAAAAAGGTGTATGGAATACTCTGCTATGGACATTACCCTACAATATTACTGCTAAATGAAGAAAAGCAAGGTGCAGGAACTAGATGCTAAGAACTAGGAAGACTGAGAGGAGAGATATGCATGCATATAATGTGTATACCTGCTTATATTTTCAAAAGGAAGCAACAGATGGATGAATCAACACTAACAAAAATGTTTACCAAAAGGGGATGGGAAAGAGGGGAAGCAATGGACAGAGTACCCAGACTTCTCCAAATACCACCCTGACTTAACAATTTTGACTCTAGAACTATGTAAATGCCTTATATGGTGATAATATAAAATTAAATAAAAAATAAATAACTGAAAGCAATGAATCTGACTAACCCAGTTGGTGGCATAACCAAATGGAAAATCAAGTTACTCTGACTATACATACAAAGGAGGGACACTCACTGAGAAATCTTAAAACTGCAATGAGTGGGCCTGTTACTTTCAGTAACTTTAAAACTGCTAAGACTTCTGTGTGTGTATGTTAGGATAAAACAGATATACCTGTGCTGATGTTATTTAGAATTAAAATTCTGAAGTTAAGAGAAAAGAGAGATAAAGTCAAATGAAGTAAAAATAACTTTTCTCTTCCTTTAGTGGAAAATAGTCACTTAGAGACTACAGCTCTTCTTTAGAGTGAGCGCTGTCAGCGTGAAGTCGGGATTTGTGTTTTGCTTTCTAAGACAACACCTTCTAGCTCTGTTCACTGAAAACTCCCATTAACAACTGACCTGATAGTGATGCGTACCATGGGGTTACAGTATACCTCCTTCTTATCCGACACTCAACCTGCCCCTCCTAAGGCAGATATTATTTCTAATGTTCTAAGCACAGAGCCACAGACAAACACCCCTCCTTTTCCATATCCATATGGCTATATGCACTATTTCACACCTTGCTCTTTTACTTAAAAATATTATCTTAGAACTTGGCTCTTGCTGATACACATATTCATTTCATGTCATTGTTTATCTAGAATTCTGCCAATCTTTTGCTATTAAAGATTCTTCTTCTGTTGCTCCTACTAATTTATCTTGCAGATATTTATATATAAACTATCCACATACATTATATGTGGACATTATTTATATGCATATATAAACAATATAAATACCTGCAAGATAAATTTATACAAGTAAAATCGCTGGTTCAAGGACCACACTTTGAATCATTACTCCAGTTAGCTAGAATAAATGATCTGAAGTGCCCTAACCAAGGTTCTTCCGTGCTTTTACATATGCTGCTCCTTCTCCCTCCCATACTTTTGGCTGCCAATCTGCAATGAACTCTAATCCTTCCTACAAGAGTCAAAGTGTTACCCTCTGAATCTTTCTCTTACTCTACTCTCACAGACCTATAGGCCATCTCCAATTCCAAGCAGAACTATGACACTTTCCTCTTAAGTTCTCACTGCATCCAGTTAACAATCACTTTGCATGGTAACTGTCCATGCAAAACAAACCTGCCTGACATTATACAGTAAGTCCCTGCAGTACTAGGGTCTTGTGTTTTCATATATGAATGCCACTTAACAAATATTTGCCCAGTGATTGAATGAATGGCTTAAACGCATGGAAAAGGGCTTTTAGCATCTTTCTCCATTCTAATAATCATTTAAAGACCAGCTCAGTTCAATGGGGCTTATTTTAATACCCAAATTCTCCCACCACCAAAAAGGATAGAGCTTCTCAGCATCCAGTACAGGTTCAATAAATACTCATGGAATAAATATTTTTACACAGTTTCTATCTTTGAGGCCTATTACAACAAATACACCATGGCATCAATCTAAAAGAAAAGATACTTATAAAATAAGTCTGCTAAATTAGGTATTAAGAAGAAAGTTTCATCAGGAAACTATTAGTTTAAATGACTGTGAAAACAACTTACCAGTTACCTGTAACTGCAACCTTCCACTGTGGTTATTACTAGTATCAGATCTTGGTGAAGCAGTGGCCATGTCCCAAAATTCAGCTTAAATCTACAAAAAAGTTAATTTATTCACATATTAGACTAGAGACTATAATTTTCAATATGATTAACACCTTGTCCCCAGTAAATCTTGCATGTTTCTTTTTACAGATAACTTTTTCAAGTTCTATTTCACTGCCCCACCCTATTTTTACTTTTTAAATAAAACACAAAGCCAAGCTACTTCAGCTTTCTCCTACATGGAAAGTATTTTAAGGCTAAACTTCTATTCACCTTTAACTTACTAAGATAAAGATGAACACTAAGGGTAAGATTGAAAAAGGTAATATAAATATGTTTCTTACCCTCATGGACTTCATTATTATGATTATTAAACATAATTTAATAAACATAAAAAATAATAAAAATTATTAAACATAGATTTTAAAAAATTAGTTTTAGCAATAAAAGGCATATTGGTCAAGCAAAGAGACCATGAAAATGGCATTGCATATCTGAAAAGGAACCATTTTGAATTTGCTTAAACTCTTCATTTTAGAATAGTTTCAGATTTAAAGAAAAGTTGTGAAGAAAACAGCATTCTCATATATCCTATACCCAGTATCCTCTACTATTAACTTCTTCTATTAGGAGGCTATATTTGTCATAATTAATGAACCAATATCAATATATTATTACTAATTAGAGCATATAGTTTATTCAGATTAGACAGAACTTAAGAGAGAATCAGCAAACTTGAATATAAACTTTAAAAAATCATTTCGAAGTAATGCTGAGATAAACAGCTTAAAAAATCAAAGAGAAACTAAAAGACATGAAAAGATAAAATGTGACCTGACATATACTGCCACTCATAATCTCAGAAAATGAAGAAAGAAGTCATACTAGAAGAGAAAATGACTTAGTTTTCTAGAACCATGAAATACATGTGTTCACAATTCTAAGAAACACTATATAAAACAGTTGGGATAAACATGAAGACACTCACGTCTGGACACCTAGGGACACACAGCAGTCACACTGCACGGTACCAAAACACAGAGCCTGCTAAAAGCAGCCAGAGACAAAAGGGATGACCCACAGAAGAGAGTCAAGGGACAGCAGAATTCTCAACAAGCGGCAATGGAAACGCAGAAGGCAGAGCAAACATCTATCTGCGAAAACTAAGAGAAAATTTACTCAATCACCAAAACTCTCTTTGGGACACAATCACCAAACTCTCTTTGGAAAGTATCAAGACTTTGCCAGATAAATCAAAAAGAGTTTATGAATAGCAGGCCTTTACTTCGACAAAATGTGAAAGACACGTTTCCAAAAAAGAGTAAAATTACACAGAAGGATGCTCTGAGATGCAAGAAGGGAAAGATGAGCCAAGAAACTGGTCAGCATACAAGTAAATCTACATAAACACTGTCAATAAAATAACAACAGTGACATCTTATTATGGTATGTAAATAAACCAGAATAAAATACAGAACCAAGAACAGAAGCACAGAGCAGAGGGGCTCGGCAGGGAGTGAAAGAATGGGCGCTGACGAGGTCAACTCTCTGCTGAGGGACTGTGCTCTGGCTTAACTCTGGACTATACAGCATTCCCAGCAGGATTTCAAGGGTACTCACAGAAGAATGGAAATAAGGAGTATAATTTACAAACTAATAGAGTGGAAGAGAATACAATTAAAAAAAAAAAATCAATTCCCAAAAAATGGCTAGAAAAGGAAAAGAAAAAAAAGCATAAACAACCAGCATTATCAGAAAGCACAAAGGAAGAGAGTCCAAATATAGAAATTAATCACAGTGACAGCAAACTCAAAAGTAAGGCAAGAGACGCCTGCAAAACAAAGATGCTGACAGCATGAAAGCAAAAATATGGAAAGGACATGCTAGGCAAAGATAAACAAAAGGAAAGCTGGACTTAGTTATAATAGCAGAGAAAGAGCATTATCAGGGAAAACAAAGAAAATGATACAAGATTCCACCTAAGTAAGCAGACAGAGAACTCCAAATTTGCACACTTAAGAAAAAATAGCCTAGTTTTGGTTCCTTCTCCCAGCCCAACAAAGTGATCTCAGCCAAAAAGAATGGGAAGTCCCTAACAGACTTCCGGGTTGAGAAATGGTATAGCATGGTAGAAGGAGCATCTATGACCCTGACACAGATGATCTGGAGGCTGTTTCAACCACTTGGCACAGTTATGACGACAGCACATCACAGCAGCTGTGACTGACTGTTACATCCTACCCACCACTCCACAGGCTGCTGGGAACAGGGCCACTTCCCATCTGCCGCCCTACACTGTCTTTCTAGGGAGCCCAACTTGTGAGAGACCGAAGTCTCCACTCAGGAATTCTTCAGAGAATTATCAGCACTCTGCATTTACCGTGAGAACCCAGGAATGCAGGGAGGTTGAAAGGTTTTGATTATGCTCAGTTTGAGAACCTGGAGTCCCCGTTCAGTGTCCAGAGCCTCAGTAAAGAATCTCTAGACAACAGAATGCCAGGGAACACTGCTAATCAAGGACAGGACAGAAACAAAGATGGTGGTTCTTTTGGCTGAAAAAGAAATCAGAATTTTCACAAAACAGATATGGACCGGAGGAGCTGTCCTGCACAGACAGCCTGGATTTGCCTATTCACCTAGAAGAGGTGAAGAGAGCTTTGAAGGCAAACATCGTGATCACCATGGAGGCCACAACTGCCATCATGACAAAGGCAGCAGAGGCCGTGACAGAGGCCGTGACTTCAGGACAAACAGTGGCAAAAAGGCAACCTGTAGCGGGTACCAGAGGGACAATGAGTGTGTAGCTCCATGGACAGGACGTTCAGTCGTGGAGCACCAAAGACAACTGCTCTCCAGATATTATAGGTATGACAACTGAGGACCCTTTCAGAGGCCCAAACTGCATTTCAAGCCTCAGAGTATTCCTAACGAAGATGTCTCCTCTGCTGGTACCTCCTTAAGTAGCTCTCAGGCAGCTTCTATCTTTGGAGCAGCAGAGGTGAGCCTGACGCCCCCGCTGGGAGAGAACAAGCAGCAGAGCAGCCACAGGAGGAATGGGAGAAACGGCAGCATCAGCTTGCTGTTCAGCCACTCAGTCGTGTCTGACTCTGCGACCCCAGGGACTGCAGCATGCCATGCTTCTCTGTCCTTCACCCTCTCCCGGAGCTTGCTCACACTCATGTCCATCTAGTGGGCGATGCATCCAACCATCTCATCCTCTGTCGTCCCCGTCTTCTCCCACCCTCAGTCTTTCCCAGCATCAGGGTCTTTTCCAGTGAGTCGGCTCTTTGCATCAGGTAGCCAAAGTACTGGAGCTTTAGCTTCAATGAATACTCAGGGTTGATTTTCTTCAGGATGGACTGGTCTGATCTCCAACTAGAATGACAGCCTCGGGAGAGACACCGAAACTGGCAAAGGAAAGAATTTCAAGAACAGTAATGGTCAAGAACAGGAAGTGAGTCATCTCGGACTGGGACCTTGCCGAGTGCGCCAGAAGTCAGACAAGGGTTGGATGAAGGAGACAGTGAGACCTCTCTGGAAAGTGAAATACTCAGCAAAAGCAAAAGACTGTCACTCTCCAACTTCTAAGCCTCCCAGACCTGAGGAGCTGCCAGAGGAAATGCTGGCCCCTCCATCGAGAGAATGCTTAGGTGACGGGAAGTGCTAATCCTCTGTTGATCTCAGTTCAAACACAGAGCAGCAGTCCCCTACAACGGATGGGGAGAAGTCACTCCAGTTCAACCATCTCAGCAAGGATCAACCTGGAAAGAGGAAAATAAGGCAGATGTAGTGAGTGCCCCAAAAGGTGAAAGTTGGGGACACCAGCATGGACCAAGAGATAAAGTAATAAGGACTAACGGAAGAAGTGAGAGAGAAAACAGAACAAAAGGATCAAGAACTCCAATCTGCATCTGAAACTTGTTCTTAGAAGAACGCAGCTTCTAAGTTCAGTACCGTGAGAATGATGCTCTCCCAGTTGACTGTGAAAATTAAAAATAGAATTCTACACCCCGTGCTTTCTCCTAGCCTCACTCTACCCTGAAACATTTCTAAGCAAATCAAATCTCTATCCAGACAAGGCAAAAAAAAAAAGAAAATTCACAATCTCCTGGGAGGAGAAAAGCCTGTAAAGATTGTTAGAACTACAGGAAGAAACTGACAAACTGACCATTGATGTGGGTGATTTCAACACACGCTGATTTTCTACAGATCAAGTGAATCAAAAAATACCTAAAAACAAAATGATGAACAAGAATTTAATGAACAGAACCTTATATCTGAGAAAACAAACATTCTGAGAAAACATTCTTCTCAAGGATACATGGGACATATAGAAAAACAATATACACATTGGGAGGTAACAAAAATGTCACTAAATTTCAAACAATATGTAGAATTTTGTACCTGGGTGCTGGTCAAAATGCAGTTAAAAATCAGTAATGAAAGATAAATTTTTTAAATACAAAGAGAAAATAATAACACTTCTAAATATAGCATGAGTTGTCAGAAACCGTAATGCAAATTTTTCTAAAAATACTAAAAACTGGACTCCCCGGGAAGAGTGGTTGTGAGCCCACCTGCCAATGCAGAGGACACAGGTGAGGTCCCGGTCTGGAAAGATACCACACGTCAGGAGCAATTTAGCCCAGAGGGCACAAGTTCTGAGCCCGCACTGTAGAAACCTCCAGCCCCAAGGACTGAAGCCCTCCTGCCCCAGGGCACGTACTCTGCAACAAGTGAAGCCAGCGCAACGAGAAGCCTGCATGCCTCAACAAGAGCGAAACCCCTGCTCACTGCAACCAGAGAAAGCCCTCGAGTAGCAACGAAGACCCAGCACAACCAAAAATAAACAATTAAATACAAGTAAAAAAATAAAAATGTTCTGTTGTTTAGCTGCAAAGTCATGTCCGACTCTTTGTGACCCCATGGACTGCAGCATATCAGGCTTCAAAAAAAAACACCTAAAAACTGAATGTAACTGAATTAAAAACATTTTTGGAATACAGTAAATGTTACAGTTTCAGGCAAATCTATTGCCTTAATGACTTGTACTAGGAAAAGAAGAAAGGCTGAAAATAAATGAGTTAACAGGACAATCTGCTAAATGAGAAAGATAGTAATCAGTAAACCCTAAGAAAGCAAAAGGTAATAAAAAAACAGAAATTAGTGAAGTAAAAAAAGGTAACAGAGAGGATCAACAAAGTCACAGTTCTTAGAAAATACTAAAACAAATAAATGTCTGCCAAGATTTGGTGAAGGGTAAATAAAATGAACGCCCTCATGGAACGCCCTCGTGGATCACAGCCTGGTTGTGTAAGGAGCTCGTGTAACTCAATGAAGCTGTGAGCCATACAGTGCAGGGCCACTCAGGACGGATGGGTCACAGTGGAGACTTCTGACAAAATGTGGGCCGCTGGAGGAGGGGACGGCAGCCCACTCCAGTATTCCTGCCACGAGAACGCGTGAACAATACGAAAAGGCATAAAGATATGACAAGTGGAAGATGAGCCCAACATGTCAGAAAGTGTCCAATATGCTACAGGAGAAGAGCAGAGGTCAAACCATTCACCGTCACAGCAATTCAAGTCTCTGCCCCAACCTCTAATGCCCAAGAAGCTGAAGTTGACCGGCTCTATGAAGACCTACAAGACCTTCTAGAACTAACATCAAAAAAGATGTCCTTTTCACCACAGGGGATTGGAATGCAAAAGTAGGATGTCAAGAGATACCTCGAATAACAGGCAAGTTTGGCCTTCAAGTACAAAATGAAGCAGGGCAAAGGCTAATAGAGTTTTGCCAAGAGAACTCATTGGTCATAGCAAACATCCTCTTCCAGCAACACAAAAGACAACTCTACACGTGGACACCACCAAATGGTCAATACTGAAATCAGATTGATTTTGTACTTTGCAGCTGATGATGGAGAAACTCTATACAGTCAGCAAAAACAAGACCTGGAGTGAACAGTGGCTCTGACCATGAACTCCTTATTACAAAATTCAGGCTTAAACTGAAGAAAGTAGGGAAAGCCACTAGGCCATTCAGGTATGCCATAAATAAAATCCCTTATGAGTATACACTAGAGGTGATGAATAGATTCAAGGGATTAGATCAGGTAGACAGAGTGCCTGAAGAACTATGGACGGAGGTTTGTGACACTGCACAGGAGGCAGTGACCACAACCATCCCAAAGAAAAAGAAATGCAAGAAGGCAAAGTGGTTGTCTAAAGAGGCTTTATAAATAGCTGAGAAAAGGAAAGAAGTGAAAAGCAAAGGAGAAACGGAAAGATATACCCAACTGAATGCAAAGTTCCAGAGAATAACAAGGGAAGATAAGACCTTCTTCAATGAACAATGCAAAGAAGTAGAGGAAAACAATAGAATGGGAAAGTCTAGAGATCTCTTCAAGAAAATTGGGAGATATCAAGGGAACATTTCATGCAAAGATGGGCTCAACAGAAGATAGAAACAGTAAGGACCTAAGAGAAGCAGAAGAGATTAAAAAGAGGTGGCAAGAGTAAACAAAAAAGATCATAATGACCCAAATAACCATGATGGTGTGGTCACTCACCTAGAGCCAGACACCCTGGAATGTGAAGTCAAGTGGGCCTTAGGAAGCATTACTTCGAACAAAGCTACTGGAGGTGATGGAATTCCAGCTGAGCTATTTCAAATCCTAAAAGATGATGCTGTGAAAGTGCTGCACTCAATATGCCAGCAAATTTGGAAAACTCAGCAGTGGCCACAGGACTGGAAAACGTCAGTTTTCATTCCAATCGCAAAGAGGGGCAATGCCAAAGAATGTTCAAACTATACAATTGCATTCTTTTCACATGCTAGTAAGGTTATGCTCGAAATCTTCAAACTAGGCTTCAGTAATATGTGAATTGAGAAGTCCAGAAGTACAAATTAGGTTTAGCAAGGACAGAGGAACCAGAGATCAAATTAACAAAATCTGTAGGATCATAGAGAAAGCAAAGGAATTCCAAAAAAATATTATTTCTGCTTCATTGACTATATGAATCACAACAAATGGAAACATTTGGAAACAAGTGGAAAACTCTTCAAGAGATGGGAATACTAGACCACCTTACCTGTCTCCTGAGAAACCTGTATTTAGGTCAGGAAACAACATTTAGAATCTCACATGGAACAATTGAATGGTTCAAAATTGGGAAAGGAGTATGTCAAGGCTATATACTGTCACTCTGCTTATTTAAGTTCTATGCAGAGTACATCATGTGAAATGCTGGGCTGGAAGAAGCACAAGCTGGAATCAGGATTGCTGACAGAAATATCAACAACCTCAGATATTTGAAGATGATACCACTCTAACAGCAGAAAGTGGAGAGGAACTAAAGGCCCCTTGATGAAAGTGAAAGAGGAGAGTGAAAACGCTGACTTAAAACTCAACATTCAAAAAACTAAGATCAAAGCATCCTGTCTCATCACTTCATGGCAAATAGAAGAGGGACAAAATGGAAGCAGTGACAGATTTCATTTACTTGGGTTCCCAGATCACTGCTGATGGTGACTGCAGTCTTGAAAAATTAAAAGACACTTGTTCCTTGGAGGGTCTTCCCTGGTGGCTCAGGAGGTAAAGAATCCTCCTGCAAAGCAGGAGACCTAGGTTGGATCCCTGGATTGAGAAGATCCCCTGGAGAAGGGAATGGCTATCCACTCCTGGATTCTTGTCTGGAGAAAAGGAAAGCTATGACAAATCTAGATAGCATATTAAAAGCAAAGACATCACTTTGCTGACAAAGGTCTACAGAGTCAAAGCTACGGTTTTTCCTAACCATGTACAGATGTGACAGTAGAACCATAAAGAAAGCTGACTGCTAAAGGAGGCTGACTGGGAGGCTAAAGAATTGATGCTTTTGAACTACAGTGCTGGAAAAGACTCTTTAGAGTCCCTTGGACTGTGAGGAGATCAAGCCAGTCAATCCTAAAGGAAATCAGTCCTGAATATTCACTGGAAGGACTGATGCTGAATCTGAAGCTCCAATACTCTGGCCACCTGATGCAAAGAACTGACTCATTGGAAAAGACTCTGATGCTGAGAAAGATCGAGGGCAAGAGAAGTGTGTGTCAGGGCATAAAACAGTTAGATAGCATCACTAATTCAATGAGTTTGAGCAAACTCCGGGAGTTTATTAAGGACAGGGAAGCCTGGCATGCTGCAGTCCATGGTGTTGCAAAGAATCGGACACGACTTAGTGACTGAATAGAAACAACAACAAATAAGGTGAAACAACATAAAGAGGCCGGACACATGTATATGTATGGCCGAGTCCCACTGCTGTCCGCCTGAAACTATCCCAACATTGTTAATCGGGTATCCTTCAATACAAAAAAAGTTTCCCGAAAGACCTACACATCTAAGGACATACTAATATAACAGATGCAGCAGTGCAGAACTGTGAGAAAGGAGAGACAATTACATGGTCCTGATATTATCTATAATGGAAGAATTAAACTTGATTCCTACCTCACATCATATACAAAATCAATTCAAGATGGACTAGTGATATTAGTATAAAAGGCAAACTTTTAAAAGAAATCACACTTATTGTTTTGCATCCTCCCAAAAAAGAAAGATTTCTTAAGCATACTAACCAAAGAAGAAAAGAATGAATGAATATTTTGACTGTGTGGAAACTGAGAACTTCTATTTAGCATAAAACATCATTAAAAATAGACAACTAAAAGACAAGCCACAAACTGGGAGATATTTACAAAATGTAAAACTGAATAAACGTTAGTAATTAAACTATGTAAGAACCTTGACAAAAAAATTAAAACAAAAAACCACAGTAAGCAAATGTGGGGAAAAAAAAAACTGAATAGAAATTTTATAGACATGGAAACTTGTTTGGCCAGAAGTATTTTTAAGAAATACAGAAGCTCAATTATTCATCAGAGAAATACTAGTTAAGACCCCAAGAGATGCTATTTTCAAACTCACAAGAATGGTAAAGACTAGGAATTTTGACCAAATAATGGAAAGAAAAAAAGGTGGGGCAGTGGTGACTCCTTACACACTGCTACTAGTTGTTTAAACTGGCAAAGCTTAAACTGCTGGTAGGTATTAAATTTGGTAAACTTGTTGGAAAACAACTTGGCATTATTATATAAAGTTGAACATTTGTATGTCCTTAATGAACAATTCTAGGTACATACTACAAAAATTTTTGCACTGATACTTGTTCCAAGTTTAAGCATTCTTCATAATAAAAGCCACCACCAATATGCTCAAACGTTCACTGGCAGAAAAATGGTTAAAAGAATTAGGCTAATACACAATGGAACATTATACAGTAGTGAGAATGAATGAACTATAGCTGTAGGCAACAACATGAATGGATCTTAGAAAACGTAATAGTAAATAAAAATAGACAAACAGGAGTTCAAAGTAGTAACATCTTTCTTTCACCGAGTCCCACCTCCAAGACTTAACGATCTACACTGAGCATCAGGAACGACTTCCAATTCTTAATGACAAAGAAGAAATGAATTCTTTGGGCAGTTACCATAGCCTCATTTTTTGCTATGTATTTCTTCTGAAAATGCTACAATTACACAACGGAAAAAAGTTTAAAAATCCAGAAACATGGGAACACTGTGGATCCTGCGTCTCAAAAGCTTATGTGATCAGTATGAACAACTGAATGGGCCCACTGGAGAACTGCTGAGGTGCAAAGGGCAAGCAAACAACAATCACCACTCTTCAAGGAGGACACTATGATCTAACTGAAACATTCTTCACAAATTCAAGAAAACTAGTGTGTGGAGATACACCTGGTGACACTTCTGCACTCTGAGTAAGGAGCTTTCTGTTATATCTGGTACAGCAATATCCACATCATACAAAAGTAAGTCTCCACGGTCATTTTCTTGTTATAAATGTGAATATGCACTGAGCCTTTTCTATCATTATTTTATGATGCTTGGGTATTTTCATTGAAATATAAAGATCTGTTTATAAAATAAGACTTTTCTTAAAACATCATTTGTGCAACCTTTAAAAAGACTCTAAACATAATATTAAATTCAAAATAAAGAAACATATCTGTGGTGATACTATTTTTTTAAAAAGATAATTAAAAAAAATTGAAAATGGCAGTTACTTCAGGGGTTGAGGAAGGGCAGGAATATATAGTAACAGAGGTACTCACAGGCAGCTCTTTAACTGTGTTGATACTGACCCAGTTCTGAGCAGAGTAACTGGTTCCCAAAGGTTTGCTTTTATTATTAACTTCTGTATGTTACAATCTGGAATTGGCATGTTCAAATTACAGAATTTTAAAAAGTGTAAAAAATACATGATGACAAGGAAGTAGATATAGAAAAGTGTAGATCACTAATTCATCAGATGAGGTAGGGAGTATGCCTGCAGCCTGATAAGGCAGACAAGGAAAAGTCACAGCGTTCCCACAGATGGTGTGTAATTAGTCTTCCAAGAAAAAGGAGGTACTTCTTCCCCTGAACAGTAAATGAGGGATCGAAGGATAAGTGAAGATATGAATTAATCTGGAGGTAGATTAAAAGAAAATTGAGGGACTTTATTAGTGAATTAGACCGAAAGGTCACTGCTGAGGATAAAGACTGAGGATAAGTTATTTAAAAAGAATTGAAGGTTTAAAACACTGTGCAGACTGTGAAACTGCCAACTAGGCAAAAGACTGTTTGCTCTAACTGCTTAAAACTTTTTCTGTACCCATATTTCCACCCCCAAGCTATTGCTCTCTTTGTTCTATACAGACCAGTCCTTGGACTCTAGAGTTCGTGCCTCTAGTCACCAGTAACTGAAAATTTAAACTGCAAGTGACCAAAATGGTTCAAAAATGGTACTACTTTGCCTTAACAGGCAAGATACACAGCACACAAAATCATCTACTTCAACAATTAGCTTTCATACTTCGTTTAATAACAAAGTTGCATGGCACTTAAGGGCTTCCCAGCGGGTGCTAGTGGTAAATGCCTGCTAAGTGCCTGGCAATGCAGGAGACCTAAGAGACACAGGTTTGATCCCTGGGTAGGGAAG
This sequence comes from Dama dama, assembly GCF_033118175.1. Classification (NCBI taxonomy): domain Eukaryota; kingdom Metazoa; phylum Chordata; class Mammalia; order Artiodactyla; family Cervidae; genus Dama; species Dama dama. Next base: position 73,716,584 of record NC_083701.1, read on the forward strand.
ATCCCCTGGAGGAGGGCATGGCAACCCACTCCAGTATTCTTGCTGGAGAATCCCATGGACAGAGGAGTCTGGCGGGCTATAGTCCATAAGGTTGTAAAGAGTCAAACACGACTGAAACGACTTAGCAGGCATGCACGTGGCACTTAAAATACACATAAAGTACTGCTATATACATAATTTTTTAATGTGCTAACAAATTTTTTATTGATGTATAGCTGATGTGCAATGTTATGTAAGTTATAGATGTACAGTAGAGTTTCATAATTTTTAAAGATTATACTCCATTTATCATCATTATAAAATAGTGGCTGTACTCCCATCTGTACAGATATATCCGTGTAGCTTATTTTATACATAACAGTCAACACCTCTTAATCTCCTACCCTTATACTGCTCCTCCTCCTTCCCTCTCAACACCAGTAACCACTAATTCGTTCTCTGTATCTCTGAGTCTTTCTTCTCTGTTACATTCACTAGTTGGTTGTATTTTTTAGATTCCACATATAAGTGATATCATACAGTATGTCTTTGTCTGACTTATTTCACTGAGCATAATACCCTCCAAGTTCATCTGCTGATACAAATGGCGAAATTTCATTCTTTTTTATGGCCACTTAATACCCATTGTATAGATATACACACACACACACACACATCATATCTTCTTACTGATAAGAAGATATGATATCCACTTATCTGTTGATGGACACTTAGGGTGCTTCTGTATCGATATAAATTCTTTAATATGAGCATTACAGTAACACTATGTGAGTAGGGAGGTACTATTTCCATCTTATAGATGAGAAAACTGGCTCAGAAGTGTTAAAAGTCCACAACCATATTTTTTATGACAGTGCATTCTTGGTCTACATAGGTATACTTAACGATCAACATGTCTGGAGTTTAACTGCTAAATATAGTCTTAGTTAATCACTTACTTTGTACCAGGAACTGTTCTAGGTACTGGAGATATAAAGATGAGTAAGACACGGTTCCTTCTTCCACGGAGCTCATAGTCTAGTGAGGAGACAACCTGTAAACAGATAAAACAGCTTTCACTGTGGCAGTTACTAAAACAGATGCAAAATGGCAACCACTACATCTAGGGCACAGAATAGAAAGTGGGTGATTCAGTCAGGAAGAGTCACAGAGAAGGAAACCTTCGAATAAACTGCGTGTTAGAGTGCAATTCTTAAAGAACTAATCACAGAAAATATGGAGCATTCAGAGAACTGTTGGTAAGACTGGTGCAAAGTGAGCAGACCCACAGGCAAACAGTAATCTGAACTACAAAGAACCCTATGGGATAGTTCATATGGTATCCAAAACAAAGCACAGTAGTTTAAAGTTTATCCTGAAGGTAACACTGACAGGTTTCCATAGCAAGAACTGCATTTTAGAAGAATGACTTCGATCTGAAGCAGAGCACCGGCTGTGAGGAGAAAGCTCAGCATACATGTAAGATCTCTGACAGATGATTATGGATAGCTGAGTCTTAGAAGGAAGGAGGACTCCACACAACTAAAATGTCCCACTTCGCTATCTGGGTGGATAATGGAGCTATAACCAGGATAGGGAAGAGAAGAGGAAGAGAAGAGGAACAAACAGAAGAGGAACAAACCCACAGAGTTTTCAAAGAGCCAATTCTGCACTCAGACTACTTGAATTTCATTTCCAATTCTGCCACTTAAACAGCTGTGTGACCAGGCATGGCAAAAGAAAAAAACAGAAGTCTGAGTTTTTACAAACTTTCGAGTGAATTCGTTACTCGTCCAAATGAACTTAGGTCATAACGTATATGGCTAGTTATATGTAAGCTGATTATGTCCAGTTTAATCCTTTAAAAATACCACAGAGTTGTATAAGAGCTCATTGCTATTCAACTGCAAACAACAGTGAGAGTCCTGAATGTAGATAATAAACGACATTTCCAGTCCTCCAAGGTTACAGACCTATCAACGCCTCACTCAGAAAATAGATCTTAATTGCCTGCTTACTTTAAGATGTCATTCTTGAGTCAGAAGCAAAATTTTTTTTTTAAAAAATCCAAGAGATCTGATTCATTTTGCATACTATGCACAGCATTATGGATTAGAAAAGCCAGAGAAATATCATCATGTATCCATCTGCCTGGATCAATTAATAAATATACTTAGTGACTGCCCAGTCTATTAAAGTGGGTATGGTAAGGACACAAAAGTGGTAGAAGACCAAGTCCCCATTTCCACACTAGTACTCTAGTTTGAGGACATTAATACACAGGTAATATCCCAGCAACAAGCCAGGGTGGTACATACCAGCTGCTAAAAAAAGTTAGTCCAATGGACATGGAACTTGAAAGGTTAAAAAGCCAGTTAGGCAACAAAATTAAAAATTTAAAACTCAACTTAAAACTCAATGAATTTTAACAATGAATTAAAATTTAAAACTCAATGAATGTGGCAAAGACAAAGACAGACCATCCAGGCTGAGTCCTCCTTCATGGGAATGTCTCAGTCCTGGGTACATGGGGACCGTAAAGGATAACCTTAGAAAACAATGCAATGGCTCTATCTGTAGAGACAGCTTTCGGATGTATCTCAAGAGTATTTCACTAGTAGAATCCTGATATAATAAAGCACACTTCTGTTAGATTTAACAGTTTCTGTAGGACCAAAATATTCAGAAAGGAGAGACCCATTCTACCTGGGCTACATATCACCAGGCCTCGGTTTCAAAGCCCAGGTGACTCCACGTGGGCAGAAGAGGAGAGGAAGGAGGAAAACCTTTCTCAGTACCCAGTGCCTTTCAACTTCAGAATCGTTCCCTTTTATCAAACTCTCCGAATGATCACCACTGCGGCCTCCTATGATTCCGAGATTACTTCTGCCTTCCTGGGCGGCCTCCTCCCACTTGAAGCCGCCACCCTGCTCCAGCCTCAGCATCGGCGCCAAGCCTGGGTCTTGCCCCCTTCCATCTCACCGACGGCAGGGGTGACCCCGTGCCTGGCTCCGGGCAGCTGCGTCCAGCACTGCACTGCCTCTTCAGCGCCTGTCCACAGAACTCAAGCCCCTCGGACCCCCAGCTCTCCGCTGGCTGAGAGCACCCCTACCTGTCTGTTCAGCACTTACCAGTTACACATTCACATTCCCATCTCAAGGAAACAGGCCAAGTACAACCACTTCCAATTTTAACACTGCAACATTAACATTATTCTCTTTTGATTGAGCTGAATTTTATTTTTTTTTTAGGATAACTGCTTTACAGTCTTGGCTTCTGCCAAATATCAACCTGGTCAGGTACGTCCCCCACCTCGGGAGCCTCCCTCCCCACCCCTCCCCTCCTGGTTGTGACCAAGCCCCGGATGGAGATCACGAGTCACACAGCAAATGCCCACTGGGCATCTATTCCACATGTGGCAACATACATGTCCATGTGACTCTCCCCACACGTCCCCCTCCTCCTTCCTCCCTCACGCTGTGTCCGTATTTCTACTCTACTTCCTACCCTCTGGGATAGCTCTCATGGTACCCAAAACAAACAAAGCACAGTAGTTTAAAGCTTACCCTGAAGGTAACACTGACAGGCTTCCACAGCAAGAACTGCATTTTAGAAGAATGACTTCGGCAGAAACGGGTCCAGATTTAAAATAACAAGTTTATCTGAACCAGAGCACGGGCTGTGAGGAGAAAGCTCAGCATCCATGCAAGATCTCTGACAGACGATTATGGATAGCTGGGCTTTCTTCCCAGGAGCGCTCAGCCACTGTGCCTCTTCCTCCACCTTCAAATACCCTTGGTGCTGAAGTCTCAGTATGTACTTCTAATTATTTGGGATAGAAGCCAGATGATTTCTTAAAAACTTTACCTGTCCACACTAACCTCTCTGTATAAACTTCACTGATTAATCCTTTAAAAGAAAAACACAGGAATTTCACCCCCCTGATAATCTGCAAGTGCCACTGAGTGAGAAGGAATAACGCTTGTGAACCGTGCAGCTCAGTGACTTGAAGAGCACTTGTGGTACCTGCCAGATAATGGACTGAGGAAGACCGGCACCCACAGGGACTTTTTATCCTCCAACTGCAGTCTGGGTGTTTTGTTTTTAATCTAAAAGTGCCTATTTAATCCCAGGATCTAATAACCACAGCTCTCCCACCTTCCTGTACTCTGAGTAACTTCAGAGTTTATTCTAGTGCGCAACACAAGCCAGTTCACGGGAGGAGCACAGGAGGCGTATTTTTTTTTTAATGAGGAAAATGTATTTATCTTCACAATGTCGAATTTCCTATGTCTGTATTAATATCCGACTCTCATCATTCTCTCCACCCGGTTTCAGATTTTCACACTACGTGACCACTATGCTCTCAACTTACTCTGTTAAACCAATCTACTCAAACAGGTACCTAATTAATAAAAATTTCTTTTCCTCTCTCAAATTTTCAAATACTTGTATTGTTAACTGCATGTCCCTTGCTGAAACAGTCAAAAGCCTTGCTGAATTTTACCTTATGCCTCCTTAAATTATCACAACACACACCCTTACACCTACTGCCCACTAATTTCCTGCAATTTATTTCCTCGTTTATTTCCTACAACTTCACTCACTAAAAATTCACATCCAGTATCTAGTCAAACTACTTAACTCTCTTTCTCATTCTCATTAATTCCAATTAAGGTAATTCTTGATTCTGGGTACTTTAAATTCTATCTACTTCTTTGCCTTAAAACAGTTTTCCATCACAAAGAGGCTCCAGTCATAACACTAAGCGTGACTGGAGCAACTTAACTAGCTCCGCTTTTCCTATCAAGTTGCTTGCCCCCTGTCAGTAAGACACAGCTACAATCACCCACCCAAAGCAAGACTAACCACTTACCCTTCCAAACAGAATGGGTTTCACGTAAGCTTCAAATCAGCAAAATTTACAAGATCTTCCCGTCCGTACAGAACGCAAATTCCTTTCCCAAAAAGCAATAAATAATCAACAACACACTGTACCTCCTGGTGGCTCAGACCAGGAAGTAAAGAATGTGCCTGCAATGCAGGAGCCTGGGGTTTGGTCCCTGTGTCGGGAAGATCCCCTAGGAGAAGGGAATGGCAACCCACTCCAGGATTCTTGCCTACAGAATCCCACGGAGGGCTACAATCCACGGGGTTGCAAAGAGTCAGACATGACTGAGCGACTAACGCTTTTACTTTCCACTGGAGGCTAAGGTAGCAGTAACTATACCACAAAAAGTAAAGGCCAGTTGAGAGATCAAATATCAAAGATATTTCCATTTGAAGCTGACAGAAATACTGGGTTTTGCCCTTTTCCAAGTCAGAGGTTAGTAAAAAACAAAACTAAACTTACAGCAAACTTAATATAAAACTCTCAACATCTAGCAACGTTAGAAATTACAAGAAACCCAACTCAGATCCTGTCAACAAGTAAACTTTCACTGGTAGAAGTCCTTGGGGATGGGAGTAGGGGGAAGAGAGTAACAAGTGACTGAAAATAAACCATCACTTACCAGAGCCAAGTCTAAATTTGAACTTCTGCGCCCACCTTTACCAAGAGACAGCAAACAGTAGTTACGAGAGTAAACTCTGCAGCCAGATTGTCTAGGTTCAAATCCTGGTTCCACTACTGGCAACCTCCTTCATCCTACACTGCCTCAGCTTTTATATCTATAAAATAAGAAAGATAATGGTACCTACCTCATAGATTTATCAAGAGAATTAAATGAGTTAATATTGTCAAATGGCTAAGAAAACTGTCTGGCTGACAAAGGCTTAATAAATAAACTGACATAACCTTTGACAAGTAACTTAACCTCTCGCAGCAGCAGATGTCTTAGGAGAGATTACCATTATATAAGCACTTTGTGAATTATAAAGTAATATATAAATACTAAATTATTAAGCACATAACACAGAAAAACATTAAATATAAGACAATGGAAAATAAAGCATTTATAGAAAAATATAATCTTGCTTATTGCAATTCTATCAATAAATTTTTCTGAATAGTGAGGTTGCTTTTAAACTCAACTCTTTGGCCTTCTGAGACACTCACCCAATCTACCGTATTTTAGATAATTTCTGATGGAGATTCTTAGAAAAATATATTATGCAATACCCCGTCCTAGTATTGAGTCTCTGAAAATGAAACTACCCTCCTTTCCAAAGCGACCGAGTACCTACACAGCTTTCGTCTCCTAAATATACTCTCTCCTCCCATTTACACCCTCTTCTTTTTGGCCATCAAATCGACCTGAGGCTTATGTTATGAAAACAACAAGACGACAAAAAACAATAAAATGAAAAACCAAATACTTTGATCAAATAACCTCTTAAAGGAACAGCCAACCTTCTTTCTCGCCTCCCACTCACTTCTCCACCCATGCAGTCTGGCTGCCGCCTCACCCTCTGCTGAAACATCTCCCTCTTCCTCCGTGACCAAGTGGCGGCCACCTCACACTGACTCTCTCCTGCAGCTCTCTGTACCGTCAGATGGGGATCCAGTCAATATACGCGGACTGGGCCTCCACGCGCTCCCTATGAAATCCTGACTCAGGCCTCTAACCTTTCCGGTAAAAGACAATCAATTTGCCATGCGACAAACCAGAGCTGATCAGTAAACAAAGCAGGCAGCAGGTATCTGATAATCAAAGTGGGTATCAAAAATCAAATCAATAATCAAAGCAGGCATCTTTTACCACTTCTGAATTAAGTCATTCAGCATATAAATCTACTAATGTGTGTTTTCAGGTAGTGTGTTAGACACTAGGCATACAAAAATCATCTCAGATATGCTCTTTGCCCTCAGTGAGTTTATAATTGAGCTGTAAAGACACACCAGGCAATCAGCAGCGTCAAGCCCACTGACAGGGTGGTGCAGAGAATACAGCGGAAATACAGCGCGGGCTTCCCCAGGAGCAGTGGCTCAGTGGTAAAGAATCCGCCTGCCAGCGCAGGAGACGTGGGTTCAGCCCCTGGGTTGGGGAGATTCCCTGGAGAAGGCAATGGCAACCCAATCCAGTATGCTTGCCTGGGAAATCCCATGGACAGAGGAGCGTGGCGGGTTACAGGCCACGGGGTCACAAAGCGTCAGACGCGACTTGGTGATTAAACAGAAGAGGGGCATCTAAGTCAGAGTCTGTGGGACAGTGACGGTGTCTGCAAAGGCTTCTGAGAGACGGTTAGCAGCGGAGAGGAGCTGTGCAGGACTCCTCGGGAGCGCTGTACATATGAGAGGAGAGTGCTCTCAAGCCGTCTGGTACTCAGAGAAGACCACCACCATGGGCAGCGCTACATCCCTGGCTCTGCTCAGGAAAGTCTGTGGAGAGAGTTTCAAGAGGTGAAGCCTTAGGGAAGCGAGAAGCTGCCCCTGAAGAGCACCGAGGAAGCCACAGAGCGCAGTGCATCTTCAGCAGGAAGGACTCCCGCTCTGCAAGAACTGCTCCAACAGTGTTGTGGGGGAGCCTGACAGTGGGCTCGGCTGGAAAGGGACTAAAAACAGAGGAAGCAGCAGACAGCAAGGCCGGCATCTGTAATAACTGGTGGACTAATCAGACGCAGGGATAAAGAAAGAGACTACTTCTCACCACCTCCAATACCGCCTTCTCCTCCAAGCTTCATGATTTCTCACCTAGACTGCAGCGCGTGGTCTCCCTGCCCCACCTCTCGACTCCTCTCACATCATATGCTTGCATGCCCCTCACATCCATCCCCGATCCAGTGGTCAGAAAGAGCTTTCCAAAGCAGGATCATCGCAAACGCTCTTTCACCCTCCAAAGGTCTCTCATTTTAACTCCAATAAGGCCAAACTCAAACCCAGCTCCATGTGACCTGCTGCCCCTACAACTCCTACCTCTCTCCTCCCCTCTTCTCTTCTGTTTTCCCTGCTCCAGCTGACAGTCCCTCAGCTACCCCCTCAGCCTCAGGGCTCCACTCAAACATAATCCATTCGAAAAGAATCTCCACTTAGCCCAGGCACAGAAAGAGCCCACTCCTTCACCTCTATCACCTCACCCTATTTCATCTTTCCTAGTAATTCCCAATCATTTATGTTCAGTTATTTAATCCTCTTACTTCTACCTCCAACCTTGTATCTACCTCCAAGGGCAGAAATTCTATCTTATTCACTCCCAGAACGCAGGCTAAAGCCTGGCTGAGTGAAGGCCCCCCAAAATTATTACTGACCAATTGAGACAGGGCTGAGGAAATAGATGCTGGAGGTAAAGGTATGCATGACATCCCATAAGCAGGCGCTCAGGAACCACCTGAAGCCACCTGCGACGACAGGTGGTCTTTCACCCAGGAAAGGCCGCCGGCATACAATTAGCAGTACAGACAGAACCCAGGGAACAGCAATATTGAAAGGCTGGATGGTAGATGGAGACTGTGCACAGGGCCGGAAAACACCAAAAGTTTAAGACTTTGAAGGAGAAGAAAAATGGCTCAGCCCAGCAAGTACTCCAAGAAGACTACAGGGATGCCACCAGGCCCTCAGTAAGAGCAATCTTAACAGAGTGGGAGGCCCAGAGGCCAAAGGCTTCAGAAGCAAATGAACAGCCAGAAAACTCTTCAGATGTGTGATAATAAAGGAAAAGAGATGCAGTCTTAAAGGGAGGGGTACACAGCTTTGTTTTTGAAACCAGAAGAGACCTGAATGTGCTTTCGGGCAGGAAGATGCTGACATTACACAAAGACAATGATTGCTAAGGCAAGATCTCTGAGAAGCGCTGGCTGAGATTTAACACAGAGGCAGAAACACAGTCCTTACAACTGAGACCACAGAGAGAAGAATGCGTGAAAATGCAGGTATCTCCGAAATTGGAAAGTTTAAGGGATTAACTGCCAGCTCCTTCCGCGAGGCAGGCACTCTGAGGCAGTGGGGAATACAAGGGTCAATAAACAGACATCAATCCCTGTTTTACGAGGGACGAGGGATGTGGTAGGTAAGGAACTCAAGGCAGGCAGAAGCGCCCATCCCTACAGACGCGTGATTTCCTTTCTTTCCAATTCACCTTCACAGTTCACGTTTACAAGCAAAGACATGGCAGACCTGCTTAGAGCATAGGGTCTAGAAGAGAAACAGGTCTATTCTAGCTACTAACAAACTATAATATTTGTGGTTATTCAGATGCATTAAGTACACACACAATCTCTGCCACCTCTGTTCATTAAAATTCAGCTAGAGAAAATGACTGGTTTTCTCCAAAAAAAAAAGCAAAGCTCTTTATCCAAAGCCCACTAATGACACATTTCTAATCCACTACCAGCTTTCCTCAACCGAGCTACATGTCATAATTACCAGGGGACATCGCCAGTGGGCCCCAGTGCTTCTCACAGACACATCTGGGCACCAGTAACTTTGTACACGTTTTTCCTACTGCTTATCTACTTAATTTCTAATCATCCCACAACATTCAGCTCAAGCAAACATAGCACTGTAACCATGTTTTTTCTTTATCTGTGCCACTACACTGGAAATTTCTTTATTAATTCTCATCTTTATAATTCCAGCCCCTGGCCCACTGCTTGGCCCTTACTACACACTCAAAAAACATGTGTTGAATGAAGAGTCACAATGAATAAAATATTTAACCTGTAGAAATGGTTTAAGAGTGGCTATGTTAAACAGTATACTTATATAGCATAGAACTGAAACTCTTAAATTAAAATATTAAAGAAAATTCTATTCAAGTGGGACCATAAACCACCTGTACCCTCCCCCATCTTGGCTCGGATAATTCTGAGCACCAAGTCACGTGCACCTTACCAACATGACTGCATCTCCACAGCCCACAGTAAAGTCTCAGTAAAAAAAGTTCAATACAAAAGTAGAGGGTAATTGTTAGCTAAAATGATCATTTGACGTATTAAATACTCAAATATCCAAAAATATATTGACAAGAGAAGAGCTCATGAAACTCAGTACTTTCTGTCCCTAACTATTCAAAATAATTCAGAAGTCACACTCTCATCCCCAAACTATACATAGAGCAGATTCTAAAAGTCTGGGGGAAAGACAGCTACTTAGAATATGGTACAGATTTTCCCAACAGAGATGTTATATAAGTGCTGGTGAGATAGCAAGACCAAGCTACAAGAACCTAGCAAACCCATAAGAGCCAAACCACTTGTATTATGTTGGTGCAAAAATAATTGCAGTTTTGCATTACTGAACTCTGTCATTTGATAATGGATTACATTCTTCAGTAAATGTGGTTATGTTACACATCATTTTAATGCTCATTTCTCACTTTATGGTTTCTTTGCTAACGACTATTACCTGCCATCTAATTGATATTTATTTTAGACTATAGAAATGATGTTAGACAAAAAGCAAATTCGAGTGATCTTTTTTTATTCAAGTTGAAAATGGGTCAGAAAACAGCAAAGACAAGTTGCAACATGAACGCATTTGGCCCAGGAACTGCTAGCAAACGCACAGTGCAATGGTGGTTCAAGAAGTTTTGCAAAGGACACAAGAACCTTGAAGATGAAGATCATAGTGGCTGGTCATTGGAAGTGGACAATAACCAAACGAGAGCAGTCATTGAAGAAAGTTGATCTTCTTACAACTACCTGAGAAGCTGCCGAAAAACTCAACACTGACCATTCTACGGTCATTAGGCACTTGAAACAAATTGGAAAGGTAAAAAGCTCAATAAGTGGGTGCCTCCTGAGCTGACTGAAAATCAAAAAAATCATCATTTTTGAAGTGTCATCTTCTCTTTTTCTACACAACAACAAACCATTTCTCAATCAGACTGTCACATGCAACAAAAAGTGATTTTATACAATAACCGGCAATGACCAGCTCAGTGGTTAGACCAAGAAGAAGCTCCAAAGCACTCCCTAAAGCCAAACTTGCACCAAGGAAAGGTCAGGGGGCACTGGTCTGCTGCCGGTCTGATCCACTACAGCTTTCTGAATTCTGGCGAAACCATTCCTTCTGAAAAGTATGCTCAGCAAATCAATGAGATGCTCTGTAAACTGCAACGCCTGCAGCCAGCACTGGTCAACAGAAAGGGCCCAATTCTTCTACACAAGGACGTCTGACTGCACGTTGCACAACCAACACTTCAAAAGTTGAACGAACTGGGTTACGAAGTTTTGACTCATCTGTCATATTCGCCTGACCTCTCACCAACCAACTTACCACTTCTTCAAACATCTCAACAACTTTTGGCAGGTAAAACGTTTCCACAACCAGCAGGAAGTAGAAAATGCTTTCCAAGAGTTTCTCGAATAATCTTGAAGCATGAATTTTTATGCTACAGCAATTAAACAAACTTACTTCTCAATGGCAAAAATGTGCTGACTGTAATGGTTCCTATTTTGATTCATAAAGATGTGTTTGAGCCTAGTAAAATGATTTAAAATTCACGGTCTGAAACCACAATTACTTTTGTACCAATCTAATACTGTCCACAGGGATGTTTCAGAGCTTCCACAAAAGCTTATTTGTATACATATGCAAAAACAAAAGCAAAATTCCAAAATAAACAGATGACATTGAGGAAAAAAAATACCAAAAGCACTTCACAGTGCCTGACACATGGTAAATATTAGTCTTTACCCTAAATTATAGCTATTTCCCCCCAGAATCTTTGATTTCAAACTTTTGTGTTCATCAAAATAGCTTTAGTTTTCTCACTTCATTCTAGACTGTAAATTCCAAGAGTGCAGAGAACTCCTGGCCTATACACCATGCCTCCCTCAAAGCTTGGCACACAGGAGTGCTTAATACTATCTAGGTAATTATATTTGGATAATTACTGTCAACAAAATGAATCTTAAAAAACAACTAAGTAAACCACAGGAGTAAAATCAAATAGCTTTATTTAGTTTTCAGGTGCTCTCTTAAGTGAACTACAGTACTTCTCAAATCGATTTTTTTTCCTTTTAAAACTACTTCCGAAATGAAGGAAAAAAGGATAAAAATTCATGTAGAAAACACTCCTTTATTTTTACATATAAAAATTCATGTAGAAAATACTCCTAAGAGTCACCAGCTTAGCAAACACTGCTCTAGATAAAGTCTCACTAAAGGACTGAATGAGACAGGGCATCAAAACTTCTCTGGCCTTGTAATCTTATTAATTCAGAAATGGAGGACAGAACACATTGGATTTTTCTAGCTCATAACTGCTTGACTATAAACACTGCATATTTCATGAAAACAGAGAGTAACAATCATCCACAATCTTTACATCAACTCAACTTGCAACTGTTTCCATTTTTATACTGTTATTTTCCTCCAATATTGATTATTTTTACAAAGTTGCAATCAAAGCAGTACAAATCATTTAATTTTCTAACTCCCATCTCCCACTTACATATAGTAAGAGGTACTGAATACAAATTTGACTGAGTCCTTGGCCAACATCAGAGAACAACTTAATTGATGCTTGTAGTTTTCACAGTATACCTTTGGCAACAATATTCTAGAAGGCCACAAGATGGTGATGTTGCTCTCTAAAAGAAAGTGTTAGTCACTCAGTCGCGTCCACCTCTTTGTGACCCCATGGACTGTAGCCTGCCAGGTTCCTCTGTCCATGGGAATTCTCCAGGCAGGAATACTGGAGTAGGTAGCCATTCCTTTCTCCAGGGGATCTTCCCCAGCCAGGGATCGAACCGGGGTCTCCTGCACTGCAGGCAGATTCTTCACATTCTGAGCCACCAGGGAAGTGCACCTTTTAAAAATATAATCGAGTATCTTACACCAACTTACCAAAATACTGAATTAATAGTTCTCCTCCAATTCAAGTAAAGAATATTAAAATGTCTCTACCTACTAGAAAACATTAATGAGTAAGAAAATATACTCATCAAATTTAGCAGGAACTATTTTGATTTTCAAGGCAACAGTTACGGTCCTTAAAAACACAGGATTCCAGCATTATTATTGTGTCTTCTATCACACGAATCTTTCCCTCGCTCCCTGCTCCATCCCCTCCTTCAGGAAACTAAAAACAAAACATGAAAAAAGAAATACATTTTTACTTATTGACTAACTTTATTTTTCATAATTATTCTTAATTTAGAGAGATAATTCGTACTGCTATTTTCAAAGACTTGACACTAAAATGTGTTTCCATCAACAAAGGTAAACTACACCAAAATGCAAATGACACAGTTTCTAATTTGCACAATTTCTCAATTTCTTATACAATATTATGCTTGTAATGGCAAATTATCAAAGTTTCCTTTTTTAATTTTTTTTTTTTTAACCAAAGCTTTTCAAGCAGAAAAATGTTTGCAGTTGGCAATTTTCCCTACACCTTAGTACCAGTAGAAGGCAGGTTTCCCATTCCTGTGGTGCATAGTCAATTAAAAGAAAAATCAAATAACAGCATCTTAAAACTTAGGTTCTAAGCCTATAGAATCAATTTAAGATAATACTTAAAAAAAAAAAAAAGCTTCATAAATACCCCCCTGGGCAGAATAGTAAGATGACAGAGCGTAGCTCCGTGAGACCAGCAGCCGGGCAGCACTCACGTGGGCACCTAAATGACACAGAAACATGGCCAATCTTAAACCTGGAATCCGAACCATCAGGCCTCTGACTCCAAAAGCAGTAAGACTCACACTGACCATTTATTAGGTTCCTGTTTGTCTGTTATGTTGCCAAAAAAAAAACCCCAAAACTATCTCTAATGTCCTTCACAGTCTTTACTATCTCTTCTAGCAGGTAAGGAAAATGAGGTTTTAAGAATTTAAGTAAATTGCACAGGGTTACAAAACTGGTGAAAGTCAGAATTTTGAACACAGATCTCCTGGGCTCAAAGCCAAAGCTCTTTTCACTACATTTGTGTTACAAAAAGGATATTAAAAAAAGAAATGCTGAGCTAAACCCAAGACTGAATATGAACAGTCTGCTATATCAATCTGATGTTCCTATTCTTTTACTATTTTATCACTTAAGCAACTTTATAATAGGGTGGTTTTGTGGGGCTTTTAAGCTAGGTCACTAAAAATGCTTTCCCTGAAAGCTCAAAAGGTACTTTAAAACAAGGAATGTGTAAAAAGCATAAACACATTAACAATGAAGAAGATAGATTGCTGGGACTATGTTTAATAAATCATTTTCATGTATTCTGAGAAAAAACGCCCAGGCCAACCTAACATTCTCATTCTGCAAAGATTTCATGTAATTACATCACGTAACATCTCATATTTCAAAATGACAAACATTTCCATCAATAATCTGTCATTTATTTCAAAGTGTAGTATTTTAATAATATGTGCCTATAAAACTTTCCTTCAAATTCAAAAATGTTAAAGGCTTGGTATTTTTCAAATACACAGTACTTGCTCTGAAGTAGCAAAAAGCACAGAGTCACCAATCAGAGCGGAAGCTGAGGCTGAGAGGTGATTAAGAGGCCCGCTGACGGACACACAGAAAGGTTCCTAACGTCAAGGCCAAACCCAGGCCTGCTGCTGAGGCCGACACTCTTCTGCCCTGCACTGGCCACTAGAACAGCACAACCCAAAGTGACATTCACCCCACAACACGGCCTGACTGTTTCTAAATACATTAAGGCTTCTAAGTTCCCTGCATTTAAGTAGCCGTGGAGATCTGCTAACTCTTCAGTTCCAAAGTGCCAACTCCTAGTGTGAGAAGAGCATACTGGGTAACGCCAGCAGAGTCCAAACTTCAATTCTCCTACTCGGTTGTATTCACCACCCTCTCTGAGGCTTGGTTTTCTTACCTGTAAAATGAAGATATCAACTTAACTTTTGTGAAGGGGAAATGTGTTAACATTAACTCTAAGAAACTGGAATTGTTTCCAGAATGAAATAGAGACGATGCCGAGTAACTGGTAACTTCCTAAACATCCTCCCATCACCATCACCATTGATACTCTCAATGGCTCTGAGAAACACCACTATTTTTCTGCCGCATCAATACTGCCACAACAGTACAGAGCAGAGCAGGTTGAGGAGCACGTCCATCACACGACCGACCACGCTGCAAAGTGACACAAAGCAAGCTGCCCACTCCTGTAGTCAGGGTCAGATCAAACCACACTGAATCACTCCAGAGGTACATAGCACTGCTAAACTCTCTGTGCTAATTACAGGACTTCAAGATACTTTACGACTACTCCAGTAACAGAACACAGTGCTCATTTACTTTTTACAAAGAATTTTAAACCAGGCTGCTAAGTATGAACTTTCAGATATCTCCATTCTTACAAACTTAACTTCGTAACTCACTTGGTGACAAAAACCGAACTGACCTGAACTCATCCGGCAGCAAAATTTGACCAGATGTGTGACTATCTACTGTCCTTATGTATCCATAACTAGACATTTGCCAAGGAAAGTACAGAGTGCTGGGGTTTTATATAACAGAGAATATGGAGTAATTACACATTTCTAAAATTTAAAAAAAAATTATTTCTACAACACATTTGACACCAAAAACAAGGTATTATAAACCCATCCTAGTGAATATTTACTCAGTACTAAGTATCAGGTTTAAGTCATGCAATAAATCTACAAATAGGTATTATTATTACTACTATCATTTTACATGTGAGTACCCAGTTTACATATGCTAAAACTGGGGCTTAATCTAAGGCTCTCCTTACCAAGATCACTGTGCTGTGTGTGTTTAGTCCCTCAGTCCTGACTCTGCAACCATGGACTATGTGCAGCTCACCAGGCTCCTCTGTCCATGGGGATTTTCCAAGCAAGAATACTGGAGTGGGGAGCCTATCCCTTCTCCAGGGGATCTTCCCGACCCAGGTATCGATTCCGGATCTCCTGCATTGCAGGTCAACTCTTTGCCAGCTGAGCTACCTGGGAAGCCAAACCAATAAGTAAGTGCCAGAATGCAGTCTAGGTTTGTCTAACTTGAAGGCCTAAGCTCTTAAACAGTTTAGCTAATACTTCACAGGAAAATTAAATTACAATGAAAGTTTTTAAAACAAATTATAATTATCAAAAATTTTTAATGTAGCACAATGAAATTCCTGAGTATGATGTACACTTTCCTTTCTGGGTAGTCACATCTAAACATCAACACATTTCATAGCTCGAAGGACAAAAAGAGATGAGTTTATTGTCGCTTTGCTTCCCAAAGAACTGGTCAGTCAGTGGAAACAAAAACAATAGGCTCCTTGAACAAATGCCAACTGATCCTTTCCACTCAAATTTAGAAAGAATCATGGGTTTAGCATGTTTTTTAACCACAAAATGTACTAAGACGATAAAAATAAGGTTGATATGTAGCTTAAGTTTTTCCGGGAACAGCCCCAATGTAAAGACCTGCTGTTCCAACGCGAGACAGGACCACAGGCCTGAGGGGATCACAGCCACAGACGCACGTCATCAGGACCACCGCGCTGAGCACAGGTCAGGGAAAATAAGCTTCAAAGCTTTGGGTTTTTTTTTCCTTTTAGATTGATCAATTTAAAATTTAAACTTTCTCTCAGGACTTTCTCCTCAAATCAATATCCTTATTCGAAGCAATGGCTTTTCTCCACAAAAGACATATTACGGCCCCCATTCAATCTACTTTCTACCCAAAAGACCAAATTCCAAGTTAAACACACTTCATTCAAAATCTCCATTTCTGAGTAGCTTAGTTTATCTTAATTAAGTGAAAAGCAGTAAGATTACTGGATAAATAATCACAGTATCTAACTTGTTTCAGCTGAGGCAGTTTTTAAAAAAGGAATACTTTCATTCATAAAAACATATTTTGTAGAAATATAGGGAAATTTTTTAAACAAGGAATCATGATGGGTGCCTCTTTCAGGGTTACTTCTCTTGCCTACTTCTCACTATAATCACTATGTATTAGGTTTCTATAGGTCGCTTGGACCAAGTCCTTGACAATTTTCTGGCTCATACTTGGTCTTTCAGTTGTGTCCAACTCTTTGCAACCCTACAGACTGTACTGGTTTTTCCATAGTCATGTACGGATGTGAGAGCTGGACAATAAAAAAGGCTGAGCACCTAAGAACTGATGCCTTCAAACTGTGGTGCTGGAGAAGACTCTTGAGAGTCCCTTGGACTGCAAGGAGATCAAACCAGTCAATCCTAAAGGAAATCAACCCCGAACATTCACTGGAAGGACTGATGCTGAAGTTGAAGCTCCAATATGTTGACCACCTGATGCAAAGAGCCGAATCAATGGAAAAGACCGATATTTGCTGGCAAAGACTGAAAGCGGGAGGAGAAGGGGAAGACAGAGGAAGAGATGGCTGGATGGCATCACCAACTCGGTGGACATCAGTTTGGGCCGACTCCAGGAGATGGTGAAGGACAGGGAAGCCTGGTATGTTGCAGTCCATGGGGCTGCAAAGAGTTGGACAAGACTGAGCGACTGAACAATAATTTACTGAACCCTATAGGTTAAACAATGGTCTTAAAGAACATCAAAACCCCAAACTATCCATTCAGTTTATACCAACAGCTCTCAAACTAACGTGTACAAAATCATCTGAGGTATTTACTAAAAATGAAGGTTCATGAGCTCCACTCAGACCATACCACAGATGTTGAAGAGTACAGAACCTACATTTAACCAATATGTTGGTAACCCAGACGACCGTGATACAGGGACTGCACCTCAACAACTTATGACCCACCCTGTATTTCATCCAATGACAGTGTTAACAGTTTCCTGGTCCTAGACTGTACAGCCAAACCATCACCAGCTGATATACCGCAGCCATGCTGAGTCCGTATCTTTCTCAGATTCACTCTTAACCTTTAGGCAACTTATTTTTTAAGCTAAGAGATGAAATTTGACATGCAGCTCTGCCTATGCCAAACTAAACTACATCTGTCCTTGAGAAATGAGCGGCTCACAGAAAATTTTCAACTTGTTAATAATGAGTTGAGGGCAGTTAAAATGAATCAAGGGCTGCTAATGTCCAACGGACCACATTTTCTTTCTGCTTTACAAATAATATTTCAATGACTCCTTACAAAAACCCAGAAGATATTTTTTTCCTTTTACAGAAGAAACTGAAGTAACACTGCTGTTAACCATCACTGACAAAACTCAGGTGTGCCTCACTCTAAAGCTACAGCTTTTGACCCACGCGCAGGAATGCCTTTAATTCTTAAACTGAATTTAAGAACAGAAAGATCTAATTTATTTACTTCTAAGATAAAGTAAGTATGCCCTAACTTACACAGAGCAAGCTCATTTGACTAATTCTCCTCCCCACACTAACTAAACACAAAGCATGGTTCACCATGGCAAGCTGGAGCTAAGGTGCAACAGGAGTATCCGACTTCAAGTCAGGACGCAAGTCAGTTTGCGTCAGATTAGGACCATGGAGTCCTAATCATGGGTATACTAAACAGCTATCAAAGAACTTGTTTTGCTTAGTTAAAGAAAAAGCTATCACACCTGCAATTCTGTTAATGCTAGCACATTTTTAAACCACTCATGTAATTTAGGACAGGGAGGAGGGCATAAAGAAACACCTTAAGGTAATTCAATCTACACCTTTCTCTGTGCCCTAGCTGCTCCTATTTATATAAACAATGTTTCTCAGTACTGAACACTCAATTACCAAGTTCTGCCCACAACAGCCAACATCGTACTATACTCAGAAATTTGCAAAGAGATTTGCACCAGAAGGCAGAAATCTACTCAAAATTAAAAAATGCTCCAAATCTACACCTAAATTCTTCAAATGAAATATATTGGTTCATTATTCTATGCAGAAGCTATAATGTAATAACAACAAAACATACATTTATTTTCTTCATTCCATAGTTAGCCATAATATTACTTAGCATATAACTCGAACTAAAAGAAAAAAAAGATACTACTGAGATAGTGACAGTGAGATACAGATAAAATGAGAACACTCTAGGTAGCAATCAATGAACCTACCTGTTCCACGGAAGGAGAAGCACTTCCTTACCGTTCCTTACATATTGCTAAGGAGACAGGACTTCCATTCCAGTCTCCACAAGGAAAGAATATTGTCTCCATTATAACACTCTCTCCAAGAAAGGGTGGCTTATCCTAAACTTTCCCCAACACTGCAAACAGAGAATACTATTTGTGAGGCACCAGTTTGCTCAAGGCTAGTCAAGGCCAGGAGCTCTGCTAACCCAGGTCTGGCATCGAATCACAAGAGCCAATCAATCTCTGCCTATTTAATGCACAGGATACTGACTGGGATTTGTCTGATCCAAATGGTTAAACCGGGTAAATCACTGCCTCAGAGGGGCCTGAGCTCTCGATCTAGAACTTTCTTACCCTGAAGTACAGCAAGTCGATCTTGCCCATTATGGTGGCACACTGGGTCAAACCCCAGAGACCCCAAACTTTCTCTTCTTTTCTACCCCAGGAGGACTGGCTATTCCCATCTGTGTAACAAGCCAAACACACTATCATTTGCACTTGAGACTCAACTTTCCATGTGACAGGCCCAGACTCCAGGAACTAAAAGTACCAGGCAGCTCAAGTCTCAGCTTCCAAAACAGTTTTCCAGAAGCCCCGTTCCTGGGATTCACATACTTGTCTAGTCCCTTTCCCTTGAATCTGGACCTATGACCTGCTTTAACCAACAGAATATGACAGAAATAAGACTAGGCTGGTTCCAAGCCTATGCCTTAAGGTCTGGTGGCTTCTGCTTTTGCACTCCTGGAAGCCCTTAGCCACACATATGTGAGGCCAGCAATCCTGGAAAGGCCACATGGAGAAAAGTGGCCCTGAGACAAGACTGTGTGGTAAATAAGAAGGAGGAAGGGGGAGAGAGAGAGAGAGAAGAGCAGCACCTAACTGAATGCTAGCCATGAAAGCAACCACCGGCAAAACCAGCACAACTGCTCAAGTGGCCCAGCCCGGAGCGGAAGCCTGTGAACCAAAAGCAAAAAAGAACAACAAAAAAGAAAAACCGAAAAAACCACACACCCCACCCCCCCACCAAAAAAACCTGGTTGTTCAGTCATTTAGTTTCACGTTTGTTACACAGTAACAAGTAAGGGAAACAGCACTCCTCTGTTCCCCTTGTCTTTCTGCCTCATTTGTTCAAAACCATAAAAAATGACAAAGGTAAATTATCACAATCTGAACTATTCACACAATCCCAGAAGATGAAGTCCGTGCCCTTCCCGCGGTCAGGGCCTCCCCTCGGCTCCCTGTCCCCAGAGCGCAGGCTCCCACAGCCCTGCACGCCCAGCCCTGAGCCCATGGCCAGCCAGGCAGCAGGGACACCGCGGAGTGCTGTGAGCAAACGACAAGCTCCAGGAGAGTCAAGGCAGATGTGTGTCTTTCTTAGTTCAGTTCAGTCGCTCAGTCGTGTCCGACTCTTTACAACCCCATGACGGCAGCAGGCCAGGCCTCCCTGTCCATCACCAACTCCCAGAGCTTACCCAAACCCATGTCCATTGAGTCGGTGATGCCATCCAACCATCTCATCCTCCGTCGTCCCCTTCTCCTCGTCCTCAATCTTTCCCAGCATGAGGGTCTCTTCAAGTGAGTCAGCTCTTCGCATCAGGTGGCCAAAGTATTGGAGTTTCAGCTTCAGCATCCTTCCAATGAACACCCAGGACTGATCTCCTTTAGGATGGACTGGTTGGATCTCCTTGCAGTCCAAGGGACTCTCAAGAGTCTTCTTCAACACCACAGTTCAAAAGCATCAATTCTTCTACACTCAGCTTTCTTTACAGTCCAACTGTCACATCCATACATGACCACTGGGAAAACCATAGCCTTGACTAGACAGACCTTTGCTGGCAAAGTAATGTCTCTGATTTTTAATATGCTATCTAGGTTGGTCATAACAGACTTTATGAATTACCTGACAAATGGCTTTACAAAATATATGCCCCAAAAGTCATAAACATATGAATTTGAAATGTATCCTAAGAGTTTTTAAGGTAAACTTCTTTTTAAATGACAAAGCTTCTTACGTACTGGCAAAAACTGTGAAGTATCATGATACATACTTTTGAAAATCAGATCCTGATTTATATCCTCCTAAAATACAAATCTTCATAGACAAAGCTTCATTAAAAAGGTTTATAAAAGAACAAACTTCTTCTGTAAAAACAGGTGAAGTAAAACCAACAGATTTTCAAAAGGAAATTAATACCTACATTTCACCAATGTACTTTTTCAGACAAGAAATCACCTTTTGATTTTTCCTTGATAGAAGAGTAACTACTTGTGATAAACACTAAACATTTTCAAATTTATGTACCAATAGCAACTACAATGAAGGTACCATTTTAACACAGAGGAGGAAACAGACAAGCTCAGATCTACACAGTAAAAAAAAAGTTGTTTTTTTTTTTTAAGTAAAAAAGCTTACTACAGGTTCCAAACAGGTAAACTCAAACTCCTCACATAAAATCTTCAGTTAAATTTCCATTTTAGATGAACAGTTGATGGGAAAAGAATACTGACTCAGGAACAAAAAGATGGGTTTTAGCTCTAGTTCTAGTTTTAGCCACCTGCTAGCTTGCTAGCCATATACCCTGGAAACGTCACGTTTTTTTACTTCTTTGAGCTTCACTATCTTCATCTAAAAGGCAATTATTCCTGACACACCTACTGTTCAGTTGTCATGAGAATCAAATGACGATGTATATAACCCATGACGGAAAAGTGTAAAATACTGTCATATATAAAATATGGTATTCTCCTTAGCGCCAGCAGCAAGGAGTTAAAAAAAACCACCTCTGTGTGTGCTTTTTATCAGACACTTCTCCTCCACTGTGTATGACTAGCTGCGTGTGTGCACGTGTGCTAAGTCGCTGCGGTCGTGTACGACTCCTTGCAACCCCATGGACTGTAGCCCGTCAGACTTCTCTGTCCATGGGATTCTCCAGGCAAGAATACTGGACTGGGTTGCCATGCCCTTCTCCATGGATTACTAGCTAGTTACTTCAATAACCACCACTAAGGCTAATTTATTGGCTTTCAGTGCTTGTTATTATTACATCATATTTTTATAGAAAGAGTAAAAAAGATCCCAGCCTTCCTAATAATTATGGAATCAAAGTTTCCACAGCTATAAAGGATACTGTGTAATAACTTACTCTGGTTCTCCACCAGGAAGACAATCCTATAGAGGCAGAAAAGTCAACCACTTACTCATCAAATTACGCTTTAACCATAACAGGCAGAGTTAGCTACTTAATCCAATGAAAAAAAATCACTGACTAGGTCTCCGCACTTCAGTATTCTGTAGTTTTATTTAATAAAGTGTTCTTGAGTGAAGAACTATTCTTAAGTAGGAATGCCTGAATATAGAAGATAAAAGTTCTTAAAAGTTTATTTCACTTACTTCCCCTCCAGCCCCACCTCTCCAACCCAAACTGAGATACAAAGGAAACCAAGGAGAGCATGACCATCTTGGTATTCCTAGCTGATCTCCATATACCCAATTCATCCATCAGTCTCACTAGCTCCCCTGTACATGGAAAACAGGAAAGGTACAGACAGTCTAATAAAAATCTAAAATCCAAGAATCACAAAATGTTAAGAACTGGAAGGAACCTCCCAGGATCCCTACTGATGAGGTCACTTAAAGATAGTGATTGCATTCAGTTGATGGTAAATCAGTTGTACACATCTCCAGACAAGAAAACCATCACTGTCCATCAACTCCTCATTCTACTTTACCCATTTGCTAACTGAAATACTTGGGACAAATCACTTAACTTCTTGGATTTGTCGGTTCTGTAACTGAATAGTAAATAAGTTAAGTCAAAATTCTCTGTAAGCAAAAAACCGCAAGTCTAAGGGAGATAGTGTCACTAGATGTACATACAATACGTCTCTACAGCAGAGGTTCTCACTGCTAAAAGGAAACATTTGGAGGTTCTATTGTTTTAAAAGGTCCCCAGTAACTCTGAGCACTGCTCCCAACCCACTGGCCCATAGGTTCCAGGAATGAGATTTAGGTGGTCCAGACTCCTTGAAATTTATCCACAAAGCACAGGTATATATGCAAATTTTCCAGGCCAACAGCTTTCTTTAGTTTCGGCAAGGGTTACTAATCCCTGAAAGGTTGAGAACTACCGCTATAAAGTAGGCTGAAGATAAAGCTTCTGTGGCTGTTGCTCAAAATGTACCACTATTCTCTCAACCAGCCTGGACCAGAACCTCAGTTACTTTACTTTCCTCTTTTTCTCTCTCATCAAATTCTGTCTATTCTACTTCCTTCCTCCATCCCTACAACTGCCAGCAGAGTTGAGACCCTGACACCTTTGACCACAGCAATGACGTCTGTTGTACCTCCAAGTTCTACTTCACTTCACACGACAAGCTGCTGTCAGATTAATCGTCTGAAAACAAAGCTTTAATCATTTCCTTCCCAACTCAAAAATCATCTGTAAAACCCCCGTCGTGTACTAAATCCAAGGTTACTGCCAAAAGCAGTCCATAAGCTGGTTGAAATTTTTACTTGAAGTTTTACCACCCATTATGCATGCATGCGTATTAAGTTGCTTCACTCGTGTCTGACTTTCTGCAACCCTACAGATTATAGCCCGCCAGGCTCCTGGGTCCATGGGAATCTCCAAGCAAGAATACTGGAATGGGTTGCCACGCCCTCCTCCAGGAGATCCTCCTGATCCAGGGACTGAACCCACATCTCTTACAATTCCTGCACTGACAGGTGGGTTCTTTACTACTAGTGCCTCTTGGGAGGCCCCTTATATTGGTACTAATAAGTTATATTTCATCCAAACATACTTGCCTCTTCCCCAAATGTATTAACTCTGAGCTCTTAATCCCTTCTCTCTGCCTGGATTACCTTTCCTATCAAAAGTCTATAGTCATTCTTCAAACCAAAGATTTCAAAAACCAGCTGTATGAAATAACCCCCCTAATTCTACCTTGCCAAATAAGATGTGAGCTCTCACCCCTCTGAATCTGAATTCAGTATGATTCAGATTCTTTTAATATTATGTATTAAAAGACAAATTAGGCATCTGTGTACAGAACTTCCTACCTGCCTAACTAGTCTGTGAAGGCAGAAACTGTTAACACTCTCATCTTTATATTCCCCCAAATACATTGCAGTCATGCAGTAGATGCTTAATAATCGTGTAAGTAAGTAGAAGAACTTTCAGCCTTCACAGGATAAGCAGATTATTATCTCTTGAAGGCAGAGACCTTACATGCAACATTTCAGCTTCCAAATATATAACCTTTCGTTACTGCCTTTCAAAGCCCTATGTTGTAGGTCATATAAATAGTTTTGCATTATAAGGGAAGACCCATTTGAAAATGTTAATAAGCTACTTGAGAAAGAACAATTTTCCCACTTTACACTTCTCAATTTGAAGAGCTCCCAACACTGTTTTCAATTTAAAAAATATTATTTATGAAAAATGATAAATTCAGCCACAGATAACTATCTACTTTATGACTAAAAACAAGTCACATAAATAAAAGAATGCCTTTCTTCTTTAAAAGGTCCATTTCGCTTGCATAATACATACAGACTTAATGAGACAGGTAAAGTGGATTTATACATAAGCATGAACCCTTTACACTGTACACTAGGTATTTCAGGCAAAAACAAAAATCCAAAGAGAAGGAAGATAACTTTGGACTGTGTCCTTTTACATTACTATTACCAATAACATTTTAAAGCAGAAACTCACATCTTTTGCACACTAGCTACACACAGAGATAAAAACCAATCAAACAGGAAAAGAAAGCCACATGAAAGCCCCTGGCAAAAATTTTTATCCTGAAAGAGCAAAAATGCAAACGTAACAAATACTTTTCTTCTTTGGTGATGAAGGTTTCATAGAATCACGGTGAAGCAAAGGAAGCTCAACTCCGAAACCTATGGAGCAAAGAAAAGGCTTGTTGTGCACAAGACGGATGGTTTAAAGGCTGCAAAAAG
Source organism: Dama dama (assembly GCF_033118175.1). Classification (NCBI taxonomy): domain Eukaryota; kingdom Metazoa; phylum Chordata; class Mammalia; order Artiodactyla; family Cervidae; genus Dama; species Dama dama. The sequence continues at coordinate 73,741,417 of NC_083701.1, forward strand.
CAATGGGCTGATGACAAAAATTTTTTAAATGTCTAAAGAGAGGAAAAGGGAGAAAAGTCCGAGTCACAATAAGATAAGGACGAGTAAAAACTGCAAGGTCACTGGGACCCAGCAGGTCACAAAGGTGGAGGTGGGGGTTGTGTCGCGGGGGGGAGGGGGGGGGCGGCAGCCGCAGAGTCGGGGAAGAACCGGTGGCGATAACATGTCAGGAAAAAAAAAAAAAGGCGTTCTGAGTCGGGGACCCTCGCCTCGGGATGGCGGAACTGAGGTGGAAGCCGGGGCAACGAGCCCCCGGACGAGGGCTCTGAGGGGAGGCGAGGAAAAGGCAAGGAGCGGGCGGAGGAAGCCCGAGGACCGCGGCTGCCGAGTCACGGAAGCGCCGGGCGCCCGTCTCCTCAGCTCGGGCCCGGACCCTAGACCCCACCTCAGAGCACTGCCGGCCGCCGGGCTGCGGCCGGGCCCCGACGGCCCTCGAGGGGGGTCCCGCCCCGGGGCGGGCCGCGCGGGCCCCGGGCGCCGCCTGAGGGGGTCCCCGCCCGCGCCCCCGCGCGCCGCGGCGTCCTCACCCGGCGCGAAGCCGTCGGCTCCCGGCGGCCCCGGCGGCGGCGCCTCCTCCACAGGCGGGCGCCCTCAGCCTTCGGCGCCCAAGACCGCCATCTCTCAGCAGGCGCGGCGGCGGCGGCGGCAGCTACCCAGGCTGCGGCCCCGGCAGCCCAGGCCGCCCGCAGCCACTAGGAACCCGCTCGCCGCGCTCGCCGACACCCGTCCCCGCCGACACCCGCCCCTCCCCCCACCCCGCCCCGGCCTCGCACCGCCCCCGGCCGGCCCCACACCTCCCCTCCCGGGAGCGCGCCGCGTGCCCGCGCAGCCGGCGCCGCTCCCCGAGCGCGCGCGCGCGCGCCCCCCACCCCCCACCCCACGCCCCGCGCCGACCCGGGCCCCGCGCTTCCAAGTCCGGACCCGGAATCCGGCTCACCGCGAGCATGCGCAGTGAGGGAGCGCCCCCCCCGCCCCTACCGCCCCGCCCCGCCCCTACCGCCCCGCCCCCACCGCGGCCGACTGTGGAGAACTCCGCCCTCCGGGTCTTCGAGGTGAGGAAGGGGGAAGGCCAGCCAATGGGAGGTAGGGGGCGGGGCCTGAGCCTGTGCAAGGGGCGGGGCCGCCGCCGAGATTTGGGAAGAGGTTTCTGGAAGCCAGAGCTGGGTGCTGAGGCTGGGCTTTCCGGTTCGCGGTCGAACCGGTGCGGGACTTCCAGTAAGGCTTACGGGGCCCTGGAGTTCTTCCTTTCATCACTTTACGCAAAAGGAAGCTGTTAGTACTCCGTGGCCTCGCTGAATTTTTGATCCAGAGCCATTGGAAGAGTAAATAATTGCATTTAGCACATGGTAGTACCAGAAGACTTCTAGTCCGCTTTTGCTACTAACCTAAACATTGACTCCCCTAACCCCCAAGCGCCAATGCTTTGGCCACCTGATGAGAAGAACTGACTCACTGGAAAAGACCATGATGTTGGGAAAGACTGAAGCCGGGAGGAGAAGGGGACAACAGAGGATGAGATGGTTGGATGGCATCACCGACTGGATGCACATGAGTTTGAGCAAGCTCTGGAAGTTGGTGATAAACAGGGAGGGTTGGCGTCCTGTAGTCCATGGGGTCGCAAAGACTCGGGACAGGACTGAGCGACTGAACTGAAATGAACCCCACAAGAGTACAGTGATAAATACGAAGCGAGAGCTTGTATTGTGCGATCAATCCAAACAGCAGTTGCGTAAGAAGCGTCTATTATCCTCGTTAATGAGTCAACTAGTCTGGAGAAGAGCTCTTGGCTCTGTTCCTTGCTTTTAGAACCCAGGCTACCCTGCAGGTAAAAATCAGTAATGACCACGTTACCAGATGAACTGATCCTTTACGTCAGAGAGATAATAAAGGGCATCCAGCATGGATTTCTACAATTTGTGCCCAGTTGCCTCACCCAAGCTCCATAAATTACCTACGTCCACACCCAAGCTTGCTCTTTTTCCTCTGTCTCAGTCTGGGTGTCTCTGCTCCCTTCCAAGTGAACCTCTCCACTGCCTGCTCCCGCCTGAGAAGACTTCCTTGGCATATCTTTAACGTTATCCCTTCTGGTACTACTCTCCAGGATAACTGGGTGAGACTTTTGTGTCTGAAAGTGTCCCTTGACTTTAAAACTTCTTTCTGGTTCTCTATTTTCTTCCATCATAACTAAGCCTTTGAAAGAATTGTGTATCAAGGACATTGCATTCCATGAATATTTGTAGGATTCAGCAAAAAATCTTTTGACTGAATAAATGCACATTGTCTTCCTCTCCACTCCATCAGCTCCTACCCTCTGACTTCCTACTTGGATCTGACGCATGCTGTATCCACAATGATTATTCTAACACATACTTTGGAGCCCATGACTCCACTGCTTAAAATCTTTCATTGGCTCATCAGTGCTTTTGAGACAAAAATTAACACTATCTTCAAGGTTTCTTTCATGCTCATGGGCTTTTCCCTCCTATTTGGACAAAGTCTTCAAAGTTCCTGACTCTGCTCACTCATCTCTACTTTGAAAAGTACTGTTTCCTCTAACCTTTCCCTCACCTTTGTGCTTGTCCAGCTCCTTTAAAAATAAACTCAAGAACATGCTGGCAAGTGCACTCAGACATAAACCCACACATCCCAGGCAGAGGTCTGTGCTCCATATGCTGAACACAGAGGCCTCCTTCCACTTCTTGCTCTCCTTATAGCTCTCCAGAGTCCTCAGTTTTCACCTCTGTTGAGCTCCATTCAGAAGTTCCTAGTACCTAGCTAGTCCCCTAAGTTGATAGCCAACATTGGACCAGCCTTTCATTATTAAATGTTTCTTTGGTGTTCAAATGAACACTATTACAAGTACCTTTTCACAAGTCACTGCCCATGTCCTTCCTTACTGCCATAATTTATATGCTTAAAAGTAATTGAAGATGTGAACAATTTTAGCCCTCTTGAAACATATTGGCAAGTTACCTTTCAGGAAGGACATCAGCGTAGGTGTCACATTGCCTGGAATCAAAAACACAGCTCTGCCACCCAGCATCACATTCCGATTTTCATGGATTCTAGGTGCTTTTACTTGGGCCTCTTCTTCCATAAAGTAATATTTAAAAGTGTGTTTATCAGAACTAGACCAAAGAATTTCACAATTTGTATGGAAATACAAAAAACCTCGAATAGCCAAAGTAATCTTGAGAAAGAAGAATGGAACTGGAGGAATCAACCTGCCTGACTTCAGACTCTACTACAAAGCCACGGTCATCAAGACAGTATGGTACTGGCACAAAGACAGAAATATAGATCAATGGAACAGAATAGAAAGCCCAGAGATAAATCCACGAACCTATGGACACCTTATCTTTGACAAAGGAGGCAAGGATATACAATGGAAAAAAGACAACCTCGTTAACAAGTGGTGCTGGGAAAACTGGTCAACCACTTGTAAAAGAATGAAACTAGAACACTTTCTAACACCATACACAAAAATAAACTCAAAATGGATTAAAGATCTAAATGTAAGACCAGAAACTATAAAACTCCTAGAGGAGAACATAGGCAAAACACTCTCCGACATAAATCACAGCAAGATCCTCTATGACCCACCTCCCAGAATATTGGAAATAAAAGCAAAACTAAACAAATGGGACCTAATGAAACTTAAAAGCTTTTGCACTGCAAAGGAAACTATAAGTAAGGTGAAAAGACAGCCCTCAGATTGGGAGAAAATAATAGCTAATGAAGAAACAGACAAAGGATTAATCTCAAAAATATACAAGCAACTCCTGCAGCTCAATTCCAGAAAAATAAATGACCCAATCAAAAAATGGGCCAAAGAACTAAACAGACATTTCTCCAAAGAAGACATACAGATGGCTAACAAACACATGAAAAGATGCTCAACATCACTCATTCTCAGAGAAATGCAAATCAAAACCACAATGAGGTACCATTACACGCCAGTCAGGATGGCTGCTATCCAAAAGTCTACAAGCAATAAATGCTGGAGAGGGTGTGGAGAAAAGGGAACCCTCTTACACTGTTGGTGGGAATGCAAACTAGTACAGCTGCTATGGAAAACAGTGTGGAGATTTCTTAAAAAACTGGAAATAGAACTGCCATATGACCCAGCAATACCATTTCTGGGCATACACACTGAGGAAACCAGATCTGAAAGAGACACGTGCACCCCAATGTTCATCGCAGCACTGTTTATAATAGCCAGGACATGGAAGCAACCTAGATGCCCATCAGCAGATGAATGGATAAGGAAGCTGTGGTACATATACACCATGGAATATTACTCAGCCATTAAAAAGAATTCATTTGAACCAGTCCTAATGAGATGGATGAAGCTGGAGCCCCTTATACAGAGTGAAGTAAGCCAGAAAGATAAAGAACATTACAGCATACTAACCCATATATATGGAATTTAGAAAGATGGTAACGATAACCCTATATGCAAAACAGAAAAAGAGACACAGAAATACAGAACAGACTTTTGGACTCTGTGGGAGAAGGTGAGGGTGGGATATTTCAAAAGAACAGCATGTATACTATCTATGGTGAAACAGATCACCAGCCCAGGTGGGATGCATGAGACAAGTGCTCCGGCCTGGTGCACTGGGAAGACCCAGAGGAATCGGGTGGAGAGGGAGGTGGGAGCGGGGATCGGGATGGGGAATACGTGTAAATCCATGGCTGATTCATATCAATGTATGACAAAACCCACTGAAATGTTGTGAAGTGATTGGCCTCCAACTAAAAAAAAAAAAAAAAGTGTGTTTATAACTGCACTGAAACAAAGACAGTGTACTGGTAATATACATTAAAACATTTCTTTGGCCGAAGCATTCATTTTTTTCTTTCTGATTTTAAAAGAAACTAAAACATTATAGTGAAAGTCTTAGTCATGTCTGACTCTTTGCAACCCCATGGACTATACAGTCCATGGAGTTCCCTAGGCCAGAATACTCGTGTGGATGGCCTTTCCCTTATTCAGGGGATCTTCCCCACCCAGGGATCAAACCCAGGTCTCCCACATTGCAGGCGAATTCTTTACCAGCTGAGCCACCAGGGAAGCCAAAGAATACTGGAGTGGGGAGCCTATCCCTTCTGCAGCCAATTTTCCCAACCCAGGAATGGAACCGGGGTCTCCTGCAGTGCAGGTGGATTCTTTACCAACTGAGCTATGAGGGAAGCCCTATGGCCCTCTGAAAGTATGGTTAGCCTAAGGCACTGAACCTATCTTGTCAATTGAATAAGTCAACATTCCTGCCTCCTATGAGCTATGAGGTTTGGCCACAATCTTTAGCCTGTGCCTCAACCAGAAAGTTGGTTTAATACCACCACATGATGTTGTAGTAAAAAGAAAATGAGTTGCTACAAATAGAATACCTAGAACTATGGGGCACATAATAGATTACTGATATTATAATTTTCATTCTCAGTTTTCCCACAGCACCGTGTGAGAGTATGTGATTGTCCTTCTTCACTGTGTCGAAGTCATCATGGCATAAGTCTTGTCTGGGTATATTCTCATCACAGGGCAAAAGTGGTGTCTTATTGTTGGTCCATTGTCCATTTTTTTGCTAGAGTATTCGCAAAAATCAATTTATACAATGTAGATATTGATGATATAAATGTAGATACATTTATATAGTGTAGATACTGGCTTAAGACTCAACATTCAAAAAACTAAGATCATGGCATCCGGTCCCATCATTTCATGGCAAATAGGTGGGAAAATGTTGGAAACAGTGACAGACATTATTTTCTTGGGCTCCAAAATCACTGAAGATGGTGATTGCAGCCATGAAATTAAAAGACGTTTGCTCCTTGGAAGAAAAGATAGAACCAACCTAAATAGTATATTAAAAAGCAGAGACATTACTTCACCAACAAAGGTCCATCTAATCAAAGCTGTAGTTTTTCCAGTAGTCATGTATGGATGTGAGAGTTGGACCATAAAAAAGCTGGGTGCTGAAGAATTGATGCTTTTGAACAGTGGTGTTGGAGAAGACTCTTGAGGGTCCCTTGGACTGCAAGGAGATCCGACCAGTCCATCCTGAAGGAGATCAGTCCTGAATATTCATTGGAAGGACTGACAGTAAAGCTGAAACTCCAATACTTTAGCCATCTGGTACAAAGAACTGACTTATTGGAAAAGACCCTGATTCTGGGAAAGATTGAAGGAGGAGAGGAGAAGGGGACGACAGAGGATGAGATGGTTGGATGGCATCACCCACTCGTTGGACATGAGTTTGAGAAAGCCCCGGAAGTTGGTGATGGACAGGGAGGCCTGGTGTGCTGCGATTCATGAGTTCACAAAGAATTGGACACGACTGAGCTATTGAACTGAACTGAGATATTGATGTGTGATAAAATTATTGCTTTCTCATTTTTGTTTTCTTCTATTGTTTTTTGCTTCACACCTCCATTACCACCCTGAGATCATGTCATTTATCTGCCTTTGAGTTTTTCTACTTGATCATTTTGTTTTATCCATTAAATAATTTAATCCTTTCAGATTTAATTTACTGTAATCTACCTTTTCTTTTTCTAAAGACCTCATGGTTTTCCCCAGCTCTTTTGTTAAAGAATCTTTCTCCATCTCTGAAGATTTGAAAATATACCCCTGAATTTATCCAGTACTCCTCCCTTCAAAAAGTAGAGACTAATTCCCTTTCAAATGAATGTGGGTTGTATTTAGTGACATTTCTAATGGACACAATACCATAAAAGTGACAGTATGTACTTTCCAAAAGCAGGTCTTAAAAAAGGTGTCATGGCTCCTCTCTACTCTTTCTAAGATCAGTTGCTCTGAGGAAGGCAGTTTACATGTCATGAAGATGTATCAATAGCCTTATCAGATGCACACATGGCAAGGAACTGCATATCTGGCCAGCAACCAGCAAGGATGGGAGACCTCCTGACAGTCTCCATGTGTATGGAGCCCTCTTGGAAGTGGGTCCACCAGCCCCAGTCAGGCATCAGATGATGTAGACATCTTGACTGCAACCTCATTAGAGACCTTAGCCAGAAACCCCCAACTCATTCTCAAATACCTGACCCATATGATCACTGTGAGGTAATAAATTGTTCACTGTTTTAAGCCACTAAATTGGGGGGATGACTTTTTACGCAGCAATATGGTAAACAGACTAACCCAGTGGTTCTCAATTGAGGACCATCTTGTGTCTCAGGAGACAATTGTGAATGTTGTGAGCTATTTTTAACTGTATTCATAACAGCTAGGGAGCTGGGGGCGGTTTCCACTGGCATCTTGTGGGTAGGGGCCACAGAGTGCTAAACATCCTTCAGTGCACAGGCCAACACACACACACACACACACACACACACACACACACACACTCACCACAGAAGCAAAGAATCATCAGATCCAAAATGGCGGCATGCTGAAGATGAGAAAACCTGCAATAACCTGTCTGTTTTCCCCTCACTTATACTCTCTCTCTTTCACACGGACTTGTTTCACATCCTTTGCTCATCTAAGTACCGCTTTACCTTGTTTTACCCCTGGCCCTAGGCAACTACCAATCTGCTTTCTGTCATTAGAGAATATTTTTTTCTTTCTCAAGGATTTGGTGTAAATGGAATCATACAGTGCGTAGTTTTGTGTCTGACTTCTTCAGGTCAGCATATTTTAAAGATTCGTTCCTGTTTTGTGCAGCAGTAGTTACTTCTTTTCTCATTGCTGACTATTAATGTATTGTATTGATTTGCCAAACTTTCAGAAACTGGCCCTAGTGCCAGTTTTGTCTTATTGGTATATTTGTCTTATTGGTAAACATTTAATTTGTTTCCAGTTTCTGGCTTTGTTGTTGAGTCACTAAGTTGTGTCCAACTCTGCGACCCCATGGACTGCAGTCCACCAGGCTTCCCTGTCCTTCACTATCTCTTGCTGTTTGCTCCGATTCATGTCCATTGAGTCGGTGATGCCATCCAACCATCTTATCTTCTGCTGCCCCCTTCTCCTTTTGCCTTCAATCTTTCCCAGCATCAGGGTCTTTTCCAATGGATTGGCTCTTCACATCAGGTGGCAAAGTATTGGATCTTCAGCCTCAGCATCAGTCCTTCCAATGAATATTCAGGGTTGATTTCTTTTGGGGTTGACTGGTTTGATCTCCTTGCAGTCCAAAGGACTCTCAAGAGTCTTCTCCAGCACCACAGTTCAAAAGCATCAATTCTTCTGTGCTCAGCATTCTTTATGGTCCAACTCTCACATGTGTACATGATTACTGAAAAATCATGCTTAGCTTTGACTATATGTACTTTGATCGGCAAAATGATATCTCTGCTTTTTAATACGCTGTCTAGGTTTCTCGTAGTTTTCCTCCCAAGAAGCAACCATCTTTTAATTTCATGGCTGCAGTCACTGTCCGCAGTGATTTTGGAACCCAAGAAAATAAAATCTGTCACTGCTTCCACTTTTTCCCCTTCTGTTTGCTGTAAAGTGATGGGACCAAATGCCATGATCTTAGATTTTTCAAAGTTGAGTTTTAAGCCAGCTTTTTCACTCTCCTCATTCACCCTCATCAAAGAGGCTCTTTAGTTCCTCTTCATTTCTGCCATTAGAATAATATCATCAGCATATCTGAGGTTGTTGATATTTCTCCCTGCAGTCTTGATTCCTGCTCTTGATTCATCCAGCCTGGCACTGCGCATGATGTACTCTACATATAAGTTAAATGAGTGGAGTGACAATATACAGCCTTGTTGCACTCCTTTCCCAATTTTGAACCCATCCTTTGTTTCATGTCCAGTTCTAACTGTTGCTTCTCGACTTTTTTTTTTTTGGCTATAATGACTAAAGATTCTATGAACATTGGGTTAAAAATCTTTGTCATGACATATGTTTTTATTTTTCTTAGCTAAATCATACCTAGGAGTGGAATTGCTAGGTCACATTTTAAGTATATATTTAATTATAAGAAACTGCCAAACTCTTCTCCAAAGTGGTTGTACCATTTTTCATTCCCACCAGCAATGTATGAGAGTTCCAGCTGTTCCATTTCCTTTCCAACACCTGGTAATGTCAGTCCTTTCTGATTTTAGCCGTCCTAACAATGTGTAAGAGTAAGCCACTGTGTTTGAATTTTGGTTTTCCTGATAACCAATGATGTTGAGTATCTTCTCATGTGATTATGGCCCATTTATTTATTTCCTTTTGTTAAGTGGATGTTCCAATCTTTTGTCCTTTTCAAATTGTTTTTGTCCATTCTCTGTGTGTTCCATACACCAATCCTTTGTCAGATCCATGTGTTGTGAATTGTTTCTCTCAGACTGTGGCTTGCTGTGGTAGGCAGGCCTCCAAGATGGACCCAAGTGATCTTGGCCTCTTGGTGCCTACGCTCTTGGACAGTCTTCTCATCTTTCGAGCAGACCCATGTCAAGTTTTCCAAGAGGAATTGTGAAAGCAATGGTACGTGACTCCTGGTACCAGGTCATGAAAATCATTTGCGGCTTTTATCCTTTCCTCTTGGGTTGCTTGCTCTAAAGAATGTCTTTGGGAAGATCTGTGCAGAGAACTGTGACCTGTTGATAAACAGGCAGCATCTTGCCAGTCAGATGTGGTACCTTAGAAACAAATCCTCCAGCCTCTGTCCAGCCTTCAGATGACTGCATGTGACACTCGAAGCCACAACTGGACAGTCAGGAAATTCACGTGTTCCTAGTCCACAAAAACTGTAAGAGATCATAATTGTTTTTGTTTTTGATGATAATTGTTTATTGTTGCTTTCAGTCACTAAGCTTTGGAGAAATTTTTTACATAGAAGCAGTGAAACTTGCTCCTCATTTTCTTAACAATGTTTTTTGATGAACAGAGTTTTTATTTTGCTAAAGTTCAGTTTATTAACTCTTTGTTTTGTGACTCATGCTTTTTAAATGACATGTTTAAGAAAGTTTACCTATTCCTATAGAGAAAATAAAGTTTACCTACTGCAACAGAGAAAACAATTTTTTATGTTTTCTTCTTGAAATTTTTTTTTTAATTTTCAATTTTTAATTCTGTTCATTTCAAAGTATGTTATTATCAGTCTTTTTTTTCACTTTTTTCCATTTCTTTATGTTCTTAATTTTTAAACATACATATTGTATGTATCTTTTTTTTTTCATTTATTTTTATTAGTTGGAGGCTAATTACTTTACAATATTGCAGTGGGTTTTGTCATACATTGACATGAATCAGCCATGGAGTTACATGTATTCCCCATCCCGATCCCCCCTCCCACCTCCCTCTCCACCCGATTCCTCTGGGTCTTCCCAGTGCACCAGGCCGGAGCACTTGTCTCAGGCATCCCACCTGGGCTGGTGATCTGTCTCACTATAGATAATATTCATGCTGTTCTCTCAAAACATCCCACCCTCGCCTTCTCCCACAGAGTCCAAAAGTCTCTTCTGTACATCTGTGTCTCTTTTTCTGTTTTGCATATAGGGTTATCATTACCATCTTTCTAAATTCCATATATATATGTTAGTATGCTGTAATGTTCTTTATCTTTCTGGCTTACTTCACTCTGTATAATGGGCTCCAGTTTCATCCATCTTATTAGGACTGGTTCAAATGAATTCTTTTTAAAGGCTGAGTAATATTCCATGGTGTATATGTACCACAGCTTCCTTATCCATTCGTCTGCTCATGGACATCTAGGTTGCTTCCATGTCCTGGCTATTATAAACAGTGCTGCGATGAACATTGGGGTGCACGTGTCTCTTTCAGATCTGGTTTCCTCAGTGTGTATGCCCAGAAATGGTATTGCTGGGTCATATGGCAGTTCTATTTCCAGTTTTTTAAGAAATCTCCACACTGTTCTCCATAGTGGCTGTACTAGTTTGCATTCCCACCAACAGTGTAAGAGGGTTCCCTTTTCTCCACACCCTCTCCAGCATTTATTGCTTGTAGACTTTTGGATAGCAGCCATCCTGACTGGCGTGTAATGGTACCTCATTGTGGTTTTGATTTGCATTTCTCTGAGAATGAGTGATGTTGAGCATCTTTTCATGTGTTTGTTAGCCATCTGTATGTCTTCTTTGGAGAAATGTCTGTTTAGTTCTTTGGCCCATTTTTTGATTGGGTCATTTATTTTTCTGGAATTGAGCTGCAGGAGTTGCTTGTATATTTTTGAGATTAATCCTTTGTCTGTTTCTTCATTAGCTATTATTTTCTCCCAATCTGAGGGCTGTCTTTTCACCTTACTTATAGTTTCCTTTGCAGTGCAAAAGCTTTTAAGTTTCATTAGGTCCCATTTGTTTAGTTTTGCTTTTATTTCCAATATTCTGGGAGGTGGGTCATAGAGGATCTTGCTGTGATTTATGTCGGAGAGTGTTTTGCCTATGTTCTCCTCTAGGAGTTTTATAGTTTCTGGTCTTACATTTAGATCTTTAATCCATTTTGAGTTTATTTTTGTGTATGGTGTTAGAAAGTGTTCTAGTTTCATTCTTTTACAAGTGGTTGACCAGTTTTCCCAGCACCACTTGTTAACGAGGTTGTCTTTTTTCCATTGTATATCCTTGCCTCCTTTGTCAAAGATAAGGTGTCCATAGGTTCGTGGATTTATCTCTGGGCTTTCTATTCTGTTCCATTGATCTATATTTCTGTCTTTGTGCCAGTACCATACTGTCTTGATGACTGTGGCTTTGTAGTAGAGTCTGAAGTCAGGCAGGTTGATTCCTCCAGTTCCATTCTTCTTTCTCAAGATTACTTTGGCTATTCGAGGTTTTGTGTATTTCCATACAAGTTGTGAAATTACTTGTTCTAGTTCTGTGAAAAATACCGTTGATAGCTTGATAGGGATTGCATTGAATCTATATATTGCTTTGGGTAGAATAGCCATTTTGACAATATTGATTCTTCCAATCCATGAACACGGTATGTTTCTCCATCTGTTTGTGTCCTCTTTGATTTCTTTCATCGGTGTTTTATAGTTTTCTATGTATAAGTCTTTTGTTTCTTTAGGTAGATATACTCCTAAGTATTTTATTCTTTTTGTTGCAATGGTGAATGGTATTGTTTCCTTAATTTCTCTTTCTGTTTTCTCATTGTTAGTGTATAGGAATGCAAGGGATTTCTGTGTGTTAATTTTATATCCTGCAACTTTACTATATTCATTGATTAGCTCTAGTAATTTTCTGGTAGAATCTTTAGGGTTTTCTATGTAGAGGATCATGTCATCTGCAAACAGCGAGAGTTTCACTTCTTCTTTTCCTATCTGGATTCCTTTCACTCCTTTTTCTGCTCTGATTGCTGTGGCCAAAACTTCCAACACTGTGTTGAATAGTAGTGGTGAGAGTGGGCACCCTTGTCTTGTTCCTGATTTCAGGGGAAATGCTTTCAATTTTTCACCATTGAGGGTAATGCTTGCTGTGGGTTTGTCATATATAGCTTTTATTAAGTTGAAGTATGTTCCTTCTATTCTTGCTTTCTGGAGAGTTTTAATCATAAATGGGTGTTGAATTTTGTCAAAGGCTTTCTCTGCATCTATTGAGATAATCATACGGTTTTTATCTTTCAATTTGTTAATGTGGTGTATTACATTGATTGATTTGCAGATATTAAAGAATCCTTGCATTCCTGGGATAAAGCCCACTTGGTCACAGTGTATGATTTTTTTAATATGTTGTTGGATTCTGTTTGCTAGAATTTTGTTAGGGATTTTTGCAACTATGTTCATCAGTGATATTGGCCTGTAGTTTTCTTTTTTTGTGGCATCTTTGTCTGGTTTTGGAATTAGGGTGATGGTGGCCTCATAGAATGAGTTTGGAAGTTTACCTTCTTCTGCAATTTTCTGGAAGAGTTTGAGTAAGATAGGTGTTAGCTCTTCTCTAAATTTTTGGTAGAATTCAGCTGTGAAGCCATCTGGTCCTGGGCTTTTGTTTGCTGGAAGATTTCTGATTACAGTTTTTATTTCCTTGCTTGTGATGGGTCTGTTAAGATCTTCTATTTCTTCCTGGTTCAGTTTTGGAAAGTTTTACTTTTCTAAGAATTTGTCCATTTCATCCAAGTTGTCCATTTTATTGGCATAGAGCTGCTGGTAGTAGTCTCTTATGATCCTTTGTATTTCAGTGTTGTCTGTTGTGATCTCTCCATTTTCATTTCTAATTTTGTTAATTTGGTTCTTCTCTCTTTGTTTCTTAATGAGTCTTGCTAATGGTTTGTCAATTTTGTTTATTTTTTCAAAAAACCAGCTTTTAGCTTTGTTGATTTCTGCTATGGTCTCTTTAGTTTCTTTTGCATTTATTTCTGCCCTGATTTTTAAGATTTCTTTCCTTCTGCTAACCCTGGGGTTCTTCATTTCTTCCTTCTCTAATTGCTTTAGGTGTAGAGTTAGGTTATTTATTTGGCTTTTTTCTTGTTTCTTGATGTAAGCCTGTAATGCTATGAACCTTCCCCTTAGCACTGCTTTTACAGTGTCCCATAGGTTTTGGGTTGTTGTGTTTTCATTTTCATTCATTTCTATACATATTTTGATTTCTTTTTTGATTTCTTCTATGATTTGTTGGTTATTCAGAAGCGTGTTATTTAGCCTCCATATGTTTGAATTTTTAACAATTTTTTTCCTGTAATTGAGATCTAATCTTACTGCACTGTGGTCAGAAAAGATGACTGGAATGATTTCAATTTTTTTGAATTTTCCAAGACCAGATTTGTGGCCCAAGATGTGATCTATTCTGGAGAATGTTCCGTGTGCACTTGAGAAAAAGGTGAAGTTGATTGTTTTGGGGTGAAATGTCCTATAGATGTCAATTAGGTCTAGCTGGTCCATTGTGTCATTTAAGGTTTGTGTTTCCTTTTTAATTTTCTGTTTAGTTGATCTATCCATAGTTGTGAGTGGAGTATTAAAGTCTCCCGCTATTACTGTGTTACTATTAATTTCCTCTTTCATACTCATTAGCGTTTGCCGTACATATTGCGGTGCTCCTATGTTGGGTGCATATATATTTATAATTGTTATATCTTCTTCTTGGATTGATCCTTTGATCATTATGTAGTGTCCTTCTTTGTCTCTTTTCACAACCTTTATTTGAACGTCTATTTTATCTGATATGAGTATTGCGACTCCTGCTTTCTTTTGGTCTCCGTTTGCGTGAAATATTTTTTTCCAACCCTTCACTTTTAGTCTGTATGTGTCTCTTGTTTTGAGGTGGGTCTCTTGTAGACAGCATATATAGGGGTCTTGGTTTTGTATCCATTCAGCCAATCTTTGTCTTTTGGTTGGGGCATTCAACCCATTTACATTCAAGGTAATTATTGATAGGTGTGGTCCCGTTGCCATTTACTTTGTTGTTTTGGGTTCACGTTTATACAACCTTTCTGCATTTCCTGTCTAGAGAAGATCCTTTAGCGTTTGTTCAAGAGCTGGTTTGGTGGTGCTGAATTCTCTCAGCTTTTGCTTGTCTGTAAAGCTTTTGAATTCTCCTTTATATCTGAATGAGATCCTTGCTGGGTACAGTAATCTAGGTTGTAGGTTATTCTCTTTCATTACTTTCAGTACGTCCTGCCATTCCCTTCTGGCCTGGAGGGTTTCTATTGATAGATCAGCTGTTATCCTTATGGGAATCCCTTTGTGTGTTATTTGTTTTTTCTCCCTTGCTGCTTTTAATATTTGTTCTTTGTGTTTGATCTTTGTTAATTTGATTAATATGTGTCTTGGGGTGTTTCGCCTTGGGTTTATCCTGTTTGGGACTCTCTGGGTTTCTTGGACTTGGGTGGCTATTTCCTTCCCCGTTTTAGGGAAGTTTTCAGCCCTTATCTCCTCGAGTATTTTCTCATGGCGTTTCTTTTTGTCTTCTTCTTCTGAGACTCCTGTGATTCTAATGTTGGGGTGTTTCACATTGTCCCAGAGGTCCCTGAGGTTGTCCTCATTTCTTTTGATTCTTTTTTCTTTTTTCCTCTCTGCTTCATTTATTTCCACCATTTTATCTTCTACCTCACTTATCCTATCTTCTGTCTCCATTATTCTACTCTTGGTTCCCTCCAGAGTGTTTTTGATCTCATTTATTGCATTATTCATTTTTAATTGACTCTTTTTTATTTCTTCTAGGTCTTTATTAAACATTTCTTGCATCTTCTCTTTGTCTCCAGGCTATTTATCTGTAACTCCATTTTGTTTTCAAGATTTTGGATCATTTTTATTATCATTATTCTAAATTCTTTTTCAGGTAGATTCCCTATCTCCTCCTCTTTTGTTTGACTTGGTGGGCATTTTTCATGTTCCTTTACCTGTTGGGTATTTCTCTGCCTTTTCATCTTGTTTAGATTGCTGTGTCTGGAGTGGGCTTTCTGTATTCTGGAGGTCTGTGGTTCCTTTTTATTGTGGAGGTTTTACCCAGTGGGTGGGGTTGGACGATTGGCTTGTCAAGGTTTCCTGGCTAGGGAAGCTTGTGTCGGTGTTCTGGTGCGTGGCACTAGATTTCTTCTCTCTGGAGTGCAATGGAGTGCCCAGTAATGAGTTTTGAGATGGGTCTATGTGTTAGGTGTGACCTTGGGCCGCCTGTATGTTGACGTTCAGGGCTATGTTCCTGCGTTGCTGGAGAATTTGCGTGGTATGTCTTGCTCTAAAACTTATTGGCTCTTGGGTGGTGGTTGGTTTCAGTGTAGGTATGGAGGCTTTTGGATGGTCTCTTATTACTTAAAGTTCCATGTAGTCAGGAGTTTTTTGGTGTTCTCAGGTTTTGGGCTTAAGTCTCCTGCCTCTGGATTTCAGTTTTATTCTTCCAGTAGTCTCAAGACTTTTCCAACTATACAGCACTGATAATAAAGTTTCTAGGTTAATGGCGAAAAGATTCTCCCCCGTGAGGGACACCCAGAGAGGTTCACAGAGTTACATGAAAAAGAGGAGAGGGAGGCAGGAGATAGAGATGAGCAGGAGGAGAAAAGGGGGAACTCAAGAGGAGAGAGACAGATCTACGCAGTTGTCTGTTCCCAGAGTGTTCTCCGTAGCCCAGACACCCACAAAGGTTCACAGAATTGGATTGGGAAGAGAAGGGGAAAGGAGGAAATAGAGGTGTTCTGAGGTAGAAAACAGAGAGTCAAGATTGGGAGAGAATAATCAACACACTCCTGAACAGAATTGGGAACTGAATATTGGATTCTTAAATGTCCAAAATTTATATCACATACTGAAAAACAAAGATTAAAAATCTAGAGTAGAGGTTAGACTCTTAAAAATACAATATTAAAAACAAAAACCAAAACACACAAAAGAATTTTAGAAATATATATGAAGTTCGGTTTAAAAATAGGGCTTCTCTTTTTTTCTTTTTTGTAAGGTTATAGTGTATTGAAAATGAAAATTAAGGAGTAGTAGAGGAGTAATAGAGGACTTTAAAAGGAAATAAGAGAAAAAGAAAAATAGAAAATAGAAGAGAAAAAGGAAAAAAAAAACAAGAAAAAAAATTTTTTTCCTAATTAAAAAAATCGTAAAAATCTATGAAAATGAAAGTTAAGGAGTAATGGGGGAGTAATAGGGAATTTTAAAAGAAAATAAAAGAGAAAAAAGAAAAAAAAATCTTTTTCCTTACTGAAAAAAAAAAAGTAAAAATATATCTAGGAATTTCTCTGGAGCTGTTGCGGTCAGTGTGGGTTCGGTTCAGTTTCAGATAGCTCCTTGTTCCAGTTTACACTTCTCGATATCTACAGGCCCCTTCCGGTGTAGTTGGTGTTGCCTACAGGGATTTTAATCTGTTGCACCAGTCCCTTCTGAAGTGGTTCCCTTTGTTTATTTGGCTTTTGTTTGCCGGTCTCTTCAGTGCCTCATTTCCGCCCTGACACAGGCGGGCGGAGGTGGTCTCTTATTCAGGTCGCTAGTTCCATCGCGCTA
This sequence comes from Dama dama, assembly GCF_033118175.1. Lineage (NCBI taxonomy): Eukaryota > Metazoa > Chordata > Mammalia > Artiodactyla > Cervidae > Dama > Dama dama. Next base: position 73,758,297 of record NC_083701.1, read on the forward strand.
TGTGGAGGGGCAGGCGCTGCTTTCCCCGTCTATGCTGCTCAGGCTCCCACTGCTCTATATGGAGCGTGCCCTGTGTTGCCTGCGGTTCCAGCCCTCGGGTGTTCCACAAAAGCGTGGACTCGACTGCGCCTGGGTTTTGTGCCTTCCCCGTCCGAGCGGCTCAGGCAGCCAGGAGCTTGATGGGCGCACTCTCCCCGGGTGCGGCGCGGCTTCTGCCCTCCGCGTCCCCAGCCCCAGTCCCCGCCCGCGCCAGTCCGGGTGCCTGAGCCCTGTGTCTCGCCGCGACCCTCCCGGTGGATGCCGACCATCCAGAATCTCAGGAGGTCTTTGATTAGAAACTGGAGGCCTGTTTGCAGTGCGGTAGGGGATGTGGTCCTTGGGGCCGAGCCTGCCCCTTTCCCCTCCCCCCTGCCTCCAGCCTCCCGCGAGGCTGGGCCGGTCCACAGTCTGCGAGCTCTTCTCTGGACTTGCTCCGTCCCTTTGTTCTGCGAACGGCCCGCAGTGTGTTTGGGCAGGTTAATTTTGTCTCTCTCTTTTGCTGTCCCACAGTTTAAGTTGGTAACTCACAAAAGTTTCTTCTGATTGTCCTCAGGGCACTCAGGCCCGGTCCTTACCCTAAGCAATGCCGCCCGCTCCTCTCCATTCTGCCCCCACTTGCTGGTGGCGCATGCGGGTGTCTGGGGTAATTTTCCGCTGGGAGTTGCTTTTAGGCACGTAATCTGTGGGTTTTATTTATTGTTCCCCTCCCAGTCAGGTTGCCCTCTGAGATTCAAACACTTCCCCCAGACCCACCAGTGTGAGGGTTTCCTGGTGTTTGGAAACTTCCTCTATTAAGACTCCCTTCCAGGGACGGATCTCTGTCCTTAGCTCTTTTGTCTCTCTTTTTATCTTTTATATTTTGTCCTACCTCCTTTCGAAGACAATGGGTTGCTTTTCTGGGCACCTGATGACCTCAGCTAGTGATCAGAAGTTGTTTTGTGAAGTTTGCTCTGCGTTCAGTTATTCTTTTGATGAATTTGTAGGAGAGAAAGTGGTCTCCCCGTCCTACTCCTCCGCCATCTTGGCTCCTCCCTTCTTCTTCTTCAAATTTATAGTTTTAACCTTTGCATTTGGAACTATAATATATTTCAAATCAATTTTTGCATAAGGTATCCTCAAGGAAAGGATTAATGTTACTTTTTTTCTAAGTAGATATACTATTATTTCAACACTATTGGTTGAAAAGACAGTCCTTTAACTTTGGGAGAACTCAATGTCATTTTGGACTCTTTAATCCATCCCATTTAACTGTAAGCCTATCTTTATCACACTGTATTGACTATAATAATTTTGGAAAGTATGAATACCAGGAAGTGTAAATTTTCCAAATTTGTTCTTCTTTTCAAAATGGTTTTGACCCTCCCAGGTTCTTTGCATTTCCATATAAATTTTAAAATTAGCTATGTGATTTTTATTTAAAAAATACCTCTAGGAGTTTGGGATTGTTAATATATAGATCAATTTAGGAAGAATTGACGCATTGAAAGTATTTAGGGGACTTCCCTGGTCGTCGAGTGGCTGGGAATCTGCCTGCAAGTGCAGGGGACATGAGTTTGATCGCTGGTCTGGGAGGATCCCACATGCTGTGGAGCAAGGAAGCCCACGTGTCACAACTAGTGAGCCTGTGATCGCCAGCCCCCCGTGCCGGAACTACTGACACTGCAGTTCCCGAAGCCCACGTGCTCTGGGGCCCATGTTTGCCAGCAAGAGAAGCCAGCACACGGGGAAGGCTTCCGTCCGAACTCGAGTAGCCCATCTTGCTGCAACTGGAGAAAGCCTACGAGCAGCAATGAAGATTCACGCAGCCAGTAAGTAAATTGGATGTAAATCAATCAATAAAAATTTCTTTGAAGAAAGGTATTTAGTCTTCTAATTCACAAGTATAGTATAGATCTCAGTTCCTTTAGACCTCTAATTTCTCTTAGCAATATTTTATATTTTTTAAAATACAGGTATAGCATATACTTATTCTTAAGTATTTTATACTTTTAATGCTATTGTAAATGGATTCTTAATTTCCTTTTCTAATGGTTCATTGATAGTATATTTAAATAATTTGATGTTTTAATATTGGCCTGGTATGCTGAGGCCTTGCTAATAAATTAATTAGTTCTAGTAGTGATTTTTAGATTTCTCGGAAGTTTTCATGTATACTATCATATATCTGCAAATAAAGACAGTTTTACTTTTTCCTTTCCATTCTACATGCTTTTATTTACTTTACTCATTTTATTGTACTGACTAGAACACACAGTACAAAGCTACACAGAAGTCATAAGAAAGAGCATCCTTGTCTTGTTACTAATTTTAGGGAAATCATTCAGTGTTATACTATTAAATATGATATTATCTCTAGATTTTTTTGCATATGACTTTTGCTAGGTTGAGGAAGTTTGCTGAGAAGCAAACAACTTTCCTCGTTTGCTGAGAATTTTTTTTTATCATGAATGAGTGTTGACTTTTATCAATTGCTTTCAAGGGGCTTCTATTGAGATGATCTTCTCTCTTTCTTTTTCTTTTTCCTTTTTAGATTGTTGAGTTGATGGATTAAATTGATTAATGTTAAACCAGCCTTACATTCCTGAGGTAAACCAAACTTGTTCTTGATGTATTATACTTTTTATATACTGCTGGATTCTACAAGCTACATTTTAAAAATACTAAGGAATCCAAGTTCACTGGGAATATTGGTCTATAGTTTTCTTGTAGCATCTTTTTCTAGGTTTGTTTTCAGGGTAAACTTGGCCCAATAAAATGAGCATGGAAACTCCTTATCTATTTGCTAAAAGTTGTGTAACATTTTTATTATTTATTTCTTAAATGTTTGAAAAGTTTTCCAAAAACTTGTAGTTTATTTAAGTATAGTTGATTTACGTGATAGCTTTCATCAGTGAAGCTGTCTAGGACCAGAGTCTCCTTTTGGAGAAAATGTAAATTAAGAATTTAATTTTGTTTGTAGATAAAAAATATAATTTTCTATGTCTTTTTTGTGCCAGTTTTGGAAATGTGTGTCTGTCAAGATTTTTTTTCCATTTCACTTGTCATATTTATTAGCCTAAAGTTATTTATTATATTCCTCTATTATTCTTTAACATTTGTTCAATATTTCATGTCTCATTTATTCCTAATATTAGTATTTTATGTTTTCTCTTTTTTTCACTCAATAAACTTAGTTAAAAGTATTTCATTTGATCTCTTCAGAAAAAGAAGCTTTGGTTTCATTAATTTTATTGTCTGTTCATCTTCTGTTTTATCTATTTCTGTTTTGTTTTATTTATTTTACCTTTGTCATTGCCATATTTCTATTATGTGGGACTTATTTTCTCTTCTTTTTCTCACTCATTAAGGTGAAAGTTTACCTTATTCACTTGAGAGCTTTTTTCTTTTCTACAATAGGCATTTAGAACACAGGTTTCTTCTAAGCCCTCATTTATATATATCCCCCAAACTTAGATATATTTTATCCTAATTTTCTTTTAGTTATAAATATTTTCTGATATTCCCCTGATCTCTTCTTTGACCCATCAGTTATTAAGAAATAGGCTGTACATTTTCCAAATATTTAGAAATTTCCCATATATCTTTTGTTACTGTTTTCTAATTTAACTCCATTATTGTCAGAGTATATACTCTAGCATTTCTGTCTTTTCAAGTTATCGACACTAGTTTTATCTTCCAGCATTCTTGGTAAAATTTTCATTTGTACCTGAATCATGTATGTTCTCTTATTGGGGAGAGTGAAGATAATTTTATAAATGACTAGGTCAAGTGGATGATAGTATTGTTCAGACTTTCTGTTGTTTTACTGAGTTTTGTTTACTTGTTCTATCAATTACTGAGATGAATAAAGAAATCTCTATGAATCTATTCAATAGATGCACTTTTAATTCTGTGAGTTCTGGATTCATGTATTGCGTATGTCTTTTATTAGGTTTTTACACATTAGGATAGTTATATATGCTTTACTTTACACAATTTCCCTCTTAATCTGTTAGTGTTATTTGTTCTGAAATTTACTCTTTCCGATATATTTTTTAAACTTTTAAATTTCGTATTGGAGTATAGCCCATTCACAGTGTTGGGATAGTTTCAGGTGAACAATGAAAGGACTCAGCCTTGTATATGCATGTATCCATTTTCCCTCAAACTCCCATCCAGTCTAGGCTTGCCCTTAGCGTTGAGCAGAGTTCCTTGTGCTATCCAGTAGGTCCTTGTTGGTTATCCACTTAAAAATATAGCAGTGTATGATATTTATCTTTCTCTTTCTGACTTACTTCACACTGTAGAATAGGCTTTAGGTTCATCTACCTCGTTAGAACTGACTCAAATACATTGCTTTTTATAGCTGAGCAATATTCCCTTGTGTACATGTGCCTCAGCCTCCCTGTCCATTCATCTCTTAATGGACCTCCAGGTTGCGTCCATGTCCTGGCTGTCGTGCATGGTGCTGCAGCGAACATTGGGGTACACGTGTCTGTTTCAGCTGTGGTTTCCTCAAGCTACATACCCAGTAGTGGGAGGGCTGGGTCACATGGGAGTTTTATTCCTAGTTTTTTAATCTCCATGCTGTTCTCCATAATGGTTGTATCCGGTTGCACTCCCACTGACAATGTAAGAGGATTCCCTTTCCTCCACACCCTCTCCAGCCTTTATTGTTTGTTGATTTTTTGATGATGGCCATTCTGACTGATGTGAGGTGACAGCCTCCTTGTAGTTTTGATTTGCATTTCCTTAATAATGAGTGATGTTGTGCATCTTTTCATGTATTTATTAGCTTCTTTGGAGAAATGTCTGTTTAGGTCTCCTGCCCCTTTTTTTGATTGAGTCCTTTGTTTTGATCCTGTTAAGCATCGTGAGCTATTTGTGGATTTTGGAGCCCAATCCCTTGTCAGCACGTCCTTTGCAAATATTTTCTCCCAGTCTGTGCATTATATTTTCATTTTGTTTATTGTTTCCTTTGCTGTGCATGCGTCTAAGTAGGTCCCACTAGTTTATTTTTGTTTTTATTTCCGTTGTTTGGGGAGACAAACTGAAAAAGATACTGCTGTGATTTATGTCAGAGAGTGTTCTGTGCATGTTTTCCTTTAGGAATTTTATAGTTTTCAGGCTCACGGTTAGATCTTTAATCCATTTTGAGATTATTTTTGTGTATTTTGTTAAAGAATAATCTAGTTTCATTTCAAGGATGTCCACTCTCACCACTTTTATTCAGCATAGTTTTGGAAGCCCTAGCTATAGCAATAGAGAAGAAAAAGTAGTAAAGGCAATCGAAGATGGAAAAGAAGTTAAACTGTCACTGTTTGCAGATGACACGATACTATGCATAGAAAATGCAAAAGATGCTATAAGAAAACTGCTAGAGCTCATCTGTCAATCTAGTAACACTGATCAATGAATTTACAAGTTACACAATTAATACATAGAAATCTGTTGCATTTCTATACACTAACAACAAAAGATCAGAAAGAGAAATTCAAGAAGCAATTCAATTTACCATCACATCAAAAAGAATAAAATACTTAGGAATAAACCTACCTAAGGAGACAAACCACCTGTACTCCAAAAACTGTAAGATGCTGATGAAATAAATCAAAGATGACACAAACAGATGGAAAGATATACCATGCTTGTGGATTGGAAGAATCAGTATTGTCAATACGACTATACTACCCAAGGCAATCTATAGATTGAGTGCAGTTCCTATCAAATTGCCAATGGCATTTTTCACAGAAAAGTGAAAGTGAAGTAGTTCAGTCATGTCCGACTCTCTGGGACCCCAAGGACTGTAGCCTACCACGCTCCTCTGTCCATGGGATTTTCCAGGCAAGAGTACTGGAATGGGTTGCCACTTCCTTCTCCAGAACCAGGACAAAAAATCTTTAAATTGTTATGGAAACACAAAAGGCTGAATAGCAAAAGCAATCTTGAGAAGGAAAAACAGAATTGGAGGAACAAGGCTTCCACTGGAGTGGGTTGCTATGCCCTTCTCCAGGGGACCTTCCTGACCCAGGGATCGAACCCACATCTCTTAGGTCTCCTGCATTGGTAGATGGGTTCTTTACCACTAGTGCCATCTGGGAATAACATATTTTAAATAAGTACTACTTAATTTTTTTTCCCCATAGGCTACTGAGGCTCTGTTTTCATTGCTGATGTTTCAGTTTGCTTCTAGAGGATTTTTATTTTTCCTGTCTGCACTTCAGTTTGGATGATTCAATTGTTTTTAATATATCTCAAATTTCACTGATTTTTTTCTTCTTTTATAGTATCTAATATATTTTTAAGGGCATTTAGTAAAATTCCTACTTCAATTACTGTAGTTTTCAATCCTAGAAAATTATACTTGGTGTTTTAAAAAAATCTCTTTCCTCTTCTTTATATTCACTTTTTCCTTTAAATACTTGAGTATATTTAAAATAGCTCTTTTATCATTCTTATTTGCTAATGCCATCATTTATATCACTTCCCAGTTTGTTTCTGTTGCCAGATTATAAATCTGGTATGAGAAGCAAGTTCATACTTCTCTGCATGTCTAGCAAATGTTAATTGCATGCTGAGCATTTTAAGTGTGAGCCTGCTGAGTTCTGGGTTTTGTTGTCTTATGTATTTTTTTTTTTTTTTTAAGAATGCTAAGCTGTGAAAGTTTGTTCTGTTAGCTAAGTTACTTAATAATTGACTAAATTCCTTTTTTTAATACATATTTTATTTAGGATGCAGCACTGACAGCATGATGATGAGCTGTCACCAATTTATACCAAGAAACACACCATCTTTAAAATGTGGTGTTTTCACAATTTAAGTATTGCATTGTCATTGTTTGATACTAGAGTCAAAGACAACCTTTAGAGTTTTCTGCTTTGGGGCACTTAGTGGCATCAAATTGATTGTCTGGTCATGCAGAGGAAAGCAATTCAAATGCAGTTTCTTTTCTTTTTGCCTGTTTCCTTGCAGTAAGATCCATCTTCTCTCGTCTGAGAAATCATTAATAGACTTTCAACCACCTTGCAGGTCTTGTTCTTGATTATAACAGGTAATGAGTAGAGCAGATCACCCAGAATACTGTAAAGGTTGCCTTAAGAGATAACACGTAAAGGACACAAATTCTCCCTTTGGGGTTCCAAACTGGGTGTGTCTGAAGTGGTCACAGATGGCTTTTGCAGCCAGCACTGCACTGGATAGGTTCCAAGCCTTGATGACTGCGGTGCCATGCTGCTGCACGGCTGTGAGGAGTCCTCCCTTGAACCGGCTGTCATCTTTCAGAGCTTCCTAAATATCATCTTCCTTTCCGTACGCTTTCACTTTGCCATGATTGACATCTGGATACCGAGGTGAGGAATGGTTTCCCCAGATGATGACATTCTTCACACCATTGCAGGTCACACCAGAGACTTCCTGGTGGTCTGGGGGTTAGGACCTGGCACTTCCACTGGGAAGGGGGCATGGGTTTGCTCCCTGGTTAGAGAACTAAGATCCTGAATGCCCCATGGCACAGCCAAAAAAATAAAGAAATCATACCAAGTTTTACACTGAGTTTAACAGAGCAGTTCAGCTCAGTTAAGATCCAGAAGAGTCAAGCAATGAAAGTTCTCCCTGGGGATGGGCTTGGAGCAATCACGCCATTGGTATTGGCTGGGCTTCCTACCACGAGAACCATAACTGACTTCTTGGCATGTTTCTCAAGGCTGCACCCTGGCATTCGAAGATTTTCTTATTTGCTTTGAATAAATCTTTCCTCTCCATGCCATCCCTTTTTTGGTGTGGAGCCCACAAGCATGGCCACGACCAGGTCTTTGAGGCAGTCTCTCTCTTTTTCTCTTTTATCTGTGGCAATGACCTCTTTCAGGAGGGTTGGGCACAGTCTTGCAGTTCCATTAGGACACCATCCAAGACACCCATCATGGGAGTAATATCCAACGGCAGAAAAATTACAGGCTGGTCTTAACCAAAGGCAGATCCGTTTCTAACACTGTACAGTAGTGAATATGCAATTTGACCACCTGTTCCAGTCATAAGGACTCTTGATTTGTTTCAAAATGTGTAGTCAAGGGCCTTCTGCTTTCAAGAGTTTTGTGACAGAAGCCCTTAGAAACACTGTTGGTAGGACTGGGGGCTGTGTGGACCGTTTCAACACCTGCCTTGACTAGATTCTCTTAAGCCTTGCTTTTAAGCTTTTTTTGGTGGACTGGTTTAGAATAGACTCTGGGTATTCAAATGGCTCCTGGAATCTGGCTGGCCAGATCTCAAACATCTCCAAGGTCTGTGTGAGCTTTGAGAGTCATCCACATTACAGTCCATTTTTTTGTCTAGTTTTGCAAAGTTTCACTACATGCATGTGTCACTGAGTATTCAACAGCAGTCTCATGGTGACCCGGTGCTGGATTCTGAGTCTCCTTCTTCATGTCACTTTCTTCTTTCAAAGTTCTTTGCTCTACAGAGCTGTCATGTAAACCCGGGATTAATTTCACCTCAGTATCCATTGAGTCTTCCTCTACTGTAGCTCTTGCAGCAATCAAATTCCAAAGCCTAAGTTATTCTGTCTAAAATATTGCTCTGGGGCCCCAGAAGTTCTATCTATGTTGGTTTTTGGTCCTTCAGATCCAGTAGGATGATCTCAGAAGGTGAAGTGATTTTGGTACTCAAAGCCTCTCTGCCATGAAAACTCCAATATGTTCACTTTTGGTGAAATATTATTTGCACACTCTTTAATCTTTTCATAATCTAGAAAGTGGATGTTAGAGCAGTCTCACACAGGCATACATTTCCATGTAAATATGTACACATATACAAGCATGTATATACACGTATGCACACACACATGCTTATCAAGGACCAAGTTTATTATCAGTAGCTATTTTATTATCACAATAAAAATAGCCAGATAGTAATAATGGCTAAGATTTTTTGAGAGTTTATTATGAACCAGAAACTATGACAGTTTATATGCATTATTTTATTTTCCTCTTTTGAAATATGAAGGTTAGAGAATTGGGGTAATTTATACAAGGTCATGCATTAAGGAACAGATGAAGCCAAGTTTGAGTACAACCAGCCTGACTATAGAGGAGGAATTGGTAAACGATGGCTTGCAGACTGCCACTTGTTTTACAAATAAAGTTTTATTCCCAGGAGAGCCAAGAACACTCATTTTTGTATGGTCTGTGGGTTCTTTTGAGCTATAGTAGCAGAGTTGAGTAGTTGCAGTATAGCCTGAATGATAGCCTAAAATATTTATTATCTGTCCCTTTACAGAATGAGTTTGCTGACCTGTGCTTTAAATTGTGAATTAATTACTCTAATTTTCAAGGCCCATCTCCACTGTTACCTTGAGGTGGTTTTTCCATGTCATTTTGCTCACTATCTAAATTCTCTTCATTCATATCCCCTACTTTCAAAGTATGCTTTTCAGCATACCAGAAATAGCCTATTATTAAGAGCTTTACTGGAGAAGGAAATGGCAACCCACTCCAGTGTCCCTGCCTGGAGAATCCCATGGACAGAGGGGCCTGATGGGTTACAGTCCGTGGGGTCACAAAGAGTCGGACACAACCTAGCGACGAAACCACCACCACCACCAAGAATTTTACCACTCACTTTCAAAATGTCTGTTTCTACCCTCCAGAATGCAAAGTTTTTGAGAGCAGGTTTTTTGTCTACTTTGTTCATGGCTTTATTTCCAATGCCTAAGAGCCTGCCACACAGTAGGTGTATAATTTTTAATGGATGATCCCTTGACCAAATACCTGGTTAAACTCAGATAGGGCTTCCCAGGTGGTGCTAGTGGTAAAGAACCCACCTGCCAATGCAGGAGAGACCTAAGAACCACGGGTTCAATCCCTGGGTTGGGAAGATCCCCTGGAGGAGGGCATGGCAATCCACTCCAGCATGCTGGCCTGGAGAATTTCAAGAATGAGGAGCCTGGCAGGCTACAGTCCATGGGGTCGCAACGAGTCAGACACGACCAAAGTGACATAGCATTCAGATAAGACTCCATCCTTCCTTAGCTGAATCAGTATGGAAAGGTGACTGCTGCTGCTTCATTTTTTTTTCTTATATATGCATCCTTTCCCATGGATTCATAATGCCACTCTTTCTTTTTTTGTAAAATCATGAACTGAATTACTACATGTACTAGTTAACTCAGTTCTCAGCTGAGGCTGGTTCAGCTTTTGATATTTAAAGAAAACCAACTCTAACAACTCAGTCAGCATCCTATGAGAAGTCCAATTTCCTTCCCTCCCTCCTTCAGCTTCTCTGAATTCTCCAGAGAAAATGTTCAATGGTGTCTTCAGGCTGTGTCAGTCAGCTTCAAATTAACTTTTACTTTCACACATCTCTCATCCCATACGGCTGGTGTCCTCTCTGCCCCACGCTAGGCATGAATCTCAAGACTCTTTTTCTTGGATTCCCTCTCAACATCCCAATCCTTAAAAAAAAATCTCACCCACAAAAGTGGCTCTTCTTGTGTAACATTCGTCATTTGCTGTTAGAGTGAGACAAAGGGGATTTGCATGCAGCAGTGCCAACAACTTAAAGTCTTTAGAAACTCCTCGCTTTCAAAACAACTTTAGTCAACATATGGCCAAGAATTTCTCACCTTTCTCCACCAGCATAGTGATTCTTTCTCTCTTTATTCTCTCTTCATGCAAGTTTTTTTTATTTAGGGGACACAGTGATGTATCTCTTCGTTACATTATCTTCTTCCATCCTTGTTGCTGTTTAGTCACTCAGTCATGTCCCAACTCTCTTGCAACCCCGTGGACTGTAGCCTGCCAGTCTCCTCTGTCCATGGGATTTCCCAGGCAAGAATTCTGGAGGGGGATGCCATTTCCTTCTCCATCCTGAGCCCCACTGTATATACAGTACTCAGGGACCACGGCCCCACTCTGGTCTTCCTGGGTACCTGTAACTCCACTTTAATCTCACTATCACTTCTGTGTTTTCATTAAAGAATATGATATTCTTGGGATTTGTTTGCATCTATCTGTATTTCCCCAGCAAAATGTTACAGTTTTCTTTACCCACCAGATTAAGAACTGTACTAGAAAACCATGTGAAATAATATCAACTCTATACTAGTACATCAGTTGCTTTTTTCAGTATCAGTTCAGTTCGGGCTCTCAGTCGTGTCCGACTCTTTGCGACCCCATGGACTGCAGCATGCCAGGCCTCCCTGTCCATCACCAACTCCTGGAGTTTACCCAAACCCATGTCCATCAAGTCGGTGATGCCATCCAACCATCTCATCCTTTGTCGTCCCCTTCTCCTCCCGCCTTCAATCTTTCCCAGCATCAGGGTCTTTTCAAATGAGTCAGCTCTTTTTTTTTTTTTTTTGAGTCAGCTCTTTTTTTTTTTTTTTTTGAGTCAGCTCTTTTTTTCAATATATCTTTCAATTTTTCCCCTTTGACCATGGATAGGATGTATCATTATATTGTTGTGACTTATAGTAAGAAATATGTATTTGGTCTTTGGTTGTTTCTGGCACATGGCTCCTAATACCCTTGGAATTTCCTTAGTAATAAGACGAGAGAAGTTTCTTGATATTCATAAGAACCCCCTTTCAGCTACTCCTGAGTTTATGTTAATGATGTGACTTGCCGGGAGAGTGGCGTGCTTGAGGAGAGTGTGGAAGCTCTGCACTTTTCCCCCAACTCTTGCCCTACGCATCCTATCTTACTGTCCCTGAGTTACATCCTTTTATAGCAAACCAGCAATCTAATAAGAAAACATTCCTCTGAATTCTGTGAGCCTTTCTAGCAAATTCCTCAAACTCTGAAGGGGGTCATGGGAGCTTCCTATCTATAGCCCACAGCGCGTGTTACAAACTAAACTTGGAACCGGCATCTGAAGTGGTCAGTGGGACGGTTTTGAAGGACTGAGCCCTTAGCCTATGGGATCTGATGATCTGTCTCTCCGTAGAACTGAGTTACATTGTAAGACGCCTGTCAGTGTCTCCTGAGTTGAGAAAACACACACTGGGATTGTGTAGATAGGTTTTCTCACAGTGAATTGTCTTTGCATTCTTGTATCAGCCTTTTCTTGTTTGTAGTGGCTTTCGTACTAAACGGTCTGTTAAGAGCAGCTTGACAACCAGGCTGCCCCACTCTGAGACGCCTCCCTGTGCTTGTAATACTTATACCCCCAGCTGGGGGATTCTTTTTTTTTTTTTTTGCCCAATAATACAAACACTTGCCAACAGCTGAGCAAAGCAGTGATGGGTTCTTAACCCAAAGACATTCATATTTAAATTAGACTGTAGCTTAAGACAGGGTCTGGATTAAGGGTGTGCCAACAGTGTCCTGGAAGATGATTGTACCAGACACTGAGAGGATGACAGAATGGCTTGGAAACGAAGCAACTTCACAGAAAGAAGCAGTGATCAGAGGCCACGAAGTAAAAGTAGAAACAGTTAGATGAAAGTGGCTGGGAAGTGATAGTTTCCAGCTTCCAGAAGGAATGGCACAGTCCCCGTAGGAGCACAGGTGAGTTTAGCCATGAGTGTGGAAGACAGCTGGAGCGGAGGGCAGCAGGTCCGTGGGGCTGAGCGGCCGTAGGTGGACAGGACCCCCCGTTGCATTACTGCAGTTGCAGAGACACCGAGCAGCCGTGCGTCCTGAGTGGCATTCCCATTTCTCAGAAAACCTGGCCGTGGGACTGCTGACAGACTGGTTTTAGATATGTCCCCTTGTATCAACAGATGTTACCAACATGTGGCTTTTTGCTATCTGAAAATGCAATTATTTTCTTCAAATATTGCAAGATTCAGTTTTCCAGATTTGTATGTTTGTTTTGGTCTTGAGTTGTTTGTTTTAGGATGCGTCCCAAATATTTGCCTATACTTTTTCATGTATTTGTGGGTATGCATGTGTACACTTGTGCATGCACAGTTTGTAGGTTAAATCTTTTTGTTGTTGTTGTTACATTCTTTCTCTGTTGGATGCACTGTATTACCCGTCTTATCAGTTTTACTTTGCTGGATTCGACAAAATTACTTTCAGTTTACCATTGCTGTTTTTGCATAGCTTTCTTTTACCCTTATATATGAGGAGTGTACCTCAGAGGGAGAACACATATATCTTTAAAACATCTGTAGATTTGTGAGACTGTGCCAAATTCCACATAAAACTTCAAAACTTTTAAAGTATATTTCTTAGAGAACTCTGCTTTCTGAAGTATCCAGAATTCATGATGTGGAAATGTTCAACTATTTCTCTTGAATGGGTTTTTAAAGTTTAGTGTCATGGTAGGTTCAGGAATCCAGGTGTCCATCAATTAGTTGTGTTAATGACCCCACCTAATGGCCTCCATAAGTCCATTGTGTTTGTCCTATAACTTAAACATTTCCTCCCACTGTGACTCTAGACTTGGGCATGTGACTTGCTTTGGGCAATAGGATGTTAGCCTCCCTGATACAAGCAGAGACTTGGAAAGCACAAATGCTCTTTTATTTCCCTCTTGCGTGATCGGGCCTGCTCACTGTTCCCCTCTGCCGTGCTTTGCAAACATGCCTAGGCTAGTCTGCAGGAAGGACGTGAGAGACATGTGGAAGAGAGCCAAGCTGTCGCAGACCTCCCAGCTAGGGCCATCCCAGACCAGCCGGCTACCAGCCGGCCCCCTTATCTGCGAGGAAATCCATCTGAGATCAGAAGAATCGCCCAGCTAAACTCACTCAAAACTGTCAACTTGTAGTGAACGAAATAAATGCTTGTTACTTTAAGGCCCTGACTTTGGGGTGGTTTATTATGAAGCACAATTGTGGCAATGGATAACCCAGAGATACCCAAATAGCAATTAATCAATGAGGGGAACTTCCTGTGTATTTGAGGTGCTGAGTCAGAGATAATATTCACAGATGGTAGATACTTTCATATGTTCATATCTCTTTTTGTTTCCTTCTGTCTCTGAAAAGGCTCATTTACTGCCCCAGGAAGAGTTCTGGTACCAGAGAATATTTCCCTCTAGCACTTAAGTAGCGTTTTAGACCCGAGGCTTGTCTGACTTGGAGGAGGAAATGGCAACCCACTCCAGTACTCCTGCCTGGAAAATACCATGGACGGAGGAACCTGGTAGGCTACAGTCCATGGGGTCGCGAAGAGTTGGACATGACTGAGCGACTTCACTTTCACACATTGGAGAAGGAAATGGCAACCCACTCCAGTGTTCGTGCCTGGAGAATCCCGGGGACAGAGGAGCCTGGTGGGCTGCCGTCTACGGGGTCGCACAGAGTCAGACACGACTGAAGTGACTTAGCAGCAGCAGCAGCTTGTCTGACTTAGGCTGTCTTTTGGGATTTTAAATGTTAAGAAGGCGTGGACTTTATGTGATCAGGCTGGTAGACATAACGCCCTTCTCTGGCTCAGATTCTCATGTGGACCTAAGGTGTGGATGAGAAGAAAGAGAGTGTAACCAAGTTTGTGAATGTTTTCAGTTATGACCTTTCCTGACGTCTCACAGATTGTATTGATAGATGCTTTTTAAAGATATTTGGCAATATAGGCTGTCACATGAAGTCTTACATTAGGCAGATGTAGGTTTCTAAATAGAAAACACAGAGTTTCCATTCAAGCTAACAAACATTTATTGATCACCTGTTATATAGTAGTAGGCATTAAGGATACAAAATCAAGGGCTTCCCCAGTGGCTCAATGGTCAAGAATCTGCCTGCCAATGCAGGAGATAAGGGTTCAATACAGGGCGCGCCCACATGCTGCAGAGGGGCTGAGCCCGCGCCACAGCTATCGAGCCTGTCCTCCAGAGCCCAGGAGGCACAGCGACCAAGCCCACGGGCTGCAACTGCTGAAGCGCACGCTCCCTGGAGCCCCGCTCTGCAACAGGAGGAGCCCCTGCAGCGAGAAGCCCACACACTGCAACTAGAGAAAAGCCTCTGCAGCAAGGAAGACCAGCACTAGCCCCAGATAGAAATAAATTATTAAAAAAAAAAAAAGAATGCAGAATCAGTGAAAATTAGCCTCTGTCCTAGAGGAACTTAGAGTTCGGAAAAGAGACAGACAAATAAATCACCATTTCAATATGGTAAGCATGGTGATGGGGCATTCACACACAGCATATGATCGTCTAAGCGGTGTCAGATGTTGGATGGGGAGCTGTGTTGAGAAACGAAAAGGGTGAGTAGATTTATACAAGTAGAAGATGAGCCTTGGTGCAAATGAGTTCCAGCAAGTTACCAGGGTATGAGGGCTTCCCAGGGGGCGCTGGAGGTAAAGAACCCAACTCCCAGTGCAGGAGACTCAAGAGATGTGGGTTCAATCCTTGGATGGAGAAGATCCCCTGCAGGAGGGCCTGGCAGCCCATTCCAGTATTCTTTTTTTTTTTTTTTTTATTACATATCTGCTCTATTTTTTTTTTTTTTTTATTAGTTGGAGGCTAATTACTTCACAACATTTCAGTGGGTTTTGTCATACACTGATATGAATCAGCCCATTCCAGTATTCTTGTCTGGAGAATCCTATGGACAGAGGAGCCTGGTGGGCTACAGTCCATAGGGTCTCAAAGAGTTGGACACGTCTGAAGTGACTGAGCACGCACGCATGCACAAGGATATGAACAATGACCTGGAGTGTGCAACAGCGTGGATTATTCTGGAAGCCCCCAGAACATCATGTAGGACCAGGAGTTATACTTGCCAAAGCATAATTAAAGACCTGTTAGGTATTTGCTTATGTTGTCAATTGTGCAGTCATTCTTAGTTATAAAGACTTCTGTTTTATATTACGTGTTAGGAAAATAAAATCTTTGAGCCTTTCAGTACCTTCGGGTTTTTTTTAAATGCCATGTGGACAGAGGCTGAGTTTATCTTATTCTCTCCTGCATCTCAGCTCCCAGCACAGTGTCCAGCTCTTTGTATGAACTCAGTAATATATGTCGAGTGTTTTACTGAGCGTGGGTTGGTAAAGAATTTCTAGACACAGAGTATTTCAGGAAGGAGTGAATTTGCTAAGAACAAAGAACAGAGGTAATGTGGAGGCTGAGAGTACAGAGGACTGACACCTCCTGACAGACCAGGGAGAGGTGATGCTCTTCATGGGTTAGTAGCCAATTTTTATAGCCTCAAGAGAAAGAAGATTCCTGCTGCATGGGTGGCATTAGGAGATTGGCTAGGGTGGGTATTTTTACCCACCCTCGTATGGGGTGAGAGAGCTGGCAAATTTAGATCACGGAGACTCATGGTGATGGTTGCTGTGGGGCTCAGTTCTGAAGACGACCTTGGGGCAGGTCCCTGAATCTATGGTCTTGTTACAAGACTTCGCGCCTGTGACCTTGGTATGGAACTCCATATCGATCAAATCACTGAATTCTCAAATGTGTCAGCCCCTACCAAAATACAACAGAAAGTTATCTTTATTCTTTGAAAAAATATTTATTCATAAAGACTTATGTACTTGAATAATTTATTTTTCTCAAGTTATCTTCAATAAAGACAGCTTAATCTTCAGTTTTATCATCCCCTCTATGCTTATTCTTTCAGTTTTTGAGATGTAATTTACATACGTAGAGCACCGTATAAGATTAAGGTATACAACCTAATCCCTATTTTTGGATTTTTAAATATATGCAACTCTTGGTGTTGTTTTCACCCCATACATCCATTTATTTTATTAGTCAACGTATTCTTATTGAATGCTTCATTCTATGCCAGCATTGTGATACACACTAGGAGCCGAGTAGTATTAGTTCAGACCTGCTCTGGGCCCCAGTGGAGCGTATAGTCCAGAGAGACAAACAGGCCAATACTGAACAGAGAATTTACAAGCACAATGAATTTACAAACAAGAGTGAATAGCTTCCTGTGAGTGTGTAACAGCTTCTTTAAGTCTCTATTCACTATGGATTATTACATGATGATTATGCAACATATTTACTTTATCAGGTTTTTACTTTGTGTCCTCTGCTTTCTGTTTTATTATGCTACATTTATAATTAATATTTAGCACATGGAAAGCACACTACAAACATCACTTGATTGAATGAAAGAATAAATGAATATTTCCTCATAGAATTTGTCTTTTTTCATTAAATTATTACATTAATACTATGGCTTGAAAGCACGTGTACTCTTTGTGGGAAGATGTGCATGTTTTTCTCTTGTAATACATCTGTTAATTGAATGAACTCTTCATGGGAATGGTACAGGTAATTCGTACTGTCTAAAGTTAGTTTGTACTCTTCAGTATTCCATTAGAGCCCTGCTCAATAATTTATTGACTTTATTTCTATGTAAAATGAGGTTACTGCCCAAATCTGTTTGGTTATCTGGTTTTATATCAACAAATATTTATTAAAAGTTCTTGTAAGTTATGTGGCAGGTGTGAGGAATCCACAGAATAGGTTCCCTTATAGAAACTTCAATCCAGGACAAAAAGACAATAGCATATGAGAATTTACAAACAATTCAGCATGAGAAAAGATATGTCTTTTATATCTTTTGGACAAAGTTTTGTCCTAGGTAATGTGAGGGAAAAACAAGAGATGAGTAAGAAGTATTTGATGCCTTCAATTTGCTTGTAATTTAACTGAGGCAGTAAGACAAATATACTTAATGTGAAAATAACACCAAACAATGAGTGATATGTTCTGGTGCTGAAGATCATGCAAGTCTTAGGACTTCAATGGATGGAAATCTCTTAAAGGATTGACACGTTTTCTTTTTCGACCAAACATTAGAACAGTTTCTCCAAAGTACAAGACAATCCAGCAGTAGTAATAGTAGATTGAGAAGAAAATATGAAAACTTCTCCTTATTTAGAAATAGTTTTAAGAAAGAAACAAGTCCTTACTAACATTTAATAAAAAGGATTGACAATGGACTATCAGTGGGTAGCCCATTGATGTATGGTATTAGTATTTGACATGGCATCATATGGAAGTGAAAGTGGAAATTACATCCCCCAGAACAAAGGGAAGCTCCTTCCAATCCTTCACTGCGAGGCATTGCAAGTTATGGGAGATGCCTTAAGTTTTAACTAAACTAACTTTCATGAAATGGACAAGTTGCTTAAAAAAATCCCACAAAGTGAGAGCAAATAAAATGCAAGCACAATTGGACACAAAAGAAAATTTTAGCTGTGACACTGCTCTTTGTGAATAAGCTTTTTCTGCAAATTGTTAAACAAGATCTAATCAGATCTAACAAAAAGCCATCTCCCCCGGAAACAAAGTTATGATGAAACCATTTGAAATGTGGATTTTTTGGTATTCTTGTTAATGAAGATCATTATCTGTATGTATTGTGCCTTGAGATGTGTTCATGATTAACAAGGCATTAAAAAAAATAAGGACAATCTTTTACAAGTTTTTCAGAAATTTTCAAAGTCAAGAGTTACTCAGTCTGGCATTTAATAACATTTCACTGACCTTAATGACAAATGTTCAAAAGTTTCCTTGCTAATAAAAGACCCCTTGGAAAACTGTTTTCCTTCCACTTAAGACTGAAATAATAAGCCACCAACTAAAATGTAGTCCTTTGTCAGCAGTGTTAGACGATACACAGAAAGTTTTCTAAAGACTTTGAGAAACAGATACTAGAACAAATTATGTACATTAGAATTTAGGCAGTGTTAGAACTGAGTGGATCTATCAGCATTTCTACAATGTCTCAGAATATACTTGCTAGATTGCATTTCAAAAAGAAAACTCATGATTGATCATAGTTTTGTGCCTCTAAAGGAAGAGTATATTGAAGATAAACTCTCAGCAGTAAGAAAATCCTTGTTGATTTTTTTTAAAAAATTGTTTTATGGGAAGTATATGGCTTTGATGGAATTAAAAAATTGTAAACGTTTTCATACGTGAGATCTTAACTACATCATTGATTGGCCAAGTTTTTCATCAGTGACTCTGAAGTCAGGAGTGCATCAACAATGATTTTTCTAATTTCACAAGAACACAACTCCAAAATGACATCAAATATTTATATGACTTTGTAATAAGATAGGGAATAACAATGTTAATATTTGCTGCCAGAGAAATTCACTGATTATTCCACTGAAAAGTGCTTAAGGAGTTGCTGAATTTAAAGACAAATTAAGTGTTTCATTTACAGAAAGATAAGTGCTGAAAATGTGTTGACGTTTTCACTGATGGCAAAAGGCTGCCCACAGAGTGCACTTATCCTTTGCATATCATCAAAATAAAGGGCACATTTTTACAGTGAATGGGAAAATAAACAATTTGGGGAAAATCTTATATTGTGGGAAATATTTGAAAACAGATGTTTGGAAATATTTATATTAATATATGGTATTAGAGCTAAAAGTGGTACAGGGGTGCCATCCGTAAAATTGCTTACTTATAACTTTTCAAATAGAATTTCCCACAGTATCATCTTCTAAATGAAAAATTTGAATCCTTTTGGTTAGCCTTTTTTTTTTTTTTTAAACCCAATACCTATGGGCTTCCCTCATAGCTCAGTTGGTAAAGAATCTGCCTGCAATGCAGGAGACCTGGGTTCGATTCCTAGGTCGGGAAGATCCCCTGGAGAAGGAACAGGCAACCCACTCCAGTATTCTTGCCTAGAGAATCCCCATGGACAGAGGAGACTGGCAGGCTACAGTCCATGGGGTTGCAAGAGTCGGACACGACTTAGCGACTAAACCACCACCACCTACATCAAGGTGACATCAAGACAAACTGAATTGCCTATCTGAATTTCAAAACTTTGGCATGATTGGTGTCTGGGAATGAACATGAATTTCATGTTTTAAAACTAAGGGTAATGATATATACTTAATCCATTTGTGTCAACATAGTTCTGAAGTATCTTTTTCATCTGTGATAGCTGTTAATATTAAGCATTGATTCAATTGAACTTAGAACCTAAGCCATCAAAATATTATATCACTAAATATTATAACAAGATTGTAAAAAAGATGATTTCACTAACCAAGGGCAAAATGCTCTATGTTGTTAATAAACACAATAAAATGCCACATTGGTTTTAAAATATTGGTTTCATTGCTATCTAACCTTTCTTTTCAATTATTTTTTTTCTGCTTATGGTTATGAGTGGACACGCACAAAATATCAGTACAATAATACATGTATGCAATTTATTTTAAAATGTGTATAAATTTTTATGCAAATTTGTTCTCCCTTATTTGACAGAAGTATGGGTTCAAATATTTTCTACTAATCAAGGTATGTGATCAAAAAAGTTTGTAAGTGATTGAACTGGTAAAAGGGACAGAGGCAGCTTTCTTGAGACAGTTAATCTGATAAAGTCACATGATATAATTGGGAAGGAAAAAAGAAACAATATAAAAAATCTAACATTATTAAAACAAAAAACTGGGCATAATAATTTCTTTACAATAATAACATCTATTCACTTAAGTTCAGCATTTGTTTATACCTATTATGCTCTGGTTGGCCCTGGCAATGAAAAGATGAATGATATGGTCTCCTGTCCAGAGCTGCTCACTGTCTAACAGAGACATAGGACATGTTGACCATATGATGTAGTGGAATCACATGAATAGATAATTTCTATAACAGAGTGTAAGTAGTATACAGATGGGGTTCTGTGAATATAAGATGGTATCTAGTGATGTCTGATGGGATAGGGCTCCTGGACGGTGTGGAAAGTGAACTAAGCTTTCTTGAGACCATAGTAGAGAAAAATATGATAGATTCAAAAAAAAGGAATTTGAATAGCTTACAGAGTATTCATTATAATTTCATTTCTTTAATGAGGCAGAAAAATCTGTAAGAATTGCTAAAGATTTCTGTCTTCATAAACATTTTTAAAGTTCTGATTACTGAAGGTATTCAGTTCAGTTCAGTCGCTCAGTCGTGTCCGACTCTTTGCGACCCCATGAACCGCAGCACGCCAGGCCTCCCTGTCCACCACCAACTCCCAGAGTTTACTCAAACTCATGTCCATTGAGTCGGTGATGCCATCTCATCCTCTGTCGTCCCCTTCTCCTCCTGCCCTCAATCTTTCCCAGCATCTGGGTCTTTTCCAGTGAGTCAGCTCTTCACATCAGGTGGCCAAAGTATTACAGTTTCACTTCAACATCAGTCCTTCGAATGAAGACCCAGGATTGATCTCCTTTAGGATGGACTGGTTGGATCTCCTTGCAGTCCAAGGGACTCTCAAGAGGCTTCTCCAACACCACAGTTCAAAAGCATCAATTCTTCTGTGCTCAGCTTTCTTTATAGGTCAACTCTCACATCCATACATGACCACTGGAAAAACTTCAGTTATCTAGAAGATTCCTCAGACTATGCTTGTGCCAAATGAATAACATACTTTCTTTTACTCTCTCTCATTCAGTCACATTTCTTGAACACTAGCTCTGTATCAGACACTGGGGTAGAAGCCAGGAATATAAGTCAAAATAAGTCAAATAAGACACTACTTCTGCCCTGGAGGGACTTGAAAGTCATTTCAGACACAGTGTCGTAAAGCAGCCCATGGAAATTAGTGTGAGAACTGCTGCAATGAAGGATGAAACCAGGTTCATGTTGCAGTGTTGATCAAAGAAGAGACTATCTTTGTCTGAAAGAGAAAAGTGGACCACATAGGAAAAACATGACCAGCAGGGATGGTTAATCTAGGTCTTGAAGAATGAATAAGACTTTGCCCAGAAGATGGTGGAAGGAAAGGCGTTCTAGGGAGACAAATAGCATATGCAAGCGGGAGGAAGCCTGCCTCCATTTTCTAGCTCCTTCTAAACTATTTTTCATTCATAGTCTTGTTCACCATTACCTCACAAGTTTTTGTTTAGCTAGACAGATTCTCTTAGATTACAGTTTACAAGATCTTTATCTTTAGCATGTCTACAATCTGGTTTGCTTTTGGAAAGGGCACACATTTAGTACTACATTCTACACCCACACTGGACAATTCAAGCATTCATATCAGTTGGAAGCACCAGATTCTTCATGTGTGGCCTCATTGGTGACTGGGTTTTATAGCTTTGCTGGTCCTGTCTGCTAGTCATTGCCTCCCTCACCCAGCCCTCCATCTCAGGAAATCTTCCCCCTGGTCACACCCATGGCTATCATGTTTATATAGCACAGAATCTTCCAGTCCTCAACCCCAAAGGCTTAGCATAGTTGACTAGACAGATAACCCAGATTAAAGCAACCTAAAGCTTAGTGGGGCCAATAAGATTCTCTTTCCGAGAGTCTGATGTTAAGACGCTATACTTTGACCACTTGGTGGTAAAGGGTCCTGAATGATATCTAAACTCTAGGCCTGCTGGTTGGCAGAGGAAAACTCTCCCCATCAGGGCCAAAAATGTCAGCAATCTGAGAAGTATACCTCAGTAGAGGAGGCAAGGTAGTAGTAAGGAATTCCTACCCCAGACTTACGAGACCAGGAATCAGGTTGCTATATTAGAGAGTTTGAGCTGCCTTAAAATAGCTCTGTAGGTTCTGCTTACAAAGTCATGCACCTAAAGAGCTCAGAAAGATTTTCCGATGGGCCAGCTGAGTAAGGTGTTTATTTGAAGACTATGTGGGAGTCTCCATAATCCAACCGCAGGTAGTACCACTATGCCTCAAACACGCTGAAAAATTTCAGACAAGCTCCTTTATCTTTTTTTTGTTTTCAGTCAGCACCATGTCTCTTCTCTGCATCTCTCCATCTTTACCTCCATTTCATTCTCCTTAAGGCAGTCAGGCTTTTTCATGCGGCTCTTTGTTCCTGTTCGTAAGGAACTTCAGTTTAACGTGAACCTTTTGTCCTGCTCTGGAGCCATTTTGGCACAGATTTGATATTACAGTTCCAGTAAATGCTACTGCTTACAAAGTCAAACTCTCCTGTTACTTTGAATTCTTGTGCCCAGGGATACACAAGCAGTTGACATTTTTGGTCCTGATGGGTAGAGTTATTCTCTGCCAACCAGCAATCCTAGACATTTGATACCTCATTCAGGACACGTTACTACCAAGTGTTCAGATCGTAACGTTTTAATCGCAGTTGGCAAAATATTCTAGAGAGTATAGATTTAAAGGGCATCTCTGGAGCACTTGTAAGTATAAGCCAGTTGGCAAAAGTCCTGACATTGGCACAGGGAAAGCAAAGATCAGATCCTGCCAGGATGTCATCATTGTGGGGCATGTCAGCAGCATGTTTCATCCAAGTTACAACTGGAGTTAAGCCCTAGAGAGGATTGGCAAGCTTGCCTGTTGCAGAAAGCAAACAGGAGAGTGTAGGTAAGGTGGTAGAAAAAAGAGGCAAGGCTCAAGGTTAAGTGAAAACTGATACCAGCAATATTAAGGCAGTCAAGAAAAATAATCAAAGAGGTCATAAATCAGAGCATGCTTGGAGGGAGTAGGTATTTCAGTCAAGAGCATTTGCTGAAAGAGGCCTGTAATTTCAGAGCATATCAGAGTATTGAGAACATTCCTCTTCTAGATCATAAAGAGCCTTTTGCAGCCAAAGAACCAGACAGGAGCCTTCAGAGCTGTTGTCCAAGAGGGATGACTGTGCCGTCTTCTGCACAGAATTGAATTTTGAACAGTCCGTGATCCTCTCAGGGGCTCTGATGGGTCATGCCATGACCCGGCACCTTGGAGAGGATTTCCTTCTACTGAATGTCAAGGTCACGCTCTCTCACATTTCCCTAGTTTAGTTTCTTCTTAGTCCTTATCACCGTCTGGAAATCTTATTTGCTTACCTTTTATCTCCCCCCAGTAAAAGGTAAATTCCTTTAGAATAGAAACGTTAATCTGTATTTTGCTCTATTGCTGTCTTCTTAGCGCCTTGAACAGTGCTCAGCGGTTAGTAGGTTCTCACTAAATATCTATTGAATAAATAAACAGATGTCTATGAACTCGGTGACGCGGTCAACAGCCAAGGGCCTGGACAACAGTCCGAGTCCTGGTGATCCTAAGAGCCCTGGATTAGACTATCTGCATTTTAAATATACTTAGAAAACTTGAGTGGGTGTCAACCATGGACACTGACTTCCCAGCCCAACCACACCCAAATTCTGCTGTCAACTGATTTAGCAGATTTTGTAAGAGGGAAAAACGTGACTGTGCACTTCTGGTAGGAGGACTGTGTAGCCACTTGTTCCCATTAAACGAGCCCTCAGCCGTGGGTGTTTTCTCTTACCCAGCCTGCTTCTGGGATGACTCTCCAGGGCTCCCCGACCCAGCCCCCCACTTTGTCCCTTTCTTCCCAATAAACAAGCTCCTCAGTTCTCGCAGGTAATAAAAACCTCTCTTTCAGGGAAGTGTAAGTGAGCATGTTTTCAGGAAACAGCTGAGATTTCTCCCTGTACTCTGCTTTTTGAAAAGCAGCCACGTGGCAGGGTATGTGTGCAACACGTGTTTACTTTAACAAAGAGTCTCCCGCTGACTCAGCCTTCCCCGCCTCCCAATTTCCTTTTCCATTCTCAGAACACTGTTTGAATGAGTCCAAACTTGGCCCAGCACTTCTCGACAAGCGGTGGGGCTCCATTTATCAGCATGAACACTGCCACGCTGGAAATACATATTTCTTTTAGAGGGTATAATCAAGTAAAAATAGCATTCTGTTCACAAAAGTCAATTTTGGAGTCATTAAGCGAATCTCTACTTTGTACCATGACTTGACACAGGCTCTCTTTCTTTGAAAGCATCAAGTTAGAGTGAAATTTATTGTTGCAGAATGACATAATTAGCTTTAAAATCCAGTAATAAAATTTTCATTAGGAGCTAATTGACAGATATGTATTCCTTTGGTAAGACAGGCTGCTTACCTCATGGGCATCCCAAACTTAACATGTTCAGAATGGAACCACTCACTCCCTATCAGGACCCCTCTTACTGTTCCCTATTTTAATAAGTGGTTTACAATTTAGTGGAAGAAATAGGTAAACATAAACAGCATTTATGAAACCGTTATAGTGCCTTAATGGAGTCAGACCCAAGATAATATATATGTTTAGGGAGGGGCAATGAATGCAACTAAGTGCAATGGAACGCAGAGCACAATATTCTTTGCTATCAGAGGAGAATTTCCTGCTATCTTTCAAGAGTAGATTAAAGCATACATCACTGGATAATTCTTTTCAAATACTTTTTTTCTTCTCTGCAAATGCTGTGTCTGTCTTATGGGCTGATAGAGTTATTCCTTTAATAACATGGGTCATTCTTTTTGGTGTTTCTGCCTGAGAATGCGGTGCCTTTCTGATTCCTGTCTTTTCCTTACAAAACTGAACTGAACTGCTAGCCAAAAGGGCCAGCTGCTTTCATTATTCACGAAGTTTTAATTTCCCTCTTCTTCAGCCCTGGCTGAATCAGTCATGACTATCGTGGCAGCCATTTTGAATATCACATCGGTTTAATTGCTTTGAGAAGCCCTCTTCACTTTGCCAAACCGCTTTGGACTGCATAATTAAGAGGGGACTGTTAAAACTGAGAAGCCAATTTTAGAATTCAATGGGCTTTATAATTTGTTCTCTATTTGAAAAGATAACTTTGGGGCTTCCCCCGTGGCTCAGATGGTAAGGAATCTGCCTGCAATGCAGGAGACCTGGGTTCTCTCCCCGGGCTGGGAAGGTCCCCTGGAGAAGGGAATGACAACCCACTCCAGTATTCTTGCCTGGAGAATTCCAAGGACAGAGGAGGGGGATAGGACTGTTAAAACTGAGAAACCAGTTTTAAAATTCAGTGGGCCTTGTAATTTTTCCTCTATTTGAAAAAAAGACAACATTAGCTGTATGATATTGAAAGTCTATATTCAGAATTTCAATGTGGAGAATTATTTACAACTCAGCTAATTTACTAACTGCAAAACATATAATGATAATGCCAGTCTAGGTCTAATTTTCAGTGTATTGTTGTGTATTGTATATAAACCCTGTTCAATATGAGGTCTCTGCAGTTCACTGCAAAATATTTTTTTCATTAGGGAGGTAAAATGGTTCCTGGAGCAGTTGGACAAAGATGATTGCTATTCTATTGAGAAGAAGATTAGTTTTTATTTTTACGGATCTATTCATGCACACAGGTGAAATTTTTTAAAAAATATTAATGAAGTGCAGTGAGCTGGTACTCTGTGGTACTCAATAGTCAGTTTCAGATTTGGCAGGTATTGTGGAGGGGAAGATCGCTTGTCCCCCCAACACAAACCCGTTCTCTGCTGTTTTCAGTACTTTCTTTTCATTCCTTTGAGTCTGAAAAGGTTTTTGGTCTTCAAAGCCTTAATAGATGGATAGGAAGATTTGGACAGGAACAGAATAGGATCAAATGTGTTTCCAATTATAGAAATATAGATGTGCAAAATTTAGGGGCATGGAAGAGGATATTTGGGGAAAATGAGTTTATCAGGTAAATGCCTTAAAAGTAATTTAATGGCTGATATTTATTATATCCTTATTATATACCAAGCATCATGAGAATACTTTCATAAGGATTATAATAGTTAATCTTCATATAAGCTCAGTTTTAATAAGGCTCCATTTCAAAGTGAAGAAAATTAATCTTACAAGTGTGGAGGTATGAGTCAACAAATCCTTTGGGCTTTGCCTGCAAAATTTTGCCAAAATTAGACCAGCTCGACTACATTCATCCCTGTTGTCTGAACCATCATTTTCCACTTGGCCATTGCCATAGTCTTCAAACTGGTCTCCCTGTTTCTATTTTTGATCTCCTACAATTTATTCTTCACATTGCATTCCGAAAAATAATTTTTAAATTACTGTAAAATCAGGTCACTTCTTTGCTCAAAACTCCCCAAAGATTTTATAGCCAAAATAAAACCTAAACCCTTTACTACTGCCTCCAAGGCACTACATGGTTCCGTGCGTGAGAGGCGCCCACACATTAGAAAAACACACCAAAGTAGATGTGTTAGAGGACACACAGGTAACCTTCATCACTCAGGAGGCGTTTCTCAGCACTGGCATGACACAGCCCAATCCTACGCTTAGACTTTTGTGACTGACACTGTTCAGGCCCCAAGGAAGTGTCTTCTTACATCCTTTACCTAGGTCTTCAAAATGTGAATATTTGTGGATTGTGCTATTGCCAACAGCTGAGAATGACGGCTCTTCACAAAGGAGTGGAAGAACTTAAGAGAAAAAGACAGAAAACAATAAAATTCTGTAAAGCCATTATCCTTCAATTAAAGAATAAATAAATTTTAAAAATGTAAGCAGACACATAGATATTAAAGTACACAATTACAGTAAAATTTGAAGAAAAAAAACCTGCCAATTAACTTCTCAAACGCTTTCAGAAAGCATGAATATCAAAAATTCTTGTGTAATGAAGAAATGTTTCCCAGTATGCCCTGCATATTTTTTCTGTTTTGATTCATGGTTCAGAAAAATTGTTTGGGACCTGAGGAACAATAATTGCAGGTGGGCCCTGAGGAAAATTTTTAAACAATTTATATTTACTTCTAAATTTGTATGTAAGTAGATCTCAATGCAACATATGAAACAATATCAATTCTTTGCATTTTACATTTTATGCCTAATAGGCAATCAGGCCCAAAATATAAAATTACAAATAGCTTTCCTTCTTTGACAAAAATGTAATAAAATTAATTAAAATTTTGAAAACAAGATTCAAATGTTTGCTTTATTTATATAATTAAAATTTTTATGTTCTTTAGTCACAGATTGAATTTTGCCACTTAATTTTAATAGGTAACTCTAACCATTTTAGAAAAAGTTGAACACTTCTGAAAACATGGATGAAAATTTTAATCTTTATTATATTTTTGGATAAATACTTATTCAAATTATGAGCACATTGAATACAATTTTATTACATATACACATGCATACATACATGTATGCATGTGTATATGTATCATTCTTTAGATCATTGAGAATGAGGACAAGTTGAAAGTATGACAGCAGATTGAAATTATAAGACAGAGACCCCCAAATAAAAAAATCTGAAAATAAAAATGAAGCAGAAAATCTCCTAAAAAGCAGACTGCTTAGAATTTTAAAAACCAGAAAACAATGAAAGCAAGAACAACCCACATAAAATTCATGAAAACATATTGCATATTCTTTACTTAATGAAGATTTAATTAGTGAGTAAAATAATAAAAGCAAGCAGGAAGATTATTTTCATCAAATTCACAACATATACATGTCATGAAGTCTGTGCAACTTCATATTCTTTGCTAAATAAAGAGTTAACTACTAATTTAGACAAAGACCATATAGGTAAGCCTCCCTTTGTACTCTTGCTGTGGGTTCATAAATGTGCATCAAAGTAGGTTCACAAATATTATCTGTTCTTTTTCTTCATAGAACTTGTCAAAAAGTGGCATGTTTGTTTATGAAAAGTCTCCTGATAGATTTTTAGTTTGATAAGAACAAGAACTTTATTTTCTTCATATTGCCATCTATTCAAATTCTAAAACAATGCCTGACCCAAAGTATGGGTTCAATAAATTTTTCTGAGCTTGGAATTCTAAGACATTAATAGTCTTAACTAAGAAACACACGGGGTTCCACAGAGATGTCTGTATAAACCTCTGGGAGACAACTGGGGAAAGGGAAGGCAAAGTGCAAATCACAGTATTAGCTGGTCTTATGGCAAACATTTCAGCCTGTCCTCCTAAGGTTACCATTAAGACGTTAGCTAAATTTTGTTTAACCTAGCACTTTGTGCAAAGTATTGTCTTGGGTGGTGTGGATTCACGGCACAATAAGACATGATTCACTTTACTGTAGACTGTATTAATGTCAGAATACTTGCTGCCCCTCTTTACTGGGTCTGCCTTGACAGGTGATCTGCTTTGGCTAAGAAAATGTGAGTAGCAGCGACTTGCAGCAATTCAGAACAGAGCCACCGAGTCATCCCGTGGCTCCACTCTTACTCTTCTCCCCTGCTACAAATTGGTCTGTCCCAGACGAGGGCAGTCCTTCAGCCTGTTTCCTGAGACAAAGATGGCCTCAGGCAGAGTTGAAGCTGAACTGCAAAGAGTTTGTACCATGAGCAAGAAACAAGCCGTTGCTGTTGTAAAGCAGTGGTGTGCTGGAGCTGGCTTGTACTGGCTTGTAGGAAACGACTGTGCTCATCTCCTCCCAAACCTGCGCCAGGTGATGCCACATTAGTAGCTTAACACTGGCTGCTACTGCTGCTGCTAACACTGGCTAGGGCGGGACAATGTGCATTCTGAAAACTAGCAAATACTACACATCAAGACTTTCATTCCTGAAGAACTTGCTATATGCTTATCAGTACTCCAGTGCTTAAAGGGAGAAGGCAATGGCACCCCACTCCAGTGCTCTTGCCTGGAAAATCCCATGGACGGAGGAGCCTGGTGGGCTGCAGTCCATGGGGTCGCTGAGAGTCGGCTACGACTGAGAGACTTCACTTTCACTTCTCACTTTCCTGCATTGGAGAAGGAAGTGGCAACCCACTCCAGTGTTCTTGCCTGGAGAATCCCAGGGACGGCGGAGCCTGGTGGGCTGCTGTCTATGGGGTCGCACAGAGTCGGACACGACTGAAGCGACTTAGCAGCAGCAGCAGTGTTTAAAGAAACTGATAGTTGAGGTGGTTCATTACCACACCACAGCTTAGCCTAAGCTGTCTGATTCACTGTTCTCCAACAGTTCATAACCTATGGTAGATGTTAATAGGATAAAACAGGGCAGCATTATGCAGCTGAACTGTGCAGAGACACTCTCATGTGAGTTTTTCAATAGTAAATATCAATTCTGCAGTACTACAAGGTCCATGGCTGGTTGCATCTGCAGATGCAGGGGAGTTGCTGACACACAGGGGTGACTACAAGTTATATGCAGATCAATCCCCCACGTTGTTCAGGGGTCAACTGTAGAAAGTGCTACATTAAGGCACGGACAGGATTTTATGAGTGTCAGAAGCTGTGAAGCCGCTGAGATGTTATCCTACTTGCAAGCTCACAATTTAGCCTGCCAGTTTCATGGCTGCTGTCAGAGGAGACCCGGATCAGACACAAAGGACTGTATCAATCACAGCACCAAAAGCAGCGTGAGGTTCCTCTTTTTCCCAAAGTCACAAGGGAAGTGGAGTGGCCCGGGAAGATGCTGCACATGCAACAGGTTTAAAACCACAAGTTTAAGAAACCAGAATCTTTTTTTAATGCACCACAATCAAACCTCCCCAATGTTTGCTCTGGAGGAAGACATGATTATATTTTGACAATAAATAAATCTGTATTCTCTAGTGGGAGACACCACTCTCCTCCAAAGCTGTTTGCTCTATACACATTCTTGAAAACACAGTCCAGAACAAAGGCCATCAGTGGCTTCACTCCCAGGTGCAGGGAAATGAGAGACACCTAGAGATTTGTCTCCCCAAGTGGATACGATCCCTGAAGAGCACCTCACCTCCAAAGGAAGGTATGTTTTAGCATCTCCCTTTGTTGTTGTTCACTTGCTAAGTTGTGTCTGACTCTTTGAGACCCCATGCCAGGCTTCCCTGTCCTTCACTGTCTCCTGGAGTTTGCTCAAACTCATATCCATTAAGTTGGTGATGCCATCCAACCATCTCATCCTCTGTCATCCCCGCCTCCTCCTGCCCTCAATCTTTCCCAATATCAGGGTCTTTTCCAGTGAGTCAGCTCTTCACATCAGGTGGCCAAAGTATTGGAGTTTCAGCTTCAGCATCAGGCCTTCCAGTGAATATTCAGGGTTGATCTTCCTTAAGATTGACTGGTTTGATCTCCTTGCTATCTAAGGGATTCTCAAAGGTCTTTTCCAGCACCACAGTTTAAAAGCATCAATTCTTCAGTTCTCAGCCTTCTTTATGGTCCAACTCTCACATCTGTACATGACTACTAGAAAAACCATAGCTTTGACTATACGGATGTTTGTCAGCAAAGTGACGTCTCTGCTTTGTAATATGCTGCCTAGGTTGGTCATAGCTTTTCTTCCAAGGAGTAAGTGTCTTTTAATTTCAAGGCCATAGTCACCATCCACAGTGATTTTGAAGCCTAAGAAAATAGTCTGTCATTGTTTCCATTTTTTCCCCATCTATTTGCCATGAAGTGATGCCATGATCTTAGTTTTCTGAATGTTGAGTTTTAAGCCAGCTTTTTCATTCACCTCTTTCACTTTCATCAAGAGGCTCTCCAGTTCCTCTTCACTTTCTGCCATTAGGGTGATGTCATCTGCATATCTGAGGTTATTGGTATTTCTCCCTAGAGTCTCTCTTTAAAAGTAACACGTGATAGCATATTTTCCCCCTGCTTGCTTTGCTTTTCTGTGTCCTAGACCTTTGTGAGATCATTGAAGTTAATGCCGTAAAACTCTGAGGGCTTAATTGTGAATGTGGTCTTGTTGTTCCTCTGAATGACCGTGTAAAAGGGGGCGAGCAGCTGGTCAGGCTCTGCACTTGGTTGCATCTGAGGAAAATCCTAGACTTTTCACTCACTAACCCTTAACTTCGAACAAGCTTCAGGATGATAATGCATGTGTAATGAAAGCGTCCTTGTGCAGCATTCACAGAGAATTTCTTCATTCTTGGTATTTCCTGAGATTTACTTTCTTGCCCTGGGCTTTCATTATTAGAGTCAATATGGAGTTGGAGCATTCAGCCTAGAATTAAAAAGTCAGTAGAACTGCTTAACTTTAAATTTCCAAATGGAAAGTTAACATCTATAATAGAGACAATAACCTGAAAAGTTAAAGACTGGACTAGAGAAACTGTCTTCTCACAGTGGAGGCCTCTGAGCATCACGGAAGGCGTTGGGTTGGGCCCGTCTTTATGTCCCATCTTTACCAAGGAGAAGAGGAGATCAAGGAAGAGGCTGAAATTTTGCCCTGAGATTAAATTCTCAGTTTATTTCTTTTCAAATCGGAAGTGTCTGCAGTTACTTTGGTGGGCAAATTTATATTTTTCCTCAATTAGTGGACATGGGTACTTACGTACTAATTCGTATTCAATTCTAGAGAAGTGAACAAAGCCATATTTGGAGCATCTGAGAGTTTTTTGACTGTTCATTTCAAATCTGCTATCCATGGGAGGGGGCTGGCACGCTGCCACTTAGAACGTATTCAATTAGCACTATTTCTTGTTACTAATGGTATTATGCACATACATTTACAAAGCCTTGGGGAAAACAGAAGTGTCTGAAATCTGTTTCAGGTGTACCCTGCTTCATGCTTTTCTTCTTTCCTGTTGCTTCAGATCTCTCACTCCCTTATTTAGTAACTAATTCTCTCTAAAGTGTTAATAAGTGTTAATTGATAGATTTTCTCTTCCCAAGAATATTTTTCAATTGCATAAAGACAACCAAACACAAAAGCCCTTCAAGACTCAGAAAGAATGCACATCTAATTATGGGATGCCGCATCTCACACTAGCTGTGGAGATATTTTGGAGTAGAGGAGAGCACTTGCTTTTCTCAAATTATATGTCAGAAGTGTCTGTCTGCTTTCTTTCTTCCAAAATGCACAGGTTACTGCAGGAGGATTCTCAGAGTGCTAAATTCAAGTAGAGTGTAAGAGCAGAGATTTATGTTTCTCCTGGCAGACTTTTAAGGAGAATTATTTTGGCCAAGTTTCCAAATTACCTCTTCATTCCCACTACTTCACAGGCCTGAAATTATACCTTTTGATGTCAATCTTTTCCAACAATGAATGGCAATAGACTTGAAGATATTCTAGTGATTTTTATCATTGACATTTTTCTGCCTTGAGATCTGTCTGATGAAACCTACTGATACTTATGCTGGTTCCCCGGAGACCCTTTTAAACAATTTATTCTACTTTGTTTTGCAGAATGCTTAGCCTTACAGCCACTGTTTCAAAAAAGGGATGCTGCTTAATTAATATACTTCTTAAATGTTAATTTTTGGACTAATATCTTTCAAAAAATAACTTAAAACAACTCTTCAAAAATGAGTCTCAGCTAACAACTTAATTTTAGCTCATTTTTTCCCTTTAAATCATCTACTGTTTCCTATGTCTTTATGGGAAGATACATTTAAAAAAATCTGAATTTTTATAGGAAGAATTTAAAAAAACAACTGCTCATATTCTATTCCCAAAAAACCCTTAAATTCTGCTTGGCTTTGATCCCAATGATCAAGTCTTCAGACACACATTTTAAAAATCTGTCTTTCTCTATAGAAATTTCTATTATAATTAACTTGAGTGTGTTTTCAGTTTTGTTCAATTGAGTTTGAAAGAAAAATCATTTAATATTTACAATTACTCTAGAATGCTTTTTTCTCTGAAGTGTCTGGAAACAGGTTCTCCAAATTCTTCACAAAGATACATCCTTCTGATTGAGGAGAAACATGTATACCTATGGCTGATTCATATTGATATATGGCAAAACCATCACAATATTGTAATTACCCTCCAATTAAAATAAATACATAAATTTTAAAAAGAGAAATTATTAACAACATAGGTCTCCCTGTTTCCTTGAGAGAAGTTTGTATATTTGTAGATCATTTCTTAGTAATGTTTTAGCATGCTATGAGTTTAATAAATATTTCTTGTATTTATAAAAAAAGAGATACATCCTTGTGAAGCCATCAGTGTGAAAGTTCTATATACTTTTTCTTTTTTTTTAAGAATGAGATCATGTGTCTACATATTCCTAGATATGTAGTGTCTAGCATATGGTATATTTTTAAAACTGAGCAAAATTTATACTTAAAAAGAACTTTTTTGTTAAAATGAAAATCAAGTGCCTTTATTCACGTGGCTGCTTCTTAAGAATGCACAGTTTAGTGGAGGCTGCAAGGCAGCCAGCCAGCACGCTCACTCTCAGTTCAGTCCAGTTGCTCAGTAGTGTCTGACTCTTTGCAACCCCTTGGACTGCAGCACACCAGACCTTCCTGTCCATCACCAACTCCTGGAGTTTACTCAAACTCATGTCCATTGAGTTGGGGATGCCATCCAACCTCTGTCACCCCCTTCTCCTCCTGCCCTCAATCTTTCCCAGCCTCACGGTCTTTTCCAGTGAGTCAGATCTTCGCATCAGGTGGCCAAAGTATTGGACCTTCAGCTTCAGCATCAGTCCTTCCAATGAATATTCAGGACTGATTTCCATTAAGATTGACTGGCTTGATTGCCTTGCAGTCCAAGGGACTCTCAAGAGTCTTCTCCAACACCACAGTTCAAAAGCATCAATTCTTCAGCGCTCAGCTTTCTTTATAGTCCAGCTCTCACATCCATACATGACCACTGGAAAAACCATAGCCTTGACCAGACGGGCTTTCCTCAGCAATGTCATGTCTCTGCTTTTTAATATGCTATCTGGTTTAGTCATAGCTTTTCTTCCAAGGAGCAAATTTCTTTTAATTTTAATTAAAAGACAAGAAATCTTTTAATTTCATGGCTGCAGTCACCATCTGCTGTGATTTTGGAGCCCAAGAAAATAAAGTCAGTCACTGTTTCTATTGTTTTCGCATCTATTTGCCATGAAGTGATGGGACCAGATGCCATGATCTTAGTTTTATGAATGTTGAATTTTAAGCTAACTTTTTCACTCTCCTCTTTCACTTTCATCAAGAGGCTCTTTAGTTTTTTGCTTTCTGCAGTAAGGGTGGTGTCATCTGCATATCTGATGGTATTGATATTTCTCCCTGAAATTCCAGCTTGTGCTTCATCCAGCCCAGCATTTTGCATGATGTACTCTGCATATAAGTTAAATAAGCAGGGTGACAATATACAGCCTTGACGTACTCCTTTCCCAATTTGAAACCAGTCTGTTGTTCCATGTCCAGTTCTAAACAGTTGCTTCTTGACCTGGATACAGATTTCTCAAGAGGCAGGTCAGGTGGTCTGGTACTCCCATCTCTAAGAATTTTCCGCAGTCTGTTGTGATCCACACAGTCAAAGGCTTTGGCATAGTCAATAAGGCAGAAATAGATGTTTTTCTAGAACTCTCTTGCTTTTTTGAAGACCCAGTGGATGTTGGCAATTTGATCTCTGGTTTCTCTGCCTTTTTAAAATCCAGCTTGAACATCTGGAAGTTCAGGGTTCACATACTGGTGGAAGTCTCACTTGGAGAATTTTGAGCATTACTTTACTAGTGTGTGAGATGAGTGCAATTGTGTGGTAGTTTGAACATTCTTTAGCATTGCCATTCTTTGGGACTGGAATGAAAACTGACCATTTCTAGTCCTGTGGCCACAGCTGAGCTTTCCAAATTTGCTGGCATATTGACTGCAGCATTTTCACAGCATCATCTTTTAGGATTTGAAATAGCTCAACTGGAATTATATCACCTCCACTAGCTTTGTTTGTCGTGATGCTTTCTAAGCCCTACTTGACTTTGCATTCCAGGATGTCTGGCTTTAGGTGAGTGATGACACCATCGTGGTTATCTGGGTCATGAAGATCTTTTTTGTATAGTTCTTCTGTGTATTCTTGCCACCTGTTCTTAATATCTTCTCCTTCTGTTAGGTCCATACCATTTCTGTCCTTTATTGAGCCTATCTTTGCAAGAAATGTTCCCTTGGTATCTCTGATTTTCTTGAAGAGAGCTCTAGTCTCTCCCATTCCATTGTTTTCCTCTGTTTCTTTGCACTGATCGCTGAGGAAGGCTTTCTTATCTCTCCTTGCTATTCTTTGGAACTCTGCATTCGAATTGGTATATCTTTCCTTTTCTCCCTCTTCTTTTCTCAGCTATTTGTAAGGAGGCCTTACAAATAGACCTCCTCAGACAACCATCTTACCGTTTTGCATTTCTTTTTCTTGGGGATCGTCTTGATCACTGCCTCCTGTACAATGTCACAAACCTCCATCCATAGTTCTTCAGGCACTCTGTCTATCAGATCTAATCCCTTGAATCTATTTCTCACTTCCACTGTATAATCGTAAGGGATTTGATTTAGGTCATACCTGAATGGTCTAGTGGTTTTCCCTACTTTCTTCAATTTCAGCCTGAATTTGGCAATAAGGAGTTCATGATCTGAGCCATTGTCAACTCCTGGTCTTGTTTTTGCTGACTGTATAGAGCTTCTCCATCTTTGGCTGCAAAGGACATAATCAATCTGATTTCAGTGTTGACCATCTGGTGATGCCCATGTGTAGAGATACATCCGTGCTTGCTCTGTTACATGCAGCTGGTGGTGGCATCTGCCCTGAGATGGTGCCTTTTTTACTGTAGAGACCTTCCCTTTTCACATCTTGATAAATTATAACCTGCCTCTCCCACTCATTCATTCTTTTTGTTCTTTCCTTCTCTGTTAAATATCAACTACACTATTAATAAAAGTTGCTAAAAATAAAATCTTTTTCTCTTCCCTAAAACCTATTTGAGGCCTTGATTTTATGTTTAGAAGACAACTTCATCACCTGTTTTTTAAGGTCTCAAAGATATTTTTACTATGTTCCTCTTTTTCTTAGCACTACAAATATCATGATCCTAACACACTATCTAGAGCTGTTGGTCATTCTCTTCCCTTTGATCTTATTCTAAGCCACAGCAAGCATTCTCCAAATTCAAAATACTCAAGTATCATCATGAGCTCCAAATCTCCCATGTGGATACTGACAGAGCCCAAACTTGGCCAACTCTGTTGTTTCTTGTGGCTAGAACTCTCTTCCATCATGAACCCTCTTCATTTTTATCCCTGCTAAACATTCTGGTGTAACTTAGTCTGACATGTTACCAGGAACCCAGTACTATTCAAAACTGCTACCCAAGAGGGCAAGTCTTTCAGTTATGTGGACGATTACATTTGAGAAGCTCTGGCAGACCTTTGTGTTCCTACTATTAAAATTGCCACAATTACTGAAAAGTCTTTTTCCAGAAATTTGCCTGTGACTCTTGCCCAGGAATTATCAACATGAGTTTTCTGATTTCTGGTTTAATAAACAAAGCGTACTGACATGCTCAAAGTGTCCCAGAAAAAAATTAAGTATATTTACATATTATTTTATTTCCCACTTTCCTCTCTCTGGAGAAAGGAATATGACTAAATGAAACTTCAAAAAGTTTGAAAAACACTACTGTGATTTACTTGGTCATGGATGAACTTTTTGGTCAACCCAGTACTTATCTAAGAGTGATTCAGAACATGACTGGAGAATTTAAGAAATCTGGACACCTATCATAGGTCTTTCTGAAATTCTAGGACTCTGCAAGCAGAACCAACAGTTTTTATGCCATAATTTCTTTTGCCAATAAATCTGGAATGAAATTTTAATGCTAAATATGGATGGGGAATCTCAAACTACTAAAATTATACTAATTTTAATTAATAAAATATAGGTATATTGAATTGTTAAATTTCAAATCTTCATATTTCAAGTACCAGGCAGCTCTCTAGCACTATCTGAGAAAAGGAATTAACTATTCTTTTGTTTTTCCTACCTTAGAGAAAAACATACTTGAGTAGTTCTTTTGTTTTTAAAATATTAATATATTTGTTTAAATGTATCTATATATTTAAAGGTATATTTGCATACATGTTTTAAATGTACATAATATATATATGCACAAACACATATCTACCAATACAATTAATACCAAAAGGTTCTTATAAGAAATTTTATCTGTGAGCTAATAAAATAAATAACAGGCTAAAATTTCCAAATACTAAAGAGATCACAGGAAGATCATGTACTTACACTGACTAATAAAAATGTTATCAATTATCATAATGCAATGAAATAAAAGTGATTTCTTACTGGAAAAAAAAAAAAGAAGACAACTTCATTTGCTGTGTCCACTTGTAAATTTCTAGTACTATCATCTTAAAACATGATTCATTTCATTCTGTGTACATTTCCTAGTATTCCTAAATGCCTAAGAAAGCATTACTATGTTTTTATACAATTACAAATAGGACACATACTTAGAGCTATTTTATTTTTATTAACTGATTGACTTTAAGCCCAAAATTATTTTGTATGATGTAGGATGCATAGTTACTTACATTAACTCAAAATCTGTTTCAGATTCAGACATGGGAGCTATTTAAGTAACAAACAGGAAGAGTTATGGAATGAAGGCATCTCAGGAAGCCTGTAGCCTTCACAGATTGGTGATAAATTGGTGGGGTCTAACTACCTCTTTCACTTAAGGAGCTGAAGGCAACTATTACTGAGCCCCTTATTTCTCTAGGCTATTTATTCTTAATTTCTTTGAGAAGTATCTGATTTTTATCTGATTTATCAACCTGGTCAGTTTTCTTTACTTTATATACTTTCTATATATGTCAGACCCAAGAGTGAATGCCATCTCTCCAGACACAGTCTCAGGAAGGAGGTGTAGGGCAGGCCTGTATCTTTTCTAATCCTAGATATTAAGTCTGTTGACTCTCAGACCATACATAGGTTCATGACTTTCGTAAATCCTTTACCTAAACTAGAGCCTGATTATTGAATTTACAGAAGATAGTGTATAGGTCCTCCCAGGGAACATATTCTTCCAAGAAAGATAAAAAGAAATTAGATAACCTTGACAGAAAGGAGAAATGTAAAATTTGCCTTTGAGGGAAGTGAAATTTGCAACATGAATTATTTACTGTATTTTAAAATAAGACCTTATAGAAAATTTGTTCTGTAAATATACTGTCTTCAAATTCCTTCTGTACAGATGCTAAACATTTATTTTTATTCTGTGAGCCATAATTGCATTGAGCGGTGTGAGGTGTGGGGCCAGGATTTTTAAATATGTATCCCCCTGGGGACCTAAGGGAAAAGGTTTAATTGCTGTACTTTCCAAAATGTGGCTGGTAACATTTCCAGGAATACCCATATTTATTTTGTAGATTATTCCACAGATGTGTGTACCACACTTTGAAGATAAAATGTAACAACCACTCTGACTCTGGGGTAAAGGGCTAGGTAGATCTTTAATGACTGGTTTGTCAACATGTAATCAAAGAAGGAGGTGGTGTCTGTGGGCTCACTGTTTAAAACATCCCACAGAGAAGAGAATTGAGATTTCCCACACTTTCAGCTAAATTCCTCATTTGTTGTTGTGGGTCCTCTGATGTCAGAAATTCTTGCCTCCATAGGCAGGAACTCATTGACAGAACAGAATTTGCACCATGAGTGGACAGTTTCAGACTCAGACCTAATAAAGAAGCATTATTAGATGCTGTATCTGTCAGCATGATTGGATTACAGTCAATAGAAATTAAACCCTATGAATTTAAGCAAGATAAGTTTATTGGAAAGATACAGGACTTTAGTCTGATGAATTGGGCTTGAGAACAAGTAAGAACTGAAGAAGCTTGGACACCATACAGCAGTGAGCTCATGGCAGGAACTGTCTTGTCAGGATGGTGCTGACCAAATGGATGTATTCCGATCATTTTAGAGTCTAGGATCCTCTGCTCAAGCTTCTGTTTGGTTCCATTTTTTATGGAAGAGGTAGGACCCTGATTACTCT
Organism: Dama dama; assembly: GCF_033118175.1. Lineage (NCBI taxonomy): Eukaryota > Metazoa > Chordata > Mammalia > Artiodactyla > Cervidae > Dama > Dama dama. Next base: position 73,797,615 of record NC_083701.1, read on the forward strand.
CTTTTAGATCAGTAGTTCTCAAGCCTTTTAGTCTCCAGGACTCTACACTCTTGGAGATTATGGAGGATTCCAAAGAGCTTTTGTTAATGTAGGTTATATCTGTGTACCTTTACCATGTATATTTTGCTTTTAAAATTTGTTTTCTTACTTTACTTATTTAGCTCACTTGGTTATGTCATGAATGAATAGTCCTTGTATAAAGAGAGATGAGAAAGGATGAGAAAAGACATTGATTTGAGTGCCCACCATGTGCCAGGAAGCGTCTGTAAAAATAGTAATGCTATCTGTCATTTTTGAGTGGCACTCAAAGGATTTATTATATGTACAAAATAATGAAGATAGTCTGTTATTATTTCCTTATATATACATACCATGCACTGTCCATGTGTATGCTAAGTCGTTTCAGCCATGTCCAACTCTTTGCAACCCTAGGGACTATAGCCCACCAGGCTCTGCTGTCCATGGGCTTCTCCAGGCAAGAGTACTGGAGTGGGTTGCCATGCCCTCCTCCAGGGGATCATCCAGACCCAGAGATCAAATCCATGTCTCTTGTGTCTCCTCCATTGGCAGGTGGGCTCTTTACCACTAACGCCACCTGTGAAGCCTCTACTGGCCTTGCACTATCTCATTTACTTTGTGTACCAGACTTGCAAAGCAGCTACATGTTTACTGTATTACAGGCCAAAAGTGAGACAATTAAAAACATTCATGTATTCCTTTATTTTAAAATAACAATAGCAATAAACTTGTCACATGCTAACATAGCAAACTCATGAAAAGAAGTTACATTTTTCTAAACAAAGAAATAGTAGAAACAGTATATATATATTTATATTTTTGCCAATACCTTTAGTATGGCTTGATCAATGAATTCTCTTATCTACTTTGCATTCAGTCATATACCTGATCTTCAGTGTTTCAACTATAAGACCATGAGGTTCTATTTAAGGGCAGTCAAGAAAGTCTTCTGAAAAAAAAAAAAAAAAGAAAGTCTTCTGAGTATCATATTTTGCTTTAAGCTGTTGGTTAACAAATCTGAGACTTATTTTTTTCTCTTCCATAAATCAGTAACAGCATTTCATTCCAGTCTTTATGTCTGCTGTTTCTCTAATCCTTCTCAAATGCCCCAACCACAGCACCAGCTTTTGTAAGCCCTCACACATATTTACAGTTTGCCAGAAACGAAAGTCTTCCCAGTCACACAACTACAGCAGTTCAGTGACAGTGACCACTACACTTATTATCTGTGATGGATCCTCACTGCCATTCACCCAGGCACGTGTTGCAACTCCGGAATCTCATCCTTAGAGACTGCTTTGTAACCGTACATTTTAGAACATAAACAGAGCCTAAGACTGGGGACCATAACTATAAGTGATTTATTGCAGGAATATGCTAAAGATAAGGGGGAGGAAGGAAGCAGGATACAGCAGGGAATTAAAAGCTAAGCAAAATCGTGGTCTCAACGAGAGGCAGGCTTCATTCTCCCCTAGGGGAGCTCTGGAGCAGACATAGTATCATTGTTAAGATTTCCTTTATTAGTTTCTGTCTAGGCAAGGTGGCTCTCGCTTGGGTGAGGGCAATACTCTAGAGAATGGGAGCACGAATCCCTACTAGCCAGTAACAAGAATTAAAACAGTCATTGGTAACAGTATTGACAAGTGCTTGGAAGGTGTAATACTGCTGAAACCAACTACTGAGAGGAAAAGCCTCTCTCTGCTTTCTATGCCTTGCCATTTTTGGGAGAGTCATCATATTAGAGAACTTCTGCCTCTCCAATCATTCTGACTGACCACTGCAAAAGCTGAGCAAACCGAATTTATTTCATAAACACAGTTGTTTCATAAGCACGTGTGGCATTATTTTTTTGCACATTAGCCATTTTCTCCAAAACAGTTGTTATCAAGCCAAATGAACACTTCCACTCTGGAAGAGTTCCATCAGTGTGTATGAGCAACATTAAATAAAGAAAAAAAAAGATTTCACAGTCTTTTCCTCTCCCAGTCTCTCCAGCCTGCTCCTTTCCTCTGTCTTCTTCCTTCTCGAGGGCCTTTTCTTTTTGGCTTCCCCGTCACTCTCTTCTTCCTTCTCCTCTTTCTTCCTCTCATTTATTCTTCTGAACCTACGTCTAACTTTCAGTCTCTCTTTTATTTGATTCTTCATATGGTTCCATGCAGCTATTTCCCACATATACATGCTTTCATTTTTCAAGACTGTTTTCTTTTCTGGCACCATCTGTCTTTGCCCCAGACAGGTATATCTCTCCTGATTTTAGGAGTCTTTAATCAGCAGGCTATGAAACAGAGTCAATAGCAGAAGACTTTCCAGATTTTCAACTTTTAACTATTTACTCCGAATATCTCTCTTGAAGAAAAGAAATTCTTTTTTTGAGCATATGCTGGCTATTACAATTGTAATTTTTTCGTCTGAATCAAAAGGAAGAGATAAGAAAAGATAACTAACGTCTATCATGTAGAAAACATTTTCTGTAGTTAAATAATTTTAATACTCTGGTACTGAATCAATTTGCAAGGATGCAATAACAAAGTACCACAGACTGGGTGGCTTAAATAGCAGAAATTTATTTTTTCAAAACTCCGGAGGCTAGAAGTCTGAAGGTGTTGGCACGATTGTTTTACTCTGAAGCCTCGCCCCATGACTTGTAGATAGCTGTCTTCTTGTGTCTTCACACGGTCTCCCTCCTTTGCCTGTGGTGTGTCCAAATTTCCCGTTGTTAGAAAGACATCAGTCATGTTGGACTAGGGCCACCCCAAAGACCTCATTTTAGTTTATTTTCCTCCTTAAAGACGTTATCTCCGAGTCACATTCTGAGGCATTTAGGGGTTAGTGTTAGTTGCTCAGTCGGATCCGACTCTTTGCGACCTCATGGACCCACCGGGCTCCTCTGTCCATGGGATTCTCCAGGCAAGAGTACTGGAGTGGGTTGCCATTTCCTTCTCCAGGGGATCTTCCTGGCTCAGGGATTGAACCCAGATCTCCTTCATTGCCGGCAAACTCTTTACCTTTTGAGCCACAAACCAAGGTATTAGGGGTTAGGACTCCAATATAAAAATGTTTAGAGAGATACATTCAGCTCATAACATAGCAGTTCACAACAATATCAACTGTATGAGAAATCTTCAGATTCTTATGAATGAGAAAATCTACATATCACTATTTGCTATGTTACAGTATTTGGAGTCTTAGTCTCTTCTGTCTGGGTTTGCTATAGTAAAATACTGTAAACTAGGTGGTATATAAACAACAGAAATTTATTTTTCACAGTTCTGGAGGCTGAGAAGTTCAAGATCAAGGTGCCTGCAATTCCTGTGTCTGGTGAGAGCCCACTTCCTGGTTCACAGATGGCTGGTTTTTGTTCTGTGACCTCACATGGTGGAAGGTAGAGGCATTGGGGTGGGTCCTCTCTGATAGAGGTTCCAGTCCCACTCACGAGGGCTCCACCCTCCATGCCTGATCACCTCCTAAAGACCCCACTTCCAAACACCATCACTTTGGGGATTAGGTCCCAAGTAATGAATTTGGGGGGAAACAAATATTCAGTCGATAGCACAGGAGGACTTTGCTCCAGAGAAGGTTAAGTTGGTATGTATTTCCCTACTCTTCCCAGTAAATACAGTGAAAAACCCTTGGATATCATATGTAAAGCAAAAAAAAAAAAAAAAACAACTCTGAACAGTGGAAAGAAAAAGATAGACTGGCTAGGGACCTCTAGACCCAAGGAATGAAATGGAGGTAAAAAAAAATTCTTAACACACTGGGTATAGAGGTAGAAGAAACTTTTCACAAAATTTATCATTCTTTCATGATAAAAACTCTTGAAAAATGGGTATAAGGAGAACATACATAAACACATTAAAGGCCGTGTATGATAAGTTCACAGCTAACATCATGCTAAACATTGAAAAGCTCAAAACTTTCCCACTAAGATCAGGAACAAGACAAGGATACGTGCTCTTGTCTTTTTTATTTAACATAGTACTGGAAGCCCTAGCCAGTACTTTGGTGGTGGGAATGTAAATTGGTGAAGCCACTATGGAGGTTCCTCAAAAGCTTAAAAATTGCTGCCATGTAATGTAGCAGTTCCATTTCTGGGTGTAGAGTCAAAGGAAATAAAATCATTATTTTTTTGGAAAAATATAAGTGCTTTATTTATTTACTTATTATTTTAATGGACGTGTGAGAGAGTGATAGTTGCTCAGTCATGCCTGACTCTCTGTGACCCCATGGACTGTAGCCTGCCAGGCTCCTCTGTCCGTGGAATTCTCCAGGCAAGATTACTGGAGTGGGTTGCCATTTCTTTCTCCATAACGGAATTGCAGTTATCTTAAAGTATTGTGTTAGTTTCAGGTGTACGGCATAGTGACTCAGTGTTTTAGCAGATTATTGTATTCCGTTATAGGTTATTACAAGATAATGGGTATAGTTCCCCGTGCTCCTCAGTGAATACTTGCTGCTTATCTTCTTCATATACAGTAGTAGTTTGTGTCCATGAGCCTTGCATGCCTCTCATTTGTCCCTCCCCACTCTCCTCTCCCCTTTGGTAACCCCAAGTTGGTTTTCTCTGCCTGTAAGTCTGTTTTCATCTTGAATAAACATCCATTTGTATTACATTTCAGATTCCACATACAAGTGATGTTGTATAGTGTTTGATACTCTGACTTATTTCACTAAGCATAATCACTCTAGGTCCACTAATGTTGCTGCAAATGATAGCATTTCATTCTTTTTCATGACTCACATTCCATTATACATGTGGACACACCACATGTTCTCAAGCCAATCATCTGTTGAGCACTTCAGTTGCTTTCACTTGGGTCTTAGCTATTGTAAACAATAGTTTGAATATTGGTATTTGTGTATCTTTTCAAATTAATGTTTTCATTTTCTTCAGATATATACTAGGAATGGAATTGCTGGCTAATATGATACTTCTAATTTTTTGTGTGTGAACCTCCATACTGTTTTCTATTTGGTTGCACCAATTTATATTCCCGCCAATAGTATACAGGAGTTTCCTTGTCTCCAAATTCTCTTCATATTTGTTATTTATAGACTTTCTGATGTCTGATGTGAGGTGGTACTTTGTTGTGATTTTGATTTGCGTTTCTTTACTAATTAGTGATGCTGAGCATCTTTTCATGTGTCTATTATCTATCTGTATGCCTTCTTTGGAAAAATGTCTATGTAGATCTTATGCCCATTTTTTCACTGGATTTTTTGATAATTTATTTATTTATTTTAATTGGAGGACAATTACTTCACAACACTGTGGTGGCCCCTGCCACACTTTCATTAGATTTTTAAAACACTGAGTTATATGAGCTGTTTGTGTATTTTAGATATTCGCCTCTTGCAAGTGAAAGTTGCTTAGTTGTGTCCGACTCTTTGTAACCCCATGGACTATCCAGTCCATGGAATTCTCTAGGCCAGAATACCAGAGTGGGTAGCCTTTCCCTTCTCTAGGGGATCTTCCCAACCCAGGGATCAAACCCAGGTCTCCTGCATTGCAAGCAGATTCTCTACCAGCTGACTCACCAGGGAAGCCCAAGAATACTGGAGTGGGTAGACTATCCCATCTCCAGTGGATCTTCCTGACCCAGGAATTGAACACATCATTTGCAAATTTTTTTCCATTCTATAGGTTGTCTTTTAATTTTGTTGATGATTTTCTTTGCTATGCAAAAGCTCTTATGTTTAATTATGTCTCATTCACTTATTTTTGCTTTTATTTCTTTTGCCTTGGGGGATTGATCCAAGGAAATAATGCTGTGATTTATGTCAAAGTGTTTAGCCTATGTTCTCTTCTAGGAATTTTGTGATAGTATGTCTTATATTAAGGTTTTTAATTCATTTTGAGGTTTGGTTTTTGTGTGTGTGTGTGGTATATGGTTGAGAGAATGTCTTATTTTCATTTTTTACATGTGACTATACATTTCCCCAGTTCCACTTATTGAAGAAACTATCCTTTTTCCATGGGTATATTTGCCTCCTGTGTTGTAGATTAATTGAATGTACGTGTATGGGCTTATTTCTGGGCTTGTTATTTTGTTCTATTGATTTATGTATCTGTTTTTATGTCAGTACCATTCTGTTTTGATTACTGTGGCTTTGTAGTATAGTCTGAATCCTGGCAGGGTTATACTGCCAGGTTTGTTCCTTTTCCTCAAGATTTCTGTGGCAATCTGGGGTCCTGTGTGCTTTCATATAAATTTTAGGATTATTTACTGTAGTTCTGTGAAAAATGCCCTGGGGGTTTTGATAGGGACTTCATTAAATCTGTAGATTGCATTGGGTGGTATGGACATTTTAATAATGCTAATTTTTTCAATCTAAGAGAATGAGATATGTTTCCATTGTTTGAAATCAATGTAGGTACTCATGGGCTTCCCTGGTGGCACAGTAGTAAAGAATCTGTCTGCCAAGCAGGAGGCACAGATTCGATCCCTGGGCCCGGAAGATCCTCTGGAGAAGGAAACGGTAACCCACTCCAGGATTCTTGCCTGGGAAATCCCATGGACAGAGGAGTCTGGTAGGTACAGTCCATGGGTTCCAAAAGAGTCAGATACGACTTAACAACTAAAAAACAATGTCCTTATTGCCCTTTTATTCCTTGTTTTCCAGGGTTTTTTTCTTTGTTCATTTTTCTTTTTCCCATTGTGATTTGATGATTTTTTTGTAGTGGGCTTGACTTCCTTTCTTTTTGGTTTTTGTATATCTATTATATGTTTTTGATTTGTGATTTCCATAAGGTTTGTATATGTTGATCCCCAGTTGTAGCTGCTTGATTTAAACTGATGATCATTTAAGTTCATATTCTTAAAGTTCATTTTTTACCACCCTCCCCTACATTTTGTGGTTTTGATCTCATATTTTATATTTCATGCTTCTCCTTTTTTGTAGTTATAGTTGCTTGTTCATTTTGGGTTTTTAAAAAATTTGCATACTGGCTTATTTAAGTTATCTTCAATCCATACAATATACATGCCTTTCCTTTTGAGATTGTCCCTTTCCTATAGATTCTTGCTTCTTTTGCCTTTAGAGAAGAACTTTTAACATTTCATTTAAGGTAGGTTTGGTATTGATGAATTCTTTTAGTTTTTGCCTGTCTGAGAAATTCTTTACCTCTCCTTTATTTCTAAATAGTAACTTGCTGAGTAGAGTATCCTAGTTTGCACATTTTTTCATTTCAGGACTTTGAATATATAATTCTACTCCCTCCTGGCCTGCAAAAATTTCTGCAGAGAAATCACCTGAGAGGCTTATGGGGGTTCCGTTACATATGACTCTTTGTTTTTCTCTTGCTGCCTTCAGAATTCTCTATTTTTCACTTTTACAACTTTAATTATAATATGTCTTGAGTTCGTTTGTTTGGGACCTTCTGTGTTTTCAGGACCCGAATATCTATTTCCTTCTTTAGGTTTAGAAGGTTTTCAGCCATAATTTCTTCAAAAACATTATCAATTCCCTCTTGTCTCTTTGCCTTCTGGAACCTCTATTAAATGTATGTTGGCACATTTTATGTTATCCTATAGTTCTCATATGTTGCTTTTTTAAAGTTTGTTTTTCTATCTGTTCTGATTGGGTGATTTCCATTATCCTACCTGCCAGATTACTTATGCATTCTCAGTGTCATTTATTCAGTTTTTTAAATTGTTTCTGAAGTGTTTTTTTACCTCAGAAATTGAATTATCTCTTTTGATTGGGTGGTCTTTATAGTTTCTAGTTCCTTGTTAAAACGATGTGCATTAACATTGATACTCTTTATTAATTCAGTTAGCATTTTTATTACCAGCTCTTTGAACTGAGTGTCTGATAGACTAATTATGTTCCATTATTTATTTCTTCAGGGTTTTTCTTTTGGTTTCAATTGGGAGTAGTTCCTCTGCCTTTCATTTCACTTCACTTTCTCTGTGTCTATGAGTTTAGATGAAACCGTTATCTAGTCTGGTGGAATTTTTTGAGCACCTGCATTGCTGCCAAAAGTTTGGGCTACATCTGTGGTGCTGCCTCTGAAAGTGTCGACCGTGGTCTCTGCTGCCTCCCACGGATCACTGCCCAGGCCTCCTGGTCATCTGCTTTGGACAGTATCACACCCCTTTCTGGGACCAGGTGGCCCCAAATCCTGTGCCGTGGCGTGGAGTGCGTGGAGCTGGCGTGTCTGCCCAGCTTGGCTTGGGGACTAAGGCGAGGGGACAGCTGCTGGTGCGGAGCGCTGTCCGCCCTGCCTCCCGGCAGCTGAGCGCCCTACGCTCATCACAAGTGGAGTCCAGGCTTCTGCGCATCTTCCGTCTGTCCAGCTTTCTCCCCAGCAGCCGAGGGGCCTGGTCTCCTCTCCGTGGGGTCCCGGAACTGGGATGCCTAGCCTACAGCTCATTCCGCAGGGCAGGAGCGTGCCCATGGGGTCTTCCTCCGCTTCCTAGACCCCTCCTGGGGGTGCAGGCCCCGGTCTGACGCTTTTGCTACTATCCTATCCCGTTATGTGGGATCTTTCCTATAGCCTTACTGTAGAGGAGTTCTGCTACTTTCCACTACTTTCCCATGAGAACTGTTTCACATGTAGATGCATCTTTGATGTGTTTGTGTAGGAAGGTGAACTCCATATCCTTTTGCTCCCCTATCTTGATCCCTATCTCTGAAGCCATTATCTTAAAGAGATCTATACTCCCATGTTCTGTAAGCTTATTGACAATAGTCAAAGTATGGACACCACCGTTGATAGATAAACAGATGCAGACAATTGTATATATATGTATTTATATTTATTTACTTTATATATTTAATATAGTAAATATCTTTTATACATTTTTATATTATTTTTCCTAGCTTTAAAACACTTTTATATTATTTTTGCTCTTTAAAAAATATTTCTTTTTATTCATTTCTTTGATTGTGCCTTATCTTAGTTGAGGCATGCAGGATCTTTAGCTGTAGCGTGTGAACCTTTTATATCATGGCATGTGGGGTCTAGTTCCCCAACCAAGGATCAAACCTGGGCCCCCTGCACTGGGAGCAGAGTCTTGGGCACTGGACCACCAGGGAAGTAAGACGAAAATTCTGATTGTGCTCTCTCATCATCTTCCCATATTGCAACAACCCAATTCCAGTAAAAAGGGAAGAGGTACTAGATGTGGTGGTTGGTAAGCACGTCTTGCTAACAGATGTTAACTAGATCATTTCACACTGTAGCTAAATATCAAATCATGTTGCATACCTGAAACGAATATAATGTTACTGTGTCAATCATACTTAAAAAAAAAAAAAAAAGAAATCTTGCCTTTTGTGACACTAGTAATGAGACTGGAGGGCATATGCTAAGTGAACTAAGCTATGCAGAAAAGCAAAATACTGTATGGTATCACTTATATGTGGAATCTGAAAAAAAGTTAAACTGATAGAAACAAAGAGAAGAACGGTGGTTGGGGACTTGGCTGTGGGAAAAATAGGAAGGGGTTGGTAAAATATACAAACTTTTGGTTATCAGTGGAATAAGGTGTGAGGATTGAAGTATCACATGGTGAGTATCATTGATAACACTGTATTGGATAACTGAAATTTGCGAAGAGAGAACTTTAGTGTTCTCATTTTTAAAAAGGTGAAAAATTACTGCAGATGTTCACTGAAAGAATATTCACTTCCATTTGGAGAAAGCTCATGAAGAAGGTGGCACAATGAGCTGAGTCCTGAAAAATGATCTCGAGTAGATCATTTTAGTCAGAGTGAACAATGGAAGTAAGGCTACGGAGACAGAAAGAAAGGGCTGTGTACTGAAGCTGGCATTTACCCCAAGGTGGCTATAATAAAGGGTATCTATAATGCCACGGAAATGGCAAAACCCACTGAAGGAAGCGTGCAGTGGGGACAGACAGGGAGGTGATACCAGTAGTAAGAGACAGATTACAGAGGAGAACGCATTCAGGACACGAGAACATTGTATTCAGAGAGAACTCACCCAGTTCCACAAAGCAAGGCTTAGTCAACAGACTCACATGCCATGGAGAAATTAAAGAGACTGAACTGGGAGAAGATGTTTTTGGACTTTTTTTTAATCTCTAAGAAGGAAGGAGTCACATTACATGGTTTATGAAGTAGAAAGAAAAAGCCATTTTTGTGACATTTGTGATGAAAGAAAGGCGTGATATAGGATGCTAATTTGAGGGGAAAGCTGAAAAAAGAAGGCTTCCATAATAACAGTAAAATCTCTCTGGTCACAATCAGCCAATTTTCCCTTGTTCCACTGCTGGATGAGGTGGAATGGAAGTCCACATCACTTGCCCTAAAGAAGATTTTAGATAAGTTATGAACAGGCAAGTTACCCTGCAGTCCTTTCCCCAGTACTGTTATTTAGGTAGGAATGAATCTGACAGAGAGCTACAGCTGAAAAAATGTCATTGTTCACTGAGGGCCTGGGCAGGTTTTTTAGTTTGAAAAAAAATGTTTCCTGTACAAAAATGATTTAAAAGCAGTTTGGATTAAAATTTATAAAAAGCATTTATTCTATTGTGATTTGGGTTCAGGTCCTAAGAATAGATGATAATTGTGTTTTGTTATCCTTTATTAGCATCAGTTATTTCTTCTGACCAGTTTAGTTGTGTGTGAGTACTACACAGAGTTAATAGGAGGATACAGATAATCCAAACAGATGCCCCTCTTGCGACCAAGTTCTTGTACTATTATTATTGAATATACTTATATTATGTTAATAATGATTTACTAAATCCCTATTGTTTTCCAGGAACATTATATCTAATTCTTAGAACTGCAAGGTAGATATTATCACTCACATTTATTTAGCTTTAAGGAAATTGAGGCTTAGAGAGTTAGCTTCAATGGCCCTAGCTCACATTCTGGTGAGAGATCATAGTTTCCTGTTCTCATTGTCTATATTTACCATCATTTAAACCAAAAATTGGGGCCCATAATGTGAGAACAGGATGTAATAATATTTGAAACTGGGTTTCAATTTCATGATATTTTCAACACCATGAAAAGTCTGTGATAGGTGTCTGGAACATATGTCTCTATTTCCTTAGAATTGCTGAGCATATCTTTTTCAGAAATCATAACTAATGAACAGTATTTATTTTCTTTTCTTTGATGTTTAGAGAAACAGAAGAACCACAGATGATTCCAAAGCATGTTGTTAACAACAGTTCCCTTACTGACTGTGGTTTCTTCTCTGTTTATCTTTTCAGACATTCCAAGAAGTCCTCTATTTATCTTTGATAGCAAATAACTAAGAGAAAAATGAACTTATCTTCATCAAGTTCTTAAGTGCCACTGAATTATTGAGGAGTGTTATGGTTCTATACGTAGAGGACAGTTGTATTTATATAATTTGTACAGTTATAGTTACATATAGATATGTAATTATCTATCATAAACAACCAGAACTATTTTTTGTGTAGGGAAACTTTTATCCTTAAATAACATATGAGCTTTGATGATATTGAATTCATTGCAAATACTGTGACTGAAACGGCATAGTTAAAATGTGACTAAAGTTTCTGGTTTCTTTGTTGTAGTCCATTTTCATATGACTTTTCCTAAACACCGTCTGGGATCTTCCTAGGTGGCTCAGTGGTAGGAGGTGCAGGTTCAATCCCTGGACCGGGGAGAGCCCTTGAGGAAGAAATCTTCTCCAGTATTCTTGCTTGGAAAATTCCAGGGACAGAGCAGCCTGGTGGGATACAGTCCATGGGGTCCCAAAGAGTCAGACACGACTGAGTGAGCATGCATACCCTGAAGCACCCCATGAACAGGGCTACCATCTGTAACATCTTTGGAAGAATTTGTGGTTCACAGTTCTTAACTGAAAAGAGTGTTTACTCTAATTTGTCTGTTCTTAGGCACTTTTCCAAGTACATCAAGGCTGTATATTGTCACCCTGCTTATTTAACTTATATGCAGAGTACATCATGAGAAACGCTGGGCTGGATGAAGCAAAAGCTGGAATCAAGATTGCCAGGAGAAATATCAATAATCTCACATATGCGAATGACACCACCCTTATGGCAGAAAGTGAAGAAGAACTAAAAAGCCTCTTGATGAAAGTGAAAGAGGAGAGTGAAAAAGTTGGCTTAAAGCTTAACATTCAGAAAACTAAGATCATGGCATCCAGTCCCATCACTTCAGGGCAAATAGATGGGAAAATGGTGGAAACAGTGGCTGACTTTGTTTTTCTGGGCTCCAAAATCACTACAGATGGTGATTGCAGCCATGAAATTAAAAGACGCTTACTCCTTGGAAGGAAAGTTATGACCAACCTAGATAGCATATTAAAAAGCAGAGACATTACTTTGCCAACAAAGGTCCATCTAGTCAAGGCTATGGTTTTTCCAGTGGTCATGTATGGATGTCAGAGTTGGATTGTGAAGAAAGTTGAGCGCTGAAGAATTGAGGCTTTTGAACTGTGGTGTTGGAGAAGACTCTTGAGAGTCCTTTGGACTGCAAGGAGATCCAACCAGTTCATCCTAAAGGAAATCAGTCATGAATATTCATTGGAAGGACTGATGTTGAAGCTGGAACTCCAATACTTTGGCTACCTGATGCGAAGAGCTGACTCATTGGAAAAGACCCTGATGCTGGGAAAGATTGAGGGCAGGAGGAGAAGGGGACGACAGAGGATGAGATGGTTGGATGGCATCACCGACTCAATGGACATGGGTTTGGGTGGACTCCGGGAGTTGGTGATGGACAAGGAGGCCTGGGGTGCTGTAGTCCATGGGGTCGCAAAGAGTCGGACATGACTGAGTGACTGAACTGAACTGGGCACTAAAAAATGTGTAAAGCTTTGTAATGTAAAGCTTATAAATTTAACCATTTCTAAGTGGACAGTTCTGTGACATGATGTATATTCACAATGTTGAGCAATCATCACCTCATCCATCTCCTGAACATTTTTATCTTCCCAGCTGAAACCCCATAACCATTAGCACTAACTTCCCTCCCCCACGCTCACTGCATACCCTGGCAACCATCTGTCTACTTTGGGTCCCTATGAAGTTGACTACATAACTCATATAAGCATCATCACAATATTTGTCCTTTTGTGGCTGATTTATTTCACTTAGCATGGTGTCTTCAGGTTCATCCATGTAGTGGCATGTGTCAGAATTTTCTTCCTTTTTAAGACTTCGTTGCTTATATATACTGCATTTTGTTTATTCATTTACTTTGAACTCCTGTATTAATTCCACATTTTGGTTATTGTGAATAATGCTGCTATTGACATGGGTGTACAAATATTAGCTCGGGTATCTGCTTTTAATTCTTCTAATTTAACTTTAATACCCACAAGTGGGATTTCTGGATCACAAGGCAATTCCATTTTTAATTTTTTGAGGACTCACCATACCATTTTCCACAGTAGCTACACCAGTTTGCATTCCCACCAGTAATGCACTAGGCTTTCAGTTTCTCCATATTTTTAACAATCCTTTTGACTTTGTTGTTGTTGTTGTTGTTTTTAATAAAAATTATACTCATGAGCATAAAAGGGTATTTTCTCTTGAAAGAGTACATCCTGAAGATTAATAGAAACAAATGCCAACAAATCAACAGTATTTAATACTCTTATGGGTATTTGTTGTGAAATCAGTTTGAAAATATACCCTTAAGATAATGAAAATTAGATCAGCAGTATTTTAGAGTTCTTGTTAAGTACAGAAAATGGGAAAAGAATAACTAAAAGAATAAGAACATGCACCATAAAAATCTCAAAGGGAAGAATGTGTATTAAACAGGAGTAATGTATCCAAGGAAGATGTGGAAATGTGGAAAAAAGTGAGGACTAGAGAAGTAGGAAATCAGTAATTTCCTAAATAAAACACTAAACCTCATTTATTTATCTACTATAAACAATGAAAGCAAATTCCTTTTGAGTACATGGTTATTGCTTCTTTAGTGAGTGCTTAAGAAGTTTAGAAAGCTTACGTGAGACTTTAATAATGGTTTTTAGTCTTGTCTCTATCCTTAAATTATGCCAAGAGAAGAAGTTGGATTGTAATGATCTAGCTGTACTAGGGACATGCTAACTAAACAAAAGTGGGATCAGTTTTTCTAGTAACAGAATTCAACAGCCTTGTATATGGTTAATGATCAATTTTTAACTTTAAAGAAGTATAAGTGTACTGTGAGTAGGTAATAATTTTAAGAAAATTAAAAAACTTTTGTTTGACTCTGGAGACACTATAAAGTGTACTGAATAACATGTGACCTGATTTAAAACACCTACTCTTAGGCCAATTTTGGGTGTAATTTAACTTTTAGAAGTTCAGAAGTACAGTCTAATTCTACTTCTAGATGTTTACTAATCAATAATCTTCACTGAGCAACTAGTGAGTTCTAGACACTTTTCTAGGCACTGGGGATTTATAAGTGAAAAAATTAGACTAAAATCTTTATTTTCATAGACCTTCATTTTAGCAAAGGGAGAGAGACTATAAATTGTAAATACAGCAAATAAATAATAATGTAGGTATTAGATGATGAATATTATAAGGTATTGTTATTAGGGTGTTAGATGTTAAGTGTTATTGAGAAGATGAGGCTAAGGAAAAGGACAAAGGGTTGCAATTTCAGACGGGGTGATCACAGAAGGCTTTACTGGGATTTTCAAAAAAAGCTTCAAGAAGGTAAGGGAAAAGAGCATTCCCCTGCATCAAGGAAACAGCCAGCGTGAAGTCCCTAAGGCAGGAATGTGTCTGACACGTTGAGAAGCAACTGGAAGGTAAGTGTAACTGGAACAAAGAGAGCACAGTGAGACGGCAGTGAGCAGAGCAACAATCAGAGGCGCCCAGAAACCTAGGCACATCGACGTCTAGCAATGTGTACTATCGAATAAGCTCAGTTCAGTTCAGTTCAGTCACTCAGTCATGTCCGACTCTCTGCGACCCCGTGGACCGCAGCACGCCAGGCCTCCCTGTTCATCACCAACTCCCAGAATTTACTCAAACTCATGTCCACTGAATCGGTGATGCCATCCAACCATCTCATCCTCTGTCGTCCCCTTCTCCTCCCGCCTTCAATCTTTCCCAGCATCAGGGTCTTTTCCAATGGCTCAGTTCTTCGCATCAGGTGGCCAAAGGATTGGAGTTTCAGCTTCAGCATCAGTCCTTCCAATGAATATTCAGGACTGTTTTCCTTTAGGATGGACTGGTTGGATCTCCTTGCAGTCCAAGGGACTCTCAAGAGTCTTCTCCAACACCATAGTTCAAAAGCATCAATTCTTCGGCGATCAGCTTTCTTTATAATCCAAGTCTCACATCAATACATGACTACAGCTTATGTTTAAAAAGAAAATTTAATGATGTGATACAATGCTCACAACTTAATGGTAACTAAAACATGTGCTATAACATGTAATAAACCTAAGAACAAATGATTGTTTTTACAAGTCATT
Organism: Dama dama; assembly: GCF_033118175.1. Classification (NCBI taxonomy): domain Eukaryota; kingdom Metazoa; phylum Chordata; class Mammalia; order Artiodactyla; family Cervidae; genus Dama; species Dama dama. The sequence goes on from NC_083701.1 coordinate 73,813,036, forward strand.
GAATTTGATTTGGTTTGTTATGCATCATTACTGCAGCAATAACTGGTATGTGGACAACATGCTTATCTTGGTCAGCACTGAAAAACTCACTCAAAGCTGTGAAATAAACAGAAGATTGAAACGATAGAAGGTCAGTATTCTTGTGGATTTTTATATCAGTCCCAGGTTCTGAACTCTGAGCTGTTTGTTCCCATATTACTCCATTGGAGAAACTGAATATTGATCTAATTCCTAAGTAAATTCTGGTAGCAAGAGTGGGATAGGTTAAGTCAGGATGAAACTGTATAGAATCATTGCAGTTGCCGAGAGCAACCTGGGTACCAACGCTCTTAGCATAGCACTTCAGTACTTACTTCAGTCTGTCACAGGGATTATTCCTGAGATCACTCCCCTGTTAACCTTCTGCATGCAAATCTGCATTTCAACTCTATTTCCCAGGAAACTGACTTAAAGGCAGTGAACAATATTTGTAGTTTTACCTCATGTATATAAAAAATAATGACTAGATTTATGTTTTCTATGCATGTGTGCACATTTGTAGGTGCTTAGAAAAGGTCTGAAATGATGTAATAAGTTGTGGATAAAGAAGACATGGTGGATATATATATATATATACATATATATATATACACACACATATATATAATATATGCATGCAATGGAATATTACTCAGCCATAAAAAACAGTGAAATATTGCCATTTGCAACAACATGGATGGACCTAGACATTACTATACTAAGTGAAATAAGTCAGGCAGAAAAAGACAAATATTATATGATATCACTTATCTGTGCAGTCCAACAAATAATAGAAATCAACTTATTTCCAAAACAGAAACAGTCTCACCGACTTGGGAAATAAACTTATGGTTCCTAAAGGGGAAAGAGGAAGGGCAGGGATAAATTAAGAGTATGGGATTAAAAGATACACACCACTAGGTATAAAATAGATAAACAATGAATATTTGCTGTGAGGCACAGGGAACATTGTTCAGTGCCTTGTAGTAACCTACCATGGAAAACAATCTGAGCCGTACACCTGAAACTAACGCAATAGTGCAAATCAACTATTTAGTTAACATTTTTTTTAAAAAGGTGTTACAATAGAAATGGGAAGAGGGGATTGTCAATGATAGAATTTGCTTTTCACAATACATTTTTTGTTTGAAATGTTCCAGGGGTTTGTAGTACTTTTTACAATATAGAATGTTTAAAGTTATTTTTAAAAGATAAAAACAAATGCAGTAAAAAAAAAAACAAAAACAAAAAATAAACCTCCTGCAGGCTCTATTAGGTAGTGAGCTGAACCAAAAGATTATGGAATATAACCAGCTAGTTTTGCGAGGAGCATGGTGTTTGATTGTACAAAATCCTTTGCTATTGCAACAGTAAATATACCTAACTATGTAACACCTAAAGATACACAATCCACAAGTGCAAGAAACAATTTTTCTTCTTCCCTTGTAATACTAATTTTATTTTAGTAGCAAAGGATCTATTATAAATAAGTTAAGTAATGTTAAAAAAAAGTTTTATAAAGAAGTTAAAAAATCATTGCCAATCCCCTATTTAGAAATAACTTTACTCCAGATGTTTCTCTATACATATGCACAGATGGAAGCATAGGTATATAAATTGGTGAAAGTAATTTTTTAATGAGATCATATTCTAAATGAAAAATATTATATTTAAATTTATTCATGTTTAAGAGGAATAAAATTCCTCTCAGTGGGCTATTATGTTCTAAAAGATTTATCTGAGCTTAAGAGATAATAAAGTGCATTCAGAAGTTGGAGTCATACTTAAAAATTACTTATTTCCACTTTAAATAGTATCGATTTAAGTCTCTGCTGTGGGGAATGAGGGCATTACTAACAAAAGCAAACAGTGATTGAGTGATTACAAAGGGCCAGGCGCTCCTCTAAATACTCTAAGTCCATTAAATCACAGAATGCTTAGAACAGTCCCACAAGGCAGAGGTACCGTCCTCATTATTTTACATGAAAAAACGAAGGTAAGGAAAATTTCACAATTACCCAGGGCCACTAATTAAGAAATCAGTGAAGCTAGAATTCAAGCCGGGGCCTGAAGCCTTGGGTTCCTAACTCCCACTGACCCGCTTTGGTGCCTGCATCTCTATTAGTCGGTCTTTTTTTATTCTGTCAAACTGTTGGTCACTTCTATTTTTTTATGTTCCATTTGTTCTGTCTCATTTTGAGTTTGAGGTCAAATTGAATTTTTTCTCCTGCCTCTTTTCATTTTTCTTTACCAGCTTTATTGACATGCATCATTGTATAAGTTTCAAGTGTACAACCTGGTGTTATTTGATTTACACATGTTATGAAATCATTACCGCAAGAGGGTTTGGTCAACATCTGTCATCTCATACAGATACCATCAAAAGAGAAAAATTTCTCCTTGTGATGGGACCTCTTAGGATCTATTCTCTTAACTTTTCTGTTTACATATCATAGCAGTGTAAATATGTTATACATGTTAAAACGAATACTTATTTACCTTAAAACTGGAAGTTTATTCCTTTCTCTAACTACCCCTTCCTCCAACCTCTTCCTCTGGCAACTACAAATCTAATCTCTTTTCCTATGGGCTTGGTGTTCTTTTATTTCATTTTGTTTGTTGGTATTAGATTTTACCTGTAAGTGAGATTGTATAGTATTTATCTTCCTCTCTGACTTGGTTAGCATAGTGTCTTCAAGTTTCATCCATGTTATCACAAATGGTAAGCTTTCCTTGTTTTTTTTTAAAAATGGCTGAACAATATTCCATTGTATATACACAGCTGACTCTTGAATAGCTTGGAGATAAGAGGTGTCGATCGCTTGGTGAAGCAAAAAAATCCATGTTAACTTTACAATTGGTCTTCCATATCCCTGGTTTTCCATCTGCAGATCCAACCACCTGTGAGTCGTGTAGTGCTGTAATATGTATTTACTGGAAAAATCCACAGATAGAAACATCTGTAGATAAGCAGACCTTCATAGTTCAAACCTGTGTTGTTCGAGGGTCAACGGTATACCACTGCTTTTTGAACGCAATAGCTTAACGCTTATTTCACATTTAGGTGAATTTCATTCCATCCCCAGTCCTTTTACTTGTATTTTCCATTTCTGAGTTCAGTCATTTGGGATTTGGGGGTTTTTTTGCTTTGATATTTTTCCTCCTAATAAGAACCCGTGAGCCCTATGTTCTGGCAGTTTCTTTGAAATAATTTGGAAGGTCTGTTTGATATTCTCGCATCTTGGATGAGTATGATTTCCTTGGGCCATATGAGTTTTTTTTTTTTTTTTCTCTTTTAGGAGTTTTCTGGATGTGTCTCCACTATGTGTTGTTTTGCATCATGCCGTGCCTCAATTCTTTCTCCTTTTCAGTAGAGTTTTTTCCTACCTGATGCCTGAAGATTTCTTCTTTTCCTAACTTTTCCTTTCCTGTCCTCCTCTTTCTCCTCTCTTTTTCTTTCTTCTGTTTGTTTTCTTTATTTTTAAAGTATCGTGATTTTACCAAGTTATGGCTTGATGAGTGTTGATTATGTGTGTTCAGTCTGCTGGAATCATTAATTGAGGGTTATTAGTTGGCAGTAATTCTTTGGAGGCTTTTGTTCTTACATTTGTTTAGTTCTTTGGTTTCAGAATGTTTCCAGTGAATTGTAGCCATCTGGGCCCCAATCTGAAATTGATCATTTTAATACGCACACCTTTGCCATATTTTTACCTGGTGATTGATGGTATTGGTGATTTTCTCAAATTTTTCCTCTATTTAATAATTCAACTTTCATCTCTGTCCATTATGTTTTTAATTCATTTATCTGTAATGATGCTCTTTTGCCCCTCAATTGAGTTCTTATAATCTCTCATTTCTTCTCCTTCTGTTCTTTTCTTATCATCTTTTTTTTAACTTTTAAAAAAATTTTTCATTAACACAGTAGGTTGCCTACCCATTTATTTTTGCCCCACTCTTGGTTAGTGTAGTTCAGAATTTATCTTTGTTCTAATATATTTAATTATTGGTTTTCTTTACACCATGCCTAGAGGAGTTGACTTTCTTTCATGTGATACATTTTAGAGATGTTTTCAATAGCACAAAGCATCATAGCAGAAAGGGATAACTCAGAAGAAATTATATCTAGTATTTGTAACGATACCTAGACTCTGCTCTCATATCTGAAGCTTTCTTAACATTCTGTACAAGGGTTATCTATGAGGGTTAAACTATCTGTTGTAACAAGTGATTCTCAAACCTTGGAGATTTAGCACAAAAAAGCTTGTTTTAATTCACTTATTTTAGTCTTTGTCCAGTGAGATATTGTGGAGGAAGAAGACCATGGTCATTCAGGGACTAAAAGCCTCCATCTTGTGAGGTTGTCATCTCCAGCACGTGGCTCCCAGCATCATCAATGGAAAGGACAGAGAAAATAAATAATCTCACATGGGTCTGACAGTATAATTTTTAGCTTTTGCCCTCATTCCACTGGCTGAAACTTAGTTTCATGGCCACATGTCGTTGAAAAGTAGCTTGGAGCTGCAGAGAAAATGTGTGCTCAGCAGAAACATTGGATGGATTCAGTGAACACATAACAACGTTTCTGCTGCAGCTTCACACCCTGCTTTGGTGCTCAAAGAATATTTGTAAACAGTTAAGTACCATCAAGCCTCAGACAAGTTCTCCAGTTCAGTGTGACTCACCGTGAATCAAACTCAAGGCTAGTTTCTGCCATGGAACCAGTTTTTCCCATCACTCATGTCTATGACAAAAATAAGATGACTCACTTAGTTTTTACTTTAAAGGCTAAGTATCAGAGTGTTAGGATTCTGAGTAATTTGTTTACTCAACAGTAGAGAGGGGTAAGGACATTCAATTTCTAATGCTGCTGTGACATCCGTCCACTCCCACTCTTGTTAGATATGCCTCCCACCCTAAAGGAGAGGCTCCTCGCCTGCCTAGTACCTCTGTCAGCTGGACCTGCGGTACTTAGTCCTCAACTTACTGGGTTTTACCTCTGTGCTGGCCTGGAAATCATTCAAACAAGTGATCACGTCCTCCAGGGGTGATCCACTTATTCCTGCAAAGCCTGACTCCCACGGTCTCTGTTGGCTCCCTCTGCCCCTGAGTGCCATCCTTGCATGGCCCTGCACGGCGGGCCGTGTCCTCTGACTGCAGGGGTGAGTTATGTGACTGATAAACTGCTGTCACGCTCTTCTGTCCAGGTTTGGGGGTCACGTATTCACGTATCTAACTACTTAGGATGAAGAATCCCTCCTTCACTAACAGGATGAATTAGAAGTGGTTCAGAACAGGGGGGTTTGGAGGCTTATCACACTAAATCATTTTGCTTCAGCATCTTGTGGATTTTTTCCCTCTTGTTTTTCCTTTTGTTAAGAAAACAATATTAGATGACAGCTGTCTTCACTGTTTGGTTTAGTGGATTTTTGGCTTTTTAGTTTGATTGGTTTTTGTTTCAATTACTTAATGTGAATAGACAGTTTCAGAGTAGCTTTGTTTTGCTTCAGGTTCTTTATAGGCAAGGGTCTTGTAGAAAAGTGTAGAAGGTCAGTGTGTAGAAGTAAGGGTATCCAGGAGCAGCCATCATTAATATCATTATTGGACATAAACAGTAAATCTGATATAACTGTTCTTAGGAGGAAAATCTAAGTGACTTTTGGTATACTGGCATTAGAAAGAGAACAAAAATAATTCATAAGCTTTTAAAAAGTGAACTCAGTGAAGCTATTAAATTGTTGAACCATGTGATGTCATTGTAATTTCATCATGCTGCAATTTCATCATTCTTATTATTTTATGAGTGGACAATATGTTGATGCCATCAAAGACAATCTGGAGCTACTGAAGTCCTTAGCACACCTTACAGAGTGGATACACCCAGGGACACTCTGTATCCTAGGGCCTAGCTCTGCTTCTGAAGAGCGGTTCTGTAGCTGGTCATGCATACAAACCATTACTGGATCATTCATGAACTATTTTGGTTTAGTCACTGAGTCGTGTCCAACTCTTTGTGACCCCCACCTACCGGGTAGCCTACCGGGCTCCTCTATCCGTGGGATTTTCCGGGCAAGAATACTGGAGTGGGTTGCTATTTCCTCCTCCTGGGGATCTTCCCAACTTAGGGATCAAACCCATGTCTCCTACATTGGTAGGCAATTTTTTTTTTTTTTTTAACAACTGAGCTACCAGGGAAGCCATTTATGAATTAGCACTCTGCATTTCTTCTTAATCATATGACAAGTAGAAGAGACAACTTCCTAAGTGGTGCTTTGAGAATTCCTAATCCAAAATGTCAACCCACCACCTTACAATTTCCATCTTAACCTTCTGGTTTTGTTTGAGTTTGAAAAATTACTTGGTCTTCAAGGCCTCAAAAGATAAGGAAGATTTTGATAGAAAGAAGCAGTAGGTAGCAATATTCTTATTATGAAAAAAGTATATTCCATAGACAGATTACATAGACAGGCTATAGTCCATTGGATTCAGACACAACTGAATGGCTGAGCACACCGTGGTCAAAAAAAAAAAAATTCTTGACTTAAACCTGGAAAAGATAGGTTGGTTGTCTGCTCAGTCATGTTCAGCTCTTTGCAACCCCATGGACTAAAGCCCATCAGGCTCCTCTGCCCATGGGAGTTAATCTATGTATAATTACAGGCTTGCGTTAAGTATCTATAATAATAATGACAGCTAACATGTATGAAGCAATGATAAGAATTAGGTTTCTTTGCTAAGAATATATATATATATCTAATATATCAGCAAAATGTGAGAAATCTTTATTGTTGATGTTTCACGGATAAAGAAACTGAGGCCTGGAGAAGCTAGTAAAGAGCCACAGACAGACATCTAATGAGTTTGAGGCTGAGGATCTAATCTCAAAATTTCTGATTCTGCTGTCCGAGCTCTTGACCAATGCACTGAAAGTATTTTGGAAGGCAGAAAAGAATACCTGGAATGAAGGCTACTTCAGTTACCTTCTTCAAAAGGTTTCTCTTAAATTCCAACTTAATTGCTAATTCATTTATCCAGAAATTATTTATTGGCCACTAGCTGTGGTCTTGGGATTGTGCTAGATATTGTGAATATAAAAATGAATGATTGTTCCTGTCTTCAAGCAGTTCACAGCCCCATGGAAGACTTAGAAAATAGGCAGAGAACTGTAAGTATAGCACACTAAGAACCATGTAGGGACAAGCAGAGAGCTAGGCACCCCGCAGCCAGTGCTGGGAACATCTTATGACCGGCCATGGACACTACACTGTGATTTACCCTTCTTCAGAAGTTCAGTTCAGTTCAGTTCAGTCACTCAGTCGTGCCTGACTCGTTGCGACCCCACGGACTGCAGCACATCAGGCTTCCCCGTACGTCACCAATTCCCAGAGCTTACTCAAACTTGTGGCCATTGAGTTGGTGATGCCATCCAACCATCTCAGCCTCTGTTGTCCCCTTCTTCTCCTGTCCTCAATCTTTCCCAGCATCAGGGTCTTTTCCATTGAGTCAGTTCTTCGCATCAGGTAGCCAAAGGATTGGGGTTTCAGCTTCAGCATCAGTCCTTCCAGTGAATATTCACGACTGATCTCCTTTAGGATGGACTGGTTGGATCTCCTTGCAGTCCAAGGGACTCTCAAGAGTCTTCTCCAACACCACAGTTCAAAACATCAGTTCTAACCATCTTTCCCTGCTTTATTTTTCAACATAGCCATTTGACCTATTGACATTTTGTTTATCACTAATATGTACACTCTGTGAAAGCAAGAATATTATCTGATTTTTTTCATTGCTAAAACCCATGTATCAAAAATAGTGATACCCTTAATAATTGAAAAAATAAATGAATAAATAATGACAGCAAAGTACTTAGCACAGTGTCTGGCTCATAGTAAACATTCAGTAAGATGAGTTTTTATGATTGTGATTATACTCTGACATACACGTGCATCTTAAAAGTGGCAAAGTTAGCCTCAGGTGTGAGAGAGAATTGACTAACATTTGTCTCTGTGTCCTATTTAGTTATCATCTGTGCATTCTTATTTCTCCATTAATCTCAGTTTTTGACTATCCTAAAAGGCATTAGGCAAATGGCTTACCCTAGTTTTTAAGAGAAAATTCTGAATGCATAATGACTCAATAGCAAAAAGATACATCCTTCACTATTTGGTTTGCAATTAATGGCCAAAATATTAGCTCTAACAGTGGAGGGATTTGGGGTGAAGGTAAGGGATAAAGCTCAGAAAAGGCTGAGGGAATTGTTGGTCAACATACCAGTTCTGGGCTTCCCTTGTGGCTCAGCTGGTAAAGAATCTGCCTGCAGTGTGGGAGACCTGGGTTCGATCCCTGGGTTGGGAAGATCCCCTGGAGGAGGGAAGGGTTACCCACTCCAGTATTCTGGCCTGGAGAATTCTGACCTGGGCTATACAGTCCATGGGGTAGCAAACAGTGGGACCCACTGAGTGACTTTTGCTTTACTTGGCTCCCCACTTTCCTTCCTGCCTCTTAAATCACACCAGATAACCTACTCCCCTCTGACCAAAGCACAGCTGGATGATGTTTTGTGGATTTATAACATTAACTTTTTCTAGCTGCGGATTTGATTATTTGTGTTGCCCTAAAGAAAATCTCCATAAACCTGTACTGGCCAGGCAGCAAGTGATTGCAACCCTGACACACACGTGGGGTACGATCACCAAGGCGTACTCCTACCATCGAAGCAAAATCCTGACAATGACGCCTTCCAAAACCATCTCCTTCCTTTCAGTTTTATTTTACACCTTCTAAGATAGCTCAACTTGCTTCATAGGTCCTTAACCTAGATTCTGTTTTATCATTAGAGAAATATGTAGATAACACTTTATGGGTTTTTCATGTCAAACTGTTCATCTATTTTTGTTCTGGTCCCAATGATCACATCTCCATGTTATCTACCTATAATATTTTCTCTGTGGGATATGTTTTATTTGCTTTTAGTATTTGTATTTCATTTTATTTTGATGAAGATCACTGATTTGTAGTTGCTATCAAAGGCTTCTTCACCTAATGCAGCTGACGGAGAACTGCCTGAGCAGGAAGCTATGAGAAACAGCTTTGTGAGGATGCTTCGCATTCCAAATAAAAATTAAATGTCTGATCAATCAAAAATAGTGAAAATACTATAACACATTTAATTCCGAAGTGAAATACTAGGTAAATGCACCTAAATTCAAACCTGGTCTGTTGTAGGTTCACATTGTCTCATTAATACATAATTGTATCTCTTTGAAATTGATCTGCATGATTGCTTCATTAAATAAAAGAGTTGCTTATATTCTTTTTTCCTGTACTTTATGAAATTTGTAAGTTATGCTCAATTAAAGGAAATAATTGGAAAAAATCAAAGATTCTTTTCAGTTTTCTCTGAATATTTTCTCTGATAATAATTTGAAAGCGAGAGTAATGCCATTTGCCCGATCAATAGTTTCTTCCTTATTCCTGGGGTGGGATGGGGGAGACTGATATATTGGGATAGCTATCTTTTTTTTTCCTGTGTGTATTAAAAACAAAAGCCTCAAATGCCTTAGAGAATATTATTGTGTGTATATTCAATTCAAAACAAGACTCACATCAATTCTCTGCTCAACTAGCACAGTTATATGGCAAAATCTGATTCTTGTGACATAAAGTTTGTTGCTGTTATTCTCGTTTTTGCAGGTTCCGTCTTACAGCTTCAAATCCACATTATCAACAGCTATTTAAATTACAAATGAGAATAATCATAGCACAGGATTATCATCTCTTTATTTCTAGATATCAAATTTCTGTTAATTGCTTTGGAAGCCAATACAGTCATGTGAAACATTGCTTCATAAGTAGGACATGTTAGTCTTTTACATGAAATTGTTAAGCCTCACTTTCTCTACCTGGCACTTGATGACAACTATCCTTAGATGAACCTGGGGAGGACACTAATGGAACAAAGGTAAATAAAGTAGTAGGAAAACATTTTGATTATTATAAATATTTTTTTCTTTAATGCTCTGTAAATTTTATAGCTATTTAGTAATTAAATGTTTATTTTCAATCATGTGCTAAGGTTGCCTTGTATTGGTCCACAAGAGCTGACTGGGACATCTTCTCAACTCCAAATTTAGTAACATCAGGTTGTTGGCTTGAAATTAGCCATAGCGAGAGTATTTATGGAGAAGGCAATGGCAACCCACTCCAGTACTCTTGCCTGGAGAATCCCATGGATGGAGGAGCCTGATGGGCTGCAGTCCATGGGGTCACTGAGAGTTGGACACGACTGAGCAACTTCACTTTTACTTTTCACTTTCCTTCATTGGAGAAGGAAATGGCAATCCACTTCAGTGTTCTTGCCTGGAGAATCCCAGGGATGGGGGGAGCCTGGTAGGCTGCCGTCTATGCGGCTGCAAAGAGTCAGACATGACTGAAGCGACTTAGCAGCAGCAGAGAGTATTTATATGGTTCAGTTCAGTTCAGTTCAGTCGCTCAGTCGTGTCCGACTCTTTGCTACCCCATGTGGGGAGTAGCCAATAAGACAAACTAGGGCCATTTTTTTAAAACCTTGACAGCTTGTTGTTAAATATTTACCAGCATTCCACCGCTAGTATTGTTAGCTTTGTTAATTTCCTGATGTTGATAATTGTACTAAACTATGTAAAAGATTATCTTTGCTTTTAGTAAACAAATCCTGAAATAGTTAAGGGCAAAGAAGTTTTACGTCTGCAACTTACTCTCAGGGAATTTATATAGTTATACACACATAGTCCCCACACATAGAGAGATGAGGCAGAGAGTGAATGGTATAGCAAATATGGTAAAATATTAACATTTGCAGAATTCGGGTGATGGTTATAAGGAATTCTTTGTGTTATTTTTGTAACTTTTTTGTAAGTCTGAAATGATATAAAATAAAAAGCTAAAAGAAGTGTCCTTGAGGCTGAGATAAGGTGCTACAAGAAAAGGAGAGTGTAAAAGAACAAGTGAATAGCAAGAGCACATTCTTGAAAGGTTATGCAAGGCAGTGGACAGGAACATAGACTCTGGTGTGGGGAAGGGGGTGGGTGGGAAGTGGGGGTGTGGAAGGTTGGGGCTGCCTTGGTTCAAAGGACAAAGATCAGCCCTGCTATTTCTTTTCTGTGGACTTGCCACTAACCCTCTATGTGCCTGTTTCTTCTGTAAAATGAGGTAATAATATTTACGCCGAGCAGTTGTTGCAGTGATTGAATGAGTTAATGTATGAAGCATCTCCATTAGGGCCTGGCCCTTGGGGAGCAATTGCTAGTGTTTTTGTTAGTGGCTTTGAGTTTTTAAAACAGGGCATCAAAGCTTCCAAGACCAGGTGCTTAGGAGAGAAAAATGCTCTATGAGTTTCAAAATCTTGATAAGTATTAAGAACCAAAGCTGCTTAAAGTAAAGAGTATACCACAACATTATGTAGTCTGAGACTGTAGGATACAGGTAAAAGAGCAGTTTTTTTCATTTATTTTTATTAGTTGGAGGCTAATTACTTTACAATATTGTAGTGGTTTTTGCCATACATTGACATGAATCAGCCATGGATTTACATGTGTTCCCCATCCTGATCCCCCGTCCCACCTCCCTCCCCATCCCATCCCTCTGGGTCTTCCCGGTCCACCAGCCCTGAGCACTTGTCTCATGCATCCAACCTGGGCTGGAAAAGAGCAGTTTTAAGTCACAGGGTAAGGAAATTAGAAAACAAACACCAAAACAGAAGCTCAAAATCCAAAAATAAACCCTTGATATGAGAAAGCTACATGGGGAGGATTTAGAAAGAAGAGTCGGAGCGCTCAGATACAATGTGGAGCTTTATTCCCTGCCTGCCCATTCTCCCCTTCCCTGGATGAAATCTTTGTGAATGTCAGTGATGATGGTAATATTTATCGAACAGTAACTATATGCCAGAGTGTTCTAAGTGCTTGACCTGGATTATCTTTTATAATTCCCCCTACACCTCACTTCCCTGGTGACTCAGAGAGTAAAGAATCTGCTTGCAATGCATGAGACCTGGGTTCCTCCCCTGGGTTGGGACGATCCTCTCGAGGAGGACGTGGTAACCCACTCCAGTATTCTTGCCTGGAGAATCCCAAGGACAGAGAAGCCTGGCGGGCCACAGTGCACGGGGTCGCAAAGAGTCGGACACGACTGGGAGATTAAGCACGGCACAGCACAGCACCTCACTGTAGGTGCATCATTAGCTCCGTTTTATACATGAGGACTTGGATGCAGAAATCTCAATATTAAGTAAATTTCCCAGGTCACACACTTAAAAAGTGTTGAAACAGAATTAAAAGTCAGACGGTAAACTCCCGAGCCTGCACCGTCTCTGGTGAGTTTGGGGCTCAGAAAGCATGACTTGCGCCTTGCACCCCATGCAGAATTCTGGGAGAAGAGCAGCCTGACAGAATATGCGTGTAGAGTCAGCCTCCAGGATGTCCTGCCGTGACCTCCTCCCCCGGTGTTGGCCTTCTTGCGTAGAACTGCTCCACCGTGTCACTGCCCCGTAGAATGGCATATGGTTTGCTAGGCTAGATCATGAAAGACAATGCAGCTTCTTTTTTGTTCTCTTTCCCAGATCATTGGCCCTGGGAAATACTAGCTGCCATGTCCTGGGGTGTCTTCAGAATCTCTCCCGAGATGCCCAGATGGTGAGGAATTGGGATCTCCTGCCAACAACAACAAGAGAGACTTTGGAAGCAGACCCCCCTCCAGCCCCAGCCGAGCCTTCAGATAACTGCAGCCCTGCTGACGTTGTTACGGAACAAAGGTTTGTGTGCCCGATGCACAGTGAGGCCAGAAAAACTGAGACATTGGAGTCTGGAGCAGGGAAAGGTTTATTGCAGCGCCAAGCGAGGAAAACAGGTGGCTTGTGCTCAAAACCCCTGAAGTCCCTGATGGTTTGGGGGGAGAAGTTTTTATAGGCAAAATTTGGACTGAAAGTTGCAGGGTATGTGACTTTCTTCTGATTGGTTGATGGTGGATGGATAGGGCTGTACTCCCGGAATCAATCTGAAGTTGCCATCCTCTGTCTGGGTAGGGGCCTTCGTTCTGCAGAAGATACTGTTACTTATATTCATTGAGGAGGAATCAGGATCCTGACCCTAGGCTGCCCCAAAGTTGAGGTATATAGTTGGTTTACAATGCTGTGTTAATTTCTGCTCTGCAGCAGAGTGATTCAGTTATACATACATATACATTCTTTTTTTAAAATATTCTTTTCCATTATGGTTTATCGTAGGACATTGGATATAGTTTTCTGTGCTATACAATAGGATCTTGTTTATCCAATCTATATATAAAACCTTACATCTTTTAACCCCAATCTCCCACTCCATCCATCTCCGACCCCCATCCCCTTGGCAACCACCAATCTGTACCCTACATCCATGATTCTGTTTCTGTTTCATAGATAGGTTCTTTGTGTCACATTTTAAATTCCACACATCAGTGATATCATATGGTATTTATCTTTACCTTTCTGACTTACTTCACTTAGTATGATAATCTCTAGGTTCATTCATATTGCTTCAAATGACAGCATCTAATTCTTCTTTATGGCTGAGTAGTATTCCACTGCATATATGTATCTCATCTTCTTTATCCATTCATCTGTCTATGGACATTTAGGTTGCTTCCATGTCCAAGGTTGCACTATTGTATCTTCACCTTATTTCTGTGTTCATTCCCTCCCATCCCTGATTAAAGGCTGAATCTGCTTTTTGGAACTCAGGGAAGGCCAAGGAGGCTGAATGAAGTCTGTTTCTTACAAACAAGAAATGAAAGACACAGAAGGGATTTGTACCTGGGAGACCCACAGGGTCCTGCTTGGTTTCAGCATCTTGACTGCAGCTTCAGGAGAGATTCCAGGTAACAACCACCCAACACCTATAGGTTGCTCCTGAATTTCTGACCAGTGGAAACTGAGATAATACATGTTTCTTGTTTTAAACCACTAAGTGTTGGGATAATATGTTATGCAGCAAAATGTGACTAATACAGTCTAGCACCAAAAAATAAATAAATAAATAAAAGCTTCCAGAGAAATGGTGGCATGGCAGGTTTGTGCAAAGAGAGCATGAGATGACCTATCCTTCCCCAACAAATAGTTTTGGTTAAGAATTACGATCTGAGAGGGGAGCCCAGGACTCGGGTGACAGAACCCTGTACTAGGGTCTGCAGAGTGGATCGCCCACGTCAAGGCAACCAGACTCCAGGCTCCGTCAGCTGAGGACACGTGTGAGAAGTGGGGGAGACAGAGACTGAGAGCCAAGATCAAGTAGCTCAAGCTTCACTCATGCGGTCCTGCCTGAGACAGGTCAGCACAGCCTTCCACTCCCACAAGCCCAAGACGACTCTCCCAGGAACGTACAGCACTTCAGGAACTTTGCAGCTGGGGACAGGACATAAAGGTGACAAGAAAGATGGGACAGTCTTGAGGGGCTAAATTTTAAACTGAAAATGACTTACGTTTTACCTTGAATGAATTTTCTACCACAGATACAAATTAGTGTTTGAGAATAAAATTAATTTCAACTACAGAGAAATAAGTTATTTATAGGCTTTTGCACCATCAATATTTGCTGTTACAAATCTCCACACCCACTGTTTCACCAATGGTAGGGATTCTTGATCCCAGAGTAAGATAAAAGAAACAGGTCATTAGTGTCACAGAAGGGCAGTGCCAATTTTTTTTGTTCAGAAATGTAACTGCATTATTTTTGATGATGAGTTCAGTTCAGTCGCTCAGTCGTGTCCAACTCTTTGCAGCCCCATGGACTGCAGCATGCCAGGCCTCCCTGTCCATCACCAACTCCCAGAACTTACTCAAACCCATGTCCATTGAGTTGATGATGCCATCCAACCATCTCATCCTCTGTTGTCCCCTTCTCCTGCCTTCAATCTTTTCCCAGCATCAGGGTCTTTTCCAATGAGTCAGTTCTTCTCATCAGGTGGCCAAAGTATTGGAGTTTCAGTTTCAGCATCAGTCCTTCCAATGAATATTCAGGATTGATTTCCTTTAGGATGGACCAGTTGGATCCCCTTGCTTGGTGATGAGAAATAAGTCTTTATGGAGAATAAGATCTCTTGCTTTGCACTACTGTTGGCTAATACTCCTGATATACTCACAATGTTCCAGGGAGTTATTCTCATCATTTTACAAATATTAAACTCATTCTGTTCTCACAGAAGATCTATGGGGTGCTTATTAGTATCAGCCCCATTTGAAAAATGGGGAAACTCAGGTACAGGAAGCTTAGCAAACAATCAAAGGTCATACATAGCCAGTCTGGTTCTGGGGTGGATAATTTAATCAGTCTTCTCGTGCTCTTCAGAGTGTATCTGATACTCCAAATACTTTATTTCTAGTTTTGTTGTTGTTGTTTGTCACTAAGTTGTGTCCAACTTTTTGCAATCCCAAGGACTGTAGCCCACCAGACTCCTCAGTCCATGGGATTTCCCAGGCAAGAAAACTGGAGTGGGTTATCATTTCCTTCTCCAGGGGAACTTCCTGACCCAGGGACCAAACCTGCATCTCCTCCATTGGCAGGGGGGTTCTTTACCACTGAGCCACCTGGGAACCCTTATTTCTAGTACATCAGGTTTACCCTAAGAGCTGTAACTAAGTTGGAAAAGTGTATGATTTAGGTCCAAATTTACTGTGGAATTTCCTGATGATACTAGACAGGGAGTTTACTGGCGGATTTCTAAAATGGGGCTAACTGTAGTCATCTGCATGCACAGGTGTTTATGGAGATTATTCCGCTAGTATCTAGATTTCACTTTGAAGTGAATAACTTTAGGTGTCCTGGCTGTGGAGTGGCAAGCTCTATGAATCTTTAAGGACTGGCTTGTAAACATGTAATCAGAGGATCTGGTGTTGCCTAAGAATCCAGAGCAGGTTTTAAATAGCTCACAGAGCACTAGCCTGGTCTCTCCAAGTCCAAGTTATCAAAAATAGTTTCCTAGTTTGTGCGTGTGACCTTTCCGGGCTGCAGACGCTGAGCCATAAAGGCTATTTTGCCTTTGCCTGTCACCAGAAGCAAAGCAAACTGCTGACTTTTTCAAATATGAATGACAGAGATCTAAATAATCTCAAATGTGGGGCTAGCACACAGCCCTGCGAGGCCCTTGGGTTTCCCTGAGTTCATTGGAATTACTCTTTCCATCAGACACCTCCAAGATAGAGAATGGGCCTCAGTGGTCACGTCCTGACTTCATCAGAAGTCAACCAGAATATTCAGTCAGAAACAAGACAGCCACAGACACCCAGGGAATCTTCTATAGACACCTGCAGAATCTCTGATGTTGTTGATTAACTTGTTTTACTTGACTTATCTAAAATTTACTTCTCTAATACAGTCTGGTAGCTTTGCTCACTTCATTAGACCCGGAAGATAGGTTCCATCCAACATTTCCAAATCCATTTTATGAACTTTTCATTTGAGAGCCATTCTAACACCTATATGTGAAGTTAGCCGGGAACAAGAAAAATGATTGTTACGCTGAGATATTTTCTAGATGGTAGTAATGTGGAACTATTGTGAAACATGAAAAATTAAAAAAAAAAAAATCCTAGAAGATAAACATTTAAAGTACTCAGTGAGTGGAATTTTGGCATTATTCTACACTTTTAAAAATTCTGCTACTTTGGTCCAGAAAAAAACAGACGTTTCAGTGCTCTTTTCTGTAATGAGCCTTCCAAAGCGCCATCGGGTAGAACTTATATTCACGTGAAATACTAGGTCATAATCTTTTAATATCCTTTTTTAAAAAAAAATTATTTTTATTGAAGTATAGTTGATTTAAAAGGTTGTGTTAGTTTTAGGTGTGCAGCAAAGTGATTTGGATATTCTTCCCACATAGGTTGGTACAAAATACTGAGTATAATTCTTTGTGTGATACAGGAAGTCACTGTCATTTATCTCACATGTAGTAGTGTGAATATGTTGCTTTTTAGTACGCTCCTTCCAGTTTTCCAATGAATATTTATTATCAGGTGAGCCGTGACTCAGGATCCCGCGGTGGGATCACCATGTACCCAGGTGCCCCTTGCAGCCCGGCGAGAAGGATGGGGGGCAGAGGAGGCGGGCGGAGCCGGTCCGCGTCTTCCCAGGACGCAGTGTCTCAGGCTGAGTCAGGCTGCGGGGCCGGAGGCCTCCCGCACACGGTGTCCTGCTCACCCCGCGTGTCACTCTGCTAGCTCTCACCGCCTTCTCGGTGGCGCAGGGCCCGGGCGCTCTGTCCACAGCTCCAGGTCTGGTGCTTGCTGGGTAAGGTGCCTCCAAGCGTCAGTCCGGTAGTTCTTGACTTGGGTCTGGCTATCTTCAGCCACAGTGCTGACTCCCAGAGACACCCCCGAAGCGGCGGGAAGCTGTGTGAAGCTATGTCTGATACCGTTGTTAGTCACCTAAGGGTTGGACTTGGCTGGCGGTTCAGCGACCGAGAGTTTGCCTGCCGATCCAGGAGACGCGAGTTCAATTGCCTGGCCTGGGAAGATTCCGCCTGTGACGGCGTGACCGAGCCCGTGTGCTGCCGCTCCTGGAGCCCACCTGCCCTTGAGCCTGTGCGCCACGAGAAGAGCCCCCTCAACGAGAAGCCCATGTATTGCAACCAGACAGCAGCCCCCTGCTCTCTGCAACCAGAGAGAGCCTGTGCCCAGCAAAGAAGACCAAAAATATAATAAATAAACAATTTTTTAAAAGGACTGCATTTAATTTTCTGGGTGAGTTAGTTGAGATTTAACACTGTTTACTTTTCTGCTTCATGATTATAAGTCAACATTTATTCAGAGAATGGAATAAATAGCATTTTATTTTCCTTATTTATAAAATGAATAGATATTTCTTGAAATGTGCATTCTCTTTTTAATGTGGACAACTCACTAGGGCACCTGTGTTTTTTCACATTCAGGTGCTTTTATTTTTTTATTTAAATCTGTTTATTTTTAATTAGAGGATACGAATTGCTTTAGAATACTGTGTTGGTTTCTGCCATATATCAACAAGCATCAGTCGTAGGTATACATTAGGCCTGCCTGCTGGTTTTTTTTTTTTTTTTTTTTTTTTAATTGACTGATTCTTGAATCATGTAGAAAAAGTATTTAAACTACACATTCAGGGCACTCATCATGTACTTTAATAAACTTCTGTCAAAACTTTTCCTGTACCTGAATATTGCTTACCATGGATCCATTTCAAGTTTATGGAACACTTGTACGTTCACAACCACCACTGCTTTTGCCTCTGTTTTTCAGTTTTCATTTCTTAAGTGAGGAATCATACTGGTCCAGCTCATCTTTCTGATCAACACAAGTCCCTGAACCCTGCATGTGCCACATGCCTTTGGGCCAGCCGCCTTCCCTGGCAGACACAGATGGTGGGGTAGAGTGAGTTCTCACAGAAAGAGGTATGCAACATGGGGTGATACTGGCATTTTTGGGTATAATGCAAAGTAGGAAACTAAAGATTAACCTGGTTCCTAGAATATTCCGTTCTTTTGAAACAAATTCCTTACAACTTATTACGGAGCACTTGAACTTGATACATAATCAGGATCTTAGTTCAAAGAAATAAAAACAGCGTTTGCAAACTACTGCTGACACTGTTGGTTGGCTGACCCAACTGTTCTTCCTGCCCCTTGAACTGGAGAATTTCCCTGAATTTTCTTGATTTTCTGGGAAAGGAAACTTGTGAGGCAGCACTGTGAGTCTGTCTTCCTCTTGCCTTGGTTGCTGGTGCTAAGCCTGAGTTCTAGCAGCCATCTATCTAGCAACTATTAGGGACCTTGGAAGGGGTAAGTCACTGGACCAATTTCTACCTCAGCCTTCCTCTGAGGCAAGTAAAAAAGATGACTATATTTTTAAAAGCTACTTCAATTTCCTGTAACTTATTTGCATGCAGTCCTAACTGATACAATAAAATATGGTTACACCAAAGGTTGGCATGCCAAAACTGAGAGGACTGATGACCATATTGAAGTCAAACTGGACATTGTCCTATTTTTTTTCAATACAATGAAAGATCTCAAGACCAATTTCAAAATTTAAAAGTGCATTTACTATTTTGGCATTTCTCCTTTACATTTATCATTTTCTCTTCATAAGTCTAATTGTAAGTACCACCTCACATGAACTGAGCAAATTATATTGTCTTGTAAACAGTGGTTTTTATATATTGGCCATTCCTCTCAAAGCATTATCATAAATCAATATAAACACTTTTACTTCGGAAGAACTCCTGAGATTTGAATATACAATGTAATTAATAGCAGAGAATAAATTAGATCTCTCTTCTTTCTCTTTTCCTTCCTTCTTTCTCTGTTTCCAATTATTTCCTTCCTCTCGCAATGTTTATTCTCTATTTAATCTTCCTTCTCTCCTTAAAAAAAAAAAATCTTTCCTATATTTCTCATAAAGAATACAGGCATTTTTCTGAGCTTTCCTAGTAGTCTGTGTTGTTGTTCTGTCAATTGTGTTCGACTTTCTGTGACCCCATGGACTGCATCATGCTAGGCTTCCCTGTCCTTCACTGTCTCCTGGAGTTTGCTCAAACTCATGTCCATTGAATCAGTGACACAATCCAACCATTTCATCCTCTGTCACCCCTTTCTCCTCCTGCCCTTTATCTTTTCCAACATCAGGATCTTTTCCAATGATTTGGCTCTTCACATCAGGTGGCCAGAGTATTGGAGTTTCAGCTTCAACATCAGTCCTTCCAATGAATATTCAGGATTGATTTCCTTTTGGATTGAATGGTTTGATCTCCTTGCAGTCCAAGAGACCCTCAAGAGTCTTCTCCAGCACCACAGTTTGAAAGCATCAGTTCTTTGGCACTCAGTCTTCTTTATGGTCCAACACTCACATTGTAGATGACTACTGGAAAAACCATAGCTTTGACTATACAGACCTTTGTCAGCAAAGTGAAGGTTCTGCTTTTTAATATGCTGTCTAGGTTTGTCATAGCTTTTCTTCCAAGGAGCAAGCGTCTTTTAATTGCACGGCTGCAGTCACCATCTGCAGTGATTTTGGAGCCCAAGAAAAGAAAGTCTGACACTGTTTCCATTGTTTCCCCATCTATTTGCCATAAAATGATGGGACCGGATGCCATGATCTTCGTTTTTTGAATGTTGAGTTTTAAGGCAGCTTTTTCATTCTCCTCTTTCACCTTCATTGAGAATCTGCCTGCCAAAGCAGGGGACACAGGTTCCATCCCCGGTCCAAGAAAATCCCACATGCCACAGAGCAGCTAAGTTCCCATGCTACAACTGCTGAGCCTGCGCTCTGGAGCCGGAGAGCTGCAATTACTGAGCCCAAGTGCTGTGACTCCTGAAGCCCCGGCTCCTAGAGCCCATGCTCCACAAGAAAAGCCCCCACAATGAGAAGACCGTGCTTGGCAACGAAGAGTAGCCCCTGCTCACCACAACTAGAGAACGCCTGCAGGCAGCAACAAAGACCCAGGACAGCCAAAAACAAGTAAAAAAAAAAAAAAGAATATAGCCGTTTTTCTAAGTATTTATGTACCTTTGTGGTAGACATTTTGTCCTTATGCATTTTGTGGGGAATTTGCCAGCATGTTAACATATTATACAACATAGTCAGCAATGGAAAAGTTTTTGAGATTTTCATTTTCAAATAATTTTCCCCCATTTTTTTTTCTATAAAAATACAATCCTTGTTTGAAGTATATGCCATTTTGTCACAGTTGGAGATTTTTGATCCAAGCCAAAATGATCAAATGATTTTTGATCATTTTGAAATATGAGATCACAAATCCATAATCATATTTGATTATTTATCAATATTTTTCTACTCACATGTATACAAACACTGTGTGTTTTAATATTACACCAACTTGCAAAATATAACTCAGTCCGTGTCTGAGAAATAAGACAGGATTAAACAATATAATTTGGTATGTTGTAAGCGTTTTATACTGAACAGGATAAAAATTAAAAACAGCCTAATGTTGAGTAAGACATATGGAAAGCAAGCTCAAGCCATCTCCTTAGACAAGAAGGGCCACTTAGTATACAAACAAGAGAAACAAAACAGAACATCTTTTCCAGTTTTTACCAAATTCCAGAAAGGTAAAATAATGTATTGAAACACCATTTCTCTGTCCATATAAGTCTGAAAAAAATCTGAACACACAGTAATTTAACCAGAATCCAAAGTTCAGGGGCAAGACTGCGGAAAGCTCTCTCAGTTGAAAATCACTGTTTGTAGAAGTAAACCTTTGTTCCTGGTCTGTAAATTATTAAAACAAGTAAATAATGAGCTCCCGGGCGTCCTCGTTAGGTCTCCTTGCAGGCACTGACGCGCTCACCCCGCGCAGGCTCCAGCCCTTGGCGTGCGGAGGCCTTGCCGGCCCCAGGGCTGCGCGCGCATCCTCGCGCCACCTGCGGTCAGCCCTTCCTGCCGCCTCCTCTAGAAGTCCAAATTTGGGGAGCTCAGTGGAGGGTAGCGTTCTTGCTCTAGAAGCTTGTCTAATGCCTGTTCCTTTCTCTTCTGTATAATTCACTTTGATTTTTGCCTCAAAGTTCTTATTTTGCCCGAGGCAGAAAACTTAGTCATGTCTAAGTAAAAATAAATTGTTATTTTCGGTCCTTTAGCTTTGAAGCTTGATTACATTCACCGTGTTTCCCCCTGTTCAGCCTTTTCCTTTCTCCTGGGTTGAAATATTAAATTTTAAGCCCCTTTTAAATTTTTAGGAGCTTATGCAACTGCCTCTATGGGTAATTTGAGAGAAGGGGCCTGACCTCATGCAGGTCTTGATTTATTAAGTCCTACAGTGGATCCTTGCCTTCCATGTAATTTATCCTATTAGACTCTTGGCAACAGCACAGTATGATGCTTTCTCAAATGGCAACCTGGACAAAATGTGGCCTTGTCTTGGCATCCGTTCTGCTTCATACCACTGGTGGTCCCTGACCCTATTCTAGCCCTTCTGTTTTGAGGATGGCCCACAAAGGGCCTGTTGGTTGTGTATCTCTTTATCCCAGTTGTAGGACCATTGGCAAAAGGGAAACATGCTTTCTCCCAGTTACTGTTTACGCCACAAATGAGACCCAAAGGACCTCGCAGACCCCTTCTGCACGCCACAGGTGTCTCTGGCGGATGTGTGTGTGTCTTGCCCCCCCAAGTATGTCCCACTACCACCCCTACTTTCCCACAAACTTGATGTTGAGACACTCAGTTTCCAGTGAGGGGAGGAACCATACTTCATACGTGCAGTTCTGGTGTCTGTGAATTCAGTTCAATTCTGACACTACATACCTGGAGATAGAATCAAATTTCAAGGTAAAGATCCAGCCCCAGGAGACTGCTCTCCATTTCAGATGCCAGTTGCAAACCCAGGTTTTACCTGTATTTGTGACTAACTGGCTGCAAACAAGAGGTTTATACAACCCTGTCCGTCCTTGTTTGGTTGCTCAGCTGTGTCCAACTTTTTGCAACCTCAAGGATGGCAACACATCAGGCTTCCCTGTCCTTCACTATCTCCTGCAGTTTGCTCCAATTCATGTCCACAGCCCTCTTTTTGGGTTTGGTTAATTTGCTAGACAGCTCACAGAATTCAGGAAAATCCATTTACTCATGAGATGACCAGTTTATTACATGAGTCAGCAACCTGGTGAAGAGATACATAGGTGGGGTCCCAAACAAAGAAACGTCTGTCCTTTTAGAGCTTGCGACACAGAGCTATGTGGAAGAATTCTGGCTTCTCCAGAATGTGGAAGCTCTTTTTCAAAATGCCTGCACTACCTTACACTGTCACTGACAACATCAGAAGGTTCTTATTTGTCCACATCCTTGCCACCACTTGCTAATGTCAGTCTGATTTATTAGAGCCATTCTGGTAGGTGTGAAATGACATTTCATTGTGACTTTAATTTGCATTTCCTTAATGGATGATGGAACAAGGGATTGGTTCAAAATTGGTAAAGCAGTACGTCAAGGCTGTAAATTGTCATTGTCACCCTGCTTATTTAACTTGTATGCAGAGTACATCATGTGAAACACTGGGTTGGATGAAGCTCAAGCTGGAATCAAGATTGCCAGGAGAAATATTAATCACCTCAGATATGCAGATGACACCACTCTCATGGCAGAAAGTGAAGAGGAACTAAAGAGCCTCTTGATGAATGTGAAAGAAAAGAGTGAAAAAGCTGGCTTAAAACTCAACATTCAAAAAACTAAGATCCTGGCATCCAGTCCCATCACTTCATGGCAAAGAGATGGGGAAACAATGGAAACAGTGAGACTTTATTTTGGGGGGCTCCAAAATCACTGCAGATGGTGATTGCAGCCATGCAATTAAAACACTTGCTCCTTGGAAGAAAAGCTAAGACAAATCTAGACCGCATATTTAAAAGCAGAGACATCACTTTGCTGACAGATGTCCATATAGTCAAAGCTATGGTTTTTCCAGTGGTCATGTACAGATGTGATTGTTGAACCATGAAGAAGGCTAAGTGCTGAAGAATTGATGCTTTTGAACTGTGGTGTTTGAGAAGACTCTTGAGAGTCCCTTGGACTGCAAGGAGATCCAACCAGTCCATCCTAAAGGAGATCAGTCCTGAATATTCATTGGAAGGACTGATGCTGAAGCTGAAACTCCAATCCTTTGGCCACCTGATGCGAAGAGCTGACTCACGGGAAAAGACCCTGATGCTGGAAAAGATTGAGGGTAGGAGGAGAAGGGGATGACAGAGGATGAGATGGTTGGATAGCATCCATGGATCAATGGATATGAGTTTCGATTCAATTCAATGGATATGGGTTTGAATAAACTCCAGGAGATAGTGAAGGACAAGAAAGCCTCGAGTGCTGCAGTCCATGGGGTCGCAAAGAGTCAGGCACGACTGAGCGACTAAACAACAACAACGGATGATATTTTTGAGCATCTTTCCGTGTAATGTTTTACATCAGCCATTCATGTATCTTCTTTCATTAATGTATGTTAACATGTTTAAACATTTTTGATGGATCATCTTCTTCTTATTGAGTTGTCAGCATTCTTCATGGATATAAGTCCTTTATTGGGCATGTGTTTTGAAAATGTTTGCTTCTTGTCTTTTGCTTATCTTTTCATTTTTGTAATGGTGCCTTTTGAAATCCAAAAGTTTTAAATTTCGATGAGGTCCAATTTAACAATTTTTTTTTTTAATTTTATGGATTATGCTTTTGGTCTTTCCCTAACACGAGGTCTTGGAGCTTTTCTTTTACATATTCTTCTAAAAGTTTTATTGTTTTAACTCGTACATTCAAGTATATAATCCATTTTGAGTTAATTTTGTGTATGTTCTAAGATGAGGTTCAAAATCGATATTTTTTGTGTGCATCTAATGAATCTAGTCCCAGTTCCGTTTGTTGAACAGGTTATCCTTTCCTCCCAATGAATTGCTTTGCCATTTTGTAAAACAAATCAGTTGACTGAAATATAAGACTTTATTCTCAGGCTCTCAATTCTGTTTCATAATCTACATACAATTGACCTTACACAACTTAGAGA
Source organism: Dama dama (assembly GCF_033118175.1). Classification (NCBI taxonomy): domain Eukaryota; kingdom Metazoa; phylum Chordata; class Mammalia; order Artiodactyla; family Cervidae; genus Dama; species Dama dama. The sequence goes on from NC_083701.1 coordinate 73,837,581, forward strand.
TTAGGGGCACTGGCTCTCCTCACATTTAAAAATCCACATAAATTTAGTCTGCCCTCCATAACTGAGGTTCCATCATAATTGCATCTGTGGATTCAACCAACTGCAGATCATGTTGTGCTGTATTATGGTACTTACTGTTTAAAAAAAAAAAAACTGCCTACATGTGGACCCTCACAGTTCAAATCTGTGTTTTCAAGGGTCAATTATATTTGCATGTCTATATGCCGATACCAGGCTAATACTATTGGCTCAGATGGTAAAGAATCTGCCCAAAACACAGAAGACTCTGGTTCAAGCCCTAGATTGGGAAGATCCCCTGGAGAAGAGAATGGCAACCCACTCCAGTGTTCTTGCCTGGAGAATTCCATGGACAGAGGAGCCTGGCAGGCTACAGTCCATGGGGTCGCAAAGTCAGACATGACTAAGAGACTAACGCGCACACACATATGCCGTTACCAAATTTTCTGATTATTTTAGCTTTTATAGTTAGTTTTGAAATTAGAAAATATGCGTTCTGTAACTTTTTGTTCTTTTCAGAATTATTTTGGCTGTCAGGTGTTTTGCATTTTCATATAAATTTTAGAATTTTTCAGTTTCTGTAAGAAGTTTTTTGATAGGAATGTGTTGAATCTATTTGGGAGAGAATTATCATCTTAACAATACTGAGTTTTCTAATCCATAATCACAGAATGCCTATTTATTTAGGTCTGGGGCTTCCCTGGTAACTCAAACAGTGAAGAATCTGCCTGCAATGCAGGAGACCAGGGTTCCATTCCTGGGTCAGGAAGATCCCCTGGAGAAGGGAATGACTATCCACTCCAGCGTTCTTGCCTCTTGGACAGAGGAGCCTGGCAAGCTACAGTCTATGGGGTCACAAAGAGCTGGACATGACTGAGTGACTAACACTGTTTTAAATTTACCTCAGCAAAGTTTTATGATTTTCAGTGTATGCTTTGCACTTTTCTTGCTAAATATATTCCTAAGTATTTCATTCATTTTGGTGCTATTGTGAGTGAAATTGTATTCTTAATTTCGCTCATGTATCAAAATACAATTGATTTTTGCAAATTGATATTATATCCACCAAACCTGCTGTACCTTTTGAAAAAAATTAATGGACTTAATTTTTTTAGAGCAGTTTGAGGTTTACAGAAAAATTTAGTACAGGAACTTCCCACCTACCCCTCCTCCCAGCACTCTCCTCTACCCCTTCTACACAGTTCACCCTATTATTAACATCTTGTTAAATATGTTAAATGATACTAAAAATTGGCTTACCATGTGACCCAGCAATTGCTGGATCTAGTGCTAGAGATACACTTGATGAGCCAGTATTGCATTAAGGTTCACTCTATGCTGTATGTCCTATGAGTTTTCACAAATGTATCCACAATTACAGTGCCATACAACTTGCTTCACTGCCCCCCAATTAACCTCTGCAACACCTGTTCATCCATCCTTCCCTCCTTCTGGAATCCTTGGAAGCCACTTATCTTTTTACTGTCTCAGTAATTTTTGCCTTTTCCAGATGCCAACTGTTATGCCTTTGTTCAACTAGCTTTTGTTGAGTCTCGTGATGACAGATGGTGAGCCCTGGTTCAACAACAGGCCACAAGGGAATTGAAATAGAGAAGTTTATTGCTCATAGATCATGGAGGAAGTACACCGCATACGCTGGGGGAGCTCATGTGGAGGTCAAGGCAGGGTGTAGGCAGAGAGAGGGACAGGATGTGGGGCATGGGCTTTTTTTAAGGTCCATGGGTGGAGTGCTTTGGGGTTTCCAGCTAAGCCAGATTGGTCAGTTCAAACCAAGAGGAATGGGGCTTTGATAAGCTCCAAACCTGTCTTATCTAAGGAACACGCAAGGGGAAGGCCCTGGGCGGAAGGCTGAAAGTTTATCACAGGGGCTTTTGGGGAAGTCATATTAGGAACTTAGATTTTCTTGTGCCTCTGCAGGCTGTTATCTGGGCAATGTTCTTGCATGTGGAGCTGATGTCAGTTTAAGGCCCCTGCAAGTTTCTTGACCCCCAAAATGGAGGTCAAAGCAATGCTACCATGGAGTAGCTTAGCTAAATTTTCAACAGTTGGACTCAAGGAGCCTGTAGTGTCTTTGAATTGATTTCTTTCACTTTGCAATATGCATTTAAGAAGTCTCCATGTTTTATCATTTATTTTAACTGCTGGTTGGTATTCCATTGTGTACAACATAATAATATTCCATTAATATTATCACAGATGTTTATTCTTTCACCCTTGAAAACATCATGGCTGCTTCCAAGTTTTATTTAAGCTATGAATAGAACTCTGTGTGCACGTCATTAATTTCAACTCATTTGGGTAAATACCAAGGTGTGCAATTGCTGGATCATATGGTAAACCAATGTTCAGTGTTTTAAGAAACTGCCAAATTGTCTTCAACATTGCTATACCACTTTTGCATTCCCACTAGCAATAAACAAGAGTTCTTATTGCCCACATCCTTACTAATATTTGGTATTGTTAGTGCTGTTGTCAGTAACTTCAGCTATTTAAAAAGGTGTGTAGTTTTACTTTAATTTGCAATCCCCTCATGATGTATGATGTGGAACATCTCTTCACATGCTTATTTGCCATCTGTATATCTTATTTAATAAAGTATCTTATCAGGTCTTTTGATCCCTTTTTGGTTGGGTTTTTTGCTTTCTTACTGCTAAGTTTTAAGAGTTCTTTCTATATTTTGGATACATGTACCTTATCAGACACGCATTTTGCAAATGTTTTCTTTCAGTCTGCAGTTAGTCTTTCCATTGTCTTAACAGTGTCTTTGCAGAGCCAAAGTTTTTAAATTAGGAAAAGTAAAATTTATCACATTTTTCCCCCCCAAATTGTGCTTTTGTTGTTGTGCCTAAGAAGTCATCACTAAGCCCAAGGTCACTTAGAGTTTTTCTTATGCTGTCCTTAAGAGCTTTGTAGTTTTGTGTTTTATGTCTAGGTTTGTGAACTGTTTTGAGTTAATTTTTATGAAAAATGTCTACTCTGTGTCTGGATTTATTTATCTTCTTCTGCATTTGATGTTTAGTTGTTTCAGTACCATGTGTTGAAAAGATTCTGTTTTCTCCATTGAATTGCCTTTGCTCCTTTGTCAAAGGTCAGTTGACTACATTTGCGTGGGTCTATTTCTGGGATCTCTCTTCTGTTCCTTTGATCTATTTGTCTCTTCTTTTGCCAGTACCACACGGTCTTGATTGCTGTAGCTTCCTTCTGTTTTTGATTTCTAACTTAGCTACATTTGTATGACTTAAGTCCATTTAAATTTATTAATGCTTATTTCATTACTTAACATATTATCTATCTTGTAAAATGTTCCATATGTGGTTGAAAATAATTTATGAATATTGCTGATGATGGGTGTTAGATTAAGTGGGTTGATGATATTTTTTAAGTTATACATATTCTTGTGGATTTTTGTTCCAGTTTTTCTATCAATTTTTTGAGAGCAGCTATTTACTTTTTTAATTATTTTTTTTTTTTTTGGCCACGTGATGTAGTCTGTGGGATCTTAGTTCCCTCGGCAGTGATCATATCCCAGCCCTTAGCAGTGACAGCAAGGATTCCTAACCACTGGACCCCCAGGGAATTCTCAAGAGCAACTATCATTGAATTTTCTGTTCCTACCTCTAATTCTATCGATTTTAGTTTCATATATTTGGGACTCAGTTGTTAGGTTTTTGTAATTATTATTTGTTCTTGTAACTCAACTCTCTTATTTATAAAATGTTTCTCCAGTCCAGTAGCAATTTTTTCTTAAAACTTTGTCTTTTATTAGTGTAATCTCTCCAGCTCTTTTTTTGCATACTATTTGTATTATATATCTTTTTCTATCTTTTAACTTATTTGTGTCTTTGAATTTTACTATCTTCTATATACCATATTTAATTGGATCATTAAAAAATTCCATCCTACCTGTCTCTACATTTTGGATCATAGCATTTAATTACATTTACTATAAATGCTGCTAAGGTAAGAGTTATGTTTGAAATTTTGCTATTTGTTTTCTATGTGTCTTTTTTATTCATCTGTTCCTCCGTTACTTCCTTCTCTTGTGTGAAATAGATATTTTCTAGTGTACCATGTAAATTCTCTTTTCTGCTTATTCTTTTTAAAAAGTTGTTTTTGTAATGTTTGCCCTGAGGATTACAACTGGCATCTTAACTTAAATCAGTCTGATTTAGATTAATATTAATATTAACTTACTTTCAGTAGCGTATAGAGATTTTGCTTTAATGGAGAAACTTGGCTTCATCTCTTCCTTTTTTCTGTGTGATATTATTGTCTTACAAATTATACCTTCAAACGTTATAAGACCATCAACAAAAATTTATATTAATTGCAGTATGTAGTTGTCTTCTAAATCAGATAGGAGAAGAAAAAAATTACAAAAATTGTGTTATATTGTATTTTATATTTATCTGTGTAGTTACCCTTACTAATAATCTACTTCTTCATGTTGATTTGAGTTTACCCCCTAGTGTCTTTTCATTTTAGACTGAAAGATTCTCATAGAACTGGTAATTGTGAATTCCCTCAGCATTCGTTTGTCTTGTAGTATCTTGATTTCTCTCACAATTTTGAAGAATAGTTTTCCTGAATATAGAATTCTTGACTGACAGTCTCCCCTGCCATTCCCAACATTTTGTATTGTTCCACTGCCTCTGGCCTCCATAGTTTCTAATGAGAAATTAGTGTTAACTTTACTGAGAATTTCATATAGATGATGAGTATTTTTCTCTTGATGGTTTCAAGAATCCTTTGTTTATGTCTTTCTAAGTCTGAATACAGTGTGCTAGGGTATAGGTTTAGCTAAGTTTATTCTATTTGGGACTCATTTGTTTTTCATCAGTTTGAAAGTATATTAGTCATACTGGATTAGGGCCCACCCTAATGACTTCATTTTAAATTAATTACCTCTGTAAAGACTCTATTTCCAAATATTGTCACATTCTAAGGTACCAGGTATTAGGACTTAAACATGTCTTTTGGAGTTACATAATTCAACCCATAATATGAATTTTATAGAATTAGACTAGGAAAGTGATTAAGCAATCATACACACACACACACCCCAGAAGCAATAACAATAACAACAAACTTTGGGGAAGAGGGATCTAATTTTCAGAGTTGTGACATTTATTTTATCTAAAATGTCCAGTTTCAACAAAAATTTATGTGTATTATGAAGGAACAAGAAAGACACAGAGGGAAAAGAAGACATGGGGAGAAAAGAGCATGGAACCGTTGTCTTGAATCTACAAACCAGGATATGCTATAGATTGCCAGAAATCACCTGGAGCTGGATGAGATGAGGAAGGATTCTCACCTAGAGTGGTCAGAGATTATGTGGCCCTCCTGAAATCTTGATTTTGAACTTCTAGCCTCCAGAACAATGAGACAATAAATTTCTGTTGTTTTAAGACATCTCAGTTTTGGTACTTTATTGTGGCAACCCTGAGAAACAAATAAAAATTTGTATTCCCCAGTGTGCAGACACTGAATTCTTTACTAGGTATGTTTAGTAGTCAGCTAATGACTCATCTCACACGCTAGCAAAATAATGCCCCAAATTCTCCAAGCCAGGCTTCAACAGCACGTGAACAGTGAATTTCCAGATGTTCAAGCTGGATTTAGAAAAGGCAGAGGAACCAGAGATCAAATTGCCAACATCTGCTGGATCATTGAAAAAGCAAGAGAGTTCCAGAAAAACATCTACTTCTGCCTTATGGACTATACCAAAGCCTTTGACTGTGTGGATCACAATAAACTGTGGAAAATTCTGAAAGATATGGGAATACCAGACCACCTGACCTGACTCCTGAGAAATCTGTATGCAGGTCAAGAAACAACAGAACTAGACATGGAACAACAGACTGGTTCCAAATTGGGAAAGGAGTACCTCAAGGCTGTATATTTTCACCCTGCTTATTTAACTTATATGCAGAGTACATCATGAGAAATGCTGGGCTGGATGAAACACAAGCTGGAATCAAGATTGCCAGGAGAAATATCAATAATCTCAGATACACAGATGACACCACCCTTATGGCAGAAAGTGAGGAAGAACTAAAGAGCCTCTTGATGAAAGTGAAAGAGGAGAGCGAAACAGTTGACTTAAAACTCAACATTCAAAAAACTAAGATCATGGCATCCAGCCCATCACTTCATGACAAATAGATGGGGAAATAATGGAAACAGTGGCAGACTTTATTTTGGGGGGCTCCAAAATCACTGCAGATGATAACTGCAGCCATGAAATTAAAAGATGCTTGCTCCTTGGAAGAAAAGTTATGACCAAATTAGACAGCATATTAAAAAGCAGAGACATTACTTTGCCAACAAAGGTCCGTCTGGTCAAGGCTATGGTTTTTCCAGTGGCCATGTATGGATGTGAGAGTTGGACTGTGAAGAAAGCTAAGCACAGAAGAATTGATGCTTTTGAACTCTGGCGTTGAAGAAGGCTCTTGAGAGTCCAGTTCCTTGGACTGCAAGGAGATCCAACCAGTCCATCCTAAAGGAGATCAGTCCTGGGTGTTCATTGGAAGGACTGATGCTGAAGCTGAAACTCCAATACTTTGGCCACGTCGTGCGAAGAGCTGACTCATTTGAAAAGACCCTGATGCTGGGAGGGATTCAGGGCAGGAGGAGAAGGGGACGACAGAGGATGAGATGGCTGGATGGCATCACCGACTCAATGGACATAGGTTTGGGTGGACTCCGGGAGCTGGTGATGGACAAGGAGGCCTGGCGTGCTGTGATTCATGGGGTCGCAAAGAGTCAGACACGACTGAGCGACTGAACTGAACTGAATGACTGATCAGAGATTCCCATAAATGATTGGGACCAGTAAGTTTTCTAGTCTTTGCTAAGGAGCCCTCTGTGTAGGTTAAGGCATTCCTTCTATGCTCAGGCAAATTATTCATCTAACTTAGGCTTCATTTCTAGTTTTCACAGGGCTTCAGCGTCAGACGAAAGTGAGAGCTTGGGGCCCTGTCAGGCCTTCTCTGGGCATTTGTACAGCCCTGGATGTGCACATGGTCTTCGAGATATTTGTGAATGCATCGGCACTTTTCAAAGGCCCTCTGGACGTCTCTTCTCCCGGATCTTCCTTTTAAATTTTAGGCTGGGATTTCCCCTGTCCCCCTTGCCGCCTAAACTGGCATTGCTGCCTTAGGCTGTTGCCGTGTTAAACAAAATTGCAGTTGATTGTTTTTGTTAGATATCCTGCTGAGAGTGCTTTTTTCAAGACCTGCATATGGAGTATTTTCAAGGAGCCAAGAGATAGGTCCAATGAGGAGAATGCTCTGGAGATGGTGCCTTTTGAGGAGCTCATGGTCTACCACTTTCCAATGACTGCAACACTGCTTATTGTTATGGTGGCAAGATTTCAGAGCTGTTGGTTTTCAAGGCTGGCTTGGAGCTAGGGAAGGAGGATGGGAATAGGCCAAATTTAAAACCCACAAACTCAACTGTATTAATTAAAGCTCAGAAGTTTTTCTTAAATAAATTCTCCCTAGATTGTGACAGTTGTTGACTTAGATTCTGAAGTACAGAAAAAGTTGATTTTGACAAATTTTTCAGTATCTTGTTGCTTTTATGGAAGAATAGACATATAGGGTCTTCAATCTGATAATGTGACTACCATACTTATATTTAAATCAGGGGTGAAACAGGGAAGCCTGGCGTGCTGCAGTCCACGGGGTCACAAAGAGTTGGCCGTGACTGAGCAACTGAACTGACTGATACATAAAAAGAAAAAATCTAGTGCGATCTGCAGAGATGTGGGTGGTCCTAGAGATTGTCATTTAGAGTGAAGTAAGTCAGAAAGAGAAAAATAAATGTCTTATAATATCATGTATATGTGAAATCTAGAAAAATGGTTCAAATGAACTTATTTGCAAAGCAGAAATAGAGCCACAGACGTAGGACACCAAGGGGGAAGAGGAGTAGGGTGAATTGGGAGATTGGGGTTGACGTGTATATACTACCATGTCTAAGACAGCTCAGTAAAGAGGACGTACTGTATAGCACAGGGGCATCTACGCAGTGATCTGTGGTGACCTAATGGGAAGGAAATCTGAAAATGAGTATATGTATGTATATGTATCCATGTAACCGATTCACTTTTGTGTACATCAGAAACTAACACAACACTGTAAAGCAAATACATTTTAATCAGTTCAGTCACTCAGTCGTGTCCGACTCTTTTCGAACCCAGGAATCGCAGCACGCCAGGCCTCCCTGTCCATCACCAACTCCCAGAGTTTACTCAAACTCATGTCCATTGAGTCAGTGATGCCATCCAACCATCTCATCCTCTGTCGTCCCCTTCTCCTCCTACCCCTAGTCCCTCCCTGCATCAGGGTCTTTTCAAATGAGTCAGCTATTCACATCAGGTGGCCAAAGGATTGGAGTTTCAGCTTCAGCATCAGTCCTTCCAATGAACACCCAGGATTGATCTCCTTTAGGATGGACTGGTTGGATCTCCTTGCAGTCCAAGGAACTCTCAAGAGCCTTCTCCAACACCACAGTTCAAAAGCATCAATTCTTCTGTGCTCAGCTTTCTTTATAGTCTAACTCTCACATCCATACATGACCACTTGAAAAACCATAGCCTTGACTAGACGGACCTTTGTTGGCAAAGTAATGTCTCTGCTTTTTAATATGCTATCTAGGTTGGTCATAACTTTCCTTCCAAGGAGTAAGCGTCTTTCAATTTCATGGCTGCAATCACCATCATACACTTCAATAAAAATTAATTAAAAAATTAATAAATCAGGAATTTACTCTACAAACAGTAAATTTATTCTACAAATAATTCTACAAATAGTAGAATTTAGATATTAAGAACATAAATTTTGGAGTAACACAGAGTCATATGAATTTCACAAGTCCCTTCCCTTCTATGAGCCTCTTTTTTTTGCATATCTGTACAATTAAGCTAATGATACACATTTAACAAGACTGACACCATTAGATCTGTCATCATGACAGATCTTCTCTTAGACTGCAATGAAAGAAAAAGAAGAATAAACAGGAAAAGCATTGTAAACCTTTCAGGATGGCATCTCACTATACAATTTAGTCTTTCAAAATGTCTCTTCTTTGCTTCCCTCTTCTCTGATTCTCTGCTTTTTGCAACTCCCGTTGCTGTTTCTTGAGTCACGTGTTGAAACGGCATGGTCATGGAAGTTTCTCACTTCGCTTTGCAGAGTTTTTGTCCAAGGGCTGAGCTCGCCTGCGTGCTGTGGGAAGGTGGTTCTCAGGGTGCCAGAGGAGCTGTGCCAGTGACCCCGATACTGGCTCACTCACCTTTTAATGGAGTAGCCCCACCTGGAATCTTGGAGTAGGGATCCCGTTTCAAAGGGCGCTTCCCCTGTATTTGGAGAATCTCTGATAGTCCTGAGAATGCCAGGAATGGGGGTTGACACCCCAGCCCTAGTCTCTCGTTTTACACACTTATGTTTCAGTGGCACAGACAGTTGTTGCTGTTTAGTTGCGACTTCATGTCTGACTCTCCTGCAACCCCATGGACTACAGCCCACCAGGCTCCTCTGTCCATGAGATTTCCCAGGTAAGAATACTGGAGTAGATTGCCATTTCCTACTCCAGGGGATCTTCTTGACCCAAGGATTGAACCCGAGTCTCCTGCATTGGCAAGCAGATTCTTTACCACCGAGTGACTGACATACTTGAATACTACTAAACTCAAGGGATACATGAAATGGCATATCCTTTTGCTCCTTGTATCAGTAAGAGCAATAGAACCTCTAGGAAACTGTATCTACATCTACATCTATTTCATCTATGTATAGATCTGTCTATAGCTCTCTATCTGTGTCAGTATCTGAATCTCTGTTTCTATTTCTAGCTATGATGGGATGGGGAGGGAGGTGGGAGGAGGGATCGGGATGGGGAACACATGTAAATCCATGGCTGATTCATATCAGTGTATGGCAAAAACCACTACAATATTGTAAAGTAAACTAGCCTCCAACTAATAAAAATAAATGAAAAAAAAAAAAAGAAAATGAAAAGGATTTGCTTGTTAAAGAGATTTGACTTTATTTAGTTGTGGAAGCTGATTATGTCGTCTCTAGTAAGACTGATTATGTAGTCTCTAGTCCTCAAGTCTGCAGCTGGAAGTTGAAGTTCAGGTCATCCAGAAGGGATAGTGGATGTAAAAGTGAAGGAGAACAAGAACAAGCTGGAGCTCACAAGGATAAACTGAAATCTGTCAGTTTTATTACCACTTACTTTGACAGTGTGAGTATCTCACCGAAGCTGAAGCCCTTCCTGGTGGAAGTAAGCATGCACCAGACCCAGAAGTTGGAACAGCCAAAGGAGGACTTTGGTGAGGGTGGGAGAGTTACAAGTTTCCTTACCACCTCATGCTGATGAGATAAGCCAGCAGATATGCAATTATTACAGCAAAAGGGTGGGCCATCATCTATAACACAATGTATACTGTAAAAGAAAAATTGCTTAGCATGCTGGTTACAAATGGCAAGGCAGATTTTATTTGAGCTACTGTAGTAGGGGAAACGCACTTCAGTCTAGAACTGAACTCGACTCCAAACACAGCGAAGGCATGTGGGGATTTGTAGCCCACGCACAGTGAGGGGGTCAGTGAATGGAGAAAAGCTAAGAGGAACCTGATTAGATAGCAGGAGTGTGGGTATTCTTGCTAAACTGTGCTCAGCAAACCAAAGGATGAGGGCTCAAAGGAGTCTCGTTTAAGTTTGGTCAAGGAGGGCTTCCTTGTCAGTGTGAAACATCAAAATGATTGCTGCTTCACTTCTGTTTTCTAAATCTTACTCAAGAATATTCCTTGTGGGGACTTCCTGGGTGGTCCAGTGGCTAAGACTTCACACTCCCAGTGCAGGGGTCCCTGAGCTTGATCCCTGGTCAGGGAATTAGATCCCACATGTCGTGACTGAGGAGTTCAAATGCCACAACTAAGACCCAGCACAGTCACCTAAACAAACAAGCAAAAATTAGGGGGAAAAAAAGAATTCTTCCTTATGGTTCATTTTAACTGAGAAATTCGGGAAATGTAGTTCAGCATAGTCAAATGTGTAGTTAACACATTGCAAACCTACCACACTGTTATGTGTGGGGGGTGTGGGGGGGGTCTTGCTTCTTTTTCTAGTCTTATTTTCCTGCTGTGAAATCCAGGACACGGGGAGTGGGCTCACTCACTGTCTCTCCTGAAAACAGGTAGGTAGGAGACTGAATGGCAGGATGTCGGCTAACTCTGCCCCCTGCTTCTGCTCTGTTTTTGCCTTTTTCTCCCCATCAGTTAAATTATATTTTACCCTCATTTAAAATATCTTCTTGTGATAAGAACATAACATGGGATTTATCCTCTTAAATCTTCAGTGTGCACTATTGTTGACTATTGTTATAATGTTGTCCATCTCTAGAGCTTATTCATATTACTTAGCTAAAACTTTATGACTTCTGATTATTAATTACCCACTCCCCCCTGGTCTCAGTCCCTGGTAACCACCATCCCACTCTTTGACTTTATGGATTTGACTATTTCAGACACCTCATTTAAGCACAATCATGCAATACTTGTCTTTCTGTGTGTGATTATTTCACATACTGTAATTCAATTTTTTTTTAATTTTTGTAATTCTATTTTAAGGTGAACATTCTGGTCTCCTTCCCTCACTTCTAAGTCCTTCTCTCCAGGACAGAAGGGGAGGCATACTTTCATTTGGGTTGTGAACCTGCTCGTATTTATTGAGATCTATATAGCATTGTTACTGGGCTTTCTGGTGAATCAGATGCAGTCTGCCAGAAAATAGCCATTTACTGGCAACCAAAGCAAAAACATAAACAATTTTATGTTCATTTACTCTTAAAGGATAATATGGAAATAATTTACATCTAAGGCAGGGAATGTCCTCTAAGCTTAAGAGACGTTAGAGGTGCTCAGGACGACGTTTTGCATTGTGGAGTCAACATATTTAAGAGCTTGCCTTAATCAGGCCTTGCTCAGATGTTCAAGACCCTCGCTCCTTCTGTGCAGGGGGTCAGCTCCTCCTGTCTTTCCTGACCTCATCTTTCTGCACGTGATCCAGGCCACCAGAATGGGGGCTGGTTAGGGGACAGGCTTATGTTGCAGGGTCTTTCACACCCTCACGTTGTTAATTTGTTTCTTAAAATGAATGAAAAGTAGATCCTTGGTCGCTTGAAAGCGTGATGGAAAAAATGGGAGGAAAAGCGAGTAACTTAAGTGAGAGGATAGTAAGTGACCCAACTCCTCAGTGTTCATGGGCTGAAGTCAACAGACACTGTCTTATGTTGAGATATTTATGAATAAACATTTCCATATTGTTTAGAGTTGTGGAAAGAAAGTATTACTCATTCAGTCGTGTCCAACTCTTTGTGACCCCAGGGACTGTAGCCCACCAGGTTCCTTTGTCCGTGGGATTCTCCAGGCAAGAATACTGGAATGGGTAGCCATTCCCTTCTCCAGGGGATCTTCCTGACCCAGGGATCAAACCTGGGTCTCCTGCATTTCAGGCAGATTCTTTGCCATCTGAACCACCAGGGAAGAGTTGTGGAAGCAACCAATAAGAAGAACCAGAACCATAAATACTCTTAAATGGTTGTTTCCAGAGGAAAAAAAAACTGGGAATATGTTTGGGAAGGAGTGAAGTAGAGTGGAAAACCCTTGCTTTTTGCTGTAATACCTGTCTCAATGACATTTTTCTTCCATCTGATCATATTATTTTGATGATAATTTTTTAAAAAGTCAAACTAAAACCCTTTCAAGTAATCTTACACTATTTTACCTGGATGCATCGCATGCATTTTGTTAGTGGTTGAACACAGGCTCTATTTAACAAAGGTGGAACAAAAAAGGCAGCACTCTTTTGTTTCAGAGAACCCATGAACATCATTTCTACCAATATAGGCAGGAAAAGTCATCAGCTGTCATCTATGTAGAATTTAAAAATTCTGTTACAATGGATAAAGAGAAGAAGACACAGTTCAAGAGAGTATTGGGATGTTGCTGGGCACGAGGTTTCTGACTGCTGACGTTTCTGACTTGAGCAGACGTTTTTGTGGCCCTCGAAGGGGTGTTGAAGTCCACGTGCATGAATCCGGGGTTCTCCCTGAGCACCCAGGTTGACTGGGCCCCGTGGTCCTTTATGACCCCTCTCCGCTCAGCAGACGTAGGCGTGACCTTCCCATGCAGTGGAGCTCACTACTGTTTTCTCAAGAGGTGCTTTGGCAATGTGATCTCTTTCCTGAATCTCTGGACCACCTTTCTGGGCCCAAGGCTCGCTGCCAGGCAGGCTCCGCTCCTTGCTGAGTACAGCATCCAGCCTTTTTATCCCAGCTGCTCTGCTCCAAAGCTGGTGAAGAAACGTCTGGCGCTAGGAGTTCTGAGTTCTCGTGGTGTGAGAGAGGTGACTCGGCTTCAGATAGACAGCGTGATGCTGAAAATGGCCACGCACGGCCTTCTTCCCTAAGTGCGGTAGTGTTGCCGGTGAAAGGGAGAAGGGAGAAGGGAGAAGGGAGAATTATTTCAGAACTCTTTCAATGCTGACTTTCCAGAAGCCTCCCAGTTGACAGAAGCCATCTTCCAAGGATATTTTGCCTATTCAGATGGGAGATGATTTATGTATCCAGCAGGTAACCCACAATACCTTGAGAAAAACAAATCTCAAGCCATGACTTGTTGCATGCAATATGAAGTGCACATCTTTTATTATACTTTATGTCTTATTTAAATTAAATAATTTTTTCTTCTTTATTGTTTTCTAAATCAGATCAGAATATGCCAGCTCTGCATTTATCACCAACTCTTAATTTCCCCCAGTTATTCCGAAGTACTTATTTTCTTGAATAACTTCTCTTTTTCATCTTTCTTTTCTGGGACAGCAGATAGGGGACCTATGTGCCAATCTAGTTTTTATTCTATTAATGGATGAATTCTCAGAGTGTGGAAATAGTCCTCTTTCATGAAACTGTGAATCTAAGAATAATCCAATGCCAGACTTTGCTTGTGTTATTGGTGGGTGTGACACATTCAGGCTTTTAAGTGTTTTTAAATAGAACAGAATCATAGATTTCCTTGATTGCTCTAAGGTCAGATTCGGTACTCTTCCCTTCAATGTCCGGATACAAGTTCTGTCTCCATTTTCAAAGTCAGCCTCTCCCCTTGACCCCCACCTGTATGCTTTCCCTCTCACGTCCTCAGGAAACATTCACACTTACTACATCATGTTTCTCAACTTCAACCTTTTTATCGGTGTTTTTCTTGGGCATTTAAACATTAAGCAGACTCTCTACTACTGAAAAAAATGTTTCCTTAATCTTAGGACCCCCTGTAGTCACTGATGTGTCCATCATCTATTAACTGTCTTGTCAGCAGGTATTTTTTTGAAACATGGATGATTTTTAAAACCCTGTATTAGTGCTGTAAGATCAGTAAGATGTATTCTTTCCACCAAAGAGGTCTGCAGCAGTAGAAGAGGCTCTCCCTAGATTTGTGGCCTGACTTCTGCCACTTCCTAGTTGTGGTAAGTGTCTTTATCTCTCTGCACTTCACCCTCCTTCATCTGAAAAATAGGCAATATTGTTTAAAGTCACCATGATTCTGTGACTTACGAACAAGTGATGATATGATAGTATGTCATAAGTGGCTGTAAGGGAACAATACTTACAATGGAAATTCTGTGGAAGGTAAAACCACCTTCTGCTGTCTCATCAAGTGGAAAAGGTAGCAATTTTAATGGGAACCCCCCCCCCCCAAATTCCAGCAGTAGAAAAATCTGGGTGAAGCTGTGGAGACCAGAAGTGTGCAGATGTGTGTAAGACATGGCACACAATCTTAGGTAACTGCTAGATTGTTTCCACCTCACCAGCTTGATAATCAATCCAGTTGTTAGGTCGAGCACCTAGAGTGAGGAAGAGCAAGATGACATAGGATTGGAGACGGATGACGGAGAATGTCAACTTTTAGGAGGTAGATGGAGAAAGAGGATTTGATAAAGAAGCCAGAGGCAGTCTAGAGAATTATGAAAGAAAATCACCAAGTTTCCAAAGGAGAGACTGTAATCCACATGGTGAAATGCTTCAGAAGCTGAAGAGTGTGAGAAATGATCAAAAACAATTTTATTAACCAAGAGGTCATTGGTGGATTTTGAGCATGAGAGGAAAGTCACTCAGCATTGAATTTAACATTGAGATATTGAGAAAAGAAAACTATGAGAGATCAGTGTTTTATAATTAAATGGGCCACTGCCATTTGAGAGGATAATGAGCAAAACTTTCTTTTCCTCTCTCTCTCACACACATTGTCCTTTTCTCTTTTAAAAACAGGAATCTTTGGCTTCTGTTTGTGCCAATTTCATCTTGTTTCTTTGCCAATGGTGTTTCATTGCTAGACGACTCTGCTGTAAACAAATTAACAAAATTTGCTAACCTATCAACTATTACAGAACTCTTCAAAACCAGCGAGCAGTAAACAAAAGCTGGAGGAATTTGGGCATATGCTGGGATTGTTAATTTACTTAATAACTTTTAAGCATAACCAAATTCTAAGTAACACTTTTACCAGTAAAATGGTAATTTGTAGGCAGCTGCCTTTGCCTACTGTGGGAACATTCATCTTTTAAGTTCAAAACCAAGGATATTCACCACTTGTATAGCTATTATATTATATATTTTATTGTATTATATTCCTTATCTCTGATGTAGCAATCTAATACATAATGAGAAAGAGCAAAAGGCCCAAAGGAAAGAACAGGTAATCCTAAAAGTTGCCCTTTAGCTTGCTCAAAAGCTTTAACTAATAACCGTAGTCATTAATAACTTATTAAGTGCTAGGGATTTGATTGGAATTTTATTGTCTCTATATTTTCCAATTACCCCCAATATACAGGTAAGGAAATTGAAAGCTTGACGGTCAGTAAATCATCCAGAAGCCCATAGGAATAAGTGGGTGAGGCAGCACCTCAGTGAGAGCTTTTTAAGTCTTTACTCTTCAGGCCTCAATCAGCCCATATCGGTGTGTGCCAGGGACAGTGCATTCAACCCCCGGATGGATGTAGACGGAAGGCATTTGATATCTGTCAAAGGACAAATATTTATTAGTCAGAGGTATTTGGCTTTAAGTAACAGAAACTCACGCACATTAGCTTAAACAAGCAGAAGGAAATGGGCTGGAAGAACAATGCTGTATTTCAAGGAAGACCTGAGCAACCAGTCTTCAGGAACAACAGAAATCAAGGAAGCTCTAGGACTTAAAATTAAAGTTATCAGTTGCCTATTACGCAAACACTGAGTGCTTTTTTCCTGCTTCTCTCAGCTTTGTTGACATATGGTTCAAATCTTTGCAAGAAATCTTGTGTACTGGCAAGGATAGGCTTCCAGGGAGTCAGAGGTCTGTGCCTGGTGCTGTTACCTATTACCAGGGCCCAGGGTCACATTGTGTACACATAGCTATAGTGCTCAATTCTTTATGTCAGGGAGAGTTCTCAGAAAATGGTAAGACTGGGGAAAATGGTGTCATAAATGGGACAATATTTAGAATAAGACTATCCTGGAAAATCACTATATATATAAATGCTAAATCATGATCTCTTCTGCACTGAATATTGGTGTAAAGGAAAGGTTAGGAGTCTACAGGCAAAGAGTACTTCTGACGGACTCTTCTACTCTTTCCACAGATGCTGTGAGAATGTAATAGGACAATTTTGTTGGCCTAGGAGAGTTCTGCCTATGGACAGAGGTTCATGACATTATACAGGAGGCTGTGACCAAGACCATCCCCAAGAAGAAGAAATGCAAGAAGGCAAAATGGTTGTCTGAGGAGGCCTTAAAAATAGCTGAGAAAAGAAGAGAAGCAAGAGGAAAGGAGAAAAGGAAAGATATATCTATCTGAATGCAGAGTTCCAAAGAATAGCAAGGAGAGATAAGAAAGCCTTCCTCAGTGATCAGTGCAAAGAAATAGAGGAAAACAATAGAGTGGGAAAGACTAGAGATCTCTTCAAGAAAATTAGAGATACCAAAGGAACTCATGCATATGAAATGGGCACAATAAAGGACAGAAATGGTAAAGACCTAACAGAAGCAGAAGAGATCAAGAAGAGGTGGCAAGAATACACAGAACTGTACAAAAAACATCTTAATGACCCAGATAACCATGATGGTGTGGTCACTCACCTAGAGCCGGACATCTTGGAGTGTGAAGTCAAGTGAGGCTTAGGAAGCATTACTATGAACAAAGCTAGTGAAGGTGATGGAATTCTAGCCGAGCTATTTCAAATCCTAAAAGATGATGCTGTTAAAGTGTCAATATGCCAGCAAATTTGGAAAACTCAGCAGTGGCCACAGGACTGGAAAAGGTCAGTTTTCATTCCAATCCCAAAGAAGGGCAATGCCAAAGAATGTTCAAACTACCACACAATTGCATCATTTCACATGCTAGCAAAGTAATGCTCAAAGTAGGTTCACTTTGAGGTAGGTTTCAACAGTATGTGAACTGAGGACTTCCAAAGGTACAACCTGGATTTAGAAAAGGCAGAAGAATCATCCATTGGATCAGAGAAAAAGCAAAAGAATTCCAGAAAAAAAACCTACTTCTGCTTCATTGACTATGCTCAAGTCTTTGACTGTGTGGATCACAACAAACTGTGGAAAATTCTTAAAGAGATGGGAATACCAGATCACTCTACCTGCTTCCTGAGACACCTGTGTGCAGTTTACGAAGCAACAGTTAGAACCGGACATGGAACAATGGTCTGGTTCAAAATTGGAAAAGGAGTACGTTAAGGCTGATTATTGTCACCCTGCTTATTTAACTTATATGCAAAGTACATCATGCAAAATCTTGGGTTGGATGAAGCACAAGCTGGAATCAAGACTGCCAGAATATCAGTAACCTCAGGTATGCAGATGGTACCACCCTAACCGCAGAAAGCGAAGAGGAACTAAAGAACCTGTTGATGAAGGTGAAAGAGGAGAGTGAAAAGCTGGCTCTTTTAAAACTCAGTCTTTGGAAAACTAAGATCATGGCATCATGGAAAATAGTAGAGAAAAAATTGAAACCGTAACAGACTTTCTTTTCTTGGGCTCCAAAATCACTGCAGATGGTGAATGCAGACATGAAATTAAGAGATGCTTGCTCCTTGGAAGAAAAGCCATGACAAACCTAGACAGGGTTTTAAAAAGTGGAGACATCACTTTGCTGACAAAGGTCTGTCTAGTCGAAGCTATGGTTTTTCCAGTAGTCATGTACGGATGTGAGAGTTGAACCATAAAGAAGGCTGAGGGCTGAAGGATTGATTCCTTTGAATGTGGGGCTGGAGGAGACTCTTGCGAGTACCTTGGACTACAAGGAGATCCAACCAGCCCATCCTAAAGGAAATCAATCCTGAATATTCATTGGAAAGACTGATGCTGAAGCTGAAACTCCATTACTTTGGCCACCTGCTGTGAAGCGCCGACTCATTGGAAGAGACTCTGGTGCTGGGAAAGATTGAAGGCAGGAAGAGAATGAGGCAACAGAGAATGAGATTCAGTGGACATGAGTTTGAGCAAACTCTGAAGATAGTGAAAGACAGGGAAGCCTGGCGTGCTGCAGTCCCTGGGGTCTCAGAGTTAGACATGACTGAGCGACTGAACAACAAGGAGAATGTTAGCTCCTCTTTTCCCAGAAGAAGCTATGGTTGCTGAAGGAAGGGTTAATGTCAATTAGGCAACTAGAAAAGGCAGTGAGAGAACAGGCTGAAGGCAGCAGGGAGTACATTTTTGAGGAACTGAAAGAAATTTGGTGTGCCTGTAAGGCAGATAGCAAAAGGGACCATCAAATTATCATATATTTCCACAGCCCTTTCTCTTTTATATGGACACTTATCACAGTCACTATTTTAACTTTTCTTTATGTGATCATTGAGTTAATTATAGCTCTTCTCATAATCTTAAGGTAATAAACATATATTTTAAAATGAGTAACAGATTCAAGGAATAAAAGGAAATTTGGGGAAAAATGAGGAACAGGAAGTAGGAGAGGTTGAGCTTCCTGTTTGTTTTTGCTTACCACTGTATTCCCACTGCTCAATCTCAGCGCCTAGTACCTAACAGAGAAGCCTGAAGACGCAGGTGGACTCTGAACCCACAGGGTCTTAGGGGCTCAGCTTCCACTTTCATTCTTGTGCCTTTAATTCAGAAATTTTACCATATTGTTCACTTAGCACCAAGCTCTGAAGGGAGGGTGTGTGTGTAGTGGTTACTGTTGTGGGTGTTTGTGCATATTAGAGTGTGTGTGTGTGGTAGTGGCCCCGGTGACTAGGAAGAATCCAGCCCAACACTTGATACATGGAACTGTTATAGCCACGCGTTCCGGGAAACAAACTCACTCAGGACAATGCAGATAGTGAAGAACAGTTTATTACATCAGCAGGCCCAAGGCAGAGCCTCTTCTTAGCCAAGGACCCTGACCAGTTTTTGTGAAAACCTTATATACTCTAAGTGTACGTGTCCAAACCCATCTCCCCAAATTTCCTGAAACTAGTCTGAACAAAGGAAAAGAAAGATACAATCAAAGTTAACCCGTGATTTGTATGCCTTAAGCCTAGGTAGTTAACAGTGGACAATTATCAATAGGCCTGTGGTCATACCCCAATAAGCATAATAGAATTTATGATTCTATAAGTTTACACAGATAATTAGGGTATTTTTTTTAGGTGATGGAGAGTCTAGGTATGAGCCCTGGGGCTCATCCTTCTGAAGGGTCTGATTTTCCAGTTTGTATGCCGTTTCCATAGATACTGAGCATAGAGCTCAAAGTCCACAGTCCAGCCCAAGATGGAGTCCGGCTTTCAAGATGGAGTCTGTTTCCTCCTTCAGAACAATTTTAAAGATAAATTTAAGACATAAGATTTACCAGTTGTGATTTTGTTCTTTTACGTCTTTCAGAGAAGCTAAAGAAACCCAGAAAAGTAATTCGAAAGTACTTATTTCTTGCATTCTCTCTGGTAACTCTTGTTTATTTACTGGTTAACATTTCCTACCTGACTGTTCTGACCCCCAAGGAAATGCTCTCTTCAGGTTTGTATGTAAATTGCTAAGACAATAAATAATAAAGACAGCATATGTAAGTATCCCCTTACCAGTTGGAACTGTTGTTTGCTTTTCACTATTTTATAGAGAATCTATTGTAATTTTTGAAAATGACTGAGGTGACAAAGAGTATGATTTGGTTAAGAAAAAAGTTTCACATTTAAGCATGGTAATGTGTTTTTTGCTAATATGGAATAGTACACATAATGCTGGCCTATGATGCAGACGGATTCAGTACTAGTATTCCTTTCGTGATTTCCTCTCACCAGAGTGATACTGTGTAATCAGAGCTTATATCTACTAAAACTTTGACAATGTGAATTTTCCAAGTATTCTGCTAGGTGACATAAAGAATGATAAACTTGAAATGTAGGACATTAGCAATGAAAAGAATAGATGCTAGTGGATGCTAATGTATATAGTTAATATGATAAATATTAATATGCAATATAATCTCATTATTTATCATAAGTAACTCTAAACTATATGGTGGCAAAGGGCCCTGAACATATTGAAAAGTTGACTACAAGATAACTATTTGAGATCCCTAATTGTAGAATAAAAAAATGAAATAAGAAAATCTTAAGGAAATAAACATATATTTAAAAATGAGCAACAGATGCAAGGAATAAAAGGAAATTTGGGGAAAAAAAAATGAGGAACAGGAAATATGAGAGACTAGCAATTTCCTCAAACCAGCATTAGACTTGGAGCAACCGCCTTCTGTGATAAGCTATCAGCCAGTACCTTTGGAACTAATCTCTTTTGAGTAGTTATTACTGCTTTAGTAAATCTTTGGAGCACTGGAAACAAGCCTAGGGAAGGTTTAATATAAAAGTCCTAAAAAAAAAAAAAAAAAGTCCTAACACACTTTGCCTGAGGTCTTGAGTTACTGCCATGTAGGAAGTTGCCATATGCATGGTATCAGCGTTGATTCACAGCGGTCTAGCTCTCTTAGGGAGCTATATGCTAGAAATAATCAAGATTCTGAGAATTTATAAGAACAACCTGACTGCTAAATTGGATAAAACAAGTAGTGTGTTAGTTGCTCAGTCATATCCGACTCTTTGCAACACCATGGACCGTAGCCTGCCAGGCTCCTCTGTCCATGTAATTCTCCAGGCAAGAATGCCGGAGTGGGTAGCCATTCCTTTCTCCAGGGAATCTTCCCAACCCAGAGATCAAATCCAGGTCTCTTGCATTGAAGGTGGATTCTTTACCATCTGAGCCACCAGGGAAGCCCTCTACTTTCATTATGTAGAAAATAAATTTACAAAGGTAGCTAGCTATAGATGTGGTCAGGGCTGTTGGTCAGCTGGCTAGCTGTAATGGTTCACTGAAGCTAACATCTGTTATGGCCAGTGCTATGGTCGTAAAGATTGTGAAAAATAATGAATATCTCTTCTCAGGTGTCATAATAGTTGCAGCATTTTTGTGGGTGGTATAGTAATTTTGGTATGTGTGGAAGACTCGAAGTATTTTGACTATATTTGATATGATTCTTTCAGACATATCCTCAGATCTTGTTTAAATTCTGAAATAATATTTTTATTGCAAATATCTATTTTTATTGTATTATGAACTTAAATTAAGAAAAAAAAATCAGAGCTATACATGAAAACTGTATGTACAAGGACAACCATCATAACATTATCTGAGGGAGCAAAAAATTAAAGATCACCAAAATATTCAATAAACTTGAAATAGATAAATAATTTCTAGGAAGTCATATAACAGACCGTCCCGAGCTTTTCCGAAGACTGTATTTTTGAAGAATGCTTAAAGTAAAAAGACAGTAATGAGAGGATTTCATTGTGTCTACCACTAGCACCACCTGAGGGCTTCCCAGGTGCGCCAATGGTAGAGAACCCGCCGGCCAAAGCAGGAGACTTAAGAGAGGTGAGTTCGATCCCTGGGTTAGGAAGATCCCCTGGAGGAGGGCAATTGGCAACCCACTCCAGTGTTCTTGCCTGAAGAATCCTGTGGACAGAGGAGCCTGGCGGGCTACAGTCCATGGGTTTGCAAAGAGTTGGACACAACTGAAGCGATTTAGGAATAAGAGAAAAGGCAGGATCTACATTACAATATATAACAGAGAGTAAACAGTTAATACTGATCTACAGGTGATATTTGTTTATTCTTTACTAAATTTTTGGTCATGTCTGACATCGTCGAGTCTGTTCAGCAGAGGTTCCTTCGTTTACTTACATAGCCACCGCTGCATTCCAGCATCTTCCACAGTCAGGGTCGGATTTAGCAGGTGGGAAATAAGAACGGGCAAGGGCTGCTGTGGGTCACAGGTTATACCATCTGCTGTTCTGAAACGTCAGCCTAACTTGGTCACCAACAGATTCCATCTTTTCATCTTCACTTACATTTAAACTTACTTTCAGTCTGGATGAAGAAGAGTTTCACAGGAGCACCCTTTAGTTGTAGAAAAGGAAAAGGGCAACGACTTGACTGCATAAGGATACTATTGGAGAAAGCTGGCCTGATGCTCTAATTATCAGAATAGTGAAATAGTCTTGGTTGGCTCAGCATGCTAAAAGCTTTCCTTGGATTATCATATTTAGCCCTCTCGGTCATACAGAAGGCAGATACTACTGTTATCTCCATTTTACAGAAAAGGAACCCGGTTTATACAAGTTGAGTCACTTGCCCAAGGTCACACAGCGTGAAGTGGAAACCAGCCTCAAGTCTGGGCAGTCTCTTTGGGATGTTTGTCTCTCACTAAGTACAAAATATAAGAACGAACACTCGGAGGAAGCAGCATTTTAATCACCATCAACTTTGGTTGACTTGCAACCAGCCCTTCTTTTCAGTTCTTCCTTCTACTTCCATCTAATAATGTAATGAAAGTCGCTCAGTCGTGTCCGACTCTTTGCGACCCCATGGACTATACAGTCCACGGAATTCCCCAGGCCAGAATACTGGAGTGGGTAGCCTTTCCCTTCTCCAGGGGATCTTCCCAACCCAGAGAGTGAACCCAGGTCTCCCACATTGCAGGCAGATTCTTTACCAGCTGAGCACCAGGGAAGCCTATCTAGCTATCCCCTAATTGTATCAGTTATTGAGTAGCCACTAGGATTTGAGTATCTAGCGAGGTGTTCTGGGTGTAGAAAGGAATAAGGCTTGGCTTCTGCATTCATGCCGAGTTTAGTCTACCTGGATAGTCAGGTGCGCCAAAATCATAGTAAGATCCCTGCCACACGGGGGCCTCCAGAGTACTTAGGGAGGGCACACAGGGAAAGACAATCTTCTTTTTTTAACTGCTGATCCTCAGTGTTTTCAGACCTAAAATGGGAATAAATAATGCTCACCTCCTAAGAATGTGGGGATGTATTAAATGAGCTAAGGCATGCAAACAGTACAAAGCCACAGTGTACTTATTATTGCTTATATTATTATTTGATGTTCATTTGCGTCATAATGGGAGGCAGGGACTTCCCTGGTGGTCCAAGGGCTAAGACTCTGCGCTCCCAGTGCAGGGGGCCTGGGTTAGGGAATTCGATCCTGTGTGCTGCAACTAAGACCCAGCACAGCCAAATAAATAAATATTACCAAAAAAAAAAAAAAAAGGAAGGCAAGGGTAACCATAACACAAGCCGTTGAAATTTGTCTCTAATACCCACATGCATGCTCTTCTTTCCTCTCTCAGTTTTTGGATAATTGATAACAGGCTGTGAAATGATAGGTTATCTTTCTCAAGGGTATTTTACCCATTAAAAGGAGTTTTCTTAATGATTTAAGCCCCAAATGAGTGACCCTCTAATTAAAGGGTTTCATAAATTGTAACTTGCTGTGTTATACTCTGGGGGCATAGACATCACAAAAGTGACTGACTTTTCTCCCTAGGACTTTTCTTTATGTGAATTGCTTACATTAACTTCCTAATATTTTATGGTTTTGTTTTTAAAACCTAGCTCTTTGGTTTATATAAAACTTGCTTTTATGTATATTTGAAAGAAGTCTTCTAAATGTATCTTCTTTTTTTCTGAAATGAATAGCCAATTACCAATCTGTTTTGTTTTGATAGTCTTTAATTTTAAAAAATATATGGGTCTATTTCTGAATGATTTATTCTGTTCTATTAATCTATTCTGTATTAGTATTCAGTTTCTTAAAAATAGCAATGTTTTAGTTACCCTATTGGGTTGAATATTGTCTCCCCAAATTCATGTCCTTACCTGCCGGGGTCCAGCCCCAGCAGGATCCAGGGGAACCCTCAGGATGAACGGCGTCGGCAAATGAGAGAGAGAGTGAGACAAAGCTCGGGGCTAAGTCTGAAGTTTATTTTCGCACGGCCCCTTTATACCCTTAACAACATCTTTGGGGAAGTGCATATTGCTTACACACAGGTCATCTCAAAACATCACAGCAACTTGACCTTCAACAGAAACGGGATGTCACCCACATACTTCTTCGTCACAAGAGTCTTTCTTATCATTTGGCCTTCAGGCCTGCTAACATTTTATGGCTTGCACCTGGTGTGACTTAAGCAACTTCAGTAGCCGACCCTGTTTTTCTTATAATTAATCTATTTTCTTTCTAATAAGCATCCTCTCTATGGGACTAGATAGGATTACAGAAATGTGAAGGACTGCAGAAACAGCAGATATGGCACAAAACAGGCTCTTAGTCTAAAAGTTAACCACCTGCAGGAAGTCGCCAGCTAATCTCTATCTAAAGTATTTTCTATTAGGCACATTTGTGGCTATCATATTTGTGGAGCTTTTCTCACCCCGTGGAGGGGCCTATGCTTAATAGTTTCTTTTGTTAGCGTACTGTGCTTAGGATGTTTAGAACAATCAAGAGCATTTTGTGCAATGAGATCACACATTTATCAAACAAGCCAGAATGCCAGCAAAATGTTTGAATGGAAGCATTTCCTTCATCTCTGGCCCCTTCATAGGGTACCAGCGTCCAGAAGATTTATTAATTAGGGTTTTAAGTTGGTCCTCATTCAGTGAAAGAGGGGCAGGAGAGCGCTCGGCAGGCAACACAAGAATCTGCAACAGGGTAAACAAGAACAACAGCAGAAAAAGGGGGGAGGATACGGGGTGGGGTAGAGGCCGAGGCCAACTTGGAGGGTCCCTTATCCTAGACGGCCTTGCCTGTCAGGTTTTTTCCTCGTGACCTCGTCATGGATGGGGTCCTGGACGGCCTTGCCTGCCCGGTATTTTCTTCATGACCTCGTCACGAGCGGGACCTCCCATAATGGCTCCCAGCACTTACCTGAACCTCAGAATGTGAATCTATTTGGAAACCATGCTTTTACAGAAGTAGTTAAGAAGAGGTTGTACTGTGTATAGGATAGGCACCTAATTCAACAAGATGATGTCTTTGTAAGCAGATGAGCAGAGCCGTGCAGAGGGAAGATGTGTGATGGGACACAGAAAATGCCATGGACTTCTGAAGCAGCGATTGGAGTAATGTATCTGCAAGGATATCCAACCAGTCCATCCTAAAGGAAATCAGTCCTGAATATTCATTGGAAGGACTGATGCTGAAGCTGAAACTCCAGTACTTTGGCCACCTGATGCAAAGAACTGACTCATGTGAAAAAACCCTGATGCTGGGAAAGATTGAAGGCAGGAGGAGAAGGGGGCGACAGAGGCTGAGATGTCTCAACGGCATCACCGACACGATGGACATGAGTTTGAGTAAACTGCTGGAGTTGGTGATGGACAGGGAAGCCTGGAGGGCTGCAGCCCGTTGGGTCACAAAGAGTCAGACACGACTGAGCGACTGAACTGAACTGATCTGCAATTTGGGGGAAATGCCAAGAGTGGCCAGAAACTTGACCTTTCAGAGAAGGCATAGCCCTGTTGGACTTCTAGCCCACAGAACTGTGGGAGAATAAATTTCTGTTTTTTTCATGTCACCCGGTTTCTGGTACTCTATGGCAGCCCTAGGGAACTTACACAGTTTTTAATACTCTTAAAGAAAAGTCCTGTTTGGTTATCTGGTAGTGAATGCCAATTTTCCTTGTCTTGTAAAAAATGAGTATTAGTTATTACTGCCTTTTCATACGCTGTAGCAAATTCTATTTGAATTTTTATTTTTATTACTTGGTTGTACTGGTTACTTCTGGAAGAACTCACATTTTCCAATACTGAGTCTTCCTTTTCAAGTCTTTCTTTTCCAATCTTGCTATTTATTAGGTTATCTTTATATCTTCAAAGAAGTTTTATAATTTTTTTATAAAGATCTTGCAAATTTTTGTTTATTCCTATATGTTTCATATTTTCTTTTTTTGACAGTGATTATGTTCGGGATACTTTAACCCCTCATTATTTTTTCCAACTGGTGATTGTTGGTATTTAGGAAAGCCATTTTTATTGTGGATGATCTTGTATTTGGCTACTTAACTGAACTCTCATTATTCAAATAATTTTTTAGAAGAATATTTCTCATTTACTAGGAAGATAATTGTCATCTTCAGAAAGAGAATTTTGTTTCTTTCACTTTAGTTTTTAGATATCATTTATATGTTTTGCCTTGTGGCGATGACAAACACCTCCAGAACAAGGTTGAAAACTGTAATGATATTTGCATCCTTGCTCTGATCTTAACTTCAGTGGAAATAATTTTTAATGTTTTGCAATTAAAAATAACTAATGCAAATTTATACATATGTGCAATCACATAGATATTTATAGGAAAATTCTTATTCTAGCATATCTTCCTTTCCTTACAGTGATAAGCTTTTGTTTAGTTGAGTAAAAATAAACATGAATTCCCTTCCTCAACAAAAAAAGGAAAAGAGAGACATGAGGCTTTCATGAACCCTTAAGAGTAGATGTAGATTTCTACATTGCACCATCTTTCTATCTCAAGCATTCCCATCATCACTGCAGGCTCATCAAAAGAGATGATGGTTCCAGCGGCTTTCCCTGTGGTTATCTGCTCACTCTGGAGGGTAAGACGGCTCTACATATGGGCCTCTGCACTTTTCTAAAATAATTTCTAAGGTGATTCACCTGAGATTTCCTTTGTCAATGTTCTGGGGAATTCTCTTTACCTCTTACCTCCACCTGTTTCTTTTGTCCCATGTATTTCTCTTTTTCAGCTGATTCTTCATTTTGAAAGGGCATGTTATTTTGTAACTTCATGTAAAAGGTAATGGGAGAAAAATTTCATGAGATATTGCAAGTATGTAAGTGTCTATTTTATGTCCTTACTTGAGTGATAGCTTGCAAGTAATAGAATTCTTTGGAAATAATTTTCCTTCAGAATTTTGAAGGCATTTCTCCACTGAATTCTAACTTCCAATATTGCTCTTGACATTTCAAAATCATTCTAATTTTTAAAATTTCTTGTTTAATTGTTCTGGTTAGACATTCTAGTATATTCTAATTCCTAATCCTATATATGTGGCCAAAGCCCTGTTTTTCCCCCCAACCTGAAAAAATGTAGCTACATTTTTGGTCTTCAGTATTTTACAAAAATTAATGGTAACGGATTTTTATGTGTGTTTATTTTCACCTATTGTGTCAGACCTTCACAAGTGTTTTCAAAATGGAAAATATTTTGGTTTGGGGAAATTTTCTCGGATCATTTCATTGATATAATGCCTCCTCTATATTTCTGTTGGTTTTTCTGGAATTTTTGTTATTTTTGTGTGAACCTCCTGAACTTGTCTTTTGATTTTCTTATCTCTTGTTTCCTATCTTTAACCTCTATTTGCTTGTTGTTACTTTTTTGTTGCTTTTTATTGTTCAGCTGAGTCCAACTCTTTGTAACCCCATGGACTGTAGCACGCCAGGCCTCCCTGTCCTTCACCATCTCCTGGAGCTTGCTCAAACTCATGTCCATCCAGCTGCTGATGCCATCCAACCATCTCATCCTCTGTTGTCCCCTTCTACTCCCACCTTCAATCTTTCCCAGCATCAGAGTCTTAATGAATTGCTCTTCACATCAGGTGGTGAAAGTATTGGAGCTTCAGCTTCAGCATCAGTCCTTCCAATGAATATTCAGGACTGATTTCCTTTAGGATTGACTGGTTTGATCTTGCTGTCCAAGGGACTCTCAAGAGTCTTCTCCAACATCACAGTTCAAAAGCATCAATTCTTCAGCACTCAGTCTTCTTTATGGTCCAACTCTCACATCCATACATGACTCCTGGAAAACCAGTAGTTTTCAGATGTTTTGTGAGCCTTAACTGTCTGCTCATAATTAATAATAATGGACCAAAAAGTTGATTGGAAACTCCAAATGTATACATGCTATATATATGGTGATCTGAGTGAACCAATTGTTAAGGCATCATCAAAGTCAGAATCTGTACATCTTTCATCTCGGGTAGTCAGGTTCCCCAGAGAAGTCTTCTAATCTTCTTAAAGTCAGGACTGACTTTCGGGTATTGGGAGCTGAGCTGGGGGATGGGACTAGAGAGCACAGTCTCTGCAGTTAGTAATCAATGAATATAAACTCATCTCATTTTCACAGAGTACCTAGAACTTCAACTGTGCTGACATCTCCCATCAATAAATCTGCAGTTATTTGCTATGGCAGCACAGGAGCAGTTGCCTAGGGATTAAGACTAGAACTGGATTCTAGATCATTTCCACATAATCTTCTTTATTTAAGTGATGTAACTGCCCCGGCCCCAGTCAGACCTAATTCCATTAATTTACATGATGCTTTTGAGCATTCTGCAGAGTAAATCACCTTGTTTCTCAACTTCTGCTGCTTTAAAGACCCACATTTGTAATGCATCTTTAATGCATTTGCTTTCCAACTTACAATATTTTGGAATATTTTTCTCAAAAACAAAAAAAAGCTTTTCTCTTTTCCCCCTTCCTCATGGGGTTATTTATTTAAAATTTTTCTTCATTCTGGTTTTGCTGGGATTACATAAGAGTGAAAGTACAGCGTTTTGGGCAGAATACTGGAGTGGGTAGCCTTGCCCTTCTCCAGGGGATCTTCCCAACCCAGGGATCAAACCCAGGCTCCTCCATTGCAGGCGGATTTTTTTTTTTTTTTTTTTTTTTACCATCTGAGCCACCAGGGAAGCCCAAAAATGCTGAAATGGGTAGCCTATTCCTTCTCCAGTGGCTCTTCCCCACCCAGGAGTTGAACCAGAGTCTCCTGCATTGTATTGTAAAACATGTTGCATGGCTTAACATATTTGTTGTACATAGCTGAATTTAAGAGGCTTCCTTGGTGGCTCAGATGGTAAAGAATCTGCCTGCAATGTAGGAGACCCAGGTTTGAGCCCTGGGTTGGGAAGATCCTCGGGAGAAGGAAATGGCTACCCAGTCCAATATTCCTGGGGCTTCCCTGATAGCTCAGATAGTAAAGAATCTGACTGAAATGCAGGAGATCCAGGTTCGATCCCTGGGTCAGGAAGATACCCTGGAGAAGGGAATGGCAACCCCCTCCAGTGTTCTTGCCAGGAGAATCCCATGGGTGGAGGAGCCTGGTGGGCTACAGTCCGTGGAGTCCCAAAGAGTCAGACATGACTGAACGGCTAACACACACACACACACACACACACACACACAAGAGTAGCTTAAATAGGGGCTTCCCAGGTGGCTCAGTGGCAAAGAATCTGCTTGCCAGTGTAGGAGATGCAGGAAATGGATTTGATCCCTGAGTTGGGAAGATCCCCTGGGGAAGGAAATGGCAACCCACTCAGGTACTCTTGCCTGGAGAATCCAGGGACAGAGGAGCCTGGCAGACTACAGTCCATGGGGTCACAAAGAGTTGGATATGACAGTATGCACTCACAGCTTAAATAGATGTTTCTTCAGTCTGACATGTTAAACCTAAGACTTTTTTTAAAAAAATGTGTTGCAAAGATTTTTTTAAACAGGTAATATGTCCATCAAGAAATCTGAGTTGATCAGACTCATTGTTCTGAATAAAGTTTAAAGGAAATGTGTTCAAAGATGTTTGACTTAAAAATCTGTGTCTCAGTGATATAAATTGTTTTAAAACAAGAATGTGATTAGTCTACATTGTCTAGTTTCATGGTATAGTGCAATATTTTCTTCCTTTTAATGACAGGCCCCATTCTCAGGCTGAATTTGGTGTTAGTATGTTTACATATGGCACACAAGGCCCAACTCTACCAAGATGTCCTGTAGACTTATCATGCTTCAGGTCCACATGCTTAGGTTAATGGTATATTCAAAATTTCAGTCTCGGTTAAAATCTTGTGGAGGATGATGTGTCTAATGGCAAGTGAGAAAATTCCTTATTACCTGGAATCTTTGAGCACTTTAATATATAAGGGAGATCCTACAGGTTGTCCACTTTTCCCTTCCTTTACCTGACTTTATTCAGGTAAAAGGCAAAATTATACTCATCTTCAAGGGGATGAATCATAATTGATCTTGGCTGACCCCTGTAATCTCATGCTCCTGGCCTGTGATTTGTTTAGGAGTGGGTCTGAGACCTAGTTTTTGCCAAAGAAATATAAGAGAGAGTCCGATGCAGGGCTGATGAGGAACGGTGTTCTCTCTGATAAAAAAGCCAGAAGAAGCTGTCTGTGCTTTCCTTTCTCAGATTTGATCATGTAAAGGTGGGATGCTTGTAGCCGTGCTGACTCTAGTAACCCTGACATGCAAGTCAAGAGACCACAGAGAAATGGAACGCTCTTCTTGTGAAGCTGGAAACATAACCAGCCCTAGAACTGCTTCCCTCCAGACTTCTTCTTCTGACTTACTATGCTATGATTCAAGATACTTTTATCCAGTCTACTTTAAGCCAAAAGCATTTTAACTGGAAAAATGGGAAAATGCGAGGTGTTTGGTGGTCATCAAGTGATGAGATGGTAGTCAGTATCTTTACATCTGTTTTATCATTTAAAATTGGAGTTAACACTCACCACTTAGGGGTTTATGAGAGTTAAATGAGGTAATTTAGATTTAAAATGTTGGGAGGGGTGGGAAGCATGTCACAAGGAAGAGGATCTATGTCTACATATAGCAGATTCACTTTGTTGTACAACAGAAATTAACACAACATTGTAAGGCAATTATACTCCATAAAAAAGAATAAAAACATTTCATAAAGTAAAATAAGGTGCTTTTCTCAGTGTCTGCTTACCTGGTAATCTTTAAATAAATAATAGTAAACAGTATCTTAAATTAATTAAGACGTTTAACTTCTTTCATTTTAATAATTGTCTTAATAACACTCATTTTTTGGCCTAATGAGACTATATACACTTTGGAAGCAAGCCCAACCTTATGTGTATCTTTTCATGTCCAATATGAGGCACAGGATAAATGTTCCATAAAATTAATGAAACATAGTGAACATAGTAGGCATGCAATGCCTTTTTATTAAATTAATGAATAAAAGGGTGAGTGAGTGAATTAGTGTGAATTGTCTGTAGTGTCTATTGATTACCCTAAATTGTTAGAAGGAAAGGTATCCAAATAAGTTCTGTGAAAAATTGGATAGAGTTCTTGGTGAGAACATGGGGTGGGATGGCAATGTGAACTCTATATATACAGAATGTTGGGTCGTGTCCCTTACCACTGATGAAGCAGTTCACTGCATCGTGGGGGAGTATCCTGGAGCTGCTCAAGCGAAATCTCTTTGAACTGTGTTAGGACAGAGCTTGTCTCTCACCCTATCTGGGATTTTATCTTAGAATCTTACAGGCTTATGCAGCATTAAATTGCACTTTATAGAATACACATTTAGCATTTTGCCATAAACAGAACTCATTAAAACAAATGGAATGGACCAGAGAGGTTTCTACAGAACAAGGTGTTCCTTGTTAAAAAACACCCAATGGCCTCTGTAATTCTCTTCCCTTTCTGAACGGATGGTTCATTCTGGGCACCAAGCAGAGTTCCAAATCCAATGTCATCATCTGCTCGTCCCAATCTTATCACAACAGTTTGTGTTTTTAAAGGAAATACATAAAACTGAAAGATAATATTCTTTTCGTTTGCTCACAGGAAACCAGCATTGTGTTTTTCACGAAAAATTCTGGCTCGCACAACCCTTGACATCACAAATGATCTCAAAGCCCATTCTTGTTTTGGAATTTTTTGAAAGTTTGATTGTAAGTCCTGCAGAAATCATGATTTAAAAGACAAGAGCTCAAGCCATTTTTGATGCTGGTTCAACAGGATCCAAGGTACCTCAGGTCAATGTGGAGGAAATGACTTAAACCAATGATCAAACTCGTGTAATGTCCTCGAGAAAAAAGGAAATGATTTATGTCTAAATATTTTATGAACCTAAAGGCTGAATCTGAGCGAAACAGTTTTGAAAAGCCAAAGTCCCTGAGGAATGAATGGTATCGTTTCTTTGGTGACTCTTCTGGAAACGCACTGAAAGAGTCTGGGGATGGTGTCTGTGGTTAAGAGAGGAGAGTCACTAACGGGGCAGTGCCGAACGATGTCTTCCCCTTATAGACAAGCGGAAAGACGACCCTTGCTGAGTCTTCAAACCCCAGTCATCGGAAGACTCCTCCTGTGGTCTGACACAGAATGTCTGTTCACAAATTTGTGAGTCAGTGATGACAGAAGGGAGAGTATGGTTGACAGGTGGAACCTGACTTCATTGAGGAAATTTTCAGCTGTGGTAAAACTGGTGAATGGAGGGCTTAAACTCCAGTGAGAGACAGGATTCAGTGAAAAGTCGGTAAAGCAGGGTGTGCAAAAAGTTAGAATGACAGTGTCACTCTGTCCTGAGATGGAGATTCTGTTTGTATGTTTAACACTGATGATGGAGGCGTGCATGACAATATCTCATCCTTCTAAAATTGTTGCTTAAACGAAATTATGCCAATAACAAAGACAATTCTTGTCATTATACATGCAGCAAAAGTAGCTATCAAGCAGAGGCAATTATTTAGATTGTCTTCAGATACTACTGTAAATCAGATAGCTATGATAGGAGCAAGTCAACCATTCTATCTCAGACATCCATGATTTACTGATTCTGATTTTTATAGCAAGAGAGAATGGACAAAAGAATTTCTGACATGGAAAGAGGGAATCACCTTTCGTTCCACATCTATCAAGACGCCTTTAAAAGCACTAGAAAATGTCCAGCAAAATTGAAGCCAGTGCTGATCTTTAGACTCAGAGTTCATTGACACATAGTATGTCTGAGATTGTACAGAAGTTACCTGGTGGCCAAGTCTATCTCAAAAACTCTCCCTTCCATTCACCTCCTCCCTGTTACAGATGGCCAACTTTCTATTGACTTCTTTCAAAATTTCCAACAGAGGTTAGAGATGGTTAGCTACTTGAGAAAAATTGAGTATATTAAAGGACGTGGCTAAGCTACTTACTATTTTCAAATTTTGAAGAAGTATATTTCAGACAGAGCAGAGAAAAACAGAAAGAAAAGGAAGTCTTTTAAAGTTGCATCGAGGGGCACAGGAAGATAAGAACCCATCTGCAGAAACAGGAAGATGTGGCACATGGATTTTTTTTTACTGGTATTTGAAACTCTGCGTGTACAAGATTGAACTTCTTGCTAAGCAAGCCTTCTCTACTTTTACCTCTCAGTAAGTGGCATCAATATCTTCTCAGCAATGTAGACTCACACGTAAGAGCCTTCTTGGAGCCCTTCTCCCCCTCCCTCCCCAGTGTTCAACAGGCTATCTAAAATTCTATTGATTCTATCTTGACAGGGTTTCTCACATTGCGTCTCTCTTTTCCATTGCCATATCTACCTTCTTAGTACAAGTCCTTAACTTCTGACCACCAATTCTAGAGTGTTTGCCAATATCAACAATTAATTCTTTTCTTTTTTTTTTTTTAAGCAGTTGCAATACCTTCTTGTGGTATCCCAGGCAGATGTTTAGTCTTTGGCCCACATCCCTGGCACAGAGCTCCTAAAACCCTTGGATTTTTCTGAGTGACAAGGGTGAAAAAAAAAAAAGCTTCTTTTGTTCTAATGAGGTGACCCTTAGGGATCCCTAGATACCTTCAGGATGGTGTTATGTCCTCAGAAAGCCCAAGCCTTGATTAGAAGCTTAGAAATTTTAGCCCTGCTTTCCCAGTCTCCAGGAAGGGGAGGGTCTGGAGATTAAGTTAACCACCTATTATTTCGGTTATTATAATAACCTCCTGTTATTTAATCAATCATGTTTATGTCACGAAACTCCTAAATGATGGGGTTTGGAGAGCGTCTGTGCTGGTGAACACATCTGTATGCCAGAAGGGGGCACACCCCACCTCTAAGGGGACGGAAGCTCCCGCACTCAGGACCCTCTGAATCTTGTCCTGGCTGCCTCTTCGCCTGGCTGTTCATCTGTATCTTTATAATACATTTTCTAATAAACCAGTAAATGTAAGTGAAGTGCGTTCCTGAGTTCTGTGAGTCATGATAGCAACTAATTGAACCTGAGGAAGGGATTGTGGGAAGCTCTAATTTATAGCTGGTCGGTCAGAAGTATGAGAGACCGAGAATTTGCAAAGTGGAAATGGTCCTGTGGATTTTGTGGGTTTTCTGGATCTTCCTAATATTCATGACCCCCCTGAGAGGGCACCCAGACAAGTTTTCCACATATTATCCATCTTCATTTCACATAAAATGCTAGGAACCAGCACCTCGGGAATCAGTTCAGTTGCTCAGCTGTGTCTGACTCTTTGCAACTCAATGGACTGCAGCACGCCAGGCTTTCCTGTCCATCACCAACCTTGTGAATATCAGACTGGAAAATGACATACCATGCAGTATGTATTATTATATCATATATATGTACTATTACTGCCATTTAGAAATTATAAAATAAATCAGAAATCTGAAAAAAAAATAATTAAATAACCCCTAAAAATGTGTTTATTATATGTTCTACTAAATCTAGGCCATATATTGAATTCTAAGCTTATACAGGCTTTAACTTTCTTTGGCAGAGTTATTTGAAAATTCTTTAAGTCTCTGAAATAGGCAAACTAAGATCATCTGGTTTTAATTAGCTTATCCAAGACATAGTGAATTATGATAGCCAGTGGAAATTAACACCAGTTTTTAGGGAATAAAGTAAATCATGCTCTGGGCATTGCCAAGATATATTATTTTGATTGTTTTGACCTCAAACAAGCTAGTTCTCTCAAATGATTCAGTAAATAAACTTGATCTTACTCCAAGCTTCCCCAAAATTTTAACCACAGAAATCCTTTTAATTGTACTACTTTGTTTTAAAACAAGTGGTATAGAATTTGGAAACCCTACACACAAATGAAAATAAATTATCTTACAAAGTAAAAAAGAGACGATTTTTGTATTTAAAGACTGTTTACACAGTCACTATTTGCCAGGCAAAAACTTTTCAAGATTCCAAATGTAATTTAAGGATGAAAATGGGAGATAATCTGATAAACAGGAGGCTACAGCATCAGAGCCCGTTCAATGCTTTCCTGGTACCCAGAGGAAAGGCCGGTATAGGCTTTACCTGATACGATTTCAACTGAGATTAAAGACAGAATTACCAGAGAGAACAAATCAACTTTGTACCTCATGTAGGACCAAACATCTCTATAAATGGCCCAGTTAAAAATTCCTTAACCTGGGTTTCCCTGAGAGCTCAGTTGGTAAAGAATCTGACTGCAATGCAGGAGACCCTGGTTCGACTCCTGGGTTGGGAAGATCTGCTGGAGAAGGGATAGACTACCCACTCCAGTATTCTTGGGCTTCCCTTTTGGCTCAGCTGGTAAAGAATCCACCTGCAGTGTGGGAGAACTGGGTTCAATTCCTGGGTTGGGAAGATCTCCTGGAGAAGGGAAAGGCTACCCACTCCAGTATTCTGGCCTGGAGAATTCCATGGACTGTATAGTCCACGGCGTCTTAAAGAGTTGGACACGACTGAATGACTTTCACTTCACTTTACTTCATTTCAACCAACGGATTTACTTAATATGTTTATAAAAAGATAATCCAAGGTTATTAACTTTAGGAGGAGAACTCAGATTAACTGGTTTCAGATTAAGAAACTTTTCACAACTGGCTTCCTGCCAAATTGTTAATAAATATGCAGACCTGATCAAGTACAAAAGTGTGTTTCTTTTGTGCAACTTGGCTTGCATTTTCCTGAAAGTTATCAGTGAGGGCACGGCACTAATTTATCTGTCGAACCATTTTACGGGCCAGAGGGCTTTTCAAGGAGATGTGCCCACACGCTACCTTCACAAGCCTGAGTCTTGGGAACTGTTTCTGACTGATGTTGACAGTGGGGCTGTCCATGGTCCAGCCCTGCTGGCTAACCCACTTCCAAACAGCAGCCGAGGAGCTGCAGCCGAAGTCCTCCGCACAGACCATTCTGCTGACTGCAGGAAGCCCTGGGAGAAGGCTTGGAGCAAAACGGAGAGAACTCCAGGCTGACGAGAAACAAATCTGACTGTCGAAGGCTTGAGATCTCATCACTGCCCCTGGAATTCTGCCATGGGGGGAAAATTCATTCCTGCTGGATGAGAAGAAAATAGTGAATTTAACTCATTTTATGTCCTCCATTACCATTAGCGTGGTCATCATCAATGTGTAATTACTGAGTGCCTACTGGGCGGTAGTGAAGGGCAGGGAAGCCTGGCGTGCTTCAGGCCATGGGGTCTCAAAGAGTTGGACACGACTGAGCTACTGAACAACTGGGTACATGCCCTTTAGCTAGGGAATATGCAGCTCTTATAAACCATGGAAAGACAATGGAGAATTTGTAGGCGATTTAACAGAGAAATGAGTAGTCATATATTAAGCATAAAAGTTTTAGGTAAATACACACATCTGTGTAAAATGAATGAATATTGATAGCCAAATGGCTATTTTGGCTTCGAATTAGTCTCCAGATTGGAAATGACATGTTCCAATTGAGAACAGGTGACCGTAAGTATATAGTTAAAGCAATATAATATTTTTAAAGCATTTGGCAGTCTTTTTCAGTAGTTACTGAATGAACTACTATCACATTAAGCTTAAAAAATAAGTGCTACTTAATAAAGATAAGTTGTGAAGCTATTTTAGGTCCTCAGAGTACTATGGTCTTTAAATCCAGAGCATTATTGGGACACGTCCTTCCCATCAGTGATCCTATGAATTCTGGGACCAATCAGATAACAGAGATAAGCACTATTTCTTAATATCTGTAAGCTCTCTGGCCTCTAACATATTTCTCTGGAAATGAAAATATTAAGGACAAAGTGAAGAACAGTTATGGTCCCCTCAGAGTTCTGGATCTCTAAACTTCTAGGTAAGTTAGATCGGATTCAAACAAGGAGGAGGTTAGAGAAAAACTGTCTGTCTTTTGGGGAAGGAGATGTGTTGTCTTTAATTTGAAGTTCTGCCTCCCTTCTGTCTGGGAGTGGTCCTCTCACAGCAGCCCTGCCCTGCTCTGGCTCTATCCCAGGACTGATTAAAAGCCGTGGGCCTCTTCCCTGGTCACCAAGGTGAACAAGTTTACCTAAGGGCAGGCTCACGCTTCCTTCCTGTGGCCCACCATTCAATACCCAGAAGAGTTTTCTCGAACCTTGTTACACAGCTCAGCACAATGTAAGAGTTGCTAAAGGAAAGTGAAGTTGCTCAGTAGTGTTTGACTCTTTGCAACCCCATGGACTGTAACCTATCAGGCTCCTCTGTCCATGGGCTTTTGCAGGCAAGAATACTGGAGTGGGTTGCCATTTCCTTCTCCAGGGAATCTTCCCGACCCAGGGATCGAACCTGGGTCTCCCACATTGCAGATGCTTTACCATCTGAACCACCAGGGAAGCTACCAAGAGTTACTAAATAAACAACAAATATGACTTTCCCAAGGTCCAGAGAGACAGTCACCCAAGAAGCTCAAGTCTTCCTGAGGGAACCCCTGTTGGACACATCCATCTTCCTAATCTGGCTCCTCCCATTCCATGCTTCGTCTTTCTGACTTCTGCTTTGCAAATCTATCCCCTCCCTTTTGGGAAATGTGCCTCTTAACCACAGCGGTTGGTCTTCCACAATCCATGCTTCTCTTCCACAGAAGTACTTTTTTTTTTCCCTATCTGAGACATTCATGTCAAAGTAACATACTTGGTAGGTTAGGGAGAGAGTCAATGGTCTGCGCTGACATTTCCTAAGTAGCTTGGCAGCAGCCAGGATGGACATGAGTCCTCCTGTCCTCTGTCACCCTGAGATCACACTGGGAGTCCACAAATGACAGCTTTGTGCAGTGAGGAGTATTTAAAGTGCACACGCACGGGCACACACACTCCCAAAGCACATCTCAATTCTGATACACAGTGAACTCCAATCCTACAATAGAATCGAGAAATTTTTTTCTCCTTCATAACCAAACTTCACATTTTTTTCAGTTCAGTTCAGCTCAGTCACTCAGTCATGTCCGACTCTTTGCCACCCCATGAACCGCAGCACGCCAGGCCTCCCTGTCCATCACCAACTCCCGGAGTTTACTCAAACTCATGTCCATCGAGTCGGTGATGCCATCCAGCCATCTCATCCTCTGTTGTCCCCTTCTCCTCCTGCCCCCAGTCCCTCCCAGCATCAGGGTCTTTTCCAATGAGTCTTAGGCTATACCAAAAATGCTATTTCCTTTCTTTCATTGTTTCCTTTTAATGATTAATGCCTTTTCTTCACAAAGACCCTATGGAAGCTTAGAAATTCCTTTAGGTTTTCTTGAGGGTAGAGGAGGTTTTATGCTTCAAGTTATCTTTTTTTTCCACTTACATTTTTAGCACAATAACTCAGGAGATTCATTAATCCCTCATTTATTCATTGATTCATTCAACAGACGTTTGTTGAGTGCCACTTAGTTCTTGGGGGGAAATATTGTATAAACATAAACAAAACATGCTTTCAGTCCACAAACAGCTCACAGATTAAGTGTAATACCACGTGGAAAGTGCCTTAAAAGGTGCTAAGCGGACATGAAGAAAGTTCCAGTTAAATTTTCCTTGGAGAGTCATGGCTCTATTTCTCATTTATTTTGATAATGTGAAGTGGTGATCATTTGTGAGAGAACCGTTTCTTTTTTCCTTATTATATATTGGTACTGCACTACCTCTCAAAACTTACATCTGGGTTTTGGAGATGTATGTGCGTTCTCTTCCTCAGTCCTCTGTGTTCCATTGCAGGAGTGGCCATGCCTTCAGCTTAGGAGTGATGGGCGGGATCACAAAGGGTGACTAGACCTGAGAGGCCCCAGTGAGCTGGGTACATTTTGAAATAGTTTCATTTCATCTTAAGGATCAATGATTCTTACATCGTAAGTATCAACTAATTTTGTCAACTTCACCCTTGCAGAAAAGATAAAGGCTGTGACCCGTGGTGCACACATAGCTACTCTCTCACCCTGTAGCTCTCCTAGGCCTCCTGCTCTTCTGGATTCACAGCTTTCTCAGGTCAGGGGAGAGGCAAGGGTCAAATGTAGGGGAAGGTCAGTGATGGTGTGAATCTAAAATCCATTCGTCCATTTACCCTTTGAATAGCTGTCAAGCACTTTGCTCTGGAGTGGGCTCTGAAGACCCAACGTTCAGTAACAACAAACACAGATATTGTGGCACGCTGCTAGTCGTCCCCCTAGGTTCAATCTCCTCGTCTTTCCTAGTAGAGATAGTTGCAAGTTAACTCCTACATTTCCCAGATTTTTTTTTTTTTTTTTGCAATTATTAGGGACCATGTGAGTAAGCTGTGGCTGATAGGTTGAACGTAGAAGCAACATCGTCTTCTTCAGGGACTCTGACCTTTTAAAGGACTAACAAACACACGCTGCTCTGGTCCTTTCCTCTTCTGACAGAGAGGTAGTAGGACACTGGCAGCCCTCTTCAGTCAGGACGAGGCCCGTGCTGAGGAGAGCAGCCATCCCACCAGCAGTGGATTGCCCTCAGCTGGGATGTTACACGAAAGAGAAACAGACGTGCAGCCTGTATAAGCTGAATTATTTGTGGTTTTCTTTCTTAAAACATTTTAGTCTGTTTCTGTTTCTTCATTAGCATAGTCTCTGATAGCTCAGCTGGTAAAGACTCCACCTGTAATGCAGGAGACCCCGGTTCAATTCCTGGGTTGGGAAGATTCCCCTGGAGAAGGGATAGGCTACCCACTCCAGTTCTTGGGTTTCCCTTGTGGCTCAGATGGTAAAGAATCTGCCTGCAATGCGGGAGAACTGGTTTGATACATGGGCTGGG
The DNA here is from genome assembly GCF_033118175.1 of Dama dama. Classification (NCBI taxonomy): domain Eukaryota; kingdom Metazoa; phylum Chordata; class Mammalia; order Artiodactyla; family Cervidae; genus Dama; species Dama dama. Next base: position 73,877,792 of record NC_083701.1, read on the forward strand.
AAGATTCCCTGAAGTAAAAGGCTACCCACTCTAGTATTCTGGCCTGGATAATTCCGTAGACAAAGGAGCCTGGCAGGCTACAGTCCATGGGGTCACATAGAATCAGACACGACTGAGCGGCTTTCATTTTCACTTTTTCTGCCTTCATGGAGTTTACAAACTACAAGAAAATTTAGATGTTAATCAAGTAATCTCAAAATAGCCATGAACATGTTAATATTTCTTTTCTATATTAATGGAAAATTCTACCAGTGGATATAATCCTAATAATTATGATGATGATGCAATTTTAACTTCATTAGAAGTCACCGGAACTGTTTTCCAAGAGAGTTCTGGTCATTTAAACAAATTTCTTTTGAGAGGAAATAGATTAACATTATGTTTTAACTACTCCTTTGTATAATAAAGAAGATTATGTGTTTTTGGAAAGCTAAATTTTAAAATAGGAAAGAAGAAATTTCAAAGAATTCATTAAAAATATCATCCTTATCTGTCCTGATATTTTATAATGATCATAGAAGTTGTATCTAATTCAAGTTAAATAACATTAATATCGAAGCTCAGTTACAACTCTTTTATTGGAATAAAAATTCATCGTTTTGAAAATGAATTGCAATACTATCCTGGGAGGAAAAGGCTAATAAAAATAGAAAGAAATACATTTGTTCAAGAAGCAAAACATATTTTAATCTACTGTCATATTGATATATTATCATTTTTGAGGCATTCTCATAAGCGTCACACTGTTTTGAGACAAAAGTTCCACATGAAAGGAGGTGTTTATTCAGTGGCTGTTTATGGAACATATACTCTGAGCCTGGTAACTTGGTCGGTAAAGAATCTGCCTGCAGTGCAGGAGACCGGAATTCAATACCTGGGCTTGGAAGATCCCCTGGAGAAGGAAATGGCAACCCACTCCAGTATTCTTGCCTGGAGAATCCCATGGACAGAGGAGCCTGGAGAGCTACAGTTCATGGGTCGCAGGAGTCGGACATGACTTGGTAACTAAGTCATGAATTTACTTAAGCAGGAGGGAGATTTTTATTATAAGGATCTTGATGATCTCACACTTCTCAAGGGAAAGTTTGTTGAGTCTCAGGAACAATCAGAAGCAAGAATCTAAATGTTGCTAAGACCTTGACTTTCCCTTTCTTTCTGCCTTTAATCTCTACCTTCCTCTTAATCCTGACTTCATTTGTCTTTCTGACACATGATGAAAAGCATGGCTGCCAACTTACTTTTATAATTTATAGTTTCAACCACTGGAATAAAATTGATAAGCTATTTTTTTTCTAGTAGGAAACCTAAAACTTTCACTGTAGGAATCCTCTGGCTCAGTTTGGTAAATTAGCCACTCCTGATTCATGCAAAGGATTTGTAGGGCTGAGTTCTTTGGATCAGATTGGACCTAGGTTTACCCTTGAAGCCGTTTCCAGGGGCAGAAAGTCGCTCCCTTGTCCCGGTTCCCAAGGCTGCCGCCCTCTGCTGCAGCTTTCACGGGGCTCATCCCAGTCTGAGCCCCGATCCTTTACTAGCTCCATCCAGTGACAGGCCCAAGCTAACTGATCTCACCTCTCACCTTCCTCTTCACAGTCGCATTTGTTGAAAGCAAAATCCATGTACAATTTCATGTCCCTTAAGATCGGTTTTCTATTTGCAATTTGACTTCATTTTCATCGCTCCGAGAAGCTTCTTTTGCCAAGGTTGACATTGATTCAATGAATACCTTTCAATCCTTGTCTCGCAAGAACCCTCTTCAGTTCGTGTCACTCTTCACCAACTCTTGTGTGGCAGAAATTTCCAGTTTGCTTTCACGATTCGTTTTCCCCTCCTTAGTAAAACAGAGCTCTATTTTCAGCTGGACTTCCGGTTGCCCCAAGTTTGATATGCATTTCCCAGCCTCCTTTAAAGGCAGGTGTGTTCACATGTCTAAATTCTGCCAGAATTTAGACAGAGGGCCGTGTAAAGTGGAGAGGAAGTGTCTTTAGAGGGAAGACTCTCCCTTCCTCAGCATGGCCTCCTTCCCCTGAGATGAATCTTGAGGAACCAAGTCAGATTATCAAGATCCCAGGTAAAATGTAGAAGGAACTGGATGATAAAGAAGCCCCCATACTAGTACCAGAGGCCAAGCTCCACATCCAGTCTACCTGAGAAAGAAGTGCAACCTGCAGTGGTCTCATCCTAACGTGTATATACTCTTTCTTGAAACTCCCTTTCCTTTCCTCCTTCTACTTTCTGTTATATCTGCGCTTTACTGCTCTTCTTATTATTCTTGAATTTCCAACTCAGTTCTTTCTCTTGATCCATCCATTAATTATAGTCTCCAAGGTTCCATTCTCAGGTCTGTGTTTATTCAAAATATTCTACTTATGAAACTCATCAATATCCACATTTTGAATGGTTATCTTGTCCTGTTAGCTCAGAAACATCTCTCTTCTGACTGCAGACCTGTGTATGCACTTCACCTCTGATTGGCTTCAGCAGTCTCTCTTCTCAGCTGGCGACCCCGCTGTCTAGTTCGCTACCTGAGAAAGAAGATTGAATTTCCCTGGACCTTCCTTTTCTGCTCTATTGCAAGTTCCATGTAGCCGGTCTTCTTCCCTTGTTCATACTCTTTCCCACTGCCACCAAAGTGGTCTTTCTATAAACAACATTGAACACGTCACTCACCCAAATCATAAATCCTTTACTGACTCTCTGTTGCCCAAAGCATCTGATCCATAGACCTTCATGTTACATAATAGAAACTTCAGGGGTGTGCCTCTTCCTTCAGACTTATTTTCAGCAACTTCCACTTCAGATCCCCAAACCCCAACAACACTGAACTGTTCAAAGCTCTGCAGAGACCACGCTGTCTCTTACTTCCACCCTTTGTAGGTATTGTGTGCTTTGAAACTGCACGTTTTCTAGAGGACACGCCTCTCATCTTCATTTCATAATAAATTCCCACTTATCCTTCAAGACTCAACTCATAACCTATAATAGAAAATAATCTGGAAAAAAATGAATAGCTGAATCATTTTGCTATATACTTGAAACTAACACAATATTGTAAATCAAGTATACTTCAATTAAAAAAAAAAGACAAAATAAATAAGACAAAAAAAGACAACTCAAATATTCTTTCCTTTGAAAAGATTTCCCTGACATCTCAGGTGTATGTCAATTGATATTTTTTAAAGCTTCTAGTGAAGTGAAAGTCACTCAGTTATGTCCGACTCTTTGCAATTCCATGGATAGTCCATGGAATTCTCCAGGCCAGAATACTGGAGTGGGTAGCCTTTCCCTTCTCCAGGGGATCTTCCCAACCCAGGGATCGAGCACAGGTCTCCCGCATTGTAGGCAGATTCTTAAAGCTTCTAACAACTTCCTAAATATGCACAAGCCTGAATTATATCTATTATGATGCTACTCATTACTTAAACATCTGCATCTCTTACTTGACCGAGAACTTTTTTATACCTGGAGTTTTGTCTTCTCCCTGGCACACTATAGGTATTTAACAAAGTGTTGAAATTATTCCCAGAAAACCAATGTTCTATTTGTAACTCCATGAACCTAGAGCCTGATTATGACTTCAGCAATAACAGTGGATAGAATTGGGGTTGCTGCTCAGCACACAATGATTCTCCGAGTGGCCTTGATCATTTTCCCTTCCCTTCCACTCTATACCCTTTATCCTTGGCAGTGGCTGTTAACCCAAGGATAGATATGCCTCCCAGGTGGCGCAGTGGTGAAGAATCTGCCTGTTAATGCAGGAGATGCAAGAGACGAGGGTTAAACCCCTAGGTCAGGAAGTTTTCCTGAAGTAGGAAATGGCAACCGCTCCAATATTCTTGCCTGGAAAACTCCATGGACGGAGGAGCCTGACGGGCTATAGTCCATGGGGTTGCAGCAGAGTCGAAGACAACCGAGGGACTCAACTCAGGCACACACAGAGATGCCGACTGTGCCTGGGCCGAGAGGACAGTTCTTCCCCAGACATTGACGATGAATGGAGATCTGCAGAAACTGAAGCTTCTCAGAACCGAGTCACCGGATATGCGTTCCCTAGAGAGAATGTTCATGAGCAACCAGCCCCAGTGATTTCTCTGGATCCGCTCTGATTTCTGTCCTCTGCAAGGTCTGTACTGCCCTTCCTTTGATATTGTGAGCAACCCTTTAACACACTCTCCTAATTTATTTTGGATTAGCCAGAGTCAGTTTCTATAGCCTGAAAATTAAAGAATCTTAACCAAAGTGCCAATTATAAAAGCACTACAGGACGGCAAACATGATTGGCAGGTCCTCTGTTCTGTGGGTTAGTCATTTGATTCTTATAAACCCACACGTTAAGCTCTTGGAGCACACTGATCTAATAGCCCTCTAACAGATTAAAGAGAAACAGAAATGGACAAATACACAATAATCTTTTCCACAGACATAATTTAAATCTTTTTTTCCTTTTCAGGTGTCCTATTCTCAAGTTTTTCATAAAAATATATTTTTCCTTTCAAGAAGTTGACTGTTCACTTCAAATTCAAAATGCTTCATCAAGTTAGTAAAGAATTTTGGCTTACGTTGTTCCTAGAAATTAGGTCTACTCTCCCTCAATGCCAATTAAAGTGACATAGTCTGACAGAATGGAGTACTGACGTTTCGATAGCATCTGGCACGAAGCAGCTTTGCTTACTAATTAGTCTCCTGGTACAGTCTGAAATTCCCTTAACCCAAAGACCAGAGGTTAGAAGATATGGCCTTTGTTGTAAACATAACCTTATATGACAGGAAACCAAAAAAGCAAAATTTCTCCAGATGAAACAGAAAGGGGAAATGTGTTCCGCCAAAGTGTTAGATTCAAGCTGAGAGTTGGCAGAACACTGGGAAGAAAATACCCTCTCCTGGTTCGTTATCACACACATACTCAGTGGAATACTTAATAATTAGGCTTGTTTTGTAATGCAGTTTGGCAACTGGCATCTCCAGTACCCAAGGTCTTTAAATTTCGTCACAAGACGTGATTTAACACTGCTTTAGAGGACATGTCGGTCTGCTGATTCAGCTCCACCACTTCCTGTCAACAAGAACACCAATATTATGAAGAACTCTTCTCACGTACTCAGTGGTGATTTAACAAAGTAATCTAGCTCTCAGGAAATAGAGAATAATCCATCAGGCCAAAGAGTTTACTGGGAATTCAGAGCTGCCTTACAACATCCAGGTACTCAAATTTACCCTGAGTTCTATTTACGTATCTTTTGGACCCAATTCTAACTGGTATCAAAGTATGGTTTTATTGCTCCCCTTCGGTGGGCAGCAAATCAGACGTAATAGAAGGAAGCCAGAGAAAGCTAATAAAAAAGAACTTCTATTACACTGACAGTTATAGAAGGGGCAAGAAAATTGCAGGAAAAGCAATCATAAAACTATAAAACATGTACTTGTCTGGAGTCATTTCAAAGACAGGCAAATGAGCTTATTCAGTTTAGTAGCCCTTGAGGCAACTCTATGTTATTATTATTTTTGGTCTTCTCTACCCCCTTTTATATTCTGAAATTATAAGGAAAAATATTTTCTAACAGTAATAATTTTAGAATGGCAGCTATAAATTTAACTCCAGGATACAAGTATGTACTGTGCACTGAAAAAAAAAAAAAAGAAGTGTAACAGACTCAAAGGGAGGGCTGTGGAGAGGTCAGTTGCTCTTGGTGGGTGCTGGTTTGGGGCTGCACTGAGTCAGGTGAGAGCATCAGGGTACAGGTGGGTACAGCGGGGCACGCTGCAAATGCTGGCTGTTCTCTGGATGCCCTCACCCCTCCTGGTGTGGGGAGCTGCCCTCTGTCCTTGAAAACTAGGCAAAGGCAGGACTCCAGCTGTCCAAGTCCCCCAGGACCATTGTTCACCTCAGACTTTGTGATCCCACAGACACTTTCTAAAAGAGAAGGCAAGTTATTAAACTATAAATTATGAAGACAAAGCAATGAAAAATGGAGACGTGAGTGGTGGCAAAAAGGATCTCAAGCCACCAAGAAAAGCTTCCATCCAGTGTGGAGGCTTCTAGTTAAGAAGATAGGGACATACTGATCTAACTTTCTGTTAGAATTTGCTATAAGACTCAGTTGAGGCTTGGGGAGGGGAGGAGACTGCAAAAAGAGAAGCAATGAGTCCCCCCAAAAATCACAGGAGACATGACCCAGGCTAAGAGGGATTGCAGCAGACATGCAATGAAGGACTTGGAGAGTAGAGGGCAGAGAGAGCTGGGAGCAGTGAGTAGACTTGTAAGACCAAAACGTGAACCACTCGAGGAGTTTGGGGAAGGGCCGCCATGGCCTGGAAATGGAAAACATTACTGTACAAAAGAGACCGTACAGAGTTGTACAAGTTTATATGGAAGGCAACAGTTCTCGTTCATTAGAATTAATCTGCAGCCAACATGGGATTTCAGTAAAATTATTTTGGTCATAAATCTATATTATATCAATATCCAGTAGCGGATTTTGATTCTATTTGAAAAGCACGTATGATTTGAACTAATGGAGACACAAAAGCAATTAACAGATGGTCTTCCCTTTCCAAATACTTTCAACCTAGTGACTGGAACAGAGGCACGCACCAATTATTCAGATGCAAGTCTGTCCAGAGGAGGTATAACAGGACATTTATTGAGCTCCTACTCTGTGCCAGGCTGTGTACTAAGCATTTAAGCATATGGTTTAATCTGAATTTTGTAGCAATCTTAAGAAGTAGTTGTAATTCTGTCACTCATACAGATAGGGAAGTTCAACCTTGATGTATTGATTTACTTTTGGCTGCACTGGTCCTTGTTGCTGTGAGGCCTTCTCTAGTTGCAGTGAGCAGGGGCTGCTCCTTGTTGCAGTGTGCAAAAGTCTTTGACTATGTGGATCACAATAAACTGTGGAAAATTCTGAAGGAGATGGGAACACCTGACCTGCCTCTTGAGAAACCTGTATGAAGTTCAGGAAGAAACAGTTAGAACTGGACATGGAACAACAGACTGGTTCCAAATAGGAAAAGGAGTACATCAAGGCTGTATATTGTCACCCTGCTTATTTAACTTATATGCAGAGTACATCATGAGAAACGCTGGGCAGGATGAAGCACAAGCTGGAATCAAGATTGCCGGGAGAAATATCAATAATCTCAGATATGCAGATGACACCACCCTTATGGCAGAAAGTGAAGAGGAACTAAAAAGCCTCTTGATAAAAGTGAAAGAGGAGAGTGAAAAAGTTGGCTTAAAGCTCAACATTCAGAAAACTAAGATCATGGCATCTGGTCCCATCCCTTCATGGGAAATAGACCTGGAAACAGTGGAAACAGTGTCAGACTTTATTTTTTGGGGCTCCAAAATCACTGCAGATGGTGATTGCAGCCATGAAATTAAGAGACGCTTACTCCTTGGAAGGAAAGTTATGACCAACCTAGATAGCATATTGAAAAGCAGAGACATTACTTTGCCAACAAAGGTCCATCTAGTCAAGGCAATGGTTTTTCCAGCGGTCATGTATGGATGTGAGAGTTGGACTATAAAGAAGGCTGAGCACTGAAGAATTGATGCTTTTGAACTGTTTTGTTGGAAAAGACTCTTGAGAGTCCCTAGGACTGCAAGGAGATCCAACCAGTCCATCCTTTTAAAGGAGATCAGTCCTGGGTGTTCATTAGAAGGACTGATGCTGAAGCTGAAACTCCAGTACTTTGGCCACCTCATGCGAAGAGTTGACTCATTGGAAAAGACCCTAATGCTGGGAGGGATTCAGGGCAGGAGGAGAAGGGGACGACAGAGGATGAGATGGCTGGATGGCATCACCAACTCGATGCACATGAGTTTGAGTAAACTCTGGGAGTTTGTGATGGACAGGGAGGCCTGGCGTGCTGTGATTCATGGGGTCTCAAATAGTCGGACACGACTGAGCGACTGAACTGAACGGAACAGGTGGGCTTCTCACTGTGGGAGCTTCTCTTGCTGTGGATCACAGGGTCCAGACCCGTGAGCTTCAGCAGTTGCAGCACGCGGGATCAGTAGCTGTGGCTTGTGGGTTCTAGGGCATGGGCTCAGAGGTTGTGGTTCACAGGCTTTAGTTGCTCTGCAGCATGGTGAATCTGCCTAGATCAGGGGTCAAACACGTGTCTGCTACTTTAGTAGGCAGATTCCTATCCACTGTATCACCAGAGAAGTCTGAGAAGCTCAGTCTTAGAAGTTCAGTGATTTGCCTAAGGCTACAAAGTTCTGGAAAATAGATTCAAATTCCTAACTCATACTCATTTTCTCAAAGGCTTTTCCTGCTGTACTCAGTTAATTTCCTAGAGTCTAATTGTGCCTGTTTGATGCCTAACAAGACTGAGGTATGTATTTATGAGGCCCTTATCTGCTAGAGGAGAGTAAAGGCCTTTGTTTTGAAAGATGGAGCAATGATATTAGGAGGGGAGGACCTCCATGGAAGACAGGCTCCTCTCTGCTGTCTTGAAGGGTGACTATGGAGGATGAGGTTAACCTTCAAAATTATTTCACATTTTAGTTTTTAAACCCTCACCCGCTGCTACCAGAAAACTACTAGAGCTCATCAATGAATCTGGTAAAGTTGTAGGTTACAAAATTAATACACAGAAATCTGTTGCATTTCTATACACTAACAGTGAAAGATCAGATAAAGAAATTCAAGAAACAATTCCACTTACCACTGCATCAAAAAGAATAAAATACCTAGGGATAAATCTACTTAAGGAGACAAAAGACCTGCACTTTGAAAACTATAAGACCCCGATGAAAGACACTGAAGGAGACACAAATAAATGGAAAGATACATAGTGTTCATGGATTGGAAAAATCGATATTATCAAAGTGACTATACTATCCAAGGCAACCTACAGATTCAATGCAGAACTGGAACAAAAAACATTAAAACTTGTATGGAGACACAAAAGATCCCAAAGAGCCAAAGCAATCTTGAGAAAGAGAAATGGAACTAGAAGAATCAGGCTTCCTGACTTCAGAATATACTGCAAAGCTACAATCATCAAAACAGTGTGGTACTGGCACAAAAATAGAAATAGAGACCAACAGAACAAGATAGAAAGCCCAGAAATAACCCCATGCACCTATTGTCAATTAATCTCTGACAACATAGGCAAGACTACATAATGTTGGGAAGACACTCTCTTCAGCAAATGGTGTTGGGAAAACAGGACAAACACATAGAAAAAAATGAAATTAGATCATCTTTTAACATCATACACAAAAATAAGCTTAAAATGGATTAAAGACCTATATGTGAGACTGGACACTATAAAACTCGTGGAGGAAAACATAGGCAGAACACTCTATGACATAAATTCAGCAATATCCTTTCTGACCCATCTCCCAGAATAATGGAAATAAAAACAAACAAATGAGACCTACTTAAACTCAAAAGCTTTTGCACAGCAAAGGAAATACCTGACTCGCTGCATCTGGCTTACGGCCGGCATCTTCACACTGGTCTCTCCTGCACTGTGCACTGAGCCAGCCCTATAAACAGATCTGAGCATGTCTCCACCAATGTAAAAACATTAACTGGCCTTTCAGTGGCCACAGGGTGAAGGCCACACTTCTTGGCAGAGTCTGTAAAAGCCCTTGTCACCTGGTGTCAACCATCCCCTCCAGCTTCCCACACACCATCCATGCCATCCCACGCACATACACATGCTCTGCTCTGCGTCTCCAGGCAGGGCCTTCTCTGCCTGGATTCGTTCTCCTCTCCAATGCTGATCTATTGCATAAGACAGTCTGAACATCACCTCCTCCGGAAAATTTGGCCAATGCTCCAAAAATCATAGCACTGCATTTTGGTGGGTTCCTTTGTCAATTTACAGATTTCTTAAAAAAAAAAAAAAGGTATTGTTCTTAAAAAAAAAAATGCCAAAGACATTTTTCACAGAACTAGAACAAATAATCTTAAAACTTGTATGGAATGCAAAAGACAATGAACAGCCAAAACAATCTTGAGAGAAAAAGAATGGAGCTGGAGAAATCATGCTCCCTGACTTCAGACTATACAACAATGATACAGTCATCAAAACGGCATGGTAATGACACAAAGACAGACACCTAGATCACAGGAACAGAGTAGAGTGCCCAGAAATAAACCACACACTTACAGTCAATTAATCTATGACAAAGGAAGCAAGAATATACAGTGGGGAAAAGACAATTCCTTCAACAAGTAGTACTGGGTGGGACAACTACATATAAAAGAATGAAACTAAAACATTATTTAACATCAAGTACAAAAATAAAGTAAAAATGGATTAAAGACTTACTTGTAAGACAGAATACTATAAAACTCCTGAAGGAAAACATAGCATGCTTTCTGACATAAATTGTGACAATATTTTTTTGGATCCATCTCCTACAGTAATAGAAATAAAAGCAAAAATAAACAATTGACCTAAATTTTAAAAGCTTTTGCTCAACAAAGGAAACCATCAACAAATCAAAAAGACAACCTAAGGGCTGGGAGAAAGTATTTTCAAATGATGCCGCTGACATGAGATTAGTCTCCAAAATATACAATTAGCTCATACTGCTTAATACAGAAGACCAAACCACACAATCAAAAAACGGGCAGAAGATTCCAATAGATATATTTCTTCAAAGAAGACAAACAGATGGCCAAAAAGCACATGAAAAGATGCTCAATGTTACTAATTATCAGAGAAATACAAATCAAAACTACATCACCTCACACTGGTCAGAATGGCCTTCATTAAAAAGTCTACAAATAACAAATACTGGAGAGGGTGTGAAGAAAAAGGAACCCTCCTGCACTGTTGATAGGAATGTAAACTGATACAGCTACTATGAAGAACAGTATGAAGGTTCCTTAAAAAATGAAAACTAGAACTACCATGTGATCCAGAAATCCTACTTTTTGGCATATATCTGGAGGAAACTATAATTCAAAAAGATACATGTACCCCAAAGTTCATTGCAGTGCTATTTACAATAGCTAAGACATGGAAGCAACTTAAATATCCATCAACAAAGGAATAGATAAAGAAGATATGGTGCATATATACAATGGAATATTACTCAGTCATAGAAATCAAATAATGTCATTTGCAGCAACACCGTTGAACCTAAGATTATTGTACTAAGTGAAGTAAGTCAGACAGAGAAAGACAAATATCATATGATATCACTTATATGTGGAATCTAGAAAAAAATGTTACATATCAACTTATTAATATTTACAAAACAGAAACAGATTAGCAGTCATAGAAAACAAACTTATGGTTGTCAAAGGGGAAGATGTTGGGGAGGGAAAAATTAAGAATTTGGGATTAACATATACACACTCCATTCAGTTCAGTTGCTCAGTCATGTCTGACTCTTTGCGACCCCAGGGACTGCAGCACACCAGGCCTCCCTGTCCATCACCAACTCCCAGAGTTTACTCAAACTCATGTCCATTGAGTCGGTGATGCCATCCACCCATCTCATCCTCTGTCGTCCCCTTCTCCTCCTGCTTTCAATCTTTCCCAGCATCAGGGTCTTTTCAAATGAGTCAGCTCTTCGCATGAGGTGGCCAAAGTATTGGAGTTTCAGCTTCAGCATCAGTCCTTCCAATGAACACCCAGGACTGATCTCCTTTAGGATAGACTGGTTGGATCTCCTTGTAGTCCTAGGGACTCTCAAGAGTCTTCTCCAACACCAATATACACACTAGTATATATAAAATAGATAGCCAACAAGAACCTCCCATATAGCACAGAGAACTATACTTAATGTTTTGTACTAACCTATAAGGGAAAAGAACCTGAAAAAATATAGATATATATGTACTTACAATGGAATCACTTTGCTGTACATCTAAAACTTACACAACATTGTAAATCAACTAGAAAATCAATTATATAAATCAATAAAAAGTTGTTTGTTTTGAAAAAAGAAACCTGCTCCCACATAATATCAAACCAAATAATAGTCTTTGAGGTATCTCTGTCTTAAAATAGTTCTCCATAACTCTGAAGTAAGTTCTGGAGAAAGAACTTAAGACAGATGATCAGAAAAGCAAAAAAATAATGATCAGAATTACCAAAATACCTTCATCATAATTGCTTTCCTTTACCTAGGGTCGTTATTTCACGTCTTGCTAAGTTTCCCTAAGTTCAAGTATTAGGACTATTGAACTGGTTTATTTGGGGAGTGTCTCCTTTGGAATGACTCATTTGAGACTCATTTGGCAGATCAGATTAATTGCTTAAGTACTTAGAAGGAGCAGATGTCAAGGACGAAGCACAATGCTATTCCTCAGTGAGTGCATTTTCAGCTCTCTCCTCACCTCGAAAAAGAAGTTCAAGAGGACAAAGGTCTCATGTCTTCATGCAGCTGTTAGTCTGTGTTTGGGTGTGATTTCCTTGTCTTACCTATGCCTGGAGAAGACCTCTGTGGAAATGGCCAGGCTCTCTCTCTGCGGGTTACACAGTTACATAGAGAAGATTGTTTGGAACAGATGCTTAAATGCCATCTTACCAGGAGATCATACTGAGAGCATGGAATAGATGTGAAACCCCCAAAACAGTTGTTTCCCCAATCTCAGCCACTCCTTTAGTTGAAAATAGCCTTCTCTGAGAATGAACGGGGTGTGGTTTGGTGCCTGGTGAACACAGACACGAGTATCAGTAACATCTGGACTTTGCAATTAACCTTCCTTTCCACCTGCAGTTATTTAAAATAATTTCCATTCCTTTCCTTTTTCTAAATATCATTCATCTTTTCCCCTCTTAATATTCCCATTAATTTTCATCATTGAAGTGAAATGTTCTGCACTTTTGCTTTTATCTCCATGCCTAGAACTCTTTGAAAGAGAGAGATAGCGTAATTAGTTGAATAAACGGTGCATGGCAGAGTAAACCATGTTTGACAATTCTTTTAAAACGCCATATAAATGAGGGAAATAACCAGTTTTTTAATGTATCGTAGAGTCCTGTGAGTTTCAAGTTAGATGTTAAAAGAGTTTGAGCAGGCAGGCAAGTTGGACTGAGAGTCATGACCCACATCTACTTTGGTGTGCAAACACCACGGAGCAATTTTGGTTAATTTACCTGCTCTTCGGGTTTGTCCTCTGTAGACACCTGTGTTTGTAGATGACAGGAAATAGGCTCCATTTAGTTAAGCAGTTCTTGGCTGAGGTGTATTTCTGTGATTGAATTGGCTTGGCTTCTGACTGTGGTTACTGTGCCAAATGTGAGTGCAGACAAAGAACTGCAGTCTGGCTGCTCTGACTCTCAGCGAATGCTGTGCTTGGGATGGATTCTGGGTCACTTTTCCCCCTTTGGTTGCAAAGGTCAGGAGTGGGTGGTGATGTAATACTTGCTCTGCATATATGTTTATTTACTCAACAAATACATGTTGGGTGCCTACTATGTGCTGAAGATCTCATTGTGGTCCAGAGGAGCCCCCTGGGACCCCATCTTTGAATGTGTTTCTGTTTTAACTGACTGAGGAGGTGACATTCTATCAGACTCAGTTGTTTGGGCTTTTAAAAAAATCTTTTTGGTCTTCCCTTGTGGCTCAGCTGGTAAAGAATCCACCTGCAAAGCAGGAGACCTGGGTTTGATCCCTGGGTTGGGAGGATCCCCTGGAGGAGGGAAAGACTACCCACTCCAGTATTCTGGCCTGCGGAATTCTATGGACTGTATAGTCCCTTGGGTCGCAAAGAGTTGGACACAACCGAGTCAGTTTCACTGGCACTGAAAATATCTGTGCCCCAAAGGAAATTTATGGGTCCCTGGCCTAATTATATTTTGGCTTTTCCTTCTATTAAATTAACTAAACAAGGAGGACATTAGATTGGGATGGTTTTAAGACCTTAGCAGTCTTTGTAAGCACACCAAAACTTAGACCTATAAATGCCTCAAGGTTAGGAAATAAAAACCTGAGAACAATCCATAATAAACAGTCAACTAGGCCTCCCCAAACAAGGCAGATGCTTAAGCTATAGCCATTCAAACAATCTCCTTGCTTTTCTTTAGCCTTTTCTCTGTAAGTCTGTCCCCTTAGCTGCTGTTGGTGGAGCACGCCTGACTGCTTCCAGCGTGGAGCTGCCCCAGTGGAATCGATTTTGCTTAAATGAACTCTTAAAATTTTTAGTATGCCTCAGTTCATTTTTCAGCAGTTCTTGATTTGAATCTATGTATTTTGCAGGTGGAAGAATTTGTGCATTCATTCATTGAACAAATATCTATTAAATGCTGCCATATCCCAGGCTCTGTTCCAAATACTGAATATATTAATGTAGTGATGATCAAAAAAATAAATTTCCTGCTCTCACAGACCATAGTTGGGTGGGGAAGGCCAACATTACAAAACAGATAAACAAATCTATTATGGTTACAAATTGTGGTAAGATATAAAAGGTAAGGAACAGGATGCTTTGAGAGAGACAATACAAGGTACCTCTTTAAAACTGAAAAAAGTCTTTGAGAAGCTGAATATAGAGGAACATCGTGTACTGGTGGTTTGCACAACTTCAAAGATATGAAAAGTCCCCATTGGAACTGGGCAATGTGACAAAATCATGTTAAAACCTGAAGGAAAGGAGCCAGCCTTGGGAGAATCCAGTGGGAAAAAATTCTATGTAGAGAGAGGAACATAATAGCCCTAAATGGGAACAAATCAGGACTACTGAAAATGTGAAAGAAGGCCAGTGAGCATGGTAGTGGACAGAGGCTGTCAGTGCGAAGGCAGCAAAGGTCTGACCTTTCCGGGCCTTGTAGGTCATGGTAAAGTCCTGATTTTATTTCAAATATAAGGGGAAATGATGGGAGAGCTTTTGTTGTTGCTTTAAAGGGTAATAAGGTCTTAGGTTTTTAAAAGTTCTCTCAGTTGTAGTGGGGATGACAGTTAGAGGTTTATGGACCTAACCACACAAAAGATGATGAAGTATTGGACTTAAGTGGTGAATTAAAGAAATATTTTTGTTAGCAGAATTGGGAGAATTTACTTACAGGTTGTATACTATGGGTAAGGGAGATTAAAGTGTCATGATATAACTTAGCTATTAACATTTTAACTTTAAAATGTTAACTTTAACTTTAAAATGTTAATATACCAAAGTTTTGATAACTAGCATTCCAAATAATTTTACATTCAGTTCAGTTCAGTCACTCAGTCGTGTCTGACTCTTTGTGACCCCATGGACTGCAGCATGCCAGGCTTCCCTGCCCATCACCAACTCCCGGAGCGTGCTCAAACTCATGACCAAAATTTGGCACTTAGCATTGGATGAAATGGCAAAATTATTTTCAAAGTTACACTGGGCATGATATGGCCCAGTAGTCAGTAAGGGCTCAGGGTCTAAATGACTAAAATCATTCGATAAAATAGGTAGTTTTTCTACTATTCTAATAATTTTCTACTAATTTTTTCTACTAATTCTAATATTTTCTACTATTCTATAAAAATAAACGAACAAATTTTAAAAAATGCTTCCTCAATTCTCAAATAGTAACAGAACGATAAAAATTATAATTGCAAAGACTTACATGAAACGCCTTGGCAGGTCAGTCACTGTCTAATCCAGAGCATTTGTTGCTATTGGCTAGGCTGGGCTGCAGCTCATCATCTCTGACATGACATGGGGAATACAGATAACTTTTAATGAAATCTTTGAAGCCTTGGATCCAGTTCCATGAGCTCTGCAAATTCCCAAAGACGTGAGATGGTTTCCTTCTCATATTTTTATGAAGTTTGATAGGATTTCTGTCATTTTTCACAGGACACATTTGGAACAAACAGGAATCTTAGTCTTAAACTGGAGGTGATAACTTAAAGAGAAAATTAAAAAAAAAATTTTTTTCTGTTATCTCTAAGAAAGGTAGTAACTTAAAGCCTATAACTTAAAGAGAAAATTAAAAACTTGTCTACCACATCTAAGAAAGTAGAATATCTATATCTATCTATGTATCTATCTATCTAAGATGGAAGACACAGAACACTTGAGACCTAGTTTTGACTCCTATTCTTAGCTCTTCTATGACTATAGTTTCCTTATCTGGAAAACTAGTGCTCATTCTAGTTCTGAAATTCTACGTACCCATTTTATGCCTATCTTTCAGTATCCAGCTTAAATTATCCATTTTATTTTATTTTTTTGGGCTAGATACAACAGATGTAGACATGTTTCTTAGATGGCCATATTGAATAAGGAACATTTAGCCTGATGTACTAAATTTGTCAGAGAAATCCAATTTAAAAAAATTGTTAGAGCAAGATATGGCCATCAGACAGATTTACTGTAGAAAGTTAATGGACCATACACATATGTCAATTTATTTTCAGAGCCATTGTGCTAACATTCAGTTTGAATTTGTGCCGTAAGACCTACCTTCAGAGGCTGTGGAGAACACCAGTTTCCCTGGAGCATACAAACCAAATTATGCTGCGTATTTTCTTCAGGTAAGTTATTTCTTGAAGTGCACTATTCTCACGGCTTCGATCCAGAGCTGATGTTGAACAGTCATTTTCTCTGTGGACTGCAGATATCTGCTTCATTTTCGTATAAGCATCCCTCTTCTCCTTGCTGTTGCTGTCCCATATTGTAAAACTGCTCCTGTCTTAAGTCAGAGGACGCTCTCCGCATGGTTCAGTACGGGCTGGCAGCATGTCCAGCTGTTGTTGATTTACAATCTCTCCATGGTCTTGCCTGAAAGTGGTCCCATCCGTGCAGGATAGCACAGGCTACTTCCTGAACATAAGGATGTATGTTTTCTTTTAGAAAACACCAATTTAAATTTCCACCTGCTCTTCCTCGATTTATAATACTTACTAAAGAGGTTCTGCATTTGTCCTGCCCACTCTTCACTACTCTGCTTGACTTATTTTAGTTGCCCTTAAGCCATAAAGATGACTTTTATATAAATAAAAGAATTCAGAAATGATTCATTTCTGGGTGCCATGAGAAAATGTGAGGGCACAAGTTTCTGCTATTATACTGAAGGTGCTGCCTTAATAGTAATTTTTCCCATTTGATCATGTCATCCTGAAAATAGACTTCAGGAAATGTCAGCTGGGCTGATGTATTTATGTCTTTAAGACAATTAAGAGCGGTTTTAGGCTTCCAACAAAACTGAGAGGGAGTTACAGAGATTTTCCATGTACTTCCCACCCGACACATGCAGTCTCTCTCATCATCAACATCCCTCAGCAGAATAGCACATTTTTCATCAAGGATGAACCTACATTAACACATCATAATCACTCAAAGTCCACGGTTTACCTTAGGGTGCAGGCTTGGCGTTGCACATTGCAAGGGTTTACACAAATGTATAATGACATATGTCCATCAGCAGAATATCTGGAGACTCACTGACCTAAAAATCCTCTGAGCTGGGCCTATTCATCTCTCCCCCCACCACCCCTGGCAAACACCAATCTTTTTATCGCCTTCATAATTTTGCCTTTTCCAGAATGCCATATAGTTGGAATCATGCAGTATGTTGTCCCTTTATATTGGCTTGTGTCACTTCATTTCAGTTCAGTTGCTCAGTCGTGTCCAACTCTTTGTGACCCCATGAACCGCAGCACACCAAGCCTCCCTGTCCATCACCAACTCCCAGAGTCCGCCCAAACTCACGTCCCTTGAGTCAGTGATGCCATCTGACCATCTCATTCTCTGTCGTCCCCTTCTCCTCCTGCCTTCAATCTTTCCCGACATCACTTAATGATATGCATTTACGATAGTCCATGGGGTCGCAAAGGGTTTCCCTCGTAGCTCAGTTGGTAAAGAATCTGCCTGCTGTGCAGGAGACCTGGGGTTCGATTCCTGGGTCGGGAAGATCCCCTGGAGAAGGAAATGGCAACCGGCTCCAGTATTCCTGCCTGGAGAATCCCATGGACAGAGGAGCCTGGTGGGCTACAGTCCACGGGGTCACAAGAGTTGGACACGACTGAGTGAGTTTCACTTTCACTTTTCAAGCTTCCTCCGTCTTTTCATGCCTTAGTGTTGAATAACACTCTACTGTCTGGATGTATCACTGTTTATCTGTTTACCTACTGAAGGACATCTTGGTTGCTGCCAAGTTTGGGCAGTTATGAAAAAAGCTGTTACAAGCATCTGTATATTGGCATTTGTGTGGACATAAACTTCCAACTCCTTTGGGAGAATACTGAGGGGGGAGGTGATTGCTGGTTAGTTTTGTAAGAAATCACTACACTGTCTTCCGGAGTGAACATACCGTCTTGCACCCCCACGAGTAATGAATGAGAGTTCCTTTTGCTCCACCTCCCAGCCAGCATTTGGTGTGTGCATCCTGGACTGTGGCCATTCGAATGGGTGTGTAGTAGTATCTCATTGTTGCCTTAATTTGCATTTCCCTAATGATCGATGATGTGGAGCATCTTCCCATATGCTTATTTGCCATTTATGCATCTTCCTTGGTGAAATTCCTCTTACAGTATTTTTTTAACCAGGTTGTTTATTTTTCTAGTGTGGAGTTTTAAGAATTCTTTGTTTTGCGTAACAGTGCTTTATCAGATGTGTCTTTGCCAATATTTTATCCTAGTCTATAGTTTGCCTTGTTATTCTCTTGATATTGGCTTTTGCAGATTTAAGGGAATGTGTAATGTCTGTTATTCTTAGGTAAGGTGTCCATTGTGTTCATCAGATTCTTTTTTTTTAAATCAGATTCTTAAAGGATTATTTGAATTCAAATGATTAGAGCCATGGTTAGTGACTCATCTTAAAGTCGATGCTCAGGTAATCCTGGTATTTCACAGAATTACCGCCAGCACAGGGAACAGTTGACTATGAACTGATAATTCCCTATGATATGGTTTATGTTTATTTATTTGCATGTGTGGTTCTTGCATAACTTCCTTCCAGTCTTTCTACTGAAAGCCTTTCAGGTTCTGAAAGATTTGTTCAATACAAACCTCTCATCACAGCACCAGGGGGAATCCTTGCATGCAGTCATGTGATCTGGACATTCAGGGCTAGAACTGATGGCCAACCAAGCTTCCATGTTGCCACATATCTTAAGAAATAGATTGAGTTAATATATATCTAATCATGATCACTAAGGGGCGTCCCTGATAGCTCAGACAGTAAAGAATCTGTCTACAATGCAGGAGACCTGGGTTCAACTCCTGGGTGGGAAGATTCCCTGGAGAAGGGCGTGGCAGAGCATGCCAATACTCTTGCCCGGAGACTCCTATGGACAGAAGAGCCTGGCAGGCAGGCCACAGCACATGCAGTGGCAAAGAGTCAGACATGCCTGAGCAACTACCCCAACCACAACAACCAACAATCGTGATCACTGAAATATTACCTATAGATTTCCTTTTAATCTTCACTTACATTTGGGAAAAAAAGAAGTCAGTGTCATAGAAACAGAGAGTAGATAAGTGACCAACAGGGCCAGGGAGAGGTACCAACAGGGAGAAGTTGGTAAAAAAAAGGTCCAAACCTTTGGTTATAAGATGAATAAGGTCTTATTAATAGAATCTAATGTGTTACATGGTGACTATAGTTGATAACACTGTATTGCATGTTTGAAATTTGCTAAGAGAGTAGAACTTAAATATTCTCTCACAGATAAGAATAAAGGTGTTAATGTGATGGGAGGAATCCTTTCACAGTGTCGGTGTCTATGCATATCAAATCATATTGTGCACTAAAATACCTTACAATTTTGTCAATTGTACTTCAAAAAAACTGAAAAAAATGAAAATCTGTTACTTTAAAAAATTCCTGACGTTGCAGATGCAAAGATGGGCTCAATAAAGGACAGAAATGGTAGAGACCTAACAGAAGCAGAAGATATTAAGAAGAGGTAGCAAGAATACACAGAAGAACTGTACAAAAAAGATCTTAATGACCCAGATAATCATGATGGTGTGATCACTCACCTAGAGCCAGACATCCTGGAATGCGAAGTCAAGTGGGCCTTAGGAAGCATCACTACGAGCAAAGCTAGTGGAGGTGATGGAATTCCAGTTGAGCTATTTCAAATCCTGAAAGATGACGCTGTGAAAGTGCTGCACTCAATATGCCAGCAAATTTGGAAAACTCAGCAGTGGCCACAGGACTGGAAAATGTCAGTTTTCATTCCAATCCCAAAGAAAGTCAATGCTCAAAACTACTGCACAATTGCACTCATCTCACACACTAGCAAAGCAATGATCAAAATTTTCCAAGCCAAGCTTCAGTAATACATGAACTGTGAACTTCCAGATGTTCAAGCTGGTTTTAGAAAAGGCAGAGGAACCAGAGATCAAATTGCCAACATCCGCTGTATCATCAGAAAAGCAAGAGAGTTCCAGAAAAACATCTGTTTCTGCTTTATTGTCCATGCCAAAACCTTTGACTGTGTGGATCACAATAAACTGTGTAAAATTCTTCAAGAGATGGGACCACCAGACCACCTGACCTGCCTCTTGAGAAACCTGTATGCAGGTCAGGAAGAAACAGTTAGAACTGGACATGGAACAACAGACTGGTTCCAAATTGGGAAAGGAGTACCTCAAGGCTGTATATTGTCACCCTGCTTATTTAACTTATATGCAGAGTACATCATGAGTTACGCTGGGCTGGATGAAGCACAAGCTGGAATCAAGATTGTGAGGAGAAATATCAATAACCTCAGATATGCAGATGACACCACCCTTATGGCAGAAAGTGAAGAGGAACTAAAAAGCCTCTTGATGAAAGTGAAAGAGGAGAGTGAAAAGTTGGCTTAAAGCTCAACATTCAGAAAACTAAGATCATGGCATCTGGTCCCATTATTTCATGGGAAATAGATGGGGAAACAGTGGAAACAGTGGCTGACTTTGTTTTTCTGGGCTCCAAAATCATTGCAGATGGTGATTGCAGTCATGAAATTAAGAGACGCTTACTCCTTGGAAGGAAAGTTATGACAACATATTAAAAAGCAGAGACATTACTTTGCCAACAAAGGTCCATCTAGTCAAGGCAATGATTTTTCCAGCGGTCATGTATGGATGTGAGAGTTGGACTATAAAGAAGGTTGAGCACCGAAGAATTGATGCTTTTGAACTGTGGCATTGGAGAAGACTCTTGAGAGTCCCTTGTACTGCAAGGGGATCCAACCAGTCCATCCAAGAGGAGATCAGTCCTGGGTGTTCATTGGAGGGACTGATGTTGAAGTTGAAACTCCAATACTTTGGCCACCTGATGTGGAGAGCTGACTCATTTGAAAAGACCCTGATGCTGCGAAAGATTGAAGGTGGGAGGAGAAGGGGACAACAGAGGATGAGATGGTTGGATTAAATCACCAACTCAATGGACATGGGTTTGGGTGGACTCCGGGAGTTGGTGATGGACAGGGAGGCCTGGCATGCTGCGATTCATGGGGTCGCAAAGAGTCGGACACTACCGAGTGACTGAACTGAACTAAACTGATGTTGCAGAAATGAACTATAATATATTAGCATTTCACTCATTTTTTAAAAAAGCAGAAAATTAAAAATAGAACAGTAAAACAAACCAAAAATTTAAAAACAGTGAACATCTTATACAACAAAATATGTATCTCATCAGCATGAAGAGTTGAATACAGAATGAACTGCTTTAATTTTTAAAAACTTACAAAAGAAGAATCTGAAAATGTTTAAATAGTTTAAAATCTAAAATTGCTGTTTGTTCAAAAAATAACAAAGGTAATAAGGACTATCACCTCTGAAGAGCTAGACTCAGTGTCAGTGAATCTGGTACTGCCTGATCTTATTGGAAAGCAAGACGCTACACTGTCATCTAGAGTTGCTTGCTCCTATCTGGCTTTGGGCATGACATGTCTGTCTTCAAATGGCACAGAAGTAGTCCCTCCGGGTCAGCGTCAAGACTCATTTGCAGGTGATATATGTAAAAAACCGTTACCTTCCCCAACCGCCTGCAAAGATGACTGGAGAGTGGACGACTTAGGCAGGCCAAAGAAGGACTTCAGGGTGGCCACAGACACTCTAAGACATATCAGTGGATGACTACTGAGCGCCATTGTTCCATTTGTACTACTGCATAAAAGTACCCCTGATTGATCGGTTCAAAGCAACAACTCTTTATTGAGCTCAAGGATACTGTGGGTCAGTAGTTTAGGACAGGACTTGTCTAGGTAGTTCTTGCCTGGGGTCTCTCATGCAGTTGTGGTTAGGTATTGGGTTAAGCTTTAGTACCTGAAGGCTGGCCTGGGCTAGACATGGCAGTCTAGACATAATACTATTGGTAGGAGTTCAACTGGGATTGTCATATTGAATATACCTTGCTTCTCCATATTGTCTGAGTGTCTAAACTTGGCTGCTGAATGTGGTTTGCCTTCCTCACAGTCTGGGAGGCTCAGGTAAGCTGGACGACTTCCATGGTAGCTCAGGACTTAAAATCCAGTAAGCAAAGGGAACGGAATAACCTTGGACGGCATACAGCACTGCTTTTCTGGATTTTGTGGGTTATGCGTAAGTCACTAAAGATAGCTTATGTGCAAGGAGGGGGGGACAAAGACCCCCATCTCTAGGTGGAGGGGTTTTAAAGAATGTGAAGACATATGCAGCCTTGCAGAAAAGCCACTGCAAACAGTCTTAATGACAGCCTGCTCTATTGAGAGGGAGTCTGGTACTTGCTTCCTGAAATGGAGATCTAATAATTTCTTATTATTTATTTATAAAACTTGCTTCCAACTTTGTCAATAAGATCCACACTAACTGGAATGTTAACAACATTCTTACAGAGATCAGAAGTCTGCCTAGAGCTACTAATGTACTTTTATAGCTCATCAATGATCCTAGTCTTTAAATGACATTTTGTGGATCTGGACAGAAGGACAATTTCCTGGGGACCATTTCCAGTATATTGATTGACACTTGTTTCTGTATGCATCTCCTTAGTGTATTCTCTTTCCTTTTCAAAGAGAAGTCCAACTCGCCTTCCGTGGGACAAACAGCCAAACTCTCTCATTGAGCAGTGCTCTGAGCAACTGTATTTCACTTAGTGATCAAGCGGGTTGTGTAAGCTGGAAACTGCAGCACAAAGTGACTGAGGAGAAAGTGAAAAAGTAATTGATGGGAGGCCAGATAGAGTAATGAAGATGTAAAAGAGAAAAATGAAGATGGGAAATTGCTCAGGGCAGGTGGTTTGGCCGTTATGATAGTTTCTGCAGCCTATTATTCATAAACCTCATACATTTTGTAACTATGCAGCAATCCAAACTGACATAAAAACTCCCACTATCAGGTCTTGCCACAATACGGGAGACACGGGTTGGATCCCTGGGTTGGGAGGATCCCTTGTATTCTTGCCTTGAGAATTCCATGGACAGCAGAGCCTGGCGGGCTACAGTCCATAGGATTGCAAAGAATCGGACATGCCTGAGTGACCAACACTTTCACTTTCACATATATCTGCATCTTACCTATGAGGTCTGACATTATCAGCATGTTTCAAGTGGTAGGTTAAAAGTTATTACTGATGAAACCTCTCAAATCTGACCACCAAGTCCTTCTTCACTCTACAAAGTTTTATTTATCTTTCTTAATGTCTTATTAAGTTGTTGCCATGCTGGGGGGAAGGGTTAATTCAACTTGTCCAATATTCAGCAAGACAGCCTTAGGCGAAGTTCACCCAGAATGGTCCTTTTTATTTGCTCTCAGCATTCCTAAAGCATTGCGACAAATAAAAGGACTGCAATTCCCCCCCCCCCCCCACCCCCCAGATATTCTCCAAATTTCCTGAGAACTGCAATTGCTGATTTTGAATCCCCAAGCACCGCAAATTCTCCTGACTGCAAAACTTTCTTAGAGATTTAACAGGTTCCTGCCCACGGATAAACTGATAAATGACTTTGGAACCTTCGAGAAGGGGGTGGGAATGAAGGGGTTGGGAGTGGCCGGAAGTCTGCCTGTGGCGCGGGCTGGACCGGGTGCAGACCAAGCATTTCTGGGTGTAGAATCCACTAGAATACAGTGTTCCAAGACAAACTGCAGCCGTTTATGGAGGTGGACATCTGAGACTGATTGAATACTGCTGGGAGGTGGGTGCTAAAGGGATGACAAGCAGCCTCAGCTCCCACCACTTAGGAAACGAAATACATTTTTGCCTCATAGTTTTTTGTGTTGCTCCATGTACCTGATTTACTGGCCTCGTTTCCAAAGGGTCCCCGAGGTATTACAGAGAAATCGGATCCCAGCCACTTAGAGGCTGTAACTTCGAAGCCAAGTTTTCCCAACAGCAGTGTGCGCCCCGATGTCTAACAGGGCACATCCTACAGAATGTGCCTCATGAGGGGACAGGAAATTCCTTTCTCTTCTGTCCGCACGATGGTTAGACTTGGTGGCTAGGGAGGGCTTCGGGGGGCTGGCGGCTTCCTTGCTGGCATGGAGGTGATGAGAGGTAACCGCAGCCCGCAGCCCTGGGGCACGTGAAGGGCCCACACGGGTCATGGAGAGGCGGGTGGGAACGGCCCGGTCTGAGAAAGCACTGGACTTTCTCTAAGGGGCCGCTTTGCAACCAGCATCTTTGCCCTCGACCCTTCCGGACGCCCAGTCTTACGCGTCTCCCCCGCTGCAGACACCCTGGGTGGAAATGTAGCCTACGGGCGTCTCCTGGCCTCCGGGCTTCGGAGGGGAAGACGGCAGCGGCAGGTAGGGGCAGGGGCCAGCCGGGGAGGACGCTTTCCACGCCAGAGGCGGCCCTGGAGCAGCTCCCGTGTCCGGCTGCTGAATCCGCGCTGGAGCCTGAGCAGGGCGGCCTCCCCGTGGGAACACGGCCTGGGCCCCCTGCGCAGCTGGGCGGAGAGGCACCGCCTTCCTTCTGACTGCGAGAGCCACTGCTTTTCCTCCTGCTTAAAAATTCCTATCACTGAAATTAGAACTATTTTACGATAAGTTTAATTTTTTTTTCCCCCAAAATGGATTTACTTCTTGTTCTTTGGGCCTAATTCAGTATAGGTATACTGAATATTCCTGGGCTGCCCTGGTGGCTCAGACGGTAAAACGTCTGCCTACAGTGCGGGAGACCCGAGTTCGATCCCCGGGTCGGGAAGATCCGATCCCCTGGAGAAGGAAATGGCAACCCACTCCAGTATTCTTGCCTGTAAAATCCCATGGACGGAGGAGTTTGGTGGGCTACAGTCCATGGGGGTCGCACAGAGTCGGACACGACTGAGTGATTTCACTTTCCATACTCTCTGTAAATATTCTTACTTCAAGAACTTTTCAAATATAAATATATGTTTACCTTTTAAAATATAACAAAAAAACCCCAGATTTTTCTATTTAGGAATTTTTTATTTTTATTTTTAAAGAAAGCACTGGAGCAGTGTTTGTTGATTTTTCTTTCTCTGGTAAACTTGAGTTTTATAGAGTTGCCATATCCTGTGAACCTATGATTTATGTTTCTGAACGAAATAAAATATAACAACTTTTTATTCTCAAAGTATTAATATGAAGAAACTGTAAGAAAGAGAGGTATACCTTTTTCTTAAATGAAAGTTGTGAGAGAATAAGTTATAGTTGGTAGCCTTAGTAGGAAATTTAACACTACCTGCACCTATGGAATATAATTTGGAACTGTGTAGCTTTCCCAAGCGTACCAGATCAAAGTGTATTGGGAAAAAATAGTGTTTTCCACCATGTGTGGTCCTAGATGCCTATGTACTACTCTGGATTTCTGTGGACATAGATAAGGAATGGACAGTTAACAAGTAAAGGAGACACTCAGTATTTGGGCCTGTGGATAAACATGGGAAAGCAAACACTTTTTAATAGATTTGATTTTATAAGAAGAAAACGAGAATAGGGAAAGTACCACAGGTTAGTTAAAATTAATGTCTAAGGCCCAGTGGAGAATGAGGCGTCACAAGATTTGAGGCTCCCGGAAAAAGATACGCTTTGTTTCCGGTTGCTTTGCTGTGCCTCCAGTGGGTGTACAGTTCATGAAGTGCAGCGTCTAGATAATACGGCACAACTCCTTTATTTCCCTCATCACCTCCTCTTAACATTTATGGTTTTCTGCATTTGAGGCCCCTCACTGGGTTATAAGATTGGAATGTAACTGTTGATTTTAGTTCGTTGTCTCTGCGAAATGCATTCGGCTATCCACACGATGTTTCTCATTTCTTGTTCCTTCAGCTTGGTGTATGCGTAAAACACGCCGTAGTGGAATTGCCTGTTAAATGCCAGCAAGTTCATCTGTACCTGACGAAGGAAGAAAAAAAAGAAAAACATCGACCATCACCTTATATGGAACATACTACATTAGTGAAAGAATAGGAAGCCACAGACCAGCTTGTTTAGTGTTTATCTGTATTTAAATAGACAATTTCCAGTTGGGTCAAAGAAAGGGAAACAGCAGGAAATTTAGCAAGTCTAAAGGGAGGGTGTCACTTTGCAGAGAAAGGCAGACAACCAGCAGTTTAGGAAGTAAGTTTGGAAAATTGTAAGACAGGCTCCGGATCTCAGCAGCACTGCTAGCACTGACTCACTCATTCCTAGGACTTCAACTGTGTCAGTGTGTCAGTGTGTGAGTGTGTGCAAGTGTGTGTGTGAGAGTGTGTGTGTGTGTGTGAGTGTGTGTGTGTTTGTGAGTGTGAGTGTGTGTGAGAGTGTGAGTTTGTGAGTGTGTGTGTGTGAGAGTGTGTGTGACTGTGACTGTGTGTGTGAGTGTGAGAGTATGTGTGAGTGTGTGTGTGAGTGTGTGTGAGTGTATGTGTGTGTGTGTGTGACTGTGTGTGTGTCTGTGAGTGTGTGAGTGTGTGTGTGTGTGTATGTGTGAGTGTGTGAGTGTATGTGTGAGTGTGTGTGACTGTGTGTGTGTGTCTGTGAGTATGTGTGTGTGAGTGTGAGAGTGTGTGTGAGTGTGAGAGTGTGTGTGTGAGTGTGTGTGAGTGTGTGTGTGTGTAACTTGGTAGTGATATTGATTTGGCTTCTAGCTAGTGGGCTTCTCTCATTTAGATATTTTCCCTTGGCCACAACGTTTACAATTCTCAAGTAGTTTTTAAGCTACTGAACTCCTTTTCAGGGCAATGTCATACAGGAATCAAATCTGGACCAAGTGACGCTATGAGTTTCCTTAGAAACTTGACATATAGTTAAACTGTTAAAAGAACATTAAAAAAAAAAAAATTTTTTTTAACTAGGGTACAGTCTGAAATGGAACAATGCCTTTATTCTTTTCCATTTAGGAAAAAGAAGAGGTACCAAGTCCCTTAGTTCTGAAAACCTCAAGCAAAGTTGTCAGGAAGGGGAGGCTCCCCTCTGTCAGGAGCAGGCAGGCATTTTTCCTGCCAAGGGGGCCCCTTTAACAGCCGTCTTTGCAGCAGAAGTGCAAGAGTGTGGGCTTTTAAAACATCCCTAATATATGAAACAACTTGCATTGTTTTCACTTCCTTCTAGAGAGCTGTTAGAAAATACCTAGAGTAGGACTTACAGGAAGACTCTCATACTGCTTTCTGGAGCCAGTCTGACCCTAAAGTGTGGGTAAATTTCAGGCTTCTCTCTAAAACCAGTGGTTTTAGGGAGATGAATAAAACACATCATAAAAAACTCTCCAGATTTGGGGGCCCCCATAGAGCTACCTGCCTCTTGTTCCACATTCCAGTAGCCCACGAATTGGCTATAAGATTAAAGTACTCTTCTGCCTTTTCAGGGAAACACAATAATCTAGACTGGATGGATTTCCATGCAAATAATTCTGAACTATTATAACAGCACAGGAGTGATAAATCCTCCTTGAAGAAGGGATGGGTTAGAGGGTGTGCACTTAACAGAGTGAGCTCCATGATGACAGTCAACACGCGATCATGAGGGCATCCTAGCTTTGTTTCCCTAGGTAACTATGGACGAGCTGCCTCACTAGCATATGCTATGCTGGAGGGTCCCCTGGACAGAGGAGGCTGGTGGGCTACAGCCCAGGGGGTCGCACAGAATCGGGCATGACTGAAGCGACTTAGCACACACGGCTGGCTCACTCCCGGAACCTCACTATGAGCACATCTGTCTGGATGGGACAATCCCACGCGAAGCCACCATTTGTGACCCTCAGGGCCTTGACGCTCCACGGCAGGCACACTAACTGATACCTGTCCAAGCTACGAATGTGCCTAGTCAGTTGGCCTGGTCAACTGTAAAAAGAAAACCCAAAGCATAAAAAATAAGAAAAACCCCTAAAGCCCAGAGTATGAGAAAAAGGGTGTAAACGTTAGGAGCATTTCCATTTCCATCATACCTCACGCTCATAAAACACATCCTCCAGGGTCTTTCCCCCACTGCTGGCACTTACAGCCTCAAACAAAGGCTTGTATGCCTGAAAAAGAAAGACAAGACATTGTTTTTTAAAACAAGTTTTCACGTTTTACAAGCATAAAAATTATATCTTTCCAGCAACAAAAGAATTGCGCATCTATTTTAGAACATCTATCCAGAAGGCCTGGATGTTTTTTGTAGGCTCTTTGGTCTCTTGAGGGAATAACAAAAAAAATCCAAACAAGGAGAGTAGGGATGGAATTCCATTCTGTTGGCTTATTCAGGCCTATAAGGCAGGAGGCAAAAGCAATTCTACTCTCTGTGCACACAGTTTAAGCTAATTTCCATATTTGTCTCTTAGCGCTGGTTAGACACATCGTAGAGGCTAAATGGTTTAATCGGTATGGGTTCACAGGTTTTTTGAGATGACAACTGATAAAATTCATGTGGAATTTTAAGTGAGGAAGGGGTGAAAATGGGGAGAAGCTCAAATTTTAGGATTATGCTCAAGAGCCTCTTGCAGTGACACAAAGGTTCATGCATTGTTGGTTGGCTTCTCTTTCCCTGGGGGCAAAGATGAGAGGGGTGTCATTCTAGTCCTGGAAAAGCTCCCTGGAGGGTCTGTGTGTTACTGTCTGCAAGTGAGAAGGGAGGGTGCCAGGGGATGAGGTTATAACCTTGAGCTGAGAAGCTTCAGGCTGTCCAAGAGCAACCAGGCGCGCAGTAAGAGGACGTGGCAGCCCTCTTGCCCGAATGCTGGCCACCGAGCAAAGAGAGTGCTATAAACAGTATGACCATATTCTGCCCTCCTAGGAGACATTCTGTACCTAGCAATGTTTGCCCAGTGGGCACTTGAAAGGGCGGCTGGGGCAGGCTCTTTCGCATAACTCCGACATGAGCTCACATTTCCACCGCACCAGTCCCTTGGGGAATTTGCTCTATCAAGCACTTTATAAAAAAAAAAAAAAAAAAGGCTCAAATGACCATCCCCTGGAGATTTAAACAAGTACTTGCTTGGCAGGAATCTTAGAAAACACACTAGCTTGGGTTAGAAACTCGGTGTATTTCTTTGGGAGAGACATCCTAGCAAGAGACTGCCTTCTAGCCTATAAACATTATAACCGCATTAGATAAAGTGTCAATGTGATGTGTGGACTTTCTAAAGCACGCGAGACGAAAGCACGTGAGACATTCCAGGGCAAGCACGCACTCCGTAACTGTCCGCTACCCTCTTCATCTGCTCGAAGTCCTCGGCTTGGGCCAGCAGGCGCAGCCCCTCGGGGAAGAGCTTGCCGCAGGTCGGGTAGAGGGTCTCCCGGTCCTCTTTGCTCAACTCGGTGCCAAAGGAGTTCAGAGTGATGATAAAAGCACGCCGGTCAGCCTCAAACTTAATTTGCAAGACATCAGAGTCAGTGAAATTGAACCAGGTACTAAATGCTCTAGACAAATTCATTTTCAGAACGATCTGCCTTCTTTCCAATCTATGGCTAATTATAATGTGGACATGTGTTATTAATGTTCCCACAGTCTCTTCCTGTCACGGAGCAACTCGGCTGGCCAGAGAAGGAGCTCACAGCAGTGACGACAGCCCAGGAGGCCAGGGCATTCCACTAAAACTCAGTTCCCAGGCTCTGTTATCAGTTACTCAAACGTTTCTCTCGCATAGGCGCCTAGAGTCTCGAACGGCTCTTCCATAAAGATCAAAGTAAGACCTACTTGCTGGGATCGATTCAGAGACAGGACAAGATAATGCAGATAGAAGGTCCTGGCAAAATGTATAGAACCAAAAAGTGCATGTCCTACCAGTTAACATCCCTTTCTGAATGCTGACATCAGTAGGATCTTTAAAACAAACCGGGCTACTTACCATCTGTTTGTACTTTTTTCTTCTTTCAAGTCCTAGGGTCAGTTCAGTTCAGTCACTCAGTCATGTCCGACTCTTTGTGACCCCATGAATCGCAGCACGCCAGGCTTCCCTGTCTATCACCAACTCCCAGAGTTCACTCAAATCAGTAAATCTAAGCCTGTCACTAAGGATCATGGGACTTGGGACAAGGAAATACCTGTTTCCTTATTTGTCAACGGTGAGGTCTGACCACACGCTCTCTCAGGAGGGGTCAGTCTGCTCCCCACCTGTCTCCTCTGCGCTGAGCCCTCCTAGACGCTGAGCTCCCAGCCCCACGTGCCGACTCTCTTCTTCATCTTACCGCCAGACCCTTCTTGAAATCGCCTTCTATGTCTTCACACTCCTCTTGGTTCTGCTTCTCCCCACTCTGACCATTCCATCTCAGTCTGTCCCCCATTTCACCTCCTCTGCCTGCCGGGGGAATCTGCTATGATGACCTTGGGCTAAGAAGGCCTTCTCCACCTACCCAAAGCTACCTGCGCTTACCACATTATTTTAAAATCTCCACGTGTGTCTTTCATCCCACTGCACTCTAAAATCTTTGAGGGGTCATGTCTGTCTTGTTCCTTATTTTTGGATATCTAGTGCCTGACACAGGAAGATCTTAAATGTTTACCAACTCCAACAGAACGGTCCACCGTCCTACCACTCTAAAATTCTCTACCTTATTGCTACCGGAGGTGTGTTTCAAGGGTTCGTAGCTTTGACATCAATGGAAAGCTTATTAGAAGTTCAGAATCTTAGACTGTAGTCCAGACCTAGTGAACTAGAATCTGCATTTGAAATGAGATCCCAAGCTTACTCATATGCACATCAGAGCTGAAATGAATTGCTCTACAGTATCATTTTTTTTTGTTTTTTTTTACTAATTAACCAATAGCAAATCCAGACTTACAACACATCTTACTGGAACTGTTTTGTTAGAACAGGTGTTTCCTATCAGAGCGAGAGTTGGTTTCTTCTGATTCTTTTGATTGCTCTCATGGAAATTATGGGCACGTCAGAAGCAAGGGGAGGCCTTATATGGAAGCAAAGGTCGCTTCTTCTGGCTACTGAATATAACCAATCCTGTCAGTAATCTTAGGCCTTCCAGGGATAAGAAAAGAAATGCAAGAGGGAGATTTCATGGCAATAAGAAACCCAGTATCTGGTATATAATAAATGTTAGCTATTAATAGTGCTATTGTATACCTCTGTAAGGTTATTATTCTTTTTTCATTTTTATTAAATGAAAGATTATTCTATAGTGCTTTATGATTTTCAAGTTTCACGTTTCATATAATCCCATAATAACCCTTCCCCTTATTCTGTCCTTCCCCCTTCACTCACTTCACTGGTAACCACTAGTTTGTTCTCTTTATCCCCGAGTCTGCTTCTTTTTGGTTTATTCACTGGTTTATTTTTTAGATTCCACATATAAGATAACATACAGTACTTGTGTCTCTCTGTTTTATTTCACTTAGTACAATGCCCTCCAAATCCATCCAAGTTGCTGCAAATGGCAAGATTTCATCCCTTTTCATGGATGAATAGTATTCCATTGTATATATGTACTACATCTTCTTTACCTTTTCATCTGTTGATAGACATTTAGGTTGCTTCCATACTTTGGAAATTGTAAATAATGCTACTATGCACATTGGAGTGTATGTATCTTTTCAAATTAGTATCTTTGCTTTTTTCAGATATGTATCAGGAGTGGAACTGCTGGGTCATGTGGTAGTTCTAGTTTCATTTTTTTTTTTTTTTTAGAAAATCCCATACCATTTTCCACAGTGGCTGCACCAATTTATATTCCTAGCAACAGTGATGATGGTTTCCTTTTCTCCACATCCTTGCCAACATTTGTTGTTTATATTCTTTTTGGTGATAGTCATTTTGACAGATGTGAAAGTTATTAATCTTAACATAACTCTTTCCCACATATTTGTTAGGTACAAAGTATGTGAATCATTGCTAAGCCACAGGAATTATGCCATGTAGAATCTATACTTTGAGCCATAGATAATGTGGCTTTTTATAAAATGGCTAGTACTTAAATTTATGAAAAGAAAGTGAGGTGCTTCAGAGGGTCACTAGGCTGCTTGTGTTATGCGCTCAGCATGTCTGGAACTCACTTTTTGACAACTGGCATGCCTTGAAAAAAATCTTTTTTGATGCCCACTGCCCGTGTAATACAGATAGAGATAGAAAATATTTTTGGAGTCCTCCAAAGAGTTCTTAACTTCAAGAACTGCTTTGACTTTAAATTTTCAACAGTATCTTTAACTATAAAAGTTTAATAATCAGATATTTGAAGGGAATTACTTTTATCAAGGGGCTTCCCAGGTGGCACTAGTGGTAAAGAACTTAAACTGCTAATGTAGGAGATGTGAGAGATGTGGTTTGATCCCTGGGTCGGGAAGACCCCCTGGAGGAGGGCATGATAACCCACTCCAGTATTCTTGCCTGGAGAATCCCAAAGACAGAGGAGCCTGGTGGGCTACAGTCCATGGGGTTGCAGAGTTGGACATGACTGAAGCGACTAAGCGCACACACACTTTTATCAAACACAGTATCAGAACGTTAGGTTAAAACATGTGCAGATGACATTATTTCAGCTTTTTTTTCTTCTTCTTCAATGAACAGTTCTTATCAGGCTTTTCTTGAAATCAGAAGTCATTCCAATTTGTAAATATTAATATCTACCCAGTCCTGAGTGTTCATTGGAAGGACTGATGCTGAAGCTGAAACTCCAATACTTTGGCCACCTGATGCAAAGAGCTGACTCATTTGAAAAGACCCTGATGCTGGGAAAGATTGAAGGCGGGAGGAGAAGGGGACAGCAGAGGATGAGATGATTGGATGGCATCACCGACTCGATGGACATGAATTTGAGTAAACTCTGGGAGTTGGTGATGGACAGGGAGGCCTGGCGTGCTGGTTGCAAAGAGTCAGACACGACTGAGAGACTGAACTGAACCCACCAATAAAGCCACTATAACTGATAATCTAATGATTAAGGATATTCTTTAGACAAAACTCCTTTCCACAGGGCAAAGCAAGAGCTTTCTAAGCCCAGTAAGCTTTTGTGTTTTATCTTTTGGCTGTGCCACATGGCTTCAGGGATTCTTAGTTCCCCAACCAGGGATTGAACCTGTGCTCTTGGCAGTGAAAGCGAAGAATCCTAGCACTGGACCACCGGGAATACTTTTTTTTTTTAAGATCCAGGTGAAATAGTAAGTCAGCAAGAGAGATCCAGGTAAAACACTCAGCACAAACTACGCCCAGAATTCCCCTCTGATCCCTTGATCTCTGGCCTGAGTCTCGCGTGTGTGTGCAGACTGACATTTGCAAGCAGGAGGGCCTCTGGGCACAGATGAAAGCTGTGATGATGAAGAGGAATTAAAGGGAGTATAGCATCAGTTAGAGAGGTGGGCGCCGATGGTGGCATCTGCCACTCTGTGAGGAGTAACTGGGCACGCCAACTGGGAATCACCACCCCTGGTCTTTCTGCTGGGAGTGGTGATGCTCAGGGGTTGCTCGTGGAGGCCTGTCCTTTAGGACTTACATGAGGAGCGCCACCCACAGGGGTTTTGTTGACAAGTTGTGGGGGTTCCCAACAGGCCCAAAGTCGGGAGGGAACTTGGTGATTGTTACGGGTACCTATAGTGCACCAGTTGTCCAAAGCATACTAAATTTTTAATGAATTATAATCTGCTTTCTTCCTACTACATCCAAGTAAATCATGATCAAACTTCTATAAGCATTATTCTTTTTTAATTTCCAAATAAGCTCTTCTCTGTAGAAAACTAGGAAAACACCACTTTATTTGAAGACATCACATGATACACATAATAAAATATATTGCTATTTTATTTCTAGATAAAATAACTTCTAAGAATAAAAAAAATGGTAGGATTATATAAGTAAAAAGTGTGTAAACCTGTTATTTGGCATAAAAAAGTCAAGGTCTCTTTCTTACCTCCAGAATGGGACACATGACTTCTGCTGTGACATCACCGTGATTCTTACAGAATTTGTAGAATGCCTCGATGTAGGACTTAAAAAGAAGAAAGACCACAAAACAAGAAAATGAGCATATTTTCATTTTGCAAATTTCTAGATCAGCTTTTCACTACTTATTAAACTGTTTAATGAAAATTGAATTACTTCTCCCATAGGGAGATATCTTATAATACGTTTGATGCAAACTTTCACCTTGCAGTACATTGCAGAGCCTAAAAAGCAAAACTCCGTAAAAGAACAAAATCGAACTTGTCATAGCTTGAAATAACTTACCAAGCACTTTTTTGCATGGCTCTTGGATTATTTCATAGTTAATTCT
Organism: Dama dama; assembly: GCF_033118175.1. NCBI lineage: Eukaryota > Metazoa > Chordata > Mammalia > Artiodactyla > Cervidae > Dama > Dama dama. The sequence goes on from NC_083701.1 coordinate 73,912,250, forward strand.
CGCTATTCTAACAAGAGTATGAAACTCTCTTATGAGCTCAGCAAATAAATCCAGAATTGGGCCTATGAAAAAGTGAAAGTCCAAGCGCTCAGGAGACACATTTGGGATGGTGCTGAGTGTGGACAATACATGGGGAAGGCAGAGTCTAGGCGCAGAGTCAGACGGTCTGTGTTTGAGTCTCAACTCTATTACCTACTAGCTCGCTGACTTCTGCCAACTAAATTTACCTCTCCACATTTCAGTTTTCTCATCTGGGGAGTGGGGATGGCATGTAGATTTGCTGAGTAGAGTAAATGAACTCATGCCTAGAAATGCTTAAAACAGTGGCTTCTGCTAGCTGTATCTCAGGGATGCCTCCTCTAAGCCCATGGTCTCCTTATAAAAAGGAAGCAGCGGCAATGCGGTGCCTTGGAGAGGAGGGTTCATACGTTGCAGCATGAGAAGCTAGATAGAGGCCATGTCCGTTCAGGTGCTCTGTGAGACTGTAAGGATGCTGTGGTTGCATGGGGGACACGGACAGCCCCTGTGACTCAGCCCGTCACACAGAGCGTCTCAGAGGGCGGCGGCGTGGTCCAGAGAGACAGTCACGCTGCACATGGTGGTGTGGTGTCCACGGGCGGCTCATCCTGGTGCGCACCGTCAGTAAATTAAAATTCTGTGGGCAGGTTCACTGTGAGACTCACGGGCTCTGTAACAGGGCTGAGGTCAGAGACGAAAACTACATAACACAGGGCTCACGGTGTAAGCTGCTGCTTTTGAAATGGACTGACGTTGTTCACCCCACTCATCTATCTACCTATCCATCCTTCCATCCATCCAGTTGACACCTTTTATGTGCCAGGCACCACGTACAAGCTAAGGATACAGAGAAGAATGGGATCATCTCAGGAATCTTGCTGGATGGCAGAAGTTGACATACGAATATTTAACTAGAAGAAAGGTCAGGACTAAAAAGAGCTTTGTTCCCATGATGCCTGACTTCACAGTTCAGAGGCTGGCTAACAAATGCTAGCGCTAAGTCACTTTCAGTCGTGTCCAACTCTGTGCGCCCCCATGGACTGTAGCCTACCAGGCTCCTGTGTCCATGGGATTCTCCGGGCAAGAATACTGGAGTGGGTTTCCATTTCCTTCTCCAGGGGATCTTCCCGACCCAGGGATCGAACCCACATCTCTTATGTCTCCTGCATTGGCAGGCAAGTTCTTTACCGCTAGCACCACCTGGGAAGCCCAAAACCAAACAGCTGAGCCAATTGTCGGTCAATATAGAGAAAGTGTTATTTGCCCAGTCGTGTCCTACTCTTTGCAACCCAGGCAAGAATAATGGGGTAGGTTGCCATTTACTTCTCCAGGGGATCTTCCTGACCCAGGAATGGAACCTGGGTCTCATGCTTTGCAGGTGGATTCTCTACCAGCTGAGCTGCTAGCAAGTAAGTAACATCTGATGAAGAACTCTGGTTACAATGTATTATATAATAAAGGAGAATATCATATCTGGGGAAACAGTTACCTTGTACAGTTTATTACGTAGGATTTCAATATTCAGTTCATCTAGAGCATTTTCAGACGTACAGTCTTGAAAGAATGGAGCTGAAAGCAGAAATTATCATCCAAAATAAATCAAAAGAGGATTTTAAATTGTAGAAAATGTCTCCTGAATGTACCACCCCCTCCTCACTGCTAACTAGGACAATTGACAGCCTCAGTGAAGCTAACAGTGGCGGTGATGGGGGAGTGACTACTGAGGAAGCATTTGCTCTGCGCAAGCCCTCAGTAATCACTGGATACACTTGAACATTTTCAATCCTCCCAACCTTGTACTCCTCACTTTATGGTTTCCGCTTTTGAAGTCCCTCCCCACATCAGCCAGCCATAGTTACCATTTGCAACCTTACAGTGTGACAAGTATGGAGCTGTATTAAAAACTGTCCTAGTTTTTAAAACTCTTTGATAGGAAGAAAGTATTGTTTTCAGCATGAGGAAACTTGAGTGAAATGAATTGTCCCATGTCCCGTGGTTGGGGGTGGCAGGGCCTGGCTTCATGCCTGTGAACATGGGTTTTCAGACTCATCGTCTTTCAGTCACACTATGCTTCTGGAGCAACTGACCCTTAATAATGATGCAATTACTTTTCTTTTTAAAGTTTGTTTTAAATGGCAGCTATTATGATGAATGATCAGCAGTGAACTGCCATTATCAGGGTTTCCTGACAACGGAGGTATAAAATGATTCCTTCAGCATTTTAAATGCTGCAAATATTGTCCATGCCAAAGTATGATGACATTAACATTTATTTTCTCACTGCTTCAGGTCGTTTGACAAACACTCCTGAGCATCTCAGAAAAAAATGGCATTCCCAAACTTCCTAAAACAAAGTGTTTCCCAGACACAGCCCTATACAGAAATTTAAAATGAAAAGGTAAGGAACTTAATCACCTAAAACACAGCTAGAAAATTTTTTGAAAAATTACAAGTGTTATCATTTATTTGCTGTGATCAGGAGTGAAGCCCATGGGCTTGGATGTTGGAAGGTGAGGCCTGGCTCTGCTCGGCTACCAGTGGTCTGCGTGGGGTCTGGGGCGGAATTACATCACTTGTCTTGACCTGAAAAAGGAGGGAGCTGGACCAGATGATTCTGCAATGTCCCCTTCCCCTTCTAGGAATCTGTATAGTATGACGCTGCGTTCATGGAGACAACTCTGAGTTGCAAGTGTGTTTTCTGATGGTGTGATAACGCGCACAAACAGCCGCACGGTGACTTGGGCGCTCGTACCTAAGGGCGTCTCCACCAGAATGGCGTTGAAGAGGTCAGAAGGCGTCTCTGCGATGTTGACTGCTTCCATTTCCGTGAAGTGGCCGAGGGGGTGGCACTTCCCCAGAATGTCCTTCACGGGTTTGCTCTGCAGAGCGCCGTTCATCAGGAGAATCACGTTGTCTATCATGTAACTGCACCTGGGGTGGAAGGGGGACCCGGTCGTTAGGGACACGATCGCGTGAGGATAAGGAGCACCCCACCGGTTAAAGCAGCACACACCGTCCAGGCACGTCCGCGTTCTCGAAGGAAATCACATCTCCTTTAAGTTTAAGCTCTGGCGTGTGAGAGATGTGGGTGGGGTAAGATACACGACTCGCAGAGGGAACTGTAGTTTGAAAAACCGTATTCATAGCTCTAATAACTGACCGGTGAACCCCGTAGGAGAGGACCCTACACGCTAACTATCGTATGTGGGGGGTGGGGCTGGGGGCAGAGAGCCGCGAGGGTGTAAGATTGTTTGATTTCTCGTAATGGACTGTGGACTGACAAAGTTGAGAAACACAGAACTGAAGGGTTTCTTTCTACTTTAAAAGCTGACTGTTGAAATCTGTGATGAAGCCCCATCACTGAGGATTCAAAGTTTTAAGTATTTAAAATAAAAAGGAATAAAATTAACATATTCATTTTAAAATTAAAATGTTTTATGTATTTAAAATTAGACTGTTCTGGTCTTTTTCTCTTATGAGAGAGTGAGCTTTCTAACCTCTCCCCCCTCCCAGAACCCCAGGAGTCCATAGATTCACACTTTATGTGATTTCTTTCTTCAATACAAAGCCCTATATTCCCAGGATGTTGCAAACGATGAGGTGAAGAAGTAAGAGAGACACAGTCGCCTCCTGTGTAGAGAACACAGCTTGAGGGAGGTCCTGGAGAAGGATCCACTGGGATGCCCTGCAGCGCAGCAGGCAGGCTGTGCAAAGATTGAGGGTGGCGTGCGGCTTCAGAGCTGGGCGTTTAAACCTGTCTGGGATCAGACTGATGAGGTGGTTGGATGGCATCACCGGCTCGATGGACATGAGTTTGAGTAAACTCTGGGACAGGGAGGCCTGGGGTGCTGCAGTCCATGGGGTCGCAGAGAGTCGGACACGACTGAGCGACTGAACTGAATTGGGATCAGACTTCCTGGGGAGTGACTTCAGGCTGCAGCTTGCAGAATGAGTAAGAGCTGTCTAAGCAAAAGCAGCCGGGAATGGGGCGAAAGAGTGCTTGCAGGCAGAAGGGAGAACACGTGGAAAGCCCCAGAGGTGGAGAGCCAGGAACAAGGACATCCTTCTGCCTGAGGCTGAGTGCTGGAGGTGGGGCCCAGACTGAACAGGCGGGGTCCTGAAGGACAAGATGAGGAATGTAGATCGAGGGCCATGGGAGATGCTGAGTGCCTTTAAGGACAGGGGAGAATTACGATCTATGTAGACAGAATAGGTATTAAAACAGAAGAGGGAAATACACTTATATAGCAAAGTGCTTTACAAAAGTTATACTGCATTTTTATTTAATTATGATAATCACACTGTAATGATAATAGGTACTATTATTAATGAAATTTTACAGGCAAGCAACTAGAGGCCCAGACAGGTAAAAATCTCAGCCATGATGACACAGCTAACAAACGAGAGAGCGGTGTGTCAAACTTGGTCTGCTCCTGGAACCTTTCTCTGAACGCTCAGGTTATGTTGTGTTTAGTTGTCAAGGATGACGCATCGGTTTCTGGTTTTAACAGTTAGAAGCTGGAGCCATTTATTGAGATGCGAGCGTTGGAGGAAGAACAGGTTATAATAGGAGCAGGTTTGGAGCAGAGTGAGCTCAGATGCCCAGGAGGAGATACCAGGCAGGCTTCAGCCACCTGAGTCCTGAAGACAGCGCTGGGGCAGAGACGGTCAGGGAACCGGGCAGTTTAAAGGTAGAAGCAGATGTTTGGGAGTGCTTGAGGTCACACCTTGGCAGGTACCTCAAGAGTTCAGTCTTGAGAATTCTGGGGAGCCCCAACATTCAAGGCCCTGGACAGAACTCAGCAGGAATGAGCAGACGGTAGGAAGAAAGCCACAAGAAGGAGTTCTAGGACATTTCAGAAAGAAGACGTCAAAGGCCCCAGGAAAATCAAGTTGGACACTAAAGCAAGTGTTCTCAGGATGCAGCCACTAAGAGGTCCTCTAACGCCAGAGCGAACACGCGTTCAGGGGGGTTTGCTTGTGGAAGGGGAAGGGAAGAAGGCAGAAAGCTGGCCACTGTGTGTTTAGAACGAGAGGGAAGTAAAGAGGTTTCGTTCGCTTTGTTTTTTAAAAGAGTTCACGCTACAGGGCGGCGGAAGGTAACTAATATGGAGACCTAGGGGCTGAAGGAACTTTGGACTTCCAGTTTTGGTGTTTTTCCCCTAAAGATGGGAGCGAAGAGAACGTGATTAAGAGCTGAGGGGAAAGAGGCAGCGAGAGGCTGAGGTGGACGAGCCAGAAAGGACAGCTAAGCGGTGAGACACAGTCCTCAGGTCTGACAGCAAGGGGACTCACCCACTGCACAGTTCAAGCTTGAAAAACAAACGCCTTTCAGGACTTCCCCTGGTGGTCCAGTGGTTAAGACTCTGCCTTGCAATGTACAGGACGCGGGCTTCATCCCTGGTCAGAGAGCCAAGATCCCACATGCGACTAAGCTCACACGCCTCACTAGAGACTCGTGTGCTGGAAACTACAGTCCACGCACTCCGGAGCCCCGCCACAAGCACAGAGGCCCAGGCACCGTGACGGAAGATCCCGCAGGTCACAACTAAGACCAGACACAGCCAAAGCTGAATAAATAAATGTGAAAAAAAAAAAAACGCAAAAACCCACCTTTCACTGGATGAAAATAAGCCTGTCCACTCAGAAGCACAGTCACTGGAGTCTGGCTGCCTGGGTTACAGGCTTCCTGGGCAAGAATGCATTTCCAGCAGGAAAATAGTCTCCTGCATGGCCCCTGAGCTTCTCAAAGTTATCCCAACAAAAATTTTACCTAAAGGAGTTTAGAAGAAGGCACGTATCCCTTCATGAAATTGTGTAACTATAAAGTTTCTTCACCCCCTCCAAACAGCAGTGCCACATTTAGACATTATGGAATTGGAGAATCCTTTTTATCTCCTGAAAAGGATATTAAAATGGAAGTGCTTACTTAACTGTCCCTTTATGGCTCAGAAGCTATTACCTGAGAGGGGAATTGCCAGCACTTAATAATCTTAGCAGACTCGAGATATTTAATTGTTCCCCACAGCACCGCTGTGATGTAAAAGCAGGTGAGCCGCCAACATTCCCGATTTGCAGAGGACTATTAGACTGACGCTCACGGGGGCGAACAAAGTCAGTGAGACTTCAGCCCACAGGTAACAAGACTCAAGCCCATGCCTGTATGATGCATGTGGGCATGTGTACGTGTGTGTGTACACATGTGTGTACTGGGTGCCTTTTTTTTTAAAGTTAATGGAGAGGCTAGTCCTACATTGCAAAGAGAAAGGTGTATGGAGATTGAATTGTTTTATTTCAACTCATTTAAGTGGCCTTGTTTCCAAGATGGGATAATAATAGCAGTTCTCAGCTGTGTCCAGAAAACGAAGTGAGAACTCAAGACTGGACCATGGCAGGTGAGAGGCGTCTCTTTCCTTACCTCCATCACACAGGCCCTGGGTGCATAATGAGTGGCGGTTTGGGGTGGAATGGGGTAGTATGCCCAGAAGATAGCTTGTTCTCTCCAGACAATAATCCTGATAACCTTCAGGGCCATGCCTCCAGGGGTTAGGAATGAAATCTCTAATGGGTCACTTGAGTCATGTTTGAGTTTAAAGTCACCTGGCTGCTCACCAAGTTCAAACTCCTCATGTTTTAAATACTTGTGCTTATAAGTAGTAACAGCCAAGACTTGTGTCCACTCAGTGGGGTCAATGTTTTTCCCACTCATGGCCTAGACAAACATTCTCACTGAGCCCCTTCTAAATATTTTCTCTATAACGCTGACATTGGCACCTCTGAAAATCATGAAGTGAAGTGAAGTGAAAGTTGCTCAGTCATGTCTGACTCTTTGTGACCCCATGGACTATACAGTCTGTGGAATTCTCCAGGCCAGAAAAATTTCCCTTCTCCAGGGGATCTTCCCAACCCAGGGATAGAACCCAGGTCTCCCGTATTGCAGGCAGATTCTTTACCAGCTGAGCCCCCAGGGAAGTGCATGAATGAACCTAAAATTGTGAGAGTAAATGACACAATTTCAAAAAGTTTAGGTTTTAAAAAGACGAATTTTTAAAAATGCCAACCTTGCTTGAGGTTGTTAATATGTGTCAGACATTACATGCAATACACGCATGGTTCTACTCAAGACTCCCCACCAGCCAGCGCTTAAGGACCACTTCACACAGAGGAATAGGCTGTGGGGGTTCCATACCTTGTCCAAGGCCGCCCCGCTGCAGAGGGGCAGTGTTGGGACCCCACCGCCAAAGCCCGGCTCCATGCTGGATTTAGATAAAGCAGCTTCGCCCAGAAGATATTTTAATATTTCCTTTTGGACTTAATGCTGTTCTTTTTCCTTCTGCTCCCAAACTTATTTAAGGATCTGGAAGCTAACTAAATTAACTTTCCTGTGATATAACTATCAAATTCTGGGCTAATGTAACAGTTGTTATATGGTCAGACACTAGAGCGAGCCATAATTTGGTGCTAGTGGAACTGTTCTATGAATAAAAGTTTTAAGTACTTAGGTGTCATTAGCAGTGGCTGAGAAATGACCATCATTCCCGAAGCACTCTGGCGTGAGATAGTTAGGCAAAGAGAGGTATAAGAACTGTACCTCTATAGGCAAAGAACCATATTCTTCTTTTAAGAATGTAGTTAGCAGAGGTTCAGAAGAAAGTGGTCATGTCTTTTCTGAAGACACATCTACCAAGATGGTAGGCAGAGGGAAAAGCCAGAGGGTTTTACAAATCCTTTAGGCTTCTCTGGTCGGATTTTGGTCTAACCATATCATGCACCATTTGACCCCCCTCCCCAACCAAGTTAATATTCAAGATATATGAAAAGGAAAACATTCATTAATACAGTGAAATGAGGGGAAAAAGAGATTTCAATAAATCTCTATAAGATCTCAAACACATAGAATTTTGTTGATGGCTTTAGAGCAAAAGAAGTCCCTGATCAGAAGGTACATGTGATAAAGCAGATGCAGAGTTGGGAAATTGCCATGAAAGGTGTCAGGCTTGGGCTGGTTCAGGAACAGTGACAATTGGTTCAAGGCTGTAAGGCAAGGGTCAGGGCAATTAACTACAATAATTTTCCAGGGACGTGACCTCCCAGGTGGGGCAAGGCAGCAAGTCTTAGGAGCATTGCCGTGCAACCACACGAAACAATTGCTGAAAATTATGCATACCTCATTTACTTTAAGTCGATCCGTAAAAACTTTTACTGTAAGCTTACACACTGCAAAGACATTTCTGGTGTATCATAGATGCCAGTATTTAAAATGAAACTCTTAAATCAGTCAAATTAAATTATTCAGTGAAGTGTCTGGATACTCACCTGCTATATGCTGATTTCTGTCCTCCTAAAATTCACATTGAATGAAATTCCAGAAAACTATTCAAATCCTTAAAGGATGATGCCATCAAGGTTTTGCTTTCATTATGTCAGCAAATCTGGAAGACCTGGTAGTGGCCACGGACTGGAAAAGGTCAATCCTCATCCCAATTCCCAAGAAGGGTGGTACTAATGAATGTGCTAACCATCGGACAATTGCACTCATCTCCCAGGCTAAGAAGGTCATGCTTAAAATCTTGCATGCTAGGCTTCTGCTGCTGCTAAGTCGCCTCAGTCATGTCTGACTCTGTGTGACCCCATAGACGGCAGCCCACCAGGCTCCTCCATCCCTGGGATTCTCCAGGCAAGAATACTGGAGTGGGTTGCCATTTCCTTCTCCAATGCATGCTAGTTCGTTAGAAGAGAAAATTTAACAATATTCAAAATATCACTTAAGTGGGCATGAGAGACAGTAATGGCTAGAAATATAATTACATTTCAATAACACAGCATCATTCCTAGATAAAGCTTGCATACCGAAATAAGTTCTGAGGATGCAACCCATATCACATCAACAAGTAGGAGAATAACAATCCTAAGAGCCATTCGCTTCCGCTGAGTGAAACCACTGCTCTGGGAATTCATTCGGTTCATGATAAACACACACACTATTTGCAGTCTTATTTTAAAGGCCTTTCTGAGGTCTTGAAGAGCGATGCCTGAAAACTCAGCAGATCCGAGTCTAAACGGAGGTGAAGAACTCAGCGCACCTCGCCTTCCTGCCCCGGGATGGCGTCCTGGCGGCACCACTAGCGCACCCGGCCAGGACCCGCCGCTGCCCAGGGCCACGGCCGCGGCCTCGGACTCACAGGGCTTTCGCGGCCTGTCATCGCGCTGCGCGGAGGCCCAGCCCCTGAAGCCTGCGGCGCCCCTTGGGCGACGCTGCCGACGCCCACCGGCTCCACTCGGTTCGGGAGGGCCGGGGGCGGGCGAAGGTAAGGAACAGCGCAGGCAGCGATGGCCGCGGAGGCCCGGAGCTGGACGCGTTATTCAAACCAAGAACTTCCAGGTGTCCAGGCTGGGTTTAGAAAAGGAAGAGGAACTAGAGATCAAACTGCCAACATTCGCTGGATCATAAAGCAAGGGAATTTCAGAAAAACATCTGTCTCTGTATCATAGATGACACTAAAGCCTTTGACTGTGTGGATCATGACAAACTTGGAAAGCTCTCAGCGAGATGAGAATACCTGTATGGGGGGGTCAAGCTGCAACAGTTAGGACCCTGTGTGGAACAGCCGATTGGTTCAAGGCTGAGAAAGGCGTACCCCAGGGCCGCCTGCTGTCACCCGGTTTGTTCAACCTACACACGGAGCCCATCCTGAGAAATGCCGGGCTGGAGGAGTTACAAGCTGGAATCAAGATAGGCGGGAGAAACAGCAACAACCTGGGATATGAGGATGATACCACTTTAATGGCAGAAAGTGAAGAGGAGTGAAACAGGCTGTTGATGAGGGTGAAGGAGGAGAATGAAAGAGCCAGCTTAAGACTAAATATTAAACTAAGATCATGGCATCTGGCCCCATTACTGCATGGCAAATAGAGGGGAAAAGGTGGAAGCTGTGACAGATTTCCTCTTCTTGGGCTCTAAAATCACTGCAGATGGTGACTGCAGCCATGAAATCAGAAGATGATTGCTCCTCGGCAGAAAAGTGATGACAAACCTAGACAGTGTGTTGAAAAGCAGAGACATTCCTCTGCCAGCAAAGGTCCATCCAGTCCAGGCTATGGTCTTCCCAGTGGCCATGTAGGTTGTGAGAGCTGGACTGTAAAGGTAGAACACCAAAGCATTGATGTCTTCAAACTGTGGTGCTGGAGAAGATTCCTGAAAGTCCCTTGGACAGCAAGGAGATCAAACCAGTCAACCTCAAGGAAGATCAACCCTCAATATTCACTGGAAGGACTGATGTTGAAGCTGAAGCTCCAGTATTTTGGTCACCTGATGCAAACAGTAGATGACTCAGTAGAAAAGTCCCTCATGCTGGGAAAGATTGAGGGCAGAAGGAAAAGAGGGCGTCAGAGGATGAGATGGCTGGACGGCATCACTGATGCAATGAGCATGAGCTTGGGCAAACTCCGGGAGATGGGGAGGGACAGGGAGGCCGGGTGTGCTGCAGTCCATGGGGTTGCAAAGAGTCAGACATGACTGGGTGACTAAACAAAAAATTCATGTTGACACCCTAGCCCCAGTGTGATGGTATATGGAGTTGGGGCCACTGGGGCTGTTAATTAGGTTCAAGTGAGGTCCTGACGGTGCAGCCTGCATGACAGGATTAGTGTCCTTCTAAGGACAGACACCGGCATCTTGCTCTCTCTCCTGCTGTGTGAGGACACAGTGAGGAAGAGAGCCTTCACCAGGGGACCAAATTGGATGGCACCTTAATTTTGGACTTCCGTGCCTCCAAAACTGTAAGGAATAAAGTCCAATTATCCAATCCACCAAGTCTGTGCCATTTTGTTACAGAAACTCAAGCTCACTAAGACACCACCACTATTCAATTACAAATACATAAACAAAGAAATTATGTTGTTCTTTTTTTTTTCTGGAAATGTTATTTCTACTCCAATTCTCTGATGAAATTTTACACTAATATAGCATTTATGTCTTCATGTTGAAAGTCTTTTATGGCTCTCTATAACTCTCTATACGTGCAATTAAATACTAATTTGTCATTTCCTGTGATCATAGGCTTCAGATGTTAGATTTTATGAGTTATTATTACTGTTACTACTATGTGGATACAAAAATATGGAATAAATTTTTAAAGCTTTTTATCTTGAAATAATTACAGATTCTCTAGGAAGTTGAAAAAAATCATACAGAGAGGTCCTACGTCCTCTTCACCCAGTTTCCACCAGGGGTTACATCTTCATAGCTCTTATGTTAGAATTAGACAATTGACATCAATCATCCGCATGTGTGTAGTTCTGTCTTACTTTATCCCATGCGTAGATTGGTGCAGGCACCACCATAGTCAAGGCACGGAACTCCCACCTCATCTAAAGACCTCCAGTGTGCCACCCCTTCATCGTCACATCCTTTTCCCGCCAACCATCTCCTGTGCTGTAGAGTTCAGTCACTCAGTCATGACTCTTTGTGACCCCATGGACTGTAGTCCGCCAGGCTCCTCTGTCCATGGGGATTCTCCAGGTCAATAATACTGCAGTGGTTGCCATGCCCTCCTCCAGGGGATCTTCCCAACCCAGGGTTTGAACCCAAGTCTCCTGCATCACAGGTGGATTCTTTACCATCTGAACCACTTGGGAAGCCCATCTCCGAACCTCTGGCAAATACTAATTTGTTCTTTCTATAACTTTGCCATTTTTGTGCATAATATTTAACAGGAATTGTTTATTATGTGACATTTTGAGATTGGCTATTTTAATTCAGCTTATTGTGGTTCAGCTGGTAACGAGTCCGCCTGCAATGTGGGAGACCTGGGTTTGATCCCTGGGTTGGGAACATCCCCTGGAGAAGTGAAAGGCTCCCCACTCCAATATTCTGGTCTGGGGAATTCCATGGACTGTATAGACCATGGGGTCGCAAAGAGTCGGACACGACCGAGTGACTTTCACTTTCACTAATTCCCTTGAGATACATGTAATACAAGTTGTTGCCTGTAAATAATACAAATATGGACACTTGTGTGTCAGTTTTTATGTAGAAATAAATTTCAGTTTATCTGGAATAATGCTTAGAAGTGCAATTTGAGTTGTATGGTAGACTATGTTTAGTTTTTTAAGAAACTGCATAAATCTTATCTCTTAAGATTTTCTCTTACCTTCCCTACTTATAAGAGAACTGTCTTAAATATTTCCTCCATATACAGACCACATCAGAAAAATATTAATTTTTGCTTCAAATGTCAACTATAAAATAGAAAACCAAGAGGAGGAAGTCTGTTGTATTTACCCATGTTTTCCTCCTATTTTGTTGTTCTTTTCTTGCTGTTCCCAGATTCCTTCTTTTATCATTTCCTTTGTTTCAAGAATTTTGTTCAGCCATTCTTTTAGGGTAGGTCTATGGGCCACAGATTCTTAGTTTTCATTCTTCTGAGGCTGTTTTGAGTCACCCTTCAATCTTGAAAGATGCCTTCATTGTATACAGAATTCTGGGTTAACATTTCTTTCCCTTTAGCATTAAACAATGCTATAACCCTTCCTTCTGAACACCGTGGTTTCTAAGGAGAAATCCACTCCTGTTCACATTGCTTTTCCCCCATGAGTATCACAGCTTTTAGGCATTTTTGTCTTTGTCTTTCAGAAGTTTGACTATGATGTATCTTGGCTTGGGTTTCACTGGGTTCCTCTTATTTGGGGTTCGTTTAGTTCTTGAATCAGTAGGTTTGTGTCTTTTGCCAAATTCCGAGGGTTTCCAGTCATTGCTTCTTTGAACAGTTTTTCACCCTTTCCTCTCTTCTCTCCTTGGGGACTCACTGCTGCTTTGCATTGAGTCCTGGGTGTGATGGAAGGTGGAGCCGGGGGAGTCTTAATCTTAAAGGGTGCAGAGGGAAAAGTTGGAAGCTTGAAATCCAGAAGCTTGGAGAAGGGCTCTGCCCCACACAGCCCCCCAGTCACCCCTGCAGACGAGTTCTGCACCTCCACCTGCAAAGCAGAAGCCGGAGGACCCACTGCCATCACATTCTATCAAAGGAGCCTCCTGGCACCGCCTGTGCCATCACGAGCACCCGGCTGAGGCAGTGTTTGCCAGACTCCTCCACCAAAAAGGCCCTGCCTCCTCTTTCCATATTGTCCTCTTTGGAAGTCAAGCATAAGAGAAGAGGGAACTATGGTACCCTCCTTGAGGATGGAGCATCTACACAAATCATTCTGTAAGGGAGATGTGTCCCTTCTCGCTCATTTATTAAATTAGTAAATCATTTATTTAGACCAGGATGGTCTTAAAAAATATTTATTTTATACTTTGGATGATAATTCAGTACAATTTCCTTTATTTCGCTGCTCAAATTGCTCCAGCTTTGGCCCCTGGGAGCTCTTGCAGTCGGTTCCTGTGAGCGCCTTTAACACACCCCAAACCATTGCAGGTTTTTTTTGCTTTGTTTCATTTTTCACATCCTTATATTCTGGTATTACAAGATAGTTCAAGTTCATCTTGTATATTTCTCGCTCGAGTCCTCAGATAGCTGTTTATCCAAGGAATGTCAGTTCCCTTTATGGGGGAATGGTTTTAGAAACCAAGATCTAACAAAAGAGCTGAAAATTTTATACCCATTAGACTTAGCAACTAGAGTGGTTTTGAGGGCATGGTGGGGTCAGAAATAAGACTGAGGGGGGTTGAGAAAATAAGTGAGAAGATAGGAGTAGAGACCATCCTTTTTAAGAAGCTTGGCATCAAGGGGTGGGAAAGGGCAGAATATCATTGTCTTCACATGACTGCAGTGCAAACTAAATCAAATCACACATATGAAAATAGTTTGTAAATCATCAATTACAACAGTAAAAGGAGGCCAAGCTTTGAAATAGATAAGCCTAATTTTAAGCCCAGCTCTGTCACTTAAAAACCAGTTTAAAAAGAGCTCCATTTCCTCAGTCTCAAATGGAAATATTTATTCAACTTAAATTGCTGGCACCAGGATTAGTCATACATCTGAAAACACTAGTACAGTGCCTCCAGTGAAGGAAAGTCACATACCCTTAGACAAAGCTAATTCCCTGTAAACTGGACCTTGGAGGAAGAGGAGATAAAAATTAGAAGCTGTATACATAATATTTAGTGTAAAAATTTTGCAATGTTTATACTCTTTCATCAAGCCTGAGATTTCTATATCTCTATACTTTTACACTTAGTTCTAGTTAATAGAATCCTTCTAAAATTTACCTATTGCTCATAGAAGACAAGGGATTAACCCCTGGGATGGCGTGGAGATATGAGGCTGAGGGCTACAGTCATCTGGGAGACAGAACATCCCCAGGACATAAACCACGATACCTGTTGGGATACTGGCCCTCAGGTCTGATTTATACCTTTGATAAAATCTGTTACCAACCTGTTCTGCATCTTCTAACCCTAGAATCATCTTTGTGTGGTCATCGTTTCATACGATGTCTCCGTTAAGATATCTGAACTTCAAAATGTTTAATATTTTCTCTTTGGAAATGTAATCACTAATTTCAGAACATGCTGGTTAACTCATCGTAAATGATAGCTGATTTTATGTATAAAAAAGCCTGAGCCCCTTAGTGAAGACGGAAGCTCTTCATGACTCCGACTGAACTCCCTCCTCCAGGCACAGCTGGATAGGAAATAACTTGGTGAACTTGGAGATGGACAATAGATTCATCATCTCAAAGCACTGTGGCTAAGGTTTGGCTTCATCACGGGAGCATACCCTGATATCAAGACTGGTTCCTTCTACCTAAGCAGCCGGGTCAGCATCCTTTCATCTGCAGCATGTAATACGGTGTTCTCAGCGCCAACAGTTCTGTTCCGGGTGAGCAGGACGGTATGTTTCCGGGTCACGCTTGTACGTATGGAAAACACAGGAAGAGGGACGTAAAACGCACAATTCATGGGAAGTGTCGGGGGAGGGCGCGTGAAATGTATTAGGCGCACTTACTTCATTCCTCAGCAGCGCCCCGATCCGCCTTAACAGGCCCGCCAGCTCTTCACTGTGGCCCAGACAGCCGGGCTGCTTCTCAGGCCAAGAACCTGCCAGCCGGTCAGGAGACGGTTCGGTCCCCTGGAGGAGGGCGTGGAGACCCACTCAGTATTCCTGCCTGGAGAATCGCGTGCTCAGAGGGGCCTGGCGGGCTACAGGCCATGGGGTCACAAAGAGTCGGACACGACTGAGGCGCCTTAGCACGACAGCAAGCGATAGGGCCATGTAGGAAGTATTTTCCAATGTGTTAATTTTCAAATGAAAGCTTTTCTTGACTGCATTGATAAACATTTCTGTGTTACCTCAGATGTACTAAGTCCAATGCCAATCCCAGATATTCAGGTGGGGCAGCCCTTGCATTTAGTCCGATTTGTTGAAGAGGCTGTTGAGGTTTAGAATCTCCCCATTAATATTCTGTACCTTCTTGAAAGTGGACATTTGGGGTAACATTTCTTACTCCCCTGAAGTTTCCCACTTTTTAAATAGAGGAAGTGAAAATTACAGCAATTTTTAAAAGCAGTTCATTTTGCTGTCACGTGCATTTTTTTTCCTTCTAGGAAAATAAAATATTGAAAAATTATCCTGAAGTCAGCATTGCTGGAACAGCACATTTCGAACAAGAATGCTGGTCACTATGCATTTCTCAAACCCTTGGTAGCTCTGGAATCTTTAGCATTCTTCCCTAGTACTTAAGATTCTCGACAACCTCGGTCTAACCCATTTGTTTGGATTAAAAATTCTTCAAACTCATTCGTCCTTTTCTATATCAGTGTCTTTGTTCCTACCCCCTCTTTAGATGGGAAAAGTATCCATTCCCCACCAATTGCTAAATGCCGAAATCCTCCCCATCCTTTAAGGCCAATATTCAAATATTTAAGATTTTAAAATATCTGTAGCTAGAAGTGATATCTTTCTTCTGTCTCTAAAGCTCTGTATTTATATTTATCTTGGTGTGAAATTAATTTTTAGTATACGTTGGCAGTAGCCATGGTGAACACAGGGAGGAGTTAGCTCATTCATTCACAAATATTTATTATATATCTAAGGAGCTGAGACCTGGATTCAGCATTAATTCTGTCACACTTCAATTGTGTAATCTTGGGTAAGTGATTTCACATGTTCATTTAAATGTAATTATTTACAGATAATTCCTACAATATCCTTAGAGACTCTGTTCATTTTTTGTGGCCTCCATGAGGCTTGAACCATACTTGCCCAGAACACGAGCACAGTGATGATTTTTTTCAGTGGATGAGTACGTTTTTTCCTACGTTCAGACAAGTATGTTAACTCTGATAGTCCCTGGGTAAAAAGGATGAAGGAGATACCTGGTACTTTTTCTAGGGATCAAGGCTGCTTATACTTTTCTATTGAGAAGAACAATATTAGTGAGATGGCTTCAGTGCTGCCTCTTCCGCAGCAGTGTATGTAAATATTACAGAAATGGACAGGAAAACACCAACGGGGTGACGATTCTTCTTGTCCACTAGACAGTTACGCGTGCTGTGAGTGTCTATTATAGGCTGTTCCCTATCTGGTCAAGAACAGTGACTGGTGAATCTCGTATATTATATTCAAAACACCAGTCACAACAGGTTTTGGAGAATCTTATTTCTTCCAATGAGGAAAGAAAAAAAGAAACAGCTGAGAAGATAGGGAGAGGAACAAAACATTCCAAATTGTTGGAGTATGAGAGAGCAATCTGCTAATAACTGTCAAAATCTAGAACCTGCACAGTTATGGACAAAGCAATTTCACTTCTGGAAATCCCTCGTAAAGAAATGCCGGCAAAAGGAAGCAAACATAATAGGTACAATGATTTCTGTTGTATTACTTGAAATAACAAAGAAATAAAATAAAGTATATGGACAAAAGAGGGAACAGAATACAATGTATGCTTTAAAATAAGACAGATCTGTGTGCACTTATGGGCTTTCCAGGTGGCTCAGTGGTAAAGAATCTGCCTGCTAAGGCAGGAGCCACGAGTCCAATCTCTGGGTCAAGAAGATCCCCTGGAGAAGGAAATGGCAACCCAGGAAAGTATTCTTGACTGGGAAGTCCCATGGACAGAGGAGACTGGTGGGCTACAGTCCGTGGGGTCACAAAAGAGCCAGATACGACTTAGCCACTAAACAACAACATCTGTAGAAAATTCTTGATATCAATAGGTTACACTAAAAAAAAATTGTAAACAGTATATCATATAACCTAACTGTTCTAAAAAAATTAAAACCAGTTATGTATATTTTATATGTTGGTTTAGATATAAATATATGCACACATACAAACTTTTTTCATGTTGAAAGAAATTTGAAAAGGCATACATAAAATTTATGAGTGCTTACTTCTGGGCTTTGGGAAATAGGTACTGAATTACAGTCTTAACTTATAAAACCTCTGTTCTGTATTTCTAAAAAGCCCCTCACAGGATTGTTGTGAGAATTAAATTTAACGCATGAAGAGTGACTGTAGGGCTTCCCAGGTGGTTCAGTGGTAGAGAACCCCCCTGCCAATGCAGGAAACTTGGGTTCGACTTCTGGGTGGGGAAGATGCCCTGCAGCAGGAAATGGCAACACATCCCAGTATTCTTGCCGGGAAATCCCAAGGACAGGAGCCTGGCAGGCTATCCCATGGGCTCTCAAAAGTCAGACACAACTTAGCAACTAGACAACAACAAAGCGACTATAAAATTGTTGGTCTGCAGAGAGCACTAAATAAATTTTTTAATAAAAGCTATTTTTAAAAATACAGGTGCTTCATTTTAAATTTAAAAAAATAAACAAGATAAAATACAACTAGGGCAGTGGTTATCTGAATTAGTACCAGGGCTATGGGACAGTCTCAAGTCGTACTAAACAATGGCTGGGGAAGGAGTAGATTTGGAAAAAGGGTTACGGGGATCAATCGCGCCCCCTGGTGGTTGACTGCCGCCTAGCCAGACTGTTGATAAAACAAAGGAAACAATCCATCTACCTTGACCCTGATGTATTTCTCACTCGGGAGAACTGTTGTAGCATCCTGAGGTCTTTTACACCCATGACCTTATTAGCATCCTTAATCCTCAGACACCACTTTTGCTGTTATCAGTTAAGTGGGCAACCCAGCAGCAGGACTGGTTAAGCCTACGTTTCTGCTCTCTCCGCTAGATTTTTCCCTCCTGGCTGGGTACAAACAGGGTCCCATCTTTCCAACCTCAGTCTCAGCATTACCGCCTTTATTATGCAACCTTTTCCCACTTTCACAGGTGATAAGACCCTAATGCATAAAGTTAGCTGTATTGAGCAAATGCATGTAGATATACTGTGTGTGTGGATTTATTTATATATTATATATGTGTACATTTTTCAGTGAGCTTCCCCTATGGCGCTAGTGGTAAAGAATCCACCTGTCAATGCAGGAGATGCAAGAGACACGGGTTCCATCCTTGGGTTGGGGAGAGCCCCTGGAGGAGGCCACAGCAACCCACTCCAGTATTCTTGCCTGGAGAATCCCATGGACAGAGGAGCCTGGCGGGCTACGGTCCATGGGGTCGCAAAGAGTTGGGCACAACTTGGGTACTAAACCATCACCATGCTCGGTTTAATTCTCTGCTGTTGGTCTCTTGAAATTACTGTTTTTTAACAAGGGCCATGTATTTTCATTTCACCGGGCCTCATGAAACACATAACTTTCAATTAACACTTAGACTCTATATTATATATGTGTTTTCAGTTAAACTTGCAATTGTATATAATTATTATTCTGGACGAGGAAAAGGCTTTGACTGACTGAGGCACTTTTCCAGGGCCCCACAGCTGGTGTATTGCAGACTCCCAGCCTGCGTGCTGGCTGTGAGAATTTCTCATGTAGATCAGGGTCACCGGAGGGCCTTCTGAAAGTGTGGATTCCTAAACTGCAGTCCAGGACTTTCTAAAACCTGATTTTTAGAGGCATGGTCTTGGAATCTGCGCCTTAAGTAACTCTTCCACTGGCTTAGAGAAGCAAGTCCGTATTCAATTCGTCTCCAGTCTTAGAACCTAGCCTAGGCCTTCACTCATAGCAGTCACTTAATAAAGGTTATGCTGATTAATTAGGCTTCCCTGTGGCTCAGCTGGTAAAGAATCTGACTGCAATGAGGGTTCGGTCCCTGGGTTGGAAGATCCCCTGGAGAAGGGAAAGGCTACCAACTCCAGTATTAGGGCCTGGAAAATTCTCAAAGAGTCGGACACGACTGAGTGACTTTTACTCACTCACTCATGCTGATTAAGTATCATTCAGTTACAGAAAGACAAGTATTGCTTTTGTAGAAAAGCACCAGTGTTTTCAATTCCAGCACTTGGAGAATATTACACAAAGAAGGTCTCATCAGCAGCTGGATTAGAGACATTTTTGCTTCTTCCATTGAATATTCACATAGAATCTCTGGACATAAAACCTTTAAGTTGGTGCAATCTGTAAGATTTCAGAAGACCTTTTCTGGCCAGAGTCAGAATCACAAATACACAGTGTTGTCAAACAGATATTATTCAACCTGATATTTTTATTGGGAATTTGATTCTTGAAATCAGAATTTAACAAATTAAATATTTTGCAGACTTGGAGGTCAGGAAGAAACAAAACATACCTACAATGATCATGATCAGATGGAAGCCTATGCAGTCATTTAAAAATACTAGAAAAAAACTGATGTGAAAAAATTTTGGTAATAGATATTAAAGATTAAATTATTTTACAGAGTGATCTTAATTCCTTTAAAATGTGTGAGTATAAAAATATGTCAAATCATGGTGAGACTAAGGATAATTTGTTAATTTAATTTTATCTAAGTTAAATAGGCTTCTTATTCTTTTTGACTAGAAATAAAACAAAACCCTTTATCTCATTTGCAAATTCTTTTCTCCCTTAGCTTAGGATTCTAGGAATCATTGATTGCTTTCTCTCACTCGTTGCATCATAAATCAAGACGCTAAATTCTGTCAAGTCTACCTATCAAATTCATCCAATCACTGTTCCCTCCTTCCTGTCTCTACCATCGATATTTTCAATGTAAACGTTTAAAATAGCTTCCTCTATAGTTTCTCTGCTTCAGGTCTCATGTCTTCAATGCATCTTTCACAATACCAGCAGAATCATCTTCCTGAAATATGTAGCAGATCATTCCCCCTCACTTTTCAAGACAATGAGAGTTGAAAAGTAAAAACAAACAAGAAAAAGTAGCATCTTTGAAATGCTGTTTGGAAAACCCAATGTCACATTGGGGAAGGAACTGGCACCCCGCTCCAGAACTCTCGCCTGGAAAACTCCACGGACGGAGGAGCCTGGTAGGCTACGGTCCATGGGGTCGCAAAGGGTCGGACACGACTGAGCGACTTCACTTTCTTTCTTTCTACCGTTCCTTTTGGGGAAGGAAATGGCCACCCACTCCAGTGTGCTTGCCTGGAGAATCCCATGGACGGGGGGCCTGGTGGGCTGCAGTATGTGGGGCTGCAAAGAGTCGGACACGACTAAGCAGCTAACACACACACACACAGTATCACATCTTAGGGTCTCTACTACTTACTAACAGAAAGGACGTGGATGTTTGAAGCGGGACGTGGTAGCATCCTTCCTGAAATCTCCCCTCGACTGGCTGTTGCTGATGGAGACAGGTGAAGCCCTGCGTCAGCCAGCCTCTCGTCTCGTTCCCCAGCCATGCTCCGCTCTTGGCTGGGCTCCAGCCACGCCTGAGATGCTTCTCACCCCTAGGTACACAATATTCTCATGTCTCTCTTACGCAATGTATTCTTTCAATCTGATGCCCACTTGAAATACTGGTTCAAATGCTACCTTCTCTGCAAAAGCGTGCAAAATCAGGATTAGTCATTTCACCCTCCAGGTCCCTCCAGTTCAATGTCCAAGCCTCTGTCACAGCTGCTGCGTAATTCTGTCATTGTTTCACCCTTTGTGGACGCATCTACCTGCTCCATCAGAATGGGAGTTCCCACTGACTCAGAATTATACTATTTACGTTTTGACTAACACGTGAAGGGGTGAGCAAGTTCGTGATGCAGTTTGTGGAGGACTCTGGTAAAGAATCTGCCTGCAGTGCAGGAGACCCCGGCTCAACTCCTGGGTCGGGGAGATCCGCTGGAGAAGGGATAGGCTGCCCACTCCAGTATTCTGGCCTGGAGTACGCCATGGACTGTATGGTCCATGGGGTCGCAAAGAGTCAGACACGATTGAGCAACTTTTGCTTCCTCATGTTAGCACCAAACGACCTGATTCTGAGAAGCTTTTTAGGGCAAACCAAACTGCATAGCCCTCTAAAGTACAACACAACGCAAAACCTGTGGAGGGTTATAAAGTGTCACTGAGATAGTCAAGAACTTTTGATTAGCTTTTAAAAATGAATCTCTAAAGATTTCTTCACTGTGTGGATCTTAACCTATGATTCTTGGTTGATGTTACTGTGAAGTATTGACAATTATATTTCCTTGGTTATCCTACATTGAGAAAATTTATTTTGAAAGATTAATAAAATTTAAAGCTTAAAGAATTAAATCAGTATTTTGAATATTAAAATATTTGAGTCAGAGAGCTAATCTCAAAAGATAGAAGTTGAAATGCTGCTGGAAAGTGTTGAGTAGGAGGGAAGAAAAAACAATCCAAGCCTCTATTACATAGTCTCTTCATTAAAATGCTATAGGATTCACTCCTTTGTTTCACAGCACTATGTATAATTATAGTACACAAAACCGCCAGATCTTCCTGCGATTAGGCATTTAAAAATATACACTCCAGAGTTTCAAAACAAGTTTCACATGTAGGGTAATTCTATCACACGAATGTACAGTTCTTGAACATTCATATTGTGTTTATCATACCACTTTAAATATAGAGCATTTCTATTAGGGTTGGCTTAGTCATTTTCATAATGATACCCTGGGAATTCCCTAGTAGGGCAGTTCAGAGGTGCTAGACAGACACTTGACTTTGCAACACGTTCTAAAGGAGAAGTAAGAAAAACAGTTTCAGAACTACTGGACACCTGTCCCGCACACAGACACCTTTTGTTTTGGTAACATACATCCAGGCACTGCTGGATGCTGGCAGGTCACATGAATGGTGGGACAAACCATGGACTGAGATTCAGAAGACCTGGGCTTCGGTGTGATTCCTTTGGTCTCCGACAAGGAGAGAACGCCATTCATTGTCATTAACTGTGGCAAGAGACTCATGAGAATAATTGTGAAAGTGACGTCCAAGTCATAAAGTTGGGGCACCATAATGGGACATTTTCAATTAGGGGTGCACATCTGAATAATCTGGGTGCCTTCCAAAATACAGGGGGGCCCCACTCCCAGATCAACTAGGTCAGAACCTCCTGGGATAGGGATCAGGAATATACTTCTATTCTAAAGGCCCACAGATACTTCTGATTTACTTGCGTTTTGACAAACTATGGAGTGAGTGCAAGACCATCAGCTTTCTAGAATGATGGACCCACACCAAATGCTTTCCAAATCTCTTAATAATGCTCTGACTTTGAAATACACATTGATTCATTGAGCCTCCGTTTCTCTAATTTGAAAATTGGAGATATAAACACTTCTTTGCATGGTTCTGGTGCAAAGATGTAGGTAAAACATCTAGGTCTGATGTCTGACAAGAAACCTAAACATCTGGGGTCTGATAAGTAACTTAAATACCTGCAGATCATAAGACAGAAGAGTGTGTTGGAGACCATGGCTAATTGGGGAATGCAAGTCTTAATGAAACACATTTTTTAATATTACTGTAAAGACTACCCTGGTCACATAAAACACATCTATAGGAATGACATCTGGCTTTTAGCCCTAACATACCTTCAATAAATAACCAATCCTCAAGTACCATATATTAATTAAATGTAAGATATAAAATCCTGAATTGTCTGAAAGTATGTTTCTATATGCATGTGTAGGATGCTGCTAGATACAGGATCATATACTGATTCAACAAATATTCAGTATACTAATGAGTCAGAGATCCTTAAAAGAACTAGTTCAAAGAGTTTATCATCAAGAGAGAGAAAGGGAGAGAGGAAGAGGATGAATTAAAGCATGTCCATTATTAACAATACTAATACTACCAAATCTATGCTTCCGTGTCTATTTCTGCATTAACATCCTACCCAGGTATCTGTGACTGTCTATGCATACTTATGCACAGTTTTGAAATATCACTAATGACTAGAAATATTTGGAATTTTAAGTAATTATTTTTAGAAACAGTATATTTTAACTAGATCGATATGATAGTTTGTTGTGAAATAAGAAGGCTTGCTGAATTAATCTAAGGTTCCTTCCAGGTTTAAGATTCTATAGTTAGAAAACAATAAATCATGGAATCATCACATAAGAGGAACTACTGACCAAATGACTCAGAGTCATTCTTAGAGCACTTCTTAACATACTTGGGGGAAAATTTTCATCATGTGAGATCGTCTCTCAACCTAAAAAGTACAAAACCTGGCAGCTTTCAGATTGAGTTAAAATTGGACTTGCCCTGTCTTCATCACAGGTCAGCTTTTCTGCACTCATCTAAAATCTGAGCAAAATAATTCTGCAAAGCCTACTGCTAGCATTTATTTCGAATCACTTTTTAGTGATTTGGGCAAGTTCCTCCTCTTAAGTTTTCATTTCCTCATCCTTAAAATGGTGATGATCAGAACTAAGTAAGACTTGTCACTGAAGACTCCATAATCTGACTGGAATTTTCTCCCCTAGCCTCCCTTCCCCATTCCTCTCCTCTTCCTGCACAGCCTGCTCCAGCCAAAACTGACCGGCAGCGTCCTTCCCATCGGCTTGCTTCAACCCCAGCCTTCTCCGGAATCTCCAATTTCTACTCCATTTCCAGCCTTGGCAGCAATGTTGGCCCTTCTGGGAGACCTTTCCAGAATCTTTCTCAAAGAAAATGCTTGGGCTTTGGACTGAGTCAGACCCAAGTTCATATCGGATCTTCATTTTCACTAGTTGTTTATTGGTGGATTCTTTCAAAACGTCAGCATCTATATCTTGTCTGTAAACAAATTCCCAGACTACAGAGCTGCTAGGAGGCTAGATTGCACAAACAAGGAACACAGGTGCTAACAACACGTCTCAAGTGCATCAGTGACTACTTCCTGTTTGATCATTCCTTCTAACTGCTTACTGGATCATTGTTTGGGAAAAACAATTTGAGCTGGATCCCTACTCTCATTCTTTACACAAAAATACATTTTAGATGAATCAAACTTTTAAATGTTAAGAAGTGAAACGACAACAAAAGAATGCAAGAAAGGACAGGTGAATTTACTAATCCTTTGGAGTGAAGGATTTTCTAAGCAGGACACAATAATCAAAAGATTGTACAATAAAAAGACTGGTGATAACTAAATTAAAAAGTTCAATATTCCTACAGCAAAAAAATCAAAATAAAAATTAAGTTATATCAAACTGATGAAAGGCTAACTTTCTTAACTTATAAAGAGTCCTTATATATCAACAAGAAATGCTGCACATTCTAATAAGAAAAATAGACAAGGAATTTGGTCAGGTAGCAAATACACATGACTAAATGTGTAAATGTGAAAAGATGTTCCATTTTGCTAATAAAGAAATACGCAAAGTGAAAGTCACTCAGTCACGTCCGACTCTTTGGGACCCTATGGACTGCAGCCTGCCAGGCTCCTCTGTCCAAGGAATTCTCCAGGCAAGAATACTGGAGAGAGTAGCTGTTCTCTTCACTCCCTTCTCCAGTGGATCTTCCCAACCCAGGGATCGAACCCACATCTCCTGCATTGCAGGTGGAGTCTCTACTGCCTGAGCCACCAGGGAATTCCAAGAATACGGGAGTGGGTAGCTTATCCCTTCTCCAGGGGATCTTCCTGACCCAGGAATTGAACCGGGGTCTCCTGCATTAACAGGCAGATTCTTTACAAGCTGAGATGCCACAAAAGCCCATAAAGAAGTATAAATTAAAGCAAAGAGATAGTTTTTAACTTACTGTCAAGGTAAAAATGAAAAATATAGTATCTGATGTTGGTAATGGTGTAGGGGCACAGGCCTTCTCATGCACTGTTTTGGGGGTACAAACTGGTGCTACTTCTGTTGTGTTCAAGCTAGCAGATTTTCTAAAATAAATGAAGGGACATTCCTTTGACTCACTACTTGCACTGCTAGAAATTTAGCTTAGAAATAAATTCAAGACCTACACTATAATAAGCTAGAGCCAGGTACAAAACTTTTTGTAATAAGGAAAAAAAAGTTAGTTATTTGTTAATAGATTCCTGATAAATTGAGTTATAATGTATACCAAACATGGACTTCTACACAGTTATTAAAAATGCATGACACGGATGAGGATATTTCTAACAAATATTAAGTGGGGAAAAACTGATGTCCTCTGTATGAATTTGAAATGTGGGAGTAGGGTGGGTTGAATATGTATCATTATACATATACAATGCAATTTTTTGTTTAGAAAAATAATAAACTAAGAAGTGCTTACTTTTAGGGAGAGGAACTGTGTGGGGAGGAAGGGGATAGGTGGAATAGAGGGATATTTTTATTATATGCCTTTCTCAACCAGTCTATGGCCTGGATGTAGTAATCACCGCTGCATATTAATCTAAATTATATGTACATATAATATATGTATATGTAATATATGTAATATACATATAATATATGTAGACAGCTCATCCTTTGTGGGCATTCGTTCTCAGCTTGTCAGCTAAGACAACTAAAGGGGCCCAAAGGTTTGAGCACTGGATATAGTTTATTAACTAGATTAAGAAATACAGTTTACTATTGTATAGAAATTCAAACATTTTAGAAAGAAGGGCCTTCACACCAAAAGACTGGAACCACTGGTGATGGAGAGGGATAAAAATAAGACACATCTAACTATGATGGGAGCACCTGATTCTGTTGAAGGGGTAGGTGTGGCTTTAAGAAAGATCTGTGATATTCCAACCCTACCTTGACAAGCGATCTGAAAATGTGGCGTAATACCTACCTTCAGTTCCAAGAGCTGGAATGTTTCAGACATCAGCAGCACTTATCACTGCTAAGAGTGAATGACCTGATCATGTTTATAAGTAAATGAAATAAATAAATGAAATCTATTTTCTAACAGTGAAAATGTGGATCTATGCCCTTCCCTGGTGGCTCAGACGATAAAGACTCTGCCAGTGATATGGGAGACCCGGGTTTGATCCCTGGGTCAGGAAGATCCCCCGGAGAAGGCAGTGGCCACCCATTCCCGTGTTCTTGCCTGGAGAATCCCGTGGGCGGAGGAGCCTGGTGGGCCACAGTCGATGGGGTCGCAAAGAGTCTGGGGATGGAGTGACTCACACTAAGATAAGACACGCGCTTATCAGTTCCCAGATGAATGCATTCAAACTTACAAACAACAGAAGTGGTCTTGAACTTCAGGCCAGCCTGATCCCCACCTGGAGCTCTTAGGGGTGGTTCGCAGTCACCCTGGGGGGAGCAGGGGCCCTCCTGTCACTCACGTCATGTATGTGAAAAAGCTGCTTAGCGGCTCCAAGGAGTGATTCCGGAAATACTCAAACTCTCTGCACAGCTTCTTCCTCATCTCCGTGTCAATAACGGAAACAGTAAGAGGGGTGGCTTGATTAGCCAAGAAGTTGCCGTAATCGGTGGTCTGGAGATGAATTTTCAGATCTGAAATTAAGGAAAGCACCAGATCAGGCTAAATTTGGAACATGCATGAAAAAGCTTTACAACACTGACTGAATTTGCGGTAACTTTATGATAAACGCATGATTATGCACTGTTTATTACTGATTTGGTTGCACTAGTCTTCGTTTCTGCCTGCGGACTCTAGTTGCGATGACCTTTCCTGCTGCAGGGCACAGGCTCTGGTGCACGAAGGTCGGTAGTTACAGCCCGTGGGCTCAGGAGTTGTGACTTGCGGGGCCTGGGGCTCGCAGGCTTCAGTAGTTGTGACTCAGGGGCTTAGCTGCTCCACAGCGTGTGGAATCTTCCGGGACCAGGGATGGAACTCCTGACTCCTGCACCGGCAGGTGAATTCTTATCCACTCTACCACCAGGGAAGTCTCATAAACGCATATTTAATTATTGCTATCTTATTAGGCCTTAATATAAAGTCTACATATGATTTAGACTTGAATGTTAATCTCTACAGCAATAAAGGATTCAATGTTAATGCAGATAATCGAAAATAACTTTTAATTACATAAGAACTATAGAATTATTGAGCACAGTTGAAAAGAACATTAGAAACCACCTAGTCCAGAGATTACAAATTGGTTTTAACTGAACCAACTTAGTCATTTGCAAATAGTGCTAGGAAAACTGTTTGAGGATACCAAGCCTCCATCCCAGCTTGATGGCAAAGAATATTTACCCTACAGATGAAGAAATTGAGTCTATGTGTGTCTAAATGGGTTTTAACATTCAAAAAACGAAGATCATGGCCCATCACTTCATCAAAAGACAAAGATCCGGTCCCATCACTTCATCAATATCAATTTGAGAAATTGATTCAAAGCCAGTATTATACCTTAAAAAAAAAACTGTATTTTATTACCAATCAATTAAAACTGGATTATCAATTATTCTGTTATTTAATTCTGTCTGGTAGAATTATTTAACCTCACTCATCTGAATTTCAAAATACTTGGATAATACTTCTAGCACACCTCCTGTCTTGGGATATCACAAAGTCTTAATATGTTAACTCCAAAGGGGCAGTTCCAGTTTCTTAGTAATATCTTTTATCTTTTGGTTCCTTGTGTGGTACCCAACATAAGTGTCTCAAATATCTGAACATCAGAAATGTCTTTGGCACCATCTAGCACATGACTGGAGTCAATAGAGTGTCCTAGACCTTATTGTAATTTTCATTGAAACATTTATTGAGTATCTATTATGTGCTGTTACCACAGGGGACAAAACATATTCCTCATCTTCAAGGAAACTCATAATCTGGTGGAGGTAGAGGCACGAAAAAAACAGATGATGCAACCCACTGAGTTCAGGATAAAGATAAGAACCTTGATTTACGGGAACATAGAAAATGACTCGATGGACATGGGTTTGGGTAAACTCCGGGAGTTGGTGATGGACAGGGAGGCCTGGCGTGCTGCAGTCCATGGGGTCACGAAAAGTCGGACACGACTGAGCGACTGAACTGAATTGAGAAAATGAGAGCAAGACTCAGAGGGATGAAAGCAAAACAAGCCTAGGAGAGTTTCTGGAAGAAGGTTAAGCCAGAGATGAGCCTTCAAGTGCTACGCAAGAGTGCAAGGAAGGTGTTCCATGAATTTGTACAGGTGGGGAGGAGGCAAGAAGTTCAAAGCAGTTGAGTGCTGTTGAAGCGCTGAGTGGGAGAGGAGGAGGGGTAAAATGTGAAGCCAGAGAAGGACGCAGGGGCTGTCCCCAGGAAGACTTGGCGTGACATCCTTGATCCTGAGGATAATAGGGAGCCCCTGTGGGTGATGAGCTAATCCCTCTGGTAGCTGATGGGGGAGGGGGCATTTGCACTCAAGTGGTTCTTGAGTCTCAGCAGACAGGCATTCTTCAGGGTCTGGAGTAGATCATGCATCAGAAATGCTCTTCATCTGACTGACCGCAGAATTTATTTGCTCAATTACCTATTTAATTAGCTTAATTCAAAAAAAAAAAAAAAGCATACTCTTTTGCCATGTCTTGTTTGGCTTTTATTTTGACAGTTCAGGTTTTTATACAATTTGACAGGGTGTAGTCTCAGCATGGAGAAATATTTGCCAACAGGAGTGACACAAATGGTGTTTCTTCCAAAACCATGATATATGGCTCATGTGACATATGTTTCTCTTAGGCAAAATAACTTCCAAACCTTTCAGCTGCCAGTGAGATGCTGAAATGAAATGTCTCAAGTGTTTCAGACCCTGCTTAGGCAATCTTGTAAAAAATTGTGGCTGGTGGACAGATAGTTAAGACAGAAGGAGCCTCGCCTCCCCACCCCAAGGTGGTCCACGAGACCCTGGAAATCAGATGCGAAGAAAATCTTGGCTTCGCTATGGAAAACAGTGTGGAGATTTCTTAAAAAACTGGAAATAGAACTGCCATATGACCCAGCAATCCCACTTCTGGGCATACACACCGAGGAAACCAGATCTGAAAGAGACACGTGCACCCCAATGTTCATCACAGCACTGTTTATAATAGCCAGGACATGGAAGCAACCTAGATGCCCATCAGCAGATGAATGGATAAGGAAGCTGTGGTACATATACACCATGGAATATTACTCAGCCATTAAAAAGAATTCATTTGAACCAGTCCTAATGAGATGGATGAAACTGGAGCCCCTTATACAGAGTGAAGTAAGCCAGAAAGATAAAGAACATTACAGCATACTAACACATATATATGGAATTTAGAAAGATGGTAACGACAACCCTTTATGCAAAACAGAAAAAGAGACACAGAAATACAGAACAGACTTTTGAACTCTGTGGGAGAATGTGAGGGTGGGATATTTCAAAAGAACAGCATGTATACTATCTATGGTGAAACAGATCACCAGCCCAGGTGGGATGCATGAGACAAGTGCTCGGGCCTGGTGCACTGGGAGGACCCAGAGGAATCGGGTGGAGAGGGAGGTGGGAGGGGGGATCGGGATGGGGAATACATGTAAATCCATGGCTGATTCATATCAATGTATGACAAAACCCACTGGAAAAAAAAAATAATAATAATAAAAAAAAAAAAAAAGAAAGAAAATCTTGGCTTGAAGTATCTGCTCTGAGTTAATATTATTATCTTTCAATGATAACGATCACGCTGATAGCTTTATAGTTTTACAAACGGGGTCACATTTTTTTCCTCGAATTTCCCCCAGTGCTTATTTAAGCACGTGTGCCAACGTGCTCGGTCGTGTCCGACTCTCTGCGACCCCACGGACTGCCGTCCACCGGGTTCCTCCGTCCGTGGGACTTTTCCAGGCACGAGTACTGGAGTGGGTTGCCATTTCCTGCTCCAGGGGATCTTGCTAACCCACGGGTGGAACTTGCTATCTCCTGCATCTCCTACACTGGCTGGGTGATTCTCCCCGAGCCACCTGGGAAGCCATGCTTATCTTAATAGGTATGTGATAAATAGAGGTTTGTGGTCAGATACATTTGGAATAAACAGGCTTCTTCACTGCAGGAACTGAAAGCCTTTAATACATTAATTTGAATGATTTCTTTGGAAAGAGTTTGGTACAGAACTTCCC
The DNA here is from genome assembly GCF_033118175.1 of Dama dama. Taxonomy (NCBI): domain Eukaryota; kingdom Metazoa; phylum Chordata; class Mammalia; order Artiodactyla; family Cervidae; genus Dama; species Dama dama. Next base: position 73,942,489 of record NC_083701.1, read on the forward strand.
AAGCCACTAGAAAACAATGCAGCCACCCACAGAGCACGCTTTGGAAAATTACACTTTTTTTCATCCAGAGTCGTGTTGCAAGTGACACTTTTTCTTTTTTATTCAAATGAGGAACCATGAGATCACTGCCAACTAAATCAATTTTACAGGTCCCAAACACAATAGTACAATGGGAACAGATTCAGCTATTATAAAAAATATCTGAGCATGTCACACAGAGTATAATAGCATATATGCGTGTACAAAGAGTCATAATGTAAAAATGCTCCTTCCGTGGGTTGCAGTCATTGGGCTCGGGGAATTAACTGAGATCTCTTGACTAGTGAGGCAGGAATACTCTCTGGCTGCTATCTTTTCTCTGTTGCTTTGCTGGGTCATTCCTTTTTCGTTCCCGTGCAGCTTCCTGTTGGAGCTCTTTAAAAATGAACGTCCCGACTGTTCACACTCCAGGTAGCTTTATGCCAAGGCAGCACCTATGCTTGTGAAGGATGCTATCTTTGAGCAGCTCCCACCTCTGTCCCACACTCTGCTTGATGCTGAACTTATGGGAATTACCTGACCTTTCTGAACTCAGTTTTCTCACCTACAAAATGGGTTACAATGTATGCTTTTTGGGTTACTGTGGAGCTTTAAAGAAGATAATGTAGATGAAGACCTCTTTTGCCCCCTTACTTGTACCTATCTCCTTCCAAAATAATTTGATTCGATTGGCTAAGACTTTGATTTTTATTCCCTAAATCAGACTTTTTTTAAATAATATATTACCATCATATCTTACAGTTACTTAAATTTGAATAAACCTATCAGTATTTTAAAAGCCAGATGTTTCTTTCTCCATTTTTGCTAAGGTACTGCCATCTCACGGTTATAAAACTTCAAGTCCTCTTTGAAGATTTATTAACTTCAAATCCCCTGCATTGTTTCTGAATATCTTCCCAGATTTCCTCTCCTTATACCCCAGTTTAGAATGATGATATCGTTAACCTAGATCACTGTGGCAATCTCTAATACATTCTCCCAGGTTTGTTTCCCTTCTGTCCTCCATGCCTCAAACTTGAATCTTTCTTAAGAAATGTTTGGATTTTAGAATAATCCTCTTAAGTATCCTGGAGCTACTGAATTTTAGGCAGATTAAAAGCAACTTGCAAATTACTTTTATTTTACCACTGACAGATGATTTTAACACCAATATAAGCCTTAACAATAATCCCCATTTCATAGATGAAGAAGCCAAGACTCAGAGAAACAACTTGACCATCTTTCCAAGCATACATGTATTTGACTGAAGATTCAGACACGCCTCTCTCTTCACTCAATATTCTGAAGTTCCATAATTAGACCTTTGGTGGCCCTCAAAAATTTTCACAGCATAAACTCCTGCGTTATTATAATACTCTAGTATTGCAGGCAACCGCTTTATCCTCACCAGTATGCTTTTATGTTTTTCTATTTATAGCCCATTAATTCTCCCCAAGAGCCTAGGACATCTTATCATCTCAACTCCCCTGACCCCACCTCCAGTTCCCCATTACACTGGCATTTTCCCAACCCACTGTCCTTCAAGATTCAGCTTACTTTCGAATATATCCTCTAGCTATAAACTCTTCATAAATTTTAATAGTTTTTATTTATTTATAGAATGATTGTTTCCAAAACAAACCAATGCTCTTTGAAGGAAAACAGAATCAACAACATAGAGGCATACACCAAACACCGTTAACCATAACCAAGAAACGGGACAGATTATTTTAGGAATTTAAAAGTCTAGCAGAAGAGGGTAAATTAACTCTTGTTGTATATACACGGCAGTTCAGGCGGTGTTCTTATGACTTCCTGGGAATTCTCATGATTTACAGTATACAAAACATTTTCAGAAATTTCTGATTCCCTTAGTAACTGGGAGTTAGGCCAGGGAGATACCATCTACCAGAAAGGAAAGCACCATGGCTAAAAGTTAAGCAGTTGGCTTAACATCCCAGGGCCAGAAAGCAGAGTCAGGACTTAAACATGCAGACATGTCTATTGTGTATTTTCAAATTCTTACTTCAAATTCTTACTACGTGCAAAACACAGCCTTAGGCTAGGGAAGCTAGGAGACAAAGAAGGATATGGTGTGGTTTCTATACTTTAAAAAAGTCTTTTTTTTTTTTTTTTAAAGTTCAGTTCTATTGAGGTATAACCAACAAATAAAATTCTAAGGCATTTAAAGTATACATCGTGGTGCTCTGATACACTCTTAACGCTGTGAAAGGCTTCTCCCACCTCCTTAACTAACACCTCTATAAGCAGACGTATTTATAGTTTCTGCCCTTGAGAAGCTTACAGTTTAGGAGGGGATAGGTTCATTTATTCACTTATTCATTTATTCACTTAAGAGTTAAGCCCTTAACTGTGATCACTCAGGGGAAGAGACAGATAAAGGAGACAAACTGCCCCAGAGTGACATACTTATGCAAATATCACAGATGCTATACAGAATTAGGTACATTACTCGGCTCGATAAATCACAAAATTGAGGCTTGTCAATTCTATCCCAATAGAAATGAGTAGAAAAGGGTTTATAGAGAAAGTGACTTCGAAATGGAGACTTCAAAGAAAAATGGGTGTTCTCCAGGTAAGCAAGATGCAGAATGGAATTTGTGGCTGAGGAATAACCTTAGAGAAAGGCCGAAGAGCTCTGAGGAAGCGCTTCCCAGGTAGAGATGGGATGCTAACTGGCCTCAGCTCAGCTGGTTAGCTGCCGCTGCTCAGCTGCTCCAATCGTGTCTGACTCTGTGTGACCCCGTGGACTGTAGCCCGCCAGGCTCCTCTGTCCGTGGGATTCTCCAGGCATGAATACTGGAGTGGGTTGCCATGCCCTCATCCATGGATCTTCCTGACCCAGGAGTCAAACCCAGGTCTCCTGCATTGCAGGCAGATTCTTAACCATCTCAGCCACCAGACAAGTCACAGTTGGTTAGAGTGTGGTGCTAACAACGCCAAGATCACTGGTTTGATCCTCGTACCAGCCAAGCTATCTAGCCTTTAAACTGAGCTAAGTTTATCCTGCCTGATGAGAGTATTTCTGAACACTTGACAATATTGTATATGCATTTTTAATACAAGGCAGAGAAAATAAGTACTCTAATTAGGGCTTCCTGGGTAGCTCAAATAGTAAAGAATCTGCCTGCAATGCGGGAGACCTGGGTCCCATCCCTGGGTTGGGACGATGCCCTGGAGGAGGCATGGCAACCCACTGCAGTATCCTTGCCTGGAGAATCCCACGGACAGAGGAGCCTGGTGGGCCCCAGTCCACGGGGTCCCAAAGAGTTGGACATGCCTGAGTGACTAACACTTTCATTTTCACATAATGAGAGGTACAAATAATGTGTAAAGGAGATTGGTGAAAGCCCTTTGAAATAAAAGCCTTCCTTCTGTGAGAGTTTTTTAAAATTTAGACTACCTTTTAATAGATAGTAGGTAAAGGCCTCCTACTTGTAAACTAATATCCACACCCCTGCCACTTATTACTAGCCCCAGTAACTACTATTTTTAGTTCCATATGAATCCTTTCACACTTCCTTATTTCCTCTTTTTTTTGTAGTTATAGGATATTACATTATATAACTGCTCCATCATTTATTTAACCAGCTCCCTTACCGTGGACATTTGATTTGTTTGTCATTTTCTGCCATTCCCAACAGTGCTACACGAAGTCCCAGGCCAAGTGTACATGCATTTAGAATTCTGAGGCCCAACCACTCTCATTAAGGGGCTCTTATTCTTTTAATATTTCTATTTGTTAGAGTGGGAGCCCTTTAGGGTGGGGTGTATCTTTTTCATCTTTCGTTCCTTGGCTCTAACTAGAAAGTGCTGAGTACATGCATTAATTCCCACGTGAAGGCACCGTTGGAAAGGAATGAAGGTCATGTTCCTTGAAGAGGAAGCATTAATAATTGGCCGTAAGCTGTAACCAGCTCCTCTCACTCGCCTCCCAAAAATGACGGCGGAGAAGACAAGGTCCAGGCTGGGTCCAGGCCTCTCACCGTAACCTGAGAGCAGGGATCACTTTCCCCACGTATTTCAGAGAAAGCTTGTTGTTGTTCGTTGTTTAGTTGCAGCCCCATGGACTGCAGCCCATCAGGCTCCTTTGTCCATGGAATTCTCCAGGCAGGAATACTAGAGTGGGTGGCCATTTCCTTCTCCAGGGGACCTTCACCACCCAAGGATCCAACCTGCGTCTCTAGCATTGCAAGTGGATTCTTTACCTCTGAGCCACCAGGGAAGGCTATTTCTTACTAAATTTTTGAGCTTTGAAGTGTTAATGTTTCCACTTTGTCTTTTTTTTTGAAGAGGAAAGAATACTTAGAACAGTCTGGTTTGTAATTTAAAAATCTAATGAAAATAGCAGTGTTGCCATGAAAGGACATGAAGGAGCCTCAAATGTATGTTATTAAGTGAAAGAAACCAGTCTGGAAAGGTTACATACTTACTTAATGATCCCAAAGGTGTGACATTCTGGAAAAGGCCAAACCAGGGAAATGGCACAATGATCAGTGGTTCCCGCAGGGGGTCACCAGTATGGAGAATAGTCAGAGCACAGGGCAGTGAAAATACTCTGTATAATGTAACAGTGGTGGGTACGTGCTGTACATTTGTCCATTCCCAGAGAATGTGAAAGAGGAGAGTGAAAAACTTAAGTGAGAGCTTAAAACTCAGTAGTCAAAAAACTAAGATCATGGCGTCTGTCCCGTCACTTCAGGGCAAATAGATGGGGAAATAATGGAAACAGTGACAGACTTTATTTTCTTGGGCTCCAAAACCACTGCAGATGGTGACTGCAGCCCTGAAGTTAGAAGACACGTGATCCTTGGGAGAAAAACTATGACTAACCTAGACAGTATATAAAGAGCAGAGATACTACTTTGCCAACAAAGATCCATATAATCAAAGCTATGGTTTTTCTGATAGTCGTGTATGGATGTGAGAACTGGACCATAAAGAAGGCTGAGCACTGAAGAATTGACACTTTTGAACCGTGGTGTTGGAGAAGACTCTTGAGAGTCTCTGGGACTATAAGGAGATAAAACCAGTCCATCCGAAAGGAAATCGATCCTGAATATTCACTGGAAAGACTGATGCTGAAGCTGAAGCTCCAATATTTTGGCCACCTGATTCGAAGAGCTGACTCACTAGAAAAGACCCTGATGCTGGGAGGGGTTGGGGGCAGGAGGAGAAGGGGACGACAGAGGATGAGATGGCTGGATGGCATCACTGACTCAGTGGACACGAGTTTGAGAAAGCTCTGGGAGGTGTTGAAGGACAGGGAAACCTGGCGTGCTGCGGTCCACGGGGTCGCAGGGTCGGACACGACTGACAGACTGAACAACGCAGGATGTGTAAGAGTGACCGCAGTGTAAACTCTGGACTCTGCGTGATTACAAGGTACCGAGCACAGGCTCGAGGATTATAAAAAATGTGCCTCTCTAGTGCAGGATGTTGATAACGGGGGAGGTTATGCATGTGTGGGAGCAGGCATTATATAAAAAGTCTCTGTACTTTCTCCTAAATTTTGCTGTGAACCTATAGCTGCTCTAAAAAAAAATTAATTAAAACTTAGTGGTGCTAATTCTTCTAAAGACTATTTTATGCCCCTTTCACATTATTATTTTGGATCAAGTTAATTTTAAATAACTTTAAAAAAAAGTCACTTTTTAGGAATTTTCTATGTGCCATACCAGTGAGACGGGCTATGTGAATTGGCTTCCTCTCCTATTCCCGGGAAGGACTGAGTCATGGAGGGTCCTAGTGACTGGTTCAGGTGACTGTTAGTCAGGGTCAGGCCGTGGAGAAGACGAATATTTCTGACCACACTCACTTGCACAATCATAAATGCCAGGATTTTTCAAAGCTTTTGTGGACAATGAAAGGTTGTTGCTGAATGATAAGATGCCGGGATTCTTGGCCTCCGGAGGAGACGAATTCAATCCGGGGCCAGAGACAGGCTGGATTGCTCAGAACGTTTGTGCAATAAAGTTTGATTAAAGTATAAAGGAGAAAGCTTCTGACGTAGGCATCAGAAGGGGGCAGAAAGAGTGCCTCCCTGCTAGTCTTCAGCTGTATGTTATATAGTCACTAGCAGTCTGTTAATGAAAAGAAAGGAATGTCTTAACTCAGAATGGCACCAGGCCCCTCATCCATAAATTGCATTTTGTGATAATTCTGGCACCAGATGATTCATCCCAGGCCATAATCTTGTAGAAGGGCAGATTACCATACAAATAGTTTCGTTTACATAGATTAGGGGAACAATATCTGAGTATGACAGGCTGGTTTGTCAAGTAGCTTCTGAGTCATTTCGTGGAACTTGAAGACAGAGTCTGGGGTACATTAACATAGCTTAAGACAAACATTTCCATAAGAAAAAATGTATTGGTTAACTCAAGGTTTGAGAATAGTTAGCTTCAGGTGAAACCAGGTTTCATGGCAACACAGCATTTTAAAAGAAACCTCCTTTTCAATTTGTATAGAGAAGGAAAAAAATATCGCCAGTTTGCTTCCTCCTGCTGCTTAAGAGAGAGAAAAATGTCTGGCACTTGCAGCCTATTTCCTCCGTTTGGAGACCCCTGGCCTTCCTGCCTGTTACCCTCTCAACAATCTTCATATTTCTCTCTTCCAAAAATGACCTGAAACCTCCTGTGTTCCTGATAAATGGTTCTAAAACAATTCGTTGGTATCAGGATACTTTTCTTTTAAAAACTAGAGAAATTTAAAAGACTAAAGGCCAATTTAATCTTTGCTAAATTAGCTTTCCTTTACAGTAAGTGCCTGCTTCAACACGCAGTACTATCCTGACACTGTTTTACCTGCCCTTCTTTACCCATCACTTGTATGGTGTATATTGTGTGCAAAAGTAAACAGAAATCCTAAAGTTCTTAACTTCTGTCCCAAGGAGTGTCCGCGTGTTTTAAACCAGCTGGGAAGGTGGCTAGTTTCTCTCAGTAAATTCACAGATGCAGTAGCTGAGTTGCTTTTCACAAGTGCCTTATTTCCCAACATCCTATGAGATAAACAAGCAAGGCAGACCTTATTATTTTCTATATCAAAATGGAGCTGAGAGCAACAGCAACCTATTCATGGATCTTCCATTCATGCTCAGGAGGCAGACATTTTAGTGGAAAAAGTAAAATAGATGCAGATGTCTGCATACCTCACACCTGGTGAGGTGGTTAGACTGGTCACAGCCACGCCAAGCCTCAGAGTCTTCAACTGAAGACATGAAACCTTTATTTGGATTGATTTTCTCAGCAGTCATTATAACCTGCAGTTTGAGGGCATATTTGATATTCCCAAGAGTCTCCAAAAAGATTGGAAACAGATTCAAACATAGTTGTGAAATGAATGGTTGAAAAAGAACTATTACTGGGAGAAAAGAAAGGTAGAAACCATGAGATATGATGAAAATAACAAATGGTGTATTTAGGAAGGTTTCTTATTCAGGGTTCAGGATGACTTCAGGTAGTCGCGACTCCTTGAAATCGTATGGAAAATTCTGTATGTGTGCACCTGTGTGTATTTTTCTAAGAAATTCACTCTTCAGGCCTTCAAGAGTCTGAAACCTTTCCTTCTCCCCCAAATTGAAGCTGAGGGTGGTTTCTCTTTGAATTCTTTAGTGAGCAGGCTTAAGCCTTGCTTTGTATCATGAAGACGTTTATGTATGGTTTGTGTTTAAATCTGCATTTCTCAACTCATTTAAAAGCCTGAAAACTACTGAATTCATTCAAATGGCTTCTCTCAGAAGCATGCATTCTGCCTTGTGTTAATTTTTTCTACCTCAATTTACACATATTTTCTATATGTGATTAACATTCTCCAGGCACGAAACTCCAAATTAAATATGCTGAAATGATTTAGGATTATATTGCAATTATTTGTAGCCAACAGGATTAGTTATCATCTACAAGATCTGTCCAGCCATGTCCATCGCTAATGAAAGGAGAGGCACTCCCTTAATTCGGGCATTTCTGCCTTAACTCTGCTTGGCTCCGCCCTCAGCCCTGCCTGAGAAGCCTACAAAGTCACCTTGTTTTTTTGTTTCCTTTTCGCTTTCTGATACTCTTCCTGGCAGTTTATTACTTTCTTGCTTTTTCTAGAAAGATCTAGACATTTTAAAGCACCCTATTATTGGCATTATAATGATTTTATGAGCATGTTTCAAAGTTAGTAAATGTAGCCTTTTTAAATAATAAAAACACTATATTATCGATGTGAAATCTTTGGTAAGGCTTTGAAAACATTGTAGTGTAGTTTCCAGAGAGGAAGGGGAAATTGGGAGGGACTGGTCGAAGGGTATGCAGTGTTGGTTACACAAGACAAGCATGTCCTAGAGATCTGCTATAGAGCACAGAAGGTATCGTTCTCACACACACATGCACACACACACACAACAACAGAGGGCCGGAGGAAACTTTCAGAGGTGTCAGATGGGTTTATGGCACAGACTGTGGTGATTTCCCAGGTGTACACTTATCCCTAAACTCATCAAGTTGTATACATTAAATATGTACAGCTTTCGTACGTCAACCATATCTCAGTTTTTAAAGTGGTTTAAAAAATAGATAATTGCCTTTGTAGAGTCCTAAAGGAAATCAACCTTGAATGTTCACTGAAAGGACTGATGGTGAAGCTGAAGCTCTGATACTTTGGCCACCTGATGCGAAGAGCTGATTAACTGGAAGAAAAAGACCCTGATGCTGGGAAAGATTGAAGGCGGGAGGAGAAGGGGATGACAGACGGTTGGATGGCACCACTGACTCAATGGACATGAGTTTGAGCAAACTCTGCAAACTGGTGAAGAATAGGCAGGCCTGGCGCGCCGCAGTCCATGGGGTGGCAAAGAGTTGGACACATCTTAGCGACTAAAGAACAACAAGAGTGCTTCATAGCTCTTAACACATTCTCTTATGTACTGCCTTATTTATTTGTCCAAACAACTCAGCAAAGCAGGCAGCATTACCATCCGGTTTTACAAGTAAGGAATCAAGCTCGGAGGTTTTGAGCCTCAGGTCACCTACTGACCTTTTGTAGAAATCAAAGTCAGGACTTTTGAATCCAGGATGGCCTCACCACATGCCTGTCTCTTGATTTTTTTTCTTATGCTCCAATGAAGACAAATCTCAAATACACATGCCCTCATATTAATATACACCGAGAAAGAGGATAGAATAAAATTTTCTAGACCAAGATTTGGGAGGGGTGGGTATTTAGGCTGTGGATCCCTGGACAGTTTGGTGACACCTTTCTCCAAACATTTATAAATATGTAGAATGAAAATATATAGAATTACAAAGGAAACAAAATATATCAAAATAGAGTTACTAAGATATTGTAAAATGTGTAACAACGTACTTCTTTATTAAGACAGTAAATATCAAGGATGAGTCCAATATCTAGCATACTTTGAAGCAGTGAAAGCATAAATGATATTTCAAGGCATCTGCAAGAACAGTAAGAGGATATGAAAACACTGAATTTCTATTCAAAGTGCTAACCAGCTGTGATTGTTGCCTACATTCACAATGAAAGGAAATGCTAAATTTCACTTAGAGATTATCGAAAAATAGAGATGCAATCTTCTTTTTTCCCCCTTGTCCAAATTCAGGGACCCCTGAAGTCTGGATCTTGGGCTGAACACCCTGCCTTGGACTCTGGGCCAGGGGCTGGAGCTTCCTTCCAGCGGGCGGCATTAGCCCCCTTTTTTTTCCTTTTAAAGAGCGGCGCTTACCTTCCAGGTTCTCACACTGGACCAGGTTGACGTAGTCCTGCCGGGTCAGGAGGCCGGCCTTGCAGCCGCGCACCAGGCCCTCCAGGTAGCCGTGGTCGGCGTTGAAGTTCAGCTCTGCGCTTTCGAGCATCGCGGGAGCGGCCGCCGGAGGCTGCAGCGGCGCGCGGGGCTGGAGGGGAGCTCGGGTCTGCAGCGGCGCGCGGGGCTGGAGGGGCTTGCGGGTCCCCAGGGACGCGGGTCTGCAGGGGCGCGCAGGTCCGGAGAGGCGCGCGGGACTGCAGGGGCGCGCGGGTCTGGAAGCGAGCGCGCGGTTCTCTCCGGTGGCCAGACGGCGATCTCTCAGCTGATAGTCACGCTGTGGTGACCGGTTTCCTCCGCTTTCGGCGGCTTTCCACACAGCCGGCCCAGCCCTGTTTTTCCATCCACAGTGGATCAGCCAGATAACCCGAGGGGGACCCGGGAGCAAAGCCCTGCAGGGAGACTGGGATCGTGGGAGGGACGGAGGGTCAGACGCCCGATGCCGGCCCCGCTCTGCTATTGCAACCCGGCTACACCTGAATGTTGTGCAAACAGTCCTCCCAGAGTCGAGCTTCTGTGCTTTCAATTGCAAATTACATTCTTCTTAAATGTCTTGAGGGCTACTAAGAAGAGAGGAGTTTCTCTCTCTCTCTCTCTCTCTCTCTCTCTCTCTCTCTCTTTCTCTGGAGTTTCTCTCTCTCTCTCACACACAAACACACACACACACACCCCACGCACACCTTATGTGAATAGATCGAATGTGAGCAGGCGGTTTGGAGAACCCCGACAAACTCATCTGACAGCACAGTGTCTGCAAAACAAAACTCTAGTAATGCCCCGCTTAGCCGCTCAGTCGCGTCCGACTCTTTCCGACCCCATGCGCTGTAGCCCACCAGGCTTCTCTGCCCATGGGGATTCTCCAGGCAAGAATCCTGGAGTGGGTTGCCACGCCCTCCTCCAGGGGATCTTCCTGACCCAGGGTTCGAACCCAGGTCTCCTGCATTGCAGGCTGATTCTTTACCGTCTGAGACACCAGGGAGGGAGGCCCCCGGAATGCCTTACCCTGCTCCAAGTCTCCTAGCTGCTTCCCTCTCAGCTCGGTCCTGGGGCAGAGACCAGAAGGCAATCTTGGAAGCAGGTACACAGTGCTGTGATTCTATAGTAATAAGCCACTGTCTTTGCAAAATCTGAGTCTTTAGGAGGTGCTCTTCATTCTCTTTTCCCCTTTTCAGTTCAGTTCAGTTCATTCGCTCAGTCGTGTCCGACTGTTTGCGACCCCATGACCCGCAGCACGCCAGGCCTCCCTGTCCATCACCAACTCCGGGAGTCACCCAAACCCACGTCCATTGAGTTGGTGATGCCATCCAACCATCTCATCCTCTGTCACCCCCTTCTCCTCCTGCCCTCAATCTTTCCCAGCATCAGGGTCTTTTCCAATGAGTCAGCTCTTCGCATCAGGTGGCCAAATTATTGGAATTTCAGCTTCAGCATCAGTCCTTCCAAAAAACACCCAGGACTGATCTCCTATAGGATGGACTGGTTTTTTCCCTTTTAGATCTCAGGATTTACTCAGAGGAGTATCTGAACTGATCCTGTTACTGAGGTAGGTCCTGTCCTGCTCTTTACTGTAGCCCCTCCAGGCTCCTCTGTCCAGTGAATTTTCCAGCAAGAATGCTGGACTGGGTTGCCATTTCCAGCCCACCGTCATTGGAACTACACTCGTTTGTCAGTTGCAACCAGATGCTGGCAACAGATACTAGAGCTGAACAAGAATCAATGAAAGCATACTGTGAAAATCAATAGGCTAAATGGAATTTATATGAAAAAATATTATTTTATTGTTATTTGTAAGTTGGGTGATACACATCCATTATATCATAAAAATTATGAGAAACATATGTACCTATTTTGGAGGGGCTCTTTGCAGTTCTTAAGCATTTACAGTGCAACACAAAATCTTCACACACTCAAAAAAGAATAGATTTTGTGTGTGTGTGAAAAGTTGTTTCTCATATTTTATATTCATAAGCAGATAAGTTCCAATGTTTCTTTAAAATTATACACATCTACTTTCTCTACTTTTATGAAATTTGAGGATGAGGTAAGCAAAGTATTTCCCTTTTTCTTGGATGAGCAGACATGTCTTATTCTTGCTAAAGATACTTATAAAAAATGAGCTCAAACTCATGGGATATGAGAGGAAACCCAGGACAGTGACAATAATCTAGAGCTTGTTCTTAAATGGGTCCTTCTGGTGGAAGCATAATAAAAATATTCACTTACATGTTTAAACTACCAGTGATGTTTAGGAGAGTGGGCTTTGGCGTGCGACAGAGCATGAGTTTAAATGACTTCTTTTCTCTGAGTGCCAGTGTTTCCATGTGTAAAATGAAGATAATAACACCTCGGTTTGTTGTAAATATTCAATGAGATACAATCCTAAATATACTTAGCAAGTGTGGATATATGTGCTAAGAAGCAACTGCAACAGCTTCTCCTCTTCCTCTTGTTACTGTAAAACACTGTAATTTCAGTTCATCAACTAGACTGCATTCCTGAAAGCCAGGAACAGTATCTTATTCATCTTTCTGTCTCTCAAGTGCCTACTAGAATGCCTTGAGGGAAGCAGATACTCAATAGCTGTCCACTGGATAAAGTTACACTTACAGAATCTTTAGCTCCATGTGTCTCTAGGAAACACTATATCTGGAAATTGTATTTGAAGAATGAAGGTATTTTGTGGGTTTCTATGTTTTTTCCAGTGGTCATGTATGGATGTGAGAGTTGCACTATAAAGAAAGCTGAGCACAGAAGAATTGAGGCTTCTGAACTGTGGTGTTGGGGAAACTCTTGAGAGTCCCTTGGACTGCAAGGAGATCCAACCAATCCATCCTAAAGGAGATCAGTCCTGGGTGTTCATTGGAAGGACTGATGCTGAAGCTGAAACTCCAATACTTTGGCCACCTGATGCGAAGAGCTGACTCATTGGAAAAGACCCTGATGCTGGGAGGGATTGGGGGCAGGAGGAGAAGGGGACGACAGAGGATGAGATGGCTGGATGGCATCACCGACTCGGTGGACATGAGTTTGAGTAAACTCCAGGAGTTGGTGATGGACAGGGAGGCCTGGTGTGCTGTGGTTCATGGGTTCGCAAGGAGTCGGACGTGACTGAGAGACTGAACTGAACTGGACTGGACTGAGGCTCTCAAGAGGACCCGAGGAAGCAAAGAAGATCTAGACCCCTTCCCACGAGCAGTCCTCTGCAGGTCACCATGTGGCTGACCAAGGCAAGCCAGGGCTACACTCTGAGGTAGTTGTGGACAGCCACACCTGCCCTCAAACAGTCCCTCAGAGTGTCTTTAAGGGCCGCGTTGTGTTGGATTCACCCTGGGGTGGGCCCAGGGTGCCATCCTCAATAACAAAGTCAAAGGCCTTTCTTAAAGCTAGCAGCACTTAAACAGTCTCTGTTGCAACTTTCACCTCTGCCTGAGCAGCAGTCCTCGGTCACAGAAACAAATGAACTTGACTGTTTTCCAGTAAAACTTCACCAAGACCATGTGCTGTGCCAGATTTGGCCTCTGGATCACAGTTTCTGGATCTACTCTATAACATCGTCCATCTCCTTCCTTCCCTGAGTGACTGTCAAGGAAACCAAAGATATCTTATGTCTTGTCCATAAATATGTCAGTATCTGTAAAAGACAAAAAGCCTTTAGTAATAATACAATATTGTTATCTGAGTGTGTGTGTTAGTCACTCAGTTGTGTCCAACTTTTTGTGATACCATGAACTGTAGCCCATCAGGTTCCTCTGTCCATGGAGTTTTCCAGACAAGAAGACTGGAGTGGGTAACCATTTGCTTCTCCTTGGGATCTTCCCAAACATGGGATCAAACCTGGGTCTCCTGCATTGCAGTCAGATTCTTTACCATCTGAGCCACCGGGAAAGTCCACTGATGTATAAGTAAGTAAGTAAGTAAAGTTGCTCAATCGTGTCCGACTCTTTGCGACCCCATGGACTGTAGCCTACCAGGCTCCTCTGTCCATGGGATTCTCCAGACAAGCATACTGGAGTGGGTTGCCATTTCCTTCTCCAGGGGATCTTCCTGACCTAGGGACTGAACCCGGGTCTCCAGCATTGCAGACAGACGCTTTACCGTCTGAGCCACCAGTATATACTATATTACATCTTAATGACCTGGATAACCACAATGGTGTGGTTACTCACCTAGAACTTAACATCCTGGAGTGTGAAGTCAAGTGGGGCTTAGGAAGAATTACTACAAAAAAAGCTAGTGGAGGTGATGGAATTTCAGCTGAGCTATTTCAAATCCTAAAAGATGATGCCGTTAAAGTGCTACACTCAATATGCCAGCAAATTTGGAAAACTCAGCTGTGGCCACAGGACTGGAAAAGGTCAGAGTTCATTCCAGGCCCAAAGAAAGGCACTGCCAAAGAATGTTTAAACTATTGCATAACAGCACTCATTTCACATGCTAGCAATGTAATGCTCAAAATCCTTCAAACTAGACGTCAATAGTATGTGAACTGAGAACTTCCAGATGTACAACTTGGGTTTAGAAAAGGCAGAGGAATCAGAGATCAAATGGCCAACATCAGTTGGATCATAAAAAGCAAGGGAATTCTAGAGAAATATCTACTTCTGCTTCACTGACTACGCTAAAGCCTCTAAACTGTATGGATCACAACAAACTGTTGAAAATTCTTAAAGAGATGGGAATACCAGACCACCTTACCTGTCTCTTGAGAAACCTGTAGGCAGGTCAAGAAGCAACAGTTAGAACCAGACATGGAACCATGGACTGGCTCCAAATTGGGAAAGAAGTATGTCAAGACCATATATTATTACCCTGCTTATTTAATTTCTATAAAGAGTACAACATGAGAAATGCAAGGCTGGATGAAGCACAAGCTGGAATCAAGATTGCTGGGAAAAATATCAATAACCTCAGATATACAGATGATACCACTCTAACTGCAGAAAGTGAAGAGGAACTAAAGAGCCTCTAAATGAAGGTGAAAGAGGAGAGTGAAAAAGCTGGCTTAAAGCTCAACATTCAAAAAGCTAAGACCATGGCATCTGGTCCCATCACTTCATGGCAGATAGATGGGGCAACAATGGAAACAGTGACAAACTTTATATTCTTGGGCTCCAAAATCACTGTGGAAGGTGACTGCAGCCATGAAATTAAAAAAATGCTTGCTCTTGAAAGAAAAGCTATGACCAAACTAGACAGCATACTAAAAAGCAGATACAACTTTCAGCTGACAAAATTTTATATAATCGAAGCCATGATTTTTTCAGTAGTCATGTAAAGATGTGAGAGTTGGACCATAAAGAAGGCTTAGTGCCAAAGAATTGATGCTTTTGAATTGTGGCATTGGAGAAGACTCTTGAGAGTCCCTTGGACTGCAAGGAGATCCAACCAGTCAATCCTAAAGGAAATCAGTCCTGAATATTCATTGGAAGGATTAATGGTGAAGCTGAAGCTCCAGTACTTTGGCCACCTGATGTGAAGAACTGACTCATTTGAAAAGATCCTGATGCTGGAAAAGGTTGAGGGCCAGAGGAGAAGGGAACAATAGAGGACGAGATGGTTGGATGGCATCACTTACTCAGTGTACCTGAGTTTAAGCAAATTCTGGGAGATGGTAAAGGACAGGGAAGCCTGGAGTGCTGCAGTCCATGGGGTTGCAAAGAGTTGGACATGACTTAGCGATTGAACAACAAATATTATATAATATAATCATATTTATACTTGAAGTTATTCCTTAGTATTAAATATCCAGTCAATGTCCAAATTTTCTCAAGGTAATGATTTTTTACACTTGGTTTGCTTTAATGAAGAGACATTACAGTTTTATTTTATGTATCTTAATTTCCTTTTAGGTACACTTTCTCTCTGTTAGCTTCACATTTTGTTTAAAAAACCTGGTCACAGATTCTAGAGAGTCTTTCACAGTTTGGAATTTGCTGATTACATCCTGAAGTGTCACTGAACTTGTTGCTCTATCTCCTGTTATTCCTATAAATTGGTAGTTAAATCTGGCGGCTTGATCACTTTCATGTTAGAGTTTTTGTAAGAACACTTCCTAGCAGTATTGACTACTTCTATCAGGATGCATGTAACATATCTTTTTTTTTTTTTTCATTTTAAATTTCACCTGCCATTTATGATTACTACTTAGATCCACTGTTTCACTGTCACAAAATGATTATATTTTAGACTATCATCCCTTCTTCATTTATTAGCCAGAGAACTTATAGAAAAAGAGACTTTGCAACATCAACTGTTGGTTACCTTAGCTTACATTTCATTCAGGAAAGGTAGGATAAGGACTTCCCTGGTGGGTCAAGAACCTGCCTTCCAGCGGAGGGGTCATGGGTTTGATCCCTGGTTGGAGAACTCAGCCCCACGTGTGCAGGATGGCTAAGCCCGTGTGCTCCGATTAGAGAAGGCTGCCTGTCTCCACTACTGAACCCGCACACTCTACAGCCTGTGCTTGGAGAAGCCTGCGCACGGCAACTAGGGAAAGTCAGCGGGCTGCACGAAGATCCAGCACCGCCAAAAAAAAAAAAAAAGACTGGGTAAATACTTAACTCATTCCATTGACCAGCTTTCCAAATAATGTGTTGGTTCCCTAGAATCCTCCAAAAGTGACCAATAAAAGTTTTTCTTTTTATTTAATATTTATTTTAGTTGGAGGCTAATTAATTTACAATGTTGTAGTGGTTTTGCCATACACTGACATGAATCAGCCACGGGTGTACATGTGCTCCCCCCGCTCATCCTGAACCCCCTCCCACCGCCCCCACCCCCCCAATCCCTCAGGGTCGTCTCAGTGCACTAGCTTTGAGGGCCCTGTCTCATGCGTCGAACTTGCACTGGTCATCTATTTCACATACGGTAAGATACGTGTTTCAATGCTCTTCTCTCAAAGTACCCCACCCTCTCTTCCTGTAGAGTCCAAAAGACTGTTCTGTACATCTGTGTCTCTTTTGCTGTCTCGCATGTAGGGTCATCATTACCATCTTTCTAAATTCCATATAAGTGTGTTAATATACTGTATTGGTGTTTTTCTTTCTGACTTACTTCACTCTGTATAATAGGTTCCACTTTCATCCACCTCATTAGAACTGATTCAAATGTATTCTTTTTAATAGCTGAGGAATATTCCATGGTGTATATGTACCATAGCTTCCTTATCCATTCGTCTGCTGATGGGCATCTAGGTTGCTTCCATGTCCTGGCTATTATAAACAGTGCTGCGATGAACATTGGGGTGCGCGTGTCTCTTTCAGTTCTGAAATCCTCGGTGTGTATGCCCAGCAATGGGATTTCTGGGTCGTATGGCAATTCTATTTCCAGTTGAATCTCCACACTGTTCTCCATAGTGGCTGTACTAGTTTGTATTCCCACCAACAGTGTAAAAGGGTTCCCTTTTCTCCACATCCTCTCCAGCATTTATTGTTTGTAGACTTTTGGATAGCAGCCATCCTGACTGGCATGTAATGGTAACTCATTGTGGTTTTGATTTGCATTTCTCTGATAATGAGTGATGTTGAGCATCTTTTCATGTGTTTGTTAGCCATCTGTATGTCTTCTTAGGAGAAATGTCTGTTTAGTTCTTTGGTTCATTTTTTGATTGGGCTGTTTATTTTTCTGGAATTGAGCTGCATGAGCTGCTTGTATATTTTTAAGATCAATTCTTTGTCAGTTGCTTCGTTTGCTATTATTTTCTCCCATTCTGAAGGCTGTCTTTTCACTTTGTTTATAGTTTCCTTCATTGTACAAAAGCTTTTAAGTTTCATTAGGTCCCACTTGTTGATTTTTGCTTCTGTTTCCAATATTCTGGGAGGTGGGTCATAGAGGATCCGGCTATAACTTATGTCATAGAGTGTTTTGCCTGTGTTTTCCTCTAGGCGTTTTATAGTTTCTGGTCTTACATTTAGATCTTTAATCCATTTTGAGTTTATTTTTGTGCATCGTGTTATAAAGTGTTCTAGTTTCATTCTTTTACAGGTGGTTGACCAGTTTTCCCAGCACCACTTGTCAAAGAGATTGTCTTTTCTCCGTTGTATGTTCTTGTCTCCTTTGTTGAAGATAACGTGTCCATAGGTGCGTGGATTTATCTGTGGGTTTTTCTTTTTGATAAAAAATATTATTATTAACACATAGATTTAAGCAGAGTCGTCATCTTCTTCTTTTTAAATATTTACTTATTCATTTGGCTGTACCAGGGCCTTAGTTGCAGCACGTGGGATCTAGTTCCCTGACCGGGGATCGAACCCAGGCTCTCTGCACTGACAGCCCAGAGTCTCTGCCTCTGGACCACCAGGGAAGTCCCCATCATGTTCTTTTGATTTAACCCTAGCAGTCTTCGACAACTGCCTTGCTTTCTGTAAGGACAGGCTGGTCCATGCTTATTTTGTTCCATTTTTACCCAGACCTAGAATCAGCTGTTTCTCCAAGGAGCTCTGCTTTAACACTGCAGTTCAGAAAAGAGTGTTCAGGAAAAAAGCACATTCTCTGCAGTGGGGCGGACAATGTGCTCAGTGGTGTGCGATGGCCCCACACTGCTCACTGGAAGCTGCAGGTGGGTGATTTCTAAGAGCACGTGGACCCAGGGCAGGCAATGCTTGTGTCGATGGGTTTGCAGTTACTTCTCCTTCACTGTTTTCTCCAGTACTCAAGCTCTCCAATTAGAACATGTGAACAAAAACACAGACTTCCCATATCAGTCCAAAACACCCCATCATGATGAAAAATTGAGTTTTGAAGCCACATGAACTTAACTTCCGTGTGTGTTTTTCAAGAATCCCAGCTGGATTAGAGGGGGTTACAGTGAGAGACCCCAGAGAGCACGTGCCTGAATTCAGCACAAGGACTCCGCAGGCGAAGCAGGGCGCTCCCCTGACACTGATTCAGAACAGCCATCACGGTGCTCTGCCCGGCGGCGCTCCTGGTTTAACTCTCTTAAAAGCAGGAGGGTTTGCCAACTGTCCTCAGCATCATTGCCTTTCTGGGCCACGTCGGTCAGGAGAATCCCTTGTTTCAGGTTAAAAGTGGGCCTATTTTTGCTTTGTTGGCTTTGGCTAATTTAAAGTTTTAAGGATGTTTTAATATTTTTCTTCTTGCTGAATAGAAGACTAAAAGTACTTCACGTGTTAGCTGGTGATGAAATCTATTTTGTCAGGAATTTGTAATGTGCTATTTGCCCTAATGATTAATCTTTTATATTTTATCAAAATAATATCCTTTATATGTTAATTAAACCTGGACCTGATATAATATGTGTCTTCCTTCATAATATCTTACTGTTCTTCAGTGACCCTATCTAATGACTTATTACAAAATATGTTCTAGGGAAAAAAATTTTTTAATCTGATTAGAAAAGTACAAAAATGAATCATCACTCATAATATTTAGATAAAATATTTATATAGCTCTAAAGCGAAGGTAAAATAAAGGTAAAATCCTGTTTGTTTAGAAAGATTAAGGGCATTAATGTACTTTAATCCAGAATCTATCTTTGGACTTGCAGAGAAATGAATGTCAACCTGAGAAGGGTGATTGTTTCCCTTGTATTTTGCTCTGATCACCAGAGCAACGCATACTTTTTGCAAAACTTTTGACTATTACAGCAATATATGAGATGAAAATCCCTCTAATACCACTCGGAAGAGATAACCACTGACAATAGTATGGGCAAACATTGAAAGGAGTTACTTAAACTCTAAGATACTTGCTGCTCATGGTACCAGGATTAATTTTTCAAAGGATCATTTTGACTTTGAACCACAAGGGGTCATCATAACATTATAGCAAGCACCTTTTCATTTGATTTACCAGTCAAAAACCAATTCAACTGAGTACCTCTGAAGGTGTAATTAGCTTTATTCGACAACTCATGAACCAGAAAGCATTCCACCTGGTACTAGAAGGGCCCTACAGGAGGCCAGGAGCTGGGCAAGAGAGAAGGCTTTTACAGAAAGCAGGGTGGGGTGAGGAAGTCATTAGTAAAAGAAGAGGAAGGATTGTTTGGGGCCAGGACAACTTTTTTTTGGAAGGAAGAGACCCCAGGGTTTTATCATGTGATTCCCTCTTCTTCCTCTTGTGTGGTGTCAGGGAGAAGGCCCATGTGCTGACTCAGTTCAGTCAGTTCAGTCACTCAGTCGTATCCGACTCTTTGCAACCCCATGGACTGCAGCACGCCAGGCCTCCCTGTCCATCACCAACTCCCGGAGCCCACGCAAACCCATGTCCATCAAGTCAGTGATGCCATCCAACCATCTCATCCTCTGTCGTCTCCTTCTCATCCTGACTTCAGTCTTTTCCAGCATCAGGGTCTTTTCTAATGAGTTGGTTCTTCGCATCAGGTAGCCAAAGTATTGGAGCTTCAGCTTCACCATCAGTCCTTCCAATGAATATTCAGGACTGATCTCCTTTAGGATGGACTGGTTGGATCTCCTTGCTGTCCAAGAGACTCTCAAGAGTCTTCTCTAACACCACAGTTCAAAAGCATCAGTTCTTCAGCGCTCAGCTTTCTTTATAGTCCAACGCTCACATCCATACATGACCACTGGAAAAACCATAGCCTTGACTAGACAGACCTTTGTTGGCAAAGTAATGTCTCTGCTTTTTAGTATGCTGTCTAGGTTGGTCATAGCTTTTCTTCCAAGGAGCAAGCGACTTTTAATTTCATGACTGCAGTCACCATCTGCAGTGATTTTGGAGCCCAAAAGATAAAGTCTGTCACTGTTTCCATTGTTTCCCCGTCTATTTCCCATGAAGTGATGGGACTGGAGGCCATGATCTTAGTTTTCTGAATGTTGAGTTTTAACCCAACTTTTTCACTCTCCTCTTTCACTTTCATCAAGGGGGTCTTTAGTTCTTCACTATCTGCCATAAGGGTGGTGTCATCTGCATATCTGAGGTTATTGATATTTCTCCTGGCAATCTTGATTCCAGCTTGTGCTTCATCCAGCCCAGCATTTCTCATGATGCATAATGTATATGCATATAAGTTGCATATAAGTTAAATAAGCAGGGTAACAGTATACAGCCTTGACGTAGTCCTTTCTCGATTTGGAAGCAGTCTGTTGTTCCATGTACAGTTCTAATTATTGCTTCTTGACCTTCATACAGATTTCTCAAGCAGCAGGTAAGGTGGTCTGGTATTTCCATCTCTTTAAGAATTTTCCATAATATTTGTTATCTACACAGTCAAAGGCTTTGGTATAGTCAATAAAGCAGAAGTAGGCATCTTTTTGGGAAATCTCTGGGTTTTTGATGATCCAGCGAATGTTGGCAATTTGGTCTCTGGTTCCTCTGCCTTTTCTAAATCCAGCTTGAACATTTGGAAGTTCACGGTTCACATACTGTTGAAACCTGGCTTGGAGAATTTTGAGCACTACTTTACTAGCATGTGAGATTAGTGCAATTGTGCGGTAGTTTGAGCATTCTTTGGCATTGCCTTTCTTTGGGATTGGAATGAAAACAGACCTTTTCCAGTCCTGTGGCCACTGCTGAGTTTTCCAGATTTGCTGGCATATTGAGTGCAGCATTTTCACAGCATCATCTTTCAGGATTTGAAATAGCTGAACTGGAATTCCATCACCTCCACTAGCTTTGTTCATAGTGATGCTTCCTAAGGCCCACTTGACTTCACATTCCAGGATGTCTGGCTCTAGGTGAGTGATCACACCATCATGGTTATCTGGGTCGTGAAGATATTTTCTGTACAGTTCTTTTGTGTATTCTTGCCACCTCTTCTTAAAAGCTTCTGCTTCTGTTAGGTCCATACCATTTCTGTCCTTTATTGAGCCCATCTTTGCTTGAAATGTTCCCTTGGTATCTCTAATTTTCTTGAAGAGATCTCTAGTCCTTCCCATTCTATTGTTTTCCTCTATTTCTTTGCACTGATCACTGAGGAAGGCTTTCTTATTTCTCCTTGCAATTCGTTGGAAATCTGCATTCAAATGGTATATCTTTCCTTTTCTCCTTTGCCTTTGGCTTCTCTTCTTTACTCAGCTATTTGTAAGGCCTCCTCAGACAACTGTTTTGCCTTTTGCATTTCTTTTTCTTGGAGAATGGTCTTGATCACTTCCTCCTGTACAATGTCACAAACTTCTGTGCATAGTTCTTCAGGCACCATGTCTATTAGATCTAATCCCTTGAATCTATTTCTCACTTCCACTGTATAATCGTAAGGGATTTGATTTAGGTCATACCTGAATGGTCTAGTGGTTTTCCCTGCTTTCTTCAATTTCAGTCTGAATTTGGCAATAAGGAGTTCATGATCTCAGCCACAGTCAGCTCCCGGTCTTGTTTTTGCTGACTGTATAGAGCTTCTCCATCTTTGGCTACAAAGAATATAATCAATCTTCCTTCGGTATTGACAGTCTGGCAATGTCCATGTGTAGAGTTTTCTCTTGTATTGTTGGAAGAGGGTGTTTGCTATGACCAGTGCGTTCTCTTGGCAAAACTCTTTTAGCCTTTGCCCTGCTTCATTCTGTACTCCAAGGTCAAACTTGCCTGTTACTCCAGGTATCTCTTGATTCCCTACTTTTGCATTCTAGTTCCCTATAGTGAAAAGGACATCTTTTTTGGGTGTTAGTTCTACAAGGTCTTGTAGGTCTTCATAAACCTGTTCAACTTCAGCTTCTTCAGCATTACTGGTCGGGGCATAGACTTGGATTACCGTGATATTGAATGATTTGCCTTGGAAACGAACAGAGATCATTCTGTCATTTTTGAGATTCACCCAAGTACTGCATTTTGGACTCTTTTGTTGGCTATGATGGCCACTCCATTTCTTCTAAGGGATTCTTGCCCAGAGTAGTAGATATAATGGTCATCTGAGTTAAATTCACCCATTCCAGTCCATTTTAGTTCACTGATTCCTAAAATGTCAACGTTCCCTCTTGCCATCTCCTGTTTGACCACTTTCAATTTGCCTTGATTCATGGACCTAACATTCCAGATTCCTATGCAATATTGCTCTTTACAGTATCAGACCTTGCTTCCATCACCAGTCACATCCACAGCTGGGCGTTGTTTTGACTTTGGCTCCGTCTCTTCATTCTTTCTGGAGTTATTTCTCCACTGATCTCCAGTAGCATTTTGGGCACCTACCAACCTGGGGAGTTCTTCTTTCAGTGTCCTATCAATCTGCCTTTCCCTACTGTTCATGGGGTTCTCAAGGCAGGAATATTGAAGTGGTTTGCCATTCCCTTCTCCAGTGGAGCATGTTTTGTCAGAACTCTCCATCATGACCTGTCCATCTTGGGTGGCCCTACACGGCATGGCTCATAGTTTCATTGAGTTAGAGAAGGCTGGGGTCCATGTCATCAGATTGGTTAGTTTTCTGTGATTGTGGTTTTCAGTCTGTTTGCCCTCTGATGGAGAAGGATAAGAGGCTTATGGAAGCTTCCTGATGGGAGAGACTGACTGAGGGGGATACTGGGTCTTGTTCTGATGGGTGGGGCCATGCTCAGCAAGTCTTTAATCCAATTTTCTCTTGATGGGTGGGGCTGTGTTCCCTCCCTGCTATTACCTGGGGCCAAACTGTGGTGGAGGTAATGAAGGTAAAAGGGGCTTCCCTGGTGGCTCAGAGGTAAAGCTTTTGCCTGCAATGCTGGAGACCTGGGTTTGATCCCTGGGTCGGGACCCTGGAGAAGGAAATGGCAACCCACTCCAGTACTTTTGCCTGGAAAATATCCATTGATGGAGGAACCTGGTAGTCTACAGTCCATGTGGTTGCAAAGAGTGGGACATGCGTACGTGACTTCACTGGATATTGTATGTAACAGAGATAATGGTGACCTCCTTCAGAAGGTCCATGCACTGCCGCACCCAGCGCTCCCGACCCTGCAGCAGGCCTCCGCCGACCCTCGCCTCCTCCAGAGACCCCTGGGCCCTCACGGGCAAGTCTGCTCAGTCTCCTGTGGGGCCACTGCTCCCTTCTCCAGGGTCCTGGGGCCCAAGGTCCTGCTGTGCCTCCAAGAGCCTATCTCCCAGTCCTGTGGAAGTCCTGGCGGCTCTATGGTGGGGTTAACGGCTACCTCATCCAAGAGGGCTTATGCCCAGAAAATTCCAGCTTCTTCATTAATGTATTTTGGAGGAAGGTTGAAACTACAGTTAGATTAAATCCAGGTGGAATCATGGGCTTTGGCACAGGTGGCACTATATGTGGCCTATGGTTTTTCTCTTTAACGTACATTACCGTTTTTCTTTAACATACATTAACAAACATCAAGGAGCTCTCCTACTTTCTATCTCTTACTCTGCTGACCAGACTGTTAGGGGAAACACTGACTGAAACCGTCCACCCTGGCCAGGCACCACAGTGACCATTTGCATGAGTTATTTTACAGCTATTTTATGACGGGAGGCCTGGTCAGGAGCAAGGAACTGACAAGCCACCACCAACCAGAAGAATTCGGGAAAGGTCAAAAGGAAACAGCAGTCCGTGTGTCCTACCCACCTCCCAGAATCCTCCTTGCTGGAATCCATCTTGGCTGAGCGATGCGTGTGCCACCAAGAAGGACCCTGAGCCAGAATGACTGGCCAGAGACAACCTGGAAACCAATCCCCTCACCATGAGCCTGGAGACGGAGAGCCTCGTGGCAGAGCTGGGTTCTCTCGCCCTCCTGCTCTCCATGCGGGTGCCCCTTCCCAAGGAAGCCTCTGGTTTTGTCAGCATCTGCGTCTCCTCAGATAACCCATTTCCCAGTGTTACACAAGAGCCTACTCGGGGGCCCTGGTGGGCGTCCCCCTTCCTGCAACAAAGCCGTCACTGGCTTCCCCCATAATGCAAGCCCTTTTCTTCATCCTAAATAGCATTTTAAAAAAATGTTTTCATCTGTTATTTCACAATCGGGTTGCATTTACCGTACATATTCACTGCAACTTACCTTGTTTTAAGGATCTGTAAACAGAAAAAACCAGAATGTTGCTCGTCATCCAGTTACACAGAGGGTTAGGTTGCAACCGACTGCAGTCAGCCTCCAACAGTAAGTCCTGAATTCAGGGAACTCAGGACGGAAAAAATAGGATGAGCATTCCGTGTTTTGGAGTTTGGTCCCAAGATAGTTAAGATGCATAACTGAGGAAGAATTTTGGTGACTCCAGATTCTTGCACCTTCCCATAAATAGAAAAGCACTAAACTCATTGACTTCATATATCTGGTTTGTGTGTGTGTGTGTGATTAGCAATAACCTTTTATCAAGATGTATGCTTGACTACATATATTTTCCAGCCCCAAATTCACATATATATTGGTGGCTCTTTCTCTACCTCTTCAGAGCCATTTTTCAGAGCTATCTGAGAGTGTGTCTCCTGGGCTACAGTCCTCAGTAATGTTTCCAAATAAAACTGAAACTCACTGCTTTTAAGCCGTGATTTTGGTTTTCTAATTTTTATTTTCAGTCGATATTTCCTTGGGAGATGTTCTATGGTGGAAGGAAAAGTTCTGTGAACAAACAGGTTAGATAGTACCCCCCAACTTGGACAATCAAAATGCATGCTAACATGCTGAAGTCTCTGGGAAGTCCTTTGGTGATTAGAGCCATTTAACTTTAAGATAGCATTTTCCAAACAGTTGATTGGACAGTGGCTCCCTTTGTTTGGGCAACTAATGTCTTTAGTGACTTGAAGAAGTAGTATTCTTTTGAATAGTGTTTGAGAAATTCTGATTTATAACATTAATTATTTTAAAAAGTTATAAAACTCATTTATCACATGATTGTATAATCATGTTTTTACTTGAAGAAATTATCTATTTTTGAATTCATGTGTATTTTAAAATGTAATACCCTTACAGTGTTTTTCTTTTCCACTCCAGATATTTCTGATTTTTCATTTTTTTCTGTCTTGATGGCAGAGATCCCAGGACCTGTCTTGCTACAACAGTAAGCTTATATGGTAATTACAGGAACTAATGATGGAAAATTCACCAGTGGGAATAATAAATGGCATTGTTATGCTGAGAACATTATTTCTATGAGAAAATATGAACTAAGAAAAAATGAATTATTAGGTAGAAAGGCCATTACTTTACATTATTATAGAGGTCATTATTATACATTATATTTACTTTTTAAAAATGGCACAGAAGAAAGATTTGTAATTAGAAACAGTTTTATACATACAAACCTTATAATCTTAGCATAGGAAGGGATGTTATCAGAGAAAATTTGGTAGGATGTCATACCAACCGAAGAAGTATGGAGACACTCATGGCTTTTCGTGGCTAATTCTTTACAGAGTCTGGAAAAGAAATTTCTTGATTTGAGCTATCCCAGTGCCACATTTCATAAGATTATAAAGCGTACTGGAAATTATAAAGAGTTTAGGAACCTCAGAAGCAGTCTTCTTGGGCTTCCCTGGTGGTCCAGGGAATGCAGGGGACACTGGTCGGATCTCCCGTCCGGGAAGCTCCCCCACGTCGCGGGACGACTTGGCCCAAAGGCCACAGCTACTGAGCCTGCACTGCGGAGGCCCTGAGCCGCAGCGGCCGAGCCCACGTCCCAGGGCCTGCGCTCCCCCACGGGGGAAGCTACTGCAACGAGAAGTCTGCACACGGCGGCCAGAGAGTGGTCCCCACTCTCTACAGCTAGTGCAAGGGAAAGCGAAGTCGCTCAGTCGTCCGACTCCTTGCGACCCCATAGACTGTAGCCTGCTCCTCAGTCCATGGCATTTCTCAGGCAAGAATGCTGGAGCGGGTTGCCATTTCCTCCTCCAGGGGATCTTCCCGGCCCAGGGATCAAACCCAGGCCTCCCGTGTTGCCGGCAGACGCTTTACCCTCTGAGCCACCAGGGAAGCTCCTACAACGAGAGAACTAGAGAAAGCCTATGCACAACAACCAAGACCCAGCGTAGCCAAAAACAAATAAATAAATATTAAAAAAAAAAAAAAAAAAAAAAAAAAACCCACAGAAAACCAACCTTCTTACCTCAAAGAAAGGCAGCCCAACTTCAAAAAAGTTAAGGATTAAAAAAACCCCAGATATTACAAATCAATAATTGCAAATCTGGAGATAAAGATATTCTGACCCTAGGTTTATGATTCATTCTACTATTTAAAAAGTGACTCATAAATTATTCACACTGTTGTTTGTTGTTGTTTAGTCACTATCATGCTGAGTCTTTGCGACCCTATGGATTGTAGCCAGGCTCCTCTGTCCACGGGGTTTCCCAGGCAAGAATACCGGAGTGGGTTACCATTTCCTTCTCCAGGGGATCTTCCCGACCTAGGAATTGAACCTGAGTCTCCTGCATTGGCAGGCGGATTCTTTACCACAGGCCACCTGGGAAGCCCCCATAAACTATTCATGCGTGCGTATGCGTTCAGTGCTTCCGTCATATCCTACTCTCTGCCACCCCGTGGACTGTAGCCCACCAGGGTCTTCTGTCCACGGGATTCTCCAGGCGAGAACACTGGAGTGAGTCACCATGCCCTCCTCCAGGGGATCTTCCCCACCCAGGGACTGAACCCAAATCTCCTGTGTCTCCATTGCAGGCGGATCCTTTACTGCTGAGCCACCGGGAAAGCCTAAGCTATTCACAGTTTTATACAAATATGAAGTTATTACTGGAGTGACCTTAGAGCTGTATTATGAAATGGGATTATTCTCTAAGCGGGAAAAAACCTTCACTTCCCTATTTCCACCACTAGATAGCAGGCTGCTGAATAACACACAATTCAGGATTTCACTGGTCTAGAGTGTTTAAGTAGGGTCAATGAGAAGAATGGCAAGTTGCAAAGTCACAAGAGATAGTAAGTTATAAACAGCCTGGTGATATGGGATTTACCCGAGGAGAACCAGGCCACAACTTTCCCCCACTTTACTTCTAAAGCAGTGAGAGCCAGGTCTAACAACTCTTGAACCCTGAGATATAATTTGCTTTGGTGATCTCCAATCTGTGCAATGGGTAGAAAATAAGAAACTGATGAAAAGTTTAAAGTTCAAAGGCTGATTGCACAGTGTATTTCTACATCACAGTGTAGCCAATTCGGGAGTCCTTTATGAGTATAATGCAAAAAGCAGAAACAATAAAAGAAAAACTCAAAAGACTTCAACACGAATATTTAAAATATCTACGTGTTGGGATTTCACTGGTGGTACAGTGGTTGAGAATTTGCTTTGCCATGCAGGGGATGCAGGTTCGATCCCTGGTTGGGGAACTAAGGTCCAGCAGCAGCTAAGCTCGAAGACCACAACTAGAGAGTTCATGCATCACAACAAAAGATCCAGGTGATGTAGCGAAGACCCTGCATGCTGCAACTGAGACGATGCAGTCAAATCAATCAATCAATATTAAAAATAAATAAAGTGAAACATCTATTTTGAAAGACATCCCACCTCCACCACACAGTGAGACTAAATATTCAATGATAAAGGAATATTTAAATTGTGGAATATCTGCATGATGCTGGTTAGTCATTTAAAATAATTATTAATTCTTTACATGGGAAATAAAGATACTGATAGATGGAAAAAATGTTACATTATATCAATATATACCATAATATGTTTAGGGAATAATAATAAATAAAAATGAAAAATAATGACATTTATTTACATCCATAAATCAAAGTTCTTTTTAAAGGTCAGCTTTCTTTTCGTGTTTTCAAAAGTGTTGCACTAAGCATGTATTATCTCTGAAATTGGAAGACAACAAAACTAAACATTTAACAGAAAGGCTGGTAAAGCAACTCCTTTACCCATTGAGCTCCTGCTGTCCAAGCCATGGAAAGCTTGTCCTGCCCTTTCTCTTTCTTTTTCTCTCTCCTTCTCCTGGTAGTGGTTGTGACTACCTAATATCTGATGTCCCTGGAGGCAATGGCACTTGGGTAGTGTCTGTGAGTTCGCTGTCTAGGTGGTCAGTTTTGCCATTCATGAGTAATAGTACTGAATATAGTTATGATTCTTTGGTTTAAATTTTAATGACTTTTAGTTTTCAATGATATTTTCAAACTGGGCTTTATAGACCACCTTGCATTGATTTGTTAAAAATGCAGATTCTTGGGCTTTTTCCCAGGCTCAATGAATCTGAAATTTTGGAAATAGTGTTCTGGGATTTTCATTTTTAATTAGCTCCTTGAGTTATTTTTATGCATATTGAAATTTGAGAATTGTTGGTAATGGTTGGGATCAAGTGTGAGAAGAACAAGAGTGAAAATATCAAATTAGGGAACACTTTTAAAGTCTGAATATTTATCAGACGTCTCATCTGAGCTATTTTTTCCAACAGATGCTTATATATTCAATATTTTTAAAGGCACAAACATATGGCGACCAACTAATGATCATCACTTTAATAACCTAAGTGCTTCCCCACCGGTCATAAAAATTTTGCTATTCCATAAAAGCACCCAGCATATATGTGGAAACTGCAGTAAATAAACCAAGAAACAATGTCTTAAAAAAGCAAAATAAACAAAGCATCATTTCAAAAACTCACTTCACATAGTGGAG
Source organism: Dama dama (assembly GCF_033118175.1). Lineage (NCBI taxonomy): Eukaryota > Metazoa > Chordata > Mammalia > Artiodactyla > Cervidae > Dama > Dama dama. The sequence continues at coordinate 73,971,776 of NC_083701.1, forward strand.
GGATAAGTCTGGATTTAGACATTCTCTGCTATTCCTGAAGTCCAATGGCACCTGATGAATTTGAATGCCAGAGGCGCTGATGGCAGGGTGGAGAGCTCAGATCTTGAAAGCTTTCACCGCTGGTTTCAGCTTGACCATGGGCTCCTCTCGGCAGTAAGCTTGTGTCCTACGTTGTGAGACTAACGTTTGCAAGGAAACGGTGACCTCCGATTTCAATCCGCAGCGGGTTTCCACAAAATGCTGGAGAGAGAAAATTAGTCACAGACTAACAGTTGGAGAGAAAAGCCCTGCCAGGGATACAGTTGACGGTGTCCAAGGACGAGAAAGCTATTTCCCTGGAGAGAGAGGCTTATGTGGGAATAACAGATATCAGAGAAGTATCACGTTGTGGAAATGCCTTGAAAGCGCAAGTCAGTAAATAACCAAGGTTCTCCTCCCCGTTGACTTTTTTTAGAGTCTTGTTTGAATTAAATATTGCAGCGGGGAAATCCAGAGCACGTTTCAGTAAACAGTTAAGACATTTTGATTTATTCAAGTTAGGAATCAGTCTCTAGGTCACTGGTTTTTGAAATGCTTATGAAAACTGCGCAAACTGTCTTGGAATAAGCGTTTTGATTTGCGGGCTTTCCCTGGTGGCTCAGTGGTGGAGAATCTGCCCACCAAAGCGGGAGGCACGGATCCGACCCCTGGTGCGGGGGGATCCCACGTGCTGCGGGCAGGCAAGCCCGAGGGCGGCAACTACTGAGCCTGCGCTCTAGGAGCCCAGGAGCCGCAACGACTGAGCCCACGCGCCCCAGATCATGCTTCACAAGGGAAGACTCTGCAATCACAAGCTTGGCCCCACAGCCGGACAGGCGCCTCCGCGAGCCGCAACCTAGAGAAAAGCCCGCTCAGCAACGAAGCGAAATAAATGCACATTAAAAAAAACCCCAAGTTTTGAGTTTTGTTTGTTAAAAAGCTCATTTCAAAGTAGTTTAGCTGTTGAGATATGGCTTTCTTTTCATACTAATTGTCTTGATACTTGATTACCTGCGGCAGCCGTGAGAACCACACCTTGAGAACTTCCTGCTGGAGGGAACTGACAGAGGAGCCGACCGACCGCGCGTGTCCGGACAGGCAGCCTCTCTGGTGCCCCAGCGCGGGAGGGGTGCTCGGAGAGACTTAGTCCTGATGCTTCTCCGCCGACTTTGTTGTTTGAAAGCAGCTAAATTTGGAAATGTGTTGTGAAACAAGAGATAACTAACACAATCCCTTAAAGCCATTTATTTAGGCTAGCTTTTAGTGCACTATGTAATTATTATGGGGCTTCCCTTGCGGCTCAGATGGTAAAGAGTTTGCCTGCAATGAGACCGGGTTCGGTCCGTGGGTCAGGAAGATCCCCTGGAGAAGGAAATGGCAGCCCACCCCAGTACTCTTGCCTGGAAAATCCCATGGATGGAGAAGCCTGGTGGGCTACAGCCCATGGGGTCGCAAAGAGTTGGCCACGGTTGACCAACTTCACTTAGCCAAAAGCGGCTAAATTTGGAGCTAACTAACACAATCCCTTAAAACCATTTATTTTCATGTCAATGTATGGCAAAAACCACTACAATATTGTAATTAGCCTCCAACTAATAAAAATAAACGGAAAAAATACATTACAATAGTGATATTTATTGAGCATTTATAATGTTCTAGGTAATTGTTCTAAGTGCTTTACATGAGTGAAATTATTCACAGCAACCTTAGACATTTGTGATGTTACCATTTCAAATTCATGGATAAAGGTGGGGGAATAGACAGGCTAGGTAACTTTCCTAAGGTCGCAGCGTGGGGGAGTGGTGCTAACAGGACTTGAACTTGGGAGTCTACTTTCAGAGCCAAGCTTTGCTGAAGTGGCATCAAGCTGTCATCTGGGGCTGAAGTCATCTCAAGTCTCAGCTGGGGACGGGGAATCTGTCCCTGCTCTGTCACACAGTTGTCAGCAGGCCCTGGCTCCTTGCTGTTTGATTTTTGGCTGGAGGCTTCCTTCCACGCCACAGGAACTTATCTCATTAGTGAGTTTACAAATGAGATCACACAATATAGGGTTTCTTTATCTTTTTTCCCACCCAGAAATATTAATATATTGTAAATTTTTTCCCCTGTAACTAAACTTATTTTTAATAATAATTTTTTAAAAGGGTTTGGATACAATTTATCAACTTAAAAATGCAAAATTGTTTTGGGCAAATCATTTAAAATATTATGGAAAACTTCACTTTATCTTCTTTGATTTATGCACTAAAATTTCTCACAGTTGGCTGTTGGCTTCTTTGATTCATTGCTATTTAAAAAAAAGAAAGATTTGTGTTTTTATTTGACAGCAGAGATCTTACCGGTGATTTATTGCTGTATGTTAACGTTTATCTTCTTTTTGTAATTATTGAAATTCTACAAAAATGAAATACTCTTTTCCAGTGCTAAATGTAGAGCTATGCAAATTAACAGGAATGACTCACTACTATAGTGGAGGCAAAATATTTAAGGTAATTAAAAATTTCTTGCTGACTTGTCTGAATTATTATGATTTTTTTTAATGTGTGTGTGTTGTGATAATGAAAAATAGTCTGCCAGCGGTAGCAGGAACGTTCTTCTCACCTCTAAATTTCACACAAAGGCATCCTACTTAATGGTTCTTTATTAATGGTTTTATGGAAAGAAAGCTCAGAGGGGAGTTTTGCACTGTTGGCTCCGTGCTTCACTGTGTATGGGAAATTGACTTAAAAGAGCCCCATCCTAGTCCTCATTACAAACACAGACCCTGCACCTTGGGAAACTGGAAGTCAAGAAGATGAACACCTTCAAATTGATGTTTCAGGCATGAGTTCATTCTAGAGAAAATTAATCCCAATGGGGGGGCTCTAAAAAGAAGGAAAAGTTGAAAAACAACAAAACTGCAGCTATCCAAAAAAAAAAAAAACCCATCCCAAATGCAGCAAATTCCTCATTTTTATCTGTTAAATATGTCGTTTGATTATCTTTTTATTCTAAATCTAAAGAGGAGGTTATTGAATTGTAGGACTTCCCAGTGCATCATTTTTTGTGACACCTCTAATCTCTTGTGTTGCTCTCTTTCCTTTAGTGAATTATACTAAAGACTGACAATAGAAGAGAATACAAAAATTTGTATTTTTTGTGTGTTTTTTACCAATATTGTTCATGTAAGAGAGAAATGAATTTTCCCTAAATGATAGTCTAAGTCTTTAATGAGCTTTTAATTTGGTGTAATTCCATATATCCTTTCAATGGCTTCCCACGTGTCTCAGTGGTAAAGAATCTGCCTGCCAATGCAAGAGATGCAGGAGATACAAAGTCGATCCCTGGGTAGGGAAGATCTCCTGGAGGAGGAAATAGCAACCCACTTGAGTATTCCTGCCTGAAAAATCCCATGGACAGAGGAACCTGTTGGGCTACAGTCCACTGCGTTGCAAAGAGTCAGACAAGCACGTTCTCTTAAATCCTTTCAGTGCAATATTCCCTAGGGATTGGTTTCTAATTTGTTGACTGTATCTTTCACACATCAAGGTACTTAGTTGAGAATCTCTGTTGCCTAGGATTCCCTGGGCCCTTCTAACCCTACTTTTTGAAAACTGGGTGTAGGAGAGAACCCAGCACTGAGTGATTGGTGCAATGTATTACAAATTGTTTTGAATGTCATAACCAACTATTCAATGAGAATTTGTGACTTGGGGGTAATGAGTGGGAGTTGAGGATGAGGTTGGATTTTTTTTTCTTTATAAACTGCAGGTTCAATTTATTTCATCCTCTTCAGAAAATACCACTGGATCAAACTTTAGCACCAGAACCAGATGTTAGTTAAACACCATCGTCCTTCTTCAACTGGTGTGAGTCTCACAGGAAGCCGTTTATAAGCATTAAACTCATGAACATAAAAAGAAAAGTTCATTTAAAATGAGCCTTACATCTAAAACTTAACTTCAACAGCTGTATTACTTCAATTAGGATAAAATATATAATTTAAATAACTATAAATAGTTAATTAATGTGTCAACAGCCTGTGATCCCAAACAACTTTTGCATGGTTTCAAAAACAATGAAACAAATATGACAACAAAGAGAAATACACACAAGGGACACTTCCGTCGGATGCTATTCTACACAAGACCGGTTCTTTCCGAGGGGTTAGACAGGCTACAAGAACACGTTGATGATGTGTGCTTAACATTTTGCATTTCAAAGCTTGGTGAAAACCCATAAAAGTTTTGACTACGTAAGTAGTTAAATTTTCTCTCCAGGCACGGAATTTATATTTTCAACAACACTTGCAGTTATTAACAATAGTTGGTGCTTTTCAAAAGAGAACTGATCAGTGGTTTCTAATTTACTGTTTTCATTTTGAAAGGGCTTAAAAGCCAGAGATTCTATTAGCCAATTTTCAAGGAAAGTTCAGGCTTAGCAGTAGGCTCTTGATGAAGCTCTCACCGCAGGGCGGCCAGCTCCAAGGACGGACCTCCTCGGGGAGCTGTGGGAGGCTGTCCTGGCGGCCCCTGGGCCCGGATTTAGGAGGGCGTTTCCCGTGCCCTGGGCCGCCGTTCTCATCCTCAGCTCACAGCTCTGGGCTCCTGGAGCAGCGAGCTCGCTTCTTGAGCAGCCTCTAAAGGCTTTATTTCTCTCCATCAGCGCCCTTTCTTCTCTTTCTCATTCCACGTCTTTTGGTCTTTGGCCTATTCTGCCAATTCATTCAAAAGCCTGAAACGCAAAAGCGCAAATTCTTTACTGGCTAACCGTCAACCTTCTCTCTTTGTCCCCCAGTACTTGGGGAATCCTGAGGGTCTTTTTCATAAAAAGTCTGTTTATCTGGCACTTAAGCTCCCTCTGCAGGATGGGCTCATTTTCTCTAACCTACACCCCAGTCAATTTTATAATTTCCTTCAAAATACAGTTAGTTCTTTCGGGCAAATCCAGGACTAATTGACCCATCACAGATGTTCCCTGTTAAGATGGACTGTGTTATCTGGGAGTGTTCAGTCCTGTTTGACTCTTTTGTGACCCAATGGACTGTAGCCCGCCAGGCTTCTCTGTCCATGGGGTTTTCCAGGCAAGCATACTGGAGTGGGTTGCCATTTCCTTCTCCAGGGGACCTTTGTGGCCCAGGGACTGAACCCACATCTCCTGCTTGGCAGGCAGATTCTTTACCACTGAGCCTCCTGGGAAGACCAAGGTTAACTGAAATTAGAAAAGAAATGACCACGGAAAGGGCACTAAACTGGGAGACTTGGCCTCCAGCTCTGGCTCTATAACCTGTGAGGGGTGTCTGATCTTCACTGAATTTCACTTCCTGCACATCATTTATATAAACATTATCAATATAAATCATATAAAATCAATATATTGATATATAACCCAAACTTTAAATATCATTTATTAAAATACTTATATGCAAACACATAAAAACAATTATGAATGTAAGAATGAAATAGACAAAACAGAAGATTATATATTATATAAGAACAATTATAACACAATTATATTAATTAATATTCTGTATAATTATTAACATCTGAGCCTCGTAGCTCAGTCAGTAAAGAATCCGCCTGCAATTCAGGAGACCCTGGTTCGATTCCTGGGTCAGGAAGATCCCCTGGAGAAGGAAATGGCAACCCACTCCAGTATTCTTGCCTGGAAAAATCCCATGGACAGAGGAGCCTGGTGGGCTACAGTCCATGGGGGTTGCAAGAATCAGACGTGACTTAGCAACTAAACCACCACCTAATTATTAATACAATTCCCCCACACACATAGATTTTATCCTTGTGTTTGCATAGTGTATCACACTTAGTTCTGGACATCTGGTTTTGCCCAGAGTGTTTGCATCTCACATGCATCACTGGGAGAGTGTAGCTCATGTCTCTTCTGGCTGTAGGAGCTAGCAGAGTGCCAGACACGGACTAGAGTATGCAACTCATGCAAAAGAGTACAGTGATGTTTTATACTTTATATATTACAAGCTTTTAGCACTGAAAAATAATATATTTAAAGTTCATATCATCTTTATATGACTGACCTCTGCTTTGGAGACAGGAAAAGTCCTTTAGAGTTGGACGGTGAAGAAACCTGAGTGCTGAAGAATTGACGCTTTTGAACTATGGTGTTGGAGAAGACTCTTGAGAGTCCCTTGGACTGCAAGGAGATCCAACCAGTCCGTCCTAGAGGAGATCAGTCCTGAATGTTCATTGGAAGGACTGATGCTGAAGCTGAAACTCCAGTACTTTGGCCACCTCATGAGAAGAGTTGACTCATTGGAAAAGACCCTGATGCTGGGAGGGATTGGGGGCAGGAGGAGAAGGGGCCGACAGAGGATGAGATGGCTGCATGGCATCACTGACTCGATGGACATGAATTTGGGTAAACTCCGGGAATTGGTGATGGACAGGGAGGCCTGGTGTGCTGAGATTCACAGGGTTACAAAGAGTCGGACGTGACGGAGCGACTGAACTGACTGACTGACTGAGGTGAACAGCCAACTCCTTGGAGAAGTCCCTGATGCTGGGAAAGATTGAGGGCAGAGGGCATCAGAGGATGAGATGGCTGGACGGCATCACCGACTCAATGGACATGAACTTGGGCAAGCTCCAGGAGATGGTGATGGACAGGGAGGCCTGGCGTGCTGCAGCCCACGGGGTCACAAAGAGTCGGACTCGACTGAGCGACTGAACTGAACTGAACTGAAGGGAGACATAAGATGTAACTGACATGTAAGTAATGAGCAAGAAAGGCCAGCCAGTTGGTTGGCCTGAGAAAGAGTTTCCTGAGCGTCCCAGGTTGGCCAAGTGGAGGAAGGTCGTCACGGAATCCTCTCCATTCGGCAGCATTTGGTGGGACACAGGTGTGGACGGCCCAACTGGATTCTAGCCCTGGGGTTATTTGGTCGCTTCTTCACAGTATTCTGACCAGAATCTATGCAGAGCCATTTCCTGCCCTCCATGGGAAGTTCTGGAACAAAGATGACTTCATGATTAGTCTAGTATCCACTAACCTTAGAAGGGAACTAAGTTGGCTGATGCAACTGAACTCGAATCAAAAGGGACGTGGGATCTTGCAAAGCCTGAAATGGTTGGGTGACATCTCTGGTCATCTGTAGCCAGGGGGGCTCTGGTCTAGTCTTTAACTATGCTTGTAACTCAGCTCCTTCCAGTATGAAAGGGTCATAAAAGGAGAGGATCTCAACACTGGAAGGACTTTAGAGACTAACTCAAGGCTCTTCTTTAACCAGTGGGGAGTTGAGCCCCAGAGGATTAAGTGACTTGTCCAAGTTGGTGGCAGAATGAGGTCTAGAAAACAACTGTCTTTCCTCTCCATTGTGAGCCCGCAGTGAGAGATAGATGATAGAATTTAAGTCTGACTATATTCACTTTCTTCTTGGGAATTCATTACAATTGCTTCTGTCAAATAGGTATTACTGTCTTTTCCATTTTTTTAAAAAATCATGTTCGGAAGATTCCCAGTTTGTGGCAGCTGACGTCAAAGTAATAATTTGTCTCCTGTAATCTCTGAGACGATGACCTACAAAACTACCTTTGGGGCTTCTTTGCAGGGGGGCAGGGATGGAGGGTGGAAGTGCAGGAGGTGGAATGGCCTTGTAGATGCATTCTCCCATGGTTGCTGTTGCAGAATGATTCCTTTCTTAATGTTTTCAAAATACAAGTGAAAATTGGAAATAATATGCATTCAGTGAATGGGTCTCTCATTCAACATTTATTGCTGTTCCCTCTGTGTCAGACGCTGCACAAGATATAGCTACCCAAGTCATAAAAATAGTCACCATCCACGGCCATCAGCGGCTCACAAGCAAGGCCACAGCTTCCAACTTGTTATGGGACGTTGGTTTTCTAAAACCATTTATTTCCACAACTCTAAATTTTGGCTTAAAGCTTCCTGTTTCTTCCAATGCCAAATCGCTAGCATTTTTTTTTTTTCAAATTGTTGATATATAAAAGCCTGTAACAGTGTTGAGTAAAGCTTCTTTTATTTGAGTAGGAGCGTGGTTCCTCAGAAATGGTAAATTCTGATAGCTGATGATTAATCCCATGAGCAAATGAATTTTCCTGCAGTTTTGAGGGCAGAGTGATAAATTAGTATTTGCAAAATGCTTTCATCCACATTAGAGGTAATGTGTTCATCTGCAGACCAACTGAATTTGAAATGCCTGTGATTATCTTCAAAATCACCTTGGGAGTGCATGCGAATAAAAATAACAGAGTTGGCAAGAGAAGAAGGGGCAGAATCCATTTAAGATTGCTAAATTGCTATCTGTTTTGATAAGGTAATTGGCCAGAAAATTAAATGCACTGTATAGAACAAAGCTATTTCCTGTAAGCTGGTACAGCCAAATGTCATTTTTATTCAGCAAGCAAGCACAGGAATACAAGGAATAAGTAAGTGGATCAAACCAAAAAGAAATTAGAGGAAGAATAAATTCAGCAAAAAGAAATAAGATTATCTAAAGTACAGGTTGATATCCTCATTTGAATCTTTGGTATTGAGTATGTGTCTAAAAAAATTATCTTTTCCTTGTACCCTCCTTGAGTACATTTCGTTTGTTGAAATCCTTACTTGGGAGAAGTTTTAATAAAGTGGGAAAAGCACCAAGTTATGATGCAGGTAAAGACACCTGGGTTTTAGTCCCCACTCCATAGCTTAACCAATCAGCTAACCTGATCTTCAAATGGCTTCATTGCTAAAATGAGAGATTGGATGAAATCATTCTCTAATATTCTTTCCAGCTGTAAAATCATGATTCTAAGTCAAGCGCTTTCTCAACATTTCTTAAATAAAGACAGGAGATTAAATTCTGATAGGATTCTTAAATTTGCATAGACATTAACACAGATAATTCAAGGTGAAGAGCCCTAGCCTTTGAAATCCATTTGACTTCCTGGTCTTTCTGAGAAATGATTACACGTTACTGGCACACAAAATTCTGTTGGCTCCTTAAATCTTGCAGGTGCAGGGGCGTCAGGGAAACAACGAGAGCTGCTGGCTGCAGGGAGGTCCCGATACCACCCCCTTCCATCTTCTGAAAGCTGCCCTTTCAATAGCATAACCACGTTGGCTTTCTCAGTGGTCATCGACTAAGGAGCATCTCTGGGCAAGAACCTGAGGGAGATACGAGGCATTCCTGGGACTGAGAGCTCACAGTCAAGCAACCTGAGGAAGCCTACTGCTTGTACCCTGCCTCCTGATATGGTTTCCTCCTCTTTGGAGAAGTTATAAATAGAACTAAGTTTCTTTTTTATTTTCTTCACCTGGCTTGGTGGTTGCTGTTGCAGAATGATAAAAATAAGAGTTGGAGGGAGGAGAGAAAATGGTAGATGGAGGTCCCAAAATTCTTCAAGGAAAATTTGGAGCAATGCATTTGAAGGAATTAGATTTAAATTTCATCTACTGAAACTGTGTAGCCTTGGGGAATTACTTAGCTTTTTAATATTGCCCAGCAGGGATTTTATTGGATAAAATTTAAAAAAATCCTAGCACATAATAAATGTGTAATAAATGGTAGTTATTGTTATTAAGATTGTTTGTCTTTCGACCAACTAATTACTTTTTATCCCTTGTCTCCATTTCAAAAGACTTGGGGGAATTTTTAAAAATAATGAACACAAGTAAGGAAACTGGATGTGGGGATGTAAAGCTAGAAAAATTGATGTAAAACATCGAATTAAATCATTTTGAAAATCATCACTTGAGAGGATAGCAGATTTATTTGACTTTGCTTCCAACAGATATGATATCAAGACTTTTATTGGGATTGGCGGTTTCAGGAGGTGGTCAGGGTGGAGCCAAGGACCACCAAGAAACCTTTTGCAATAAAAGTGATGGAAACCAGAATGAGAGAAGGCAGAGAGGTGTGTGAGTCTGAGCTGCCCGTCCTATGGGGGGTTGGCCACTGTTCCATCATCCAGCTCCTGGAGATCTTTGGGGCCCGAGATCGAGTTTATGTGGTGATGGGGTTGGCTCCAGAAAGGGAGTTCTTTGATCGACTCATCTCTCAGGGATCCTTTACAGAGCAGGACGCTGTCAGAATCCCCCACGTGGTTGCTGATGGCATGAGGTATGTGCATGCATTGAGAATAACTCAACAGAGACCTAAAGCCTGAAAAGCTCTTACACGATCACCCAGGAGTAGACTCACACATTTTAATCACAGACCTTGATTTGGCACACTCTAGGAACAAAAGGGGTGACTGGACAGTGAGGATGCTTGGTGGGACCCCAGAGTACATAGCTCCCAAAGTTTTGCTGAGAAAATCTTATACCAGCTCAGTTGACATGTGGATTTTTGGCCTAATCGAGTATGTGTTACTTGGCAGATCCCTGTCTTTTGACGATGAAAACCATGTGAGGCTTTATAGGAAGATTCTGAAAGGCAGAGACAGTTATACAGGAAAGGTAACAGCCCAGTGTCTTCCTATTGACTTGGTCTTGAATAGATCTTCTTTTTAAAAGAAATTAATTTGTTTTAGTTTGGGTTGTACGGGGTCTTTGTTGCTGCTTGCGGGCTTTCTCTCGTTGCCGGGCGCAGGCTTCTTACTGAGGAGGCTTCTCGTCTTGCAGAGCACAGCCTCGAGGTGCGTGGCTTTCAGTAGCTGCCGCCCGTGGGCTCAGTCGTTGTGACTTGTGGGCTCCAGAGCTCGGGTTCAGTAGCTGTGGTGTGTGGGCTTAGCTACCCTGCGGCATGTGGGATCTTCCCGAGCCAGGGTTTGAACCTGTATCCCTGCATTGGCAGGCAGTTGAACAGAGTTCCTCAATTTCCACACTACTGGCATTTGCAGCAGGATGGCTCTTTACTGGAGTGGGGTGGGGAGAGGTGCGGGGTATGGCTGTCCTGCTGAAACAGGAAACAGACAGAGCTGGGCTCCGTCTTCGCCCAGGCTGTGAACATCAGGCTACACGCATGGTCACCCTCCCAGTGGACTCTGAACTTGGCGCCCGATGTCTATAGAAATGGCATACCAATGGAAAACCAGACCCCTGGATGGAAGAGCCTCAGGACTTGTACTTGGACTCTCTGTTGCCTAAAAGAATATGCTGATTATCTCTGTAACAGAACAAAGTGGTAAATTCCATTATGTTTATCGGGATATGACCACAGGCCTATTGATAAATATCCACTGTTTATCTAGTATTGTGACACATGAATCATGGGTTAACTTTGATCGTATCTCTCTTTTACCTTGTCCAGACTAGTTTCAAGGAATTTGGGGAGGTGGGTTTGAGCAAGTATCCTTAGGGTATATCAGGTTTTCACAAAAGCTGGTCAGGGTCCTTGGCTAAGAGGAGACTCTGCCTTGGGCCCGCTGGTGCAACTGCACTCCACTATCTGCAGTGTCCTTCTGAGTGAGTTTGTTTCTCTGAACGTGTGGCTGCAACACTGTGTGCAGTAGGATGCTAAGCCTACCAGCTGGGTACCAGGAGATACACCACCAGCTGAGTCTGGTAGATACTGGTATCCAGTAGCTACACTAGATACACACCTTCCCCCAATTTGTGACAATTAATATTGTCTTCAGACATTCTTAAATGGCCTCTATGGGGCAAAAATCACCCCTGATTGAAATCACGTTTCAAGGTAGCAAAGGGTTTCAATGACGGTGCTGTCTGTGGCTAGCACATAGTGTTGACAATCAAGTAGAGAAGTGAGTTTGCCAAGGCTTCAGTCATCATGCAGAGCCTGAGCCCCCAGTGTAGACTAACGTGTACCCGGAGGCTCAGAGTGATGCTTGAATGTTTGGTGAGACATTTATCTGCCTTGATTCTAGAGGATCCAAGCCCTTTGTGAGATGTGGTGTTTTCTCAGTCAAATGTTTAACCTTGCAGTTTGTGTAGAATATTTATCCATTGTTTAAACTCAGAACTCCCAGTGCTTAGGAATGCGTTAACGTTTCGTTGTTTTGTTTAGGGAAGGAAAGCTGCCAATACCTCTGTGTGGAAAGCCTGACAAAACGAGATTTACTTCTTACTGAGCAAGTGACCAAATTTATTTTATGTTTAATGATGAAAGGGCTTTTTTTTTCTCATACGGAAAAGTATTGATAGTTTGATCATACATACTTAAAGTGTAACATCTATATGTATAACATCTTAAGCAAAATTAAAAGTTAAATAACAAATTGAAAAATAATATTTTCTATCCTCTTGCAGATTTAATGTCTTATTGTACATGTCTATGTTTGAATACAAATTGGTAATTGAGAACTGAGATTTACACAGGGAGGTAGGAAAGGATGGAAAGAATTCACACACAACGCAAATCATGAGAAGCTTTAAAAAAGCTTGATATAAATATCAATTAAATCTACCTGGTCTATTGTGTTATTTAACGCTTGTGTTTCCTTATTTATTTTCTGTGTAGATGATCTGTGAATGGGTGTAAGTGGGCTATTAAAGTCCCACACTACTGCCGTGTTACTGTCCATTTCTTCTTTTATGGTTGTTAGCACTTGCCTTATGTATTTAGGGCGGCTGGATGGCATCCCCGACTCGATGGGCCTGAGCTTGAGTAAACTCCGGGAGTTGGTGATGGCCAGGGAGGCCTGGCGTGCTGTGATTCATGGGGTCGCAAAGAGTCGGACACGACTGAGCGACTGAACTGAACTGAACTGATGTTGGGTGCGTAAATGTGTATGCTTGATATGTCTTCTTGGATGGATCCCTGTTCAAACATAGTTTGATTTGCACTTTTATTTCTGGCTGTGCGGAGTCCCTGCTGCGGCACGGGCTTTTCTCTGGTTGCAGCGCACGGGCTCCGCGCCTCAGCGGCCTCTCTTGCTGCGGAGCACAGGCCTCAGGGCCCGGGTTTCGGGAGCTGCAGCGCGTGGGCGCAGTCGCCGCGGCTCCGGGCTCTAGAGCGCCGGCTGGCGGTGGCGGCGTCCAGGCCTAGGTGCTCCACGCACGCGGGCGCCTCCGGGTTCGGGATGCGCGTCTCCTGCGCGGGCAGGCAGACCCTTTGCCACCGAGCCGTCAGGGAAGCCCTGCCCAGCCCTTTTAGCTTCGGTGCTTTCTTTAGAAGTCAGGGGCTGAGAGCATCCTTCCTCTCGTGTCAAGAGCCTCTTACACTTAGAAAAATATCCTCTCTGTGCGCTCCGTGTGGGATCAATTCGCTCTTTCTCTATTTTTTTTTTTTTATTAGACGTCACCTATAATTAACTTGTGAATGTCTATTTGCTTTTTCTAGGGTTTACAAGTGTCCCAACAGATAGAGCATTCTGACTTAGTCAAAGCTTGACTTTGAGTAGTTTCAGTTTTGGCAAATATAAGACACAATTTGAAGTCTTCTTTGAATATTGGGAAGAGACAAACCTTAACTATCTATGATATAAAGACGATATACAAAATCTCTTGCTTTTTGAAATAAAGAAGAAAACAATTTTGCTCTATTATTAATAATGTTATGTAGAGTTAGTCAGTACTTTGGGACACATTTACATAAAATTTAATTGCAAAGCTCAAGTGAAATCCTACCAAAGCTACAGGCTAATGTTCAAAGAAGGAAGGAAAATATTAGTCTGAGGGTTATCATCAGTAGAAATTTTTAATAAAAATTACTGTTCTTGAGAAAATTAATGCTACTCTGAGTGCTCCTAGTCCAAAGATATGAATGATAGCTTAACCATCTACTTTAAAAAATGACTATTTGTAGTTTTATGAAAACTTATAATTAAATCTGTCAATAATTACCCTATACTTCTATAAGCTCTTTTATTTATCGAGTTTCAACACCAATTATAATCCATACATTTTTTTCTTCCTGTTTTATCGAGGTCTCATTGACATAACAGCATTGTATGAGTTTAAGGCATCTGGCATAATTATTTGACTTACATGTATCATGAAATGATTATCACAATAAGTTTAGTGAACATCCATCATCTCCTATAGATACAAAGTAAAAGAAAAAAATTTTTTCCTTGTGCTGAGGACTCTTAGGATTTACTCTTTTAAACAACTTTCACATATAACATGCATCAGGATTACTTACTTAATCTTGTTGTACATCCTCAATATGTATTGATCTTGTAACTAGAATGTTCTGCCTTTTGACCACCTTCATCCAATTCCTCTTCTGCCCTCTCACCTGCCTCTGGTAACCAGAAATCTGCTCTCTTTCTCTATAGTTTGTTTTTAAAGTAATTGTCCTACAACAATGTGTTAGCTCCTAGTGCACAATATAGCAATTTGATATTTCTGTGCATCAGAAAATGATCACCCCTACACTCTTTAAAATTTAAGATGTCTCATCTAGAATTTTAGGTACAGTATCTATATTGTGTCCATGTATGCTTGTAATGTCTGGGTTTTAAATTATGATTTAAAATAATTCTCTGTGAGAATGCCTCAGAGGAACCAAGAAATATGAAAGCTTTGACTAGTCATAGGACCATTATTCATTTATAAATTAGTTATTTAGTTTTTGGAAAGCAGCTATACTAACCACTGTGTGACCAATGCCTCAGTCAGATGTGTATTTTTTAAGCTGCCCAGGTGGCTCAGTGGTAAAGAATCTGCCTGCCAATGCCGGAGCTGCAGGAGATATGGGTTCAATTCCTGGGTCAGGAAGATCCTCTGGAGAAGGAAATGGAAACCCACTGCAGTTTTCTTGCCTGGAGAATCCCATGGACAAAGGAGTCTGGTGGGTACAGTCCATGGGATCGCAGAGTCGGACACGACCAAGCGGTTGCGCACACACCCCATCTTCTGTACAAGCTGCTACTTTGGCTTTATTAACTGGTGTTCATTAAAGGAGAGAATGAATGTGGGAATCTGGAAGGTAGGACTCTGTTGTCCTTGAAGGGGAGGCTGGGAATCTCCATGGAGACTCCTGGGGCTCCAGGTCTGGGAGAATGAAGGAGGCTGCGGGATACAAAGCCGTGGGTAAACCCTAGGTAAGAGAACCTTGTGCAAAGGATTTAATTTGGGAGCTGATGCAGAAAATCAGAGATGAAAGCGGGGCCTGTTTGTCAGAACGAGGGGAGGGGGGGCAGTCGTGGGTGGGGTGGAGGACAGAGCCGGTGAATGGAGCATGCAGAGGGGAGGGAGCTGGCAGACTCTGCAGGACAGCACGCCTGCGGGGCCCTCTGCAGGGCAGGCTCCTCGGGCCAGCCTCTCAGAAGGCCCTGCACTAGGTCACACTGAAAGAGAATTATTCATCAGCAAATCGGAAAGCAGAACACTACAGTCATTCTCTAGTTCTCTGTTTAGAGGCAAAAGAGTAAATACATGAATGGAACATGTACCATTGCTCCTGTGGTTCAGCTTCTCAGTCGTGTCCGACTCCATGAGACCCCATGGACTGCAGCACACCAGGCCTTCCTGTCCTTCACCGTTTCCCAGAGTTTACTCAAAGTCCTGTCCATCGAGTCGGTGATGCCATCCAACCATCTCATCCTCTGTCGCCCCCTTCTCCTCCTGCCTCCAGTCTTTCCCAGGAATCTTCCCCATTGCTCTCAATTTCTTTTATTTCTCCAAAGCTAACAGTGCAATTTCTAATACCGAGTTTCAGTTTTCTGCCTTCTCTGTTGTTGTTTTGTACAGTTAGCCAGTTTCTGTTACAGAAGACAGAGAAATAGGCACAGATAAAGAAAGAGACAAGAAAGGAGAAAAGGGCCCAAACTGTTCATGAGTATTACAGTGTGCTTGTAACTAACTGGATGAGCCTGGAATAAAAGGAAAGGGCGGTCTTTGCCTTTACATGGTTCATTACTTCTTCACACAGAAGGCTGTTTTCATTTTTAGTTTTGAGGGCACATATTTGTCACGGTAATAGTAGTGGAATAGGTCTGAGAACTTTCGGACAATTTTCATTTTCTAGTCCTCCAAAGGTTGTTAGTGAAATGTATCTATAAAAGAGTCACATGGTGATTTAATAGTAACTAGAACAAGAGCAACAGCAATTGAGGTAATATTTTATACTTTGAAAATCATTTCTCACATACCTTATTACTTTGGTCCTAACAGCAAATCTTTTCTTTTTTTTTTTTTTCTTTCTGGATGTTTCGTATGTATTTGCCCACATGGGGTCTCAGTCGTGGCATTCGAGATCTTCCCTGCATGAGATCTTCCTTTCTTTGTAGCGCACAGACTCTCTCGTGGGGCACCCGGGCTCCAGAGCTCTCTGGTCAGTAGTTATGGCGTGTGGGCTTACCTGCTCTGTGGCAGGTGGGACCTTAGTTCCCAGACCAGGGATCGAACCTGTATCTCCTGCATTGCAAGGCAGATTCTTAACCACTGGACCCCTAGGGACGTCCCCTAAAGGCAACCTTATGAAAGAGAGCTGGTGATCCCACTTTTCTGGTGCAGAAACCAAGATCTCACGATCCCAAGTTGAGTGTGGCCGCTCAGCCTCTCTGATCCAGTCCCACTGACCTCCGTCCCCAGCTCTTTCTGCGTGACGGCGGGTTGACAGGACAGTTGACATCATTGTCTTCCTAGGCTGAGGAGAAACGCCGGATGGGGATTTTCAATCCGAAGAGTGGACACGGCCAACTCTCGGAGGAGAAATGATGCGGACAGCCTCAGTGGCTGTCACATGGGTGTGAAAGCTGCTGACGGGACTGGATGACCTCACCAGATGACAGAGCTCCAGAGGAGGAATCTGATTAAACTTGTGGTCTCAGGAACTGATCGTTTCATGTCACATTACACTAGTCAAAAAGTTTGAGCATGCACGCTATTTTCATGCATTTCTAGAATATATACATGTATGCATATTAATCTGTTTTCTACTTTATGAAACATAGGCAAAAATAAAATTTAGATTAAGAAGATAAAAATATAGTAGGCGTTCTAGCATTTTCCCCCTTGTACTTGTTGTTTTCTAATATGCAACATGAAATCGTCTTCTATATACTCTCCAGCTGTTCTTTATGGCTCAGGGATTCTGTAATTTATAACTTGTTTGAATAATGAGCTTTGTCTGAAGAATTTTTGTCCAGGACATCAGTTAACCTTATTTTCTGCATTTTCAATGTATATTCATTTGGTCATCTTAATGAGCTCTCCATAAGTCTCATTGCACATATTTTGTATTCTTTCCAGCTTTCAGTGGCTTGTCTCATTATAATGTTCCACTAAAGACAAATGATTTAACTTTAAGTAGTCTTGAACCCAAATAAATATGTATGGATTCAGGACCAAATAAAAGTCTAGTCAGAATCAGAGGACGTGCCATCATGAGTGTCAGCCACTGACATGTTTGGTCTAGACTTGCGAGGTTTATGTTTGATTTTCCCTGTGTTTGAGTATTTGGCAAACACATTCATTTATTTTAAGAATTTTACTTTGGGGAAAAATATTTCTCACAGGTCATCTATCTAAATAAACAGAGGGGAAAAACAAGAAAAATAATTCTTATACTGGTTTCTTTGATCCAAATTTTCAGAACGGTAAGAGATTGGAGGATGTAATGTTTATGTACAGAATTTGATTTTTTTCCCCCCACAAGAACAAAGACAATAGTTTGTAGGGATTCCCTTATTTATCTTGAGATTTACAATTAAAAAAAATACACATCAACTAGAAATTGTTGTTTGAGATATAGCAAATATATGGGCAGTCTTCTCAATCTCTCTCCTTTGTAGATGAGGAGGGATACAGAATCGTAGTATTTTTTTTTTCCTAGATACATGCTGCGCATTGGTAGGTAACACAGAGTAGGAGTTTGAGAAAAAGCAAGTGTCCTTTTGTCCCCGTTCTCAGAAAAGTCACTGTGATTTTCTGCCATTGCACCGAAGTGCAAAAGCTGTAGACTTTGCCAGAATATGCGCCTGAAACCTCAAATAGCTGAATGCACATGTCATATTTCTGCTACCGGCGGAACTGTAGGCAGCCAACTGGCGCAGTGAGGCCTTCGGTGCTCAGAGGAAATGCGCTGTGGTGGGTTCTCCCCTGAAGCCCCCTTCTCTCTCCACACTGGAGATGTAGGCGTAGTAAGTCCAGAGCAAGCTTTCTTCTTGTTGCTGTTGTTGTTTTAATTTTTTAAATTTATTTTTTAATTGGAGGAAAATTGCTTTATAATGGTGTGTTGGTTTCTGCCTTATAACAGGGCAAATCAGCCATAGTTATACATGTATCACCGCCCTCTTGCGCTTTCCTCCACTCCCCCCACCCCCAGCTCTCTAGGTCCTCAGAGAGTACCAAGCTGGGTTCTGTGTTATAGAGCAGCTTCCCAGCGGCTGTCTGTGTTCCACGTGGTTGTGTATATGGGCAATAGAATAAAAATAAACGGTGATGTTACTTCAGACTAAAGAGCTTCTGCACAGCAAGCTACAAAAGACAGCCCACAAGACAGGAGAGAGTATTTGCAAACCATATATCCGACAAGAGGTTCATCTCCGATATAAAAGAGACTTCTACAGGTCAATATTAAAAAACAAAACAAAAAAACTAGCAGTTTTAAAAATGGGCTAAAGACTTGAGTAGACATCTCTCTGAGATGACGTACAGATGGCTATTAAGTACATAAAAAGGTCCTCAACATCACTAATCATCAGTGAAATGCAAATCAAAACCACAAGGTCATCTCACAGCTGTCACGAACGAAGCAAAAGACAGTAAGTGTTTGCGAGGATGTGGAGAAAAGGGAATTCTTGTGCAGTGTTAGCGGAAACGTGCATTGGTGCAGCTACTGTGGCAGACAGTGTGGTGGCTTTCGGGCTTAGGAGAGGCAGGGCTGGCCGGGAAGATGGGCTGAGTCCCAGAGAAGAACAGCAGCGGGGAGAGTGGAGTCCAGGGAGGCGATCTGGGGCAGCGGGGACCAGACCAGGAGGATCGGGCACCCAGGTGGAGGGCGGCAACCAGGACTCAGCGCCCAGGAGAGGAGCTTGACACCAGGCCCACGGTTCCCCAGGGGCAGAGCGCTTGTTTCCACGGTGACTGGGGACCATTGGCGAGAGACCCCGCAGACCAGAAGGGCCCAGCGGGATCGTGGCTCGTGTGATCCACGTCTCCTACATGCTCAGCCTCTGAAGAGCAGGGACCAGACCTTATTTGCTTCAGAAACTCCAGAGCTTGGTAGTCTGCACTTGGCAGGCACGCGCTGTTTGAAAGTGAAGCTGGACTGGCCTGGTCTCCCCCTGCCCTTGTCCCAAGGGTTTCCTCAGTGAAAAATCAAAGTCCTCGCTGACCTAAATCTTAGTCAAATGTAGACACTGGGGGGATGAGACGGGAAAGGCTCCAGCGGCCTAGCAGGGTGGACACCGGGGGTTTTCATGAGCAGGAGAAACACCCTCCCCTCTCCTGCTGGCTACCCCGGGGCCCGGCTCGCTGTCCCTGCCCGGATAAAGGATTTTAAACAGAGGGCTGCGACTGGGCAAGCCCCCTTCGCTCCAGCTTTTGTGACGTTCCTACAAATCGACTTACTCTGCTTTCAGTTGTCTCCCTGAAACAGTCCATGGGGTGGCAAAGAGTCGGACTCGGCGGAGAGGCTAACACTTTCACTGAGAAATTCATAAACTTTTCACAGGCTCGCTTCCTTGTTCAGCTGGTTTGACGTGAGCAGGAGCTTGTAGGTTGTGTTCTAACGTCCGGGGTGTTCGTCCCACCGCCTCTCTCCACCACGGAGAAACAGACTGATGAGCCAGTCCACCAAAACCCTGGCAGTATCATCTTCCGACATGCTAGTTTTGAATAAAAACATGCTCATTTATTTATTTATGGTGGCGCCGGGCCTTCGTTGCAGCACTGGGGCCAGCTGAACTGTCTCATGGCATGTGCGATCTTCCCGGACCAGGAATCGAACCTGCGTCCCCTGAATGCCAGGCATGTTATTAATACCGCGGAACCGCCAGGGAAGTCCTGAATAAAACGACTTTGACAGGTCTACAAATCACGGAATTCTGTTGAGAGCTCCTGAGAGAAAAATACAAATTAGCCGTGTTTCATATGTTTTGACCCTCTCCTACCATCCTCTGGTGAAATGAGGTATTGCAAACCAATTTCTAAACTTTTGGATCTTCTTTACTTGAACGTGGTTAATATGAATTGACTGAAAAGAACACAACTAATTTTACAAAAGATACGTTGTCTCATATTTCCTTTTACATTTCTTTTTTTATTAATAGAAATCGTTTCTATTTTTCTAATAGAGAAAAAAGATTTATCCTGAATAATATCAATTTCCTCCTTCATCCATCCATTTACATTGTCTTGTATTATTATTTGTCCTGAGTTTTTTTTATATCTAAATATTTTCTCTCTTACTCTTTCTCCTTGTCTCCTGGTGGTTATGTGACTGTTTACTATTATCTGTTTGCATATTTTAAAATTGTTTGTCAAAAAAATCCACTTTCCATGATATAAGGTTGATAACTATATTTCAAGGAGTTCAATGTTTGATTGATATAATCTGAATAATAGAAATCATGCACATATGAGCTATATTTTTTCATTCTATTGCATATCATAGCATTATTTATTAAAATACATCATATAAAAATGTAATGGCAAATAGCCTATAAGTGTACAAACTTCTGGAAAGTTAAAACACTTAAGCTACAGTGAAAGCATCTTCAACTGGATATGTGGACTAATTACTGATTTGTGTTTGAAATATATATATATATATATTTTTTTTTTGAAGTGAAGAAGTTTCACTTTCAAAAAGGCACTTTAACCAAGAGTTAAATTCATAGACAAAGGTTCTGAAACATGAAACATGGATTTGTGTGAATCTGAATCTGGAGATGGTGCATCAATTTCCCAGGGCTGCTGGAACAAATGATCACAGACTGAGTGTCTCAAAACAACGGGAATGTGCTCTGGAGACCAGAGTCTGAAGTCCGGGTCCCAGCGGGTTTGATTCCTCGTGGAGGTTCTCGGGGGAATCGGCTCCGTGCCGCTTTCCTGGCTTCCGGCGGCTGCTGGCGACACTTGGCGCTCTTTGGCCTGGGGCCGCCCTCTGTGTGTCTCTGTCTCGTTCTCTGTCTTTTATAAGGATGCCCATTACCAGATTTCCCGCCTTAATTTAGGATGATCTCATCTCTGGATCTTAACCTTGATTATACTTGAATCTTAATCCAAACAAGATCATGTTCTGAAGCTCTTCTTGGACGTGTGTTTTAGGGTCATCATTCAACCCACCACGGATGGAAATAAGCATCTGTATCTGCGGCCCTGAGGTCACACGTGGGGTCCTTCATTAGATTAGGTCCTTCATTAGGTCCTTCATTTAGCCTGCCTAAAGCATCGCCTTCCTCTATCTGTTGCCAGTGGCCCTGGCCTTGGGGCTCCACTTCCAATCTTTCATGAAATGGAGCTCTGAGTATTATTAACTGGTGGGTTTGTTTGAAACAGTGTTCTATGGAATTGTCCCAAGTCTATAAAATTGCATAATTCCATTCTATTTCCTAGTATATCAGTTCAGGAAATGGGAACAGTTTAATTTTGCCTCTGAGAAATAAAGTATGACTTATTCTGAAATCTTTATTAATTTATCCATTTCTTGTTTCAAAGGTTGTAAGGTATCTTACATAAGTAGATAAAAAATGAGGTAAAAATCAGTTTGAGTTAAGTAGAAGAGGAAGGCTGGAAAAAGCAAAATGGGAGCAGAAAGGATAGGAATAAGTTAGAAGGCAAGATTATTACATGAAATTTATAAGTAAAAATATTAAAAACCATAGATTGTAGAAGGCGATTTGCTAAAGATAAACTTCAAATTTGACTCTCTGCTTTCTAGGAGTCTATTCAAAGAAGAAAACAGCTACATGCTTCAAAGTGCCTGTAATATCAAAGCAAATTAATTTTAATTAGTTGCTTGGAGGGAGCACATTCATTCCTGACTCTGGGACTCAAAAGAAAATTTCTTATGGGATCCCCCGGAGAGGACGCGCAAGTGCAATACAATTAGCAGCATCTTTAGAGTAAACACAGTGAGAAGTTTCAACAAGTTTTCTTGTTCATGATGTCCCTGAATATAAACCAGTGGGTGATTTGGTGAAGATAGGTCCTGGGAGCTCCAGAGCACCAGGGACTGAGCCCAAGCGTTTGTCCGGATTGCTGGAGAGAGGGCTTGTGAGAAAATCAAGAGGAAGGGATATCTCACATGTCTTCCAAGTGATACTGCAAATATATTGCTTCTCAGCGTGATTTTGGCTTGTGCTGTAAGCGCGGCAGCAGGCTGTCGCAGAGCCTGGCGGCTGGCGTCCTGCAGGCTGAGCTGTCTGTGTTCCGGCCGGCAGTCAGACGGGCGGGCGGACGGCCAGCCTGGCTCCTGCCGCAGGGCGGGAGGGTGAGGGCACCGCCTTGGGGGCCGCATGATTTCCTCCAGGAGCCAGCGCCTGCTGCAGGGCCCGAAGGGGCTTCCCGGGCAGCTCAGTGGTAAAGCATCTGCCTGCCAATGCAGGAGACGCAGGAAGATCCCCCGGAGGAGGGCATGGCAACCCACTCCAGTATTCTGGCCTGGGGAATCCCACGGACAGAGGGGCCCGGTGGGCGACAGTCCTTGTGGTCACCGAGTCGGACCCCACTTAGCAACTAACTGAGCGCTTACCCAGTGCCCCGAGGAAAGGGCATCCAGAACCACCGAAACTCCACAGCAAAACGAGAGCGGTGATTTCAGATTTGAAAAATCTTTAGATGTTTACGGCTAAATACTTACTGCAGATGTGAAAACATTTCAGGAAAGTTTCACAGAACCTTTACTATTAAATAATTTTTTTTTCTTGGTGTAACTTCTGAATATTCATTGGAAGGAGAGATGCTGAAGCTGAAACTCCAACACTTTGGTCACCTGATGCAAAGAACTGACTCATTGGAAAGGCCCTGATGCTGGGAAAGATTGAAGGCGGGAGGAGAAGGGGACGACAGAGGATGAGATGGTTGGATGGCATCACTGACTCTATGGACATGAGTTTGAGTAAGCTCCGGGAGTTGGTAATGGACAGGGAAGCCCGGCGTGCTGCAGTTCATGGGGTTGCAAAGAGTCGGACATGACTGAGCGACTGAACTGCACGGAACTGAACTTCTAAAATAAATGAGCATAAAAAAAACTATTTCTAGGGACTCCCCTGGTGGTCCAGTGGTTAAGAATCCACCTTCCAAGGCAGGGGTTTCAGACTGGATCCCTGGTCAGGGAAGTAAGATCCCACACGCCGTGGGGCAAGTAAGCCCATGCACAGCAACTTGAGAAAACCCCGAAGGGCCACGCACGACTACTGAGCCTTCAGACTGTAGAGCCTGTGAGCCTCAATCAGGAATCCAGGGGCCGCAGCACAGATCCAGCAGAGTCAAAACTTAAAATATACATCTCTATCTATCTATCTAAACAAATAAAGCATGTTATTAATTCTGCCTTATTGCATTTATTCAAGAAAAATTTTTAAAAAAGCTATTTCTAGAGTAATAGTAAATTAACATATCATGTAGACAAATAACTTAATGCTAGTTAAAAGCTGGGAATCATCTGACCAAAACAATTGACTTTGATTTTAAAAGATCACTAGCCCTTCTTTTCAATGGATACCAGACAGCAGTCTCATTTGTCTACTGAAATCATATCTAGTTTGTGGCAACAGAACCTTCTATTCTGCATTTTTAAAAAATGGCTACCTATGGTTTTATTTTATATAGGATTCCTTACCAGCTATTAGCACATTTTGTTGATAAAATAAATGATCTAGCTACAGATAGAAGATAAACTCCTCTCAGTGGCAAGGAAAAAAAATCTTTGTTTTAGCAAAAGAGCAAGCACAAGTTTGTTTTGGCCACCTTATGTCCTAGCAGGACCAGAAAGAAGCCAGTTTCACTTGCCTCCCATCACTGCAAAGGTTTGGGATGCGTGAGCGGGGTTGTCACTTTTAGGCTGGGTACTTGACCACACGCATCTTGTGTGTGCATGCCAAGTCACTTCAGACATGTCCAACTCTTTGCGACCCCATGGATTGTAGCCCACCAGGCTCCTCCGTCCAAGGGATTCTCCAGGTGAGAATACTGGAGTGGATTGCCATGCCCTCCTCCAGGGGATCTTCTTGACTTAGGGATCGAAACCTTGATTCTTATGTCTCCTGTGTTGGCAGGCGGGTTCTTTACACTAGCACCATCTAGGAAGCCTGCACCTCCGGTCCCCTTAAACACCAGTTCCTCCAGCATTTAAAAATTGGGGCAGAGAGCCTGGAGCAGGAGGGCTGCTCAGGGTCTGTGGGGCCATCCAGGGGGTTAACTTGCAGGGTTCAGTTGGATGGTTCTCCTGTGAATCCAGAGGCAGAGTTCTGCTTGTTCTTCAGTTCAGCTCAGTTCAGGCTCAGTTGTGTCTGACTGTTTGCAACCCCATGGACCGCAGCATGCCAGGCCTCCCCATCCATCACCAACTCCTGGAGTTTCTCAAACTCATGTCCATTGAGTCAGTGATGCCATCCAATGATCTCACCCTCTGTTGTCCCCTTCTCCTCCCGCCCTCAGTCTTTCCCAGCCTCAGGGTCTTTTCTAATGAGTCAGTTCTTCACATCAGGTCCATTTGAAGTTGGATTCAGGCCCCCCGGCAGTGCTCCTGGTACTAACTTGGTGTGGCGGCTCTAGCCGCAGTTTAGAGCAACTTCAGAAGAGCCCGGTGCCAGGGCTGGCTTTGGATCAAGAGTGATGAGTGCGGTGCAGTCCCAGGTGCTGTGCATTGCAGGACTTCCGTGCTAAGGACATTTATGCCAGAATAAATGCCACCAACTCAGAGTGGGTTAGGGACAAGCCGGATAGTGACAAGGGGTGGGTGGTGTGGGAGACAGCATTTTATGGCCTTTTAGGAAAGATCTGTGCTCAAGACAGAAGCGCAAAGCCGAGGGGAAGGGAATCAAGGACAGGTCACTTCTCTGCACACACGCCAGTGTCCCTGAGGAACCCAAAGCAACGCTGCGCTCTGGAGTGGAGAAGGCGCCCCAGGGTGAGCCGTGAATTCCAGCTTGGGTTGAGGTTTCCATTAGTCTGGGCTCCTGCCAAGACAGGGCCCTGGACTGGTACTTTTCCAAGGGCCGGCTGGTCTCCACTGGGGTCCCCGACAGAGCAGAAGACTCCATCAGCTGGGGACGGGGCGGGGGGGGGGGGGGGGGCGTGCTCACTGCTGCCCGGCGGGAAAGCCGGGGAGGAGGCTGGCACTATGGGGATGTGACCGTGTGCAGGAGCCGCGGTGATGGGTTGTGAGCGGGAGTCTTCTGCAGGGACCCTGCGGTGCCCCCCGTGGGAATTATTCTCCATGAAAGACCAGTATCACAGGAGCAACTGCTTTCTATGTCCAGATATGGGTGTTTCTGAAAATAGGTCTTTCTTTAAAGTCTGAAACAAATAAAGAAAAACAAACGAAAAAACAAAACCCTGTAGCTGCTGGAGAGAAAAAGAAAAAAAGAGGCAAAAACTAGTCCAGAAGGATCCTCAAAATTCCTACCTAGTCAAACCTTCAAGAAGGAAAAAAACCTATGAACAAAACTTTATCAGAAGCCTTTATATAACTGATAGATTGAAATATGTTTCAGACCTTAGAATATCAGCCTTTGATATATTACGTCTATTGGAATGTACACATCTATACGAGAGAACTTTCACAAATGTGATAGCCATTCAAAACAAGTAGAGAAATACATTTCATTTAGAAACAAACATCTAATTACAATGTTGTAAAGCTTAGACAAGGTTTCCAACAATAATAATGCATAATTGACTATATTATATTGTAATACATATTTTAATAAAAGTAAAATTTATTTTTTTAGCCAATGACATTTTACTGTTAATAAGTAAAACTTAGGTTTCTTAAAAAATTTTATTTTATCTTTAGTCTACCCCTTTGAAATCACTGTGCATTTTCCCTAAAGTCTCTATCAATAGAATATTGGTTGGCCAAAAGTTCCTGAGTTTTTCTCTAAGGGTATGAACTTTTTGGTCAACCTAATAGTATTTGCAAACAATTTTAAAGTATATAAAAACACAAATACATTTACTGATTAAAAACTAGATAGGAAAGTTTGGGGACCATTTGTTTAAGCTATCAAAAGAGTATTTCTGATGATTAGCACACTCAGATTTAACTTTTCGATATTACTGAATATTCTGAGTTCTGCTTTGAATTCAGGAATGCAAACTTACAGAGTCAAATTCAGAAGAAAGGCCAGTAAAATCCACAAATAATTTTGCTATTCCTGACAAATTTTCCCTCGAAAGATTAAAAGTATATAATTGTGGTCAATAGCTTAGTTTAGAATTAGTCAAGAAGAAAAACGGGGGACGTCCCTGGTACTGCCAGTGCAGGGGACACAGGTTTGATCCCTGGTCCGGGAAGATCCCGTGTGCCGTGGAGCAGCTACTGAACCACGCACCCTTCAGCCTGGGCCCTGGAATAAGAGCAGCCCCGGCAGTGAGAAGCTCTCAAAGAGCAAGGGAGGCCCAGCATAGCCGTCAGTAAATGAAAGAAGGACAGTGAGAAATGGCATTTCTTTGCAATGTCCAAGAAGTTAATAGTTTAGACTTAGGAAGAGAATTGCTCCTTTAAAAATGGGAAAGACGATCACTGGCCACAGGATAACGTCACAGATGTTATAACCAAAGAGGCCAGGATTGAAGCTCAAGATTCACAACAATTGTTACAAAGTTTTGAAGGCAGAATATCAGCTTGTTGGTTAATTAACATCGTTTCTGTTCCACCTTCTCTCTATATAAAACATTATTTAACAACTTTTTCTTGAAAAATCTGGGTCATATGGCGACTCTGCTTTTAGTTTTTCGGGCACTTCCATCCTATGCTCCATAGTACCTGCACCAGTTTACATTGCTACCAACAGTGCTGGAGGTTCCCTTTCCTCCTGTCTCCAGCATTTGCTATTTGTAGACTTTTTTGATAACGACCATTTATTTTTATTTTCTAAATTCTGCACCACTGTAGTAGCTTCCACTCTGGAAGCTCTGCCTGTGGTTTCTTTTCTTTCCATTTGTCTTCCACATCACACACACACACACACACACACCCTGTGCTTCTGAAACACAGATCTTAATTGTGGCATCAGTTCAGTTCAGTAGCTCAGTCGTGTCCGACTCTTTGCGACCCCATGAATCGCAGCACGCCAGGCCTCCCTGTCCATCAACTCCCGGAGTGCTGAAAATGCCTGAGAAATGTCCTCCAACGACCTACTGAATACGTCCAAGCTCCAAGCAGAGTCTTCGTGCCATCTTTCTAAGACGCTTAAAGCCACCTTTCCGGCCCGTTCCCTGACGGCTCTGACTGTGGTCACGCCGCCCGCGCGTCCTGAAACCCCCGCGGGCCTCCTCCTCCCCGCCCGGCAGCGCGAGCCTGCAGAGGTGTGTGCGGCGTCTAATCCTGCTGCCGGACACGCGTGTAAGCTCTCAGGAAAACGAGAGCTGAAGGAGAGTCATGTCGTCTCACCGCTTGGATCCGAAGCAGCGGTGACACCTGGCTGGCCCCTGCAGGCCTGCGGAGCTGCCCTTACACAGTCATGAGAATCTCAGGAGAACAATGGACGCTTGTTTCTTCATTCAGCTCGTGACTCGATCCAACACATGACACTTCCTCCTTTTCCTTTTTTATATGCAATTTTATCTTCCAGATTACAATGGACATACATGCTCATTGTACAAATCTATAAACTGCAAAGAGAAAGTCAAATTACTTACAGTAACAATAACCAGAGATAGCTACAGTTCAAATTGCCGTACTTCATAAATATGTACACTCTGTTTTATAGTATGTTTTTTTCTCTATTTTTAGATTGTGAAAATTTTCTCTTTTTAAAGATTCTTCCATAAAATTTTAAAAATGACTACATGGTGCTTTATCATGCGGATAAGATCGTGACTTATTTAGCCATTATAGACTCTACTTTTGAGTGTTTAGGTTGTTTCCAAAACTTTGTTATTGTAAATAAAAGTACAGTGAAAATATTTGTAGCATCCGTCTTTCCACATTTGTCCTTGGAATACACCTTCAGGATGGAATTGAGGTATCAGAGGGCATGCACTTTTTATTTTCTAGACATTCTGTATAAATTGATACCTCCCACACTCTTGCCAAAATATTGGGTACTGGTAGTTTTAAAAGAATCTACTCAAAATAGGTACAAAAAAAAAAAAAAAAGAAAGAAAGAAAGAAAATGGCACCTTGAACTGCTTTTTTACCATTCAGCTGCAGGTGATGCCGAAGGTGAACTGGAGGGTAGAGAACATAACTAAACACACGTGTGCAAGGACAGTGTGTTGTGTTATTTGGCAAGACTTTAAAATTCAGACCCCTCCTCCCTCTTTTGCTTTACCTATCAGGAATAAGGCAAACAAATCCAGAGGAGAAATAGTCTATAATTTATCACCAAATTGCACAAAGCAGCTTATTTTAATCAGATAGTCTTGGTGACTCAGAGGCTCTGTCCTCTGATGCCCACCTCAGCGCCTAGAAAGGCCTGCCTGGCTTCCCCATCCTGGGTGAGGCCCGTGTCGGCCTGGCCTGAAGGATGGCAGTCTGACTGTTTATGACCTTCCGCTTGGGGCAGAGGCAGGGATGGACTTCACTTGCGCCCACGTTTCCGTGAGCTGACATACGGATGACAGAAAGGACCTCCTCTGTCACTGTGAGTGGCTGCTCTCAGCGAATTCTGTGGATCTGATTATTCGTTCATGCTTTTAAGGAGCCTGCAGTCAAGTGGCTTTGCTCAAACTTGGGAAGCTGTGGAGTCTCATAGGTACTTTCTTATGCAAAAAGTGCAAAATTTAAAGACTCATTCATGAGAGCTAACGGGCAGTGGGCTCACTGGGTGGGGACGGCATAATAGCCAACAACTTCTCACGAAGCAATGAAAATACCAATTGCTCGCTTTTCTAGTTTACCTTATTTTTTATTTAATTTTATTGACAATTGTTTCGGTCATCAATATTTTCTTTTTAAAAGACAGTGTAATTCTGCCACTATAATTCTATTCTCATCCATTCAACTTGCTTAGCTTATAACCCTAACCCTTGTTTTAGGTACTATGATCAGCATGGCAGCTGCAGAGAGGACTCGCCCTGCCCTTTGCTGGGTTCCTACCTGTCCAGGCAGGAAATGGGCATGACTGGGGGTGAAAACCACATGGATTCAATGGGCGGTAGGTTGAGAGTCGATTCAGTTGTGTCTGACTCTTTGTGACCCCATAAGCCACAGCACGCCAGGCCTCCCTGTCCATCACCAACTCCCGGAGTCCACCCAAACCCATGTCCTTTGTGTCGGTGATGCCATCCAACCATCTCACCCTCTGTTGTCCCCTTCTCCTCCTGTCTTCAATCTTTCCCAGCATCAGGGTCTTCTCAAATGAGTCAGTCCTTCCCATCAGGTGGCCAAAGTATTGGATGGGGATACCTAGTCCTAGAAGAGCAGATTACAGTAGTAACTCTGACACTAGATGGCGCCATGAGGCACTCATGTGTTAGTATTTTGGCAGTCTGGAGTTCAAACTGAAGCTTGAGGTTGAAAAAATTCATTAAAGAAAGGGCACGGTTTCTAAAGTCTACATTTTTTCACCTTTATAAAAATCTTCATATAGTCTTCAAAACTAATGGATTCTAGACATGCATTTCCCGAGATCGGTAAGAAAGGCATCTGGTGTGGATATAAGACTTTATGCTTGCTGAGTGGGAAGAACACAGGCACACTCTGGCAGAGGGCAGTTGACATGCAGAACGTGCAACCGTGACCACCGCTCTTTTGCTGGACTTACAATAGTCCAATATTTAGTGACAAGCTTGTGGGATAAGAGATAACTGGACAGATAGAGAAAATAAGAGCAATACCTGTGGTATTAATAGAAATACATGATAGTACAGTGTGTGTGTGTGTGTGTGTGTGTGTGCACTCAGTCATGTCCAATTCTGTGACCGCATGGTTTGTATTAAGAAGAGGTGGCAAGAATACACAGAAGAACTGTACAAAAAAGAACTTCATGACCCAGATAACCACAATGGTGTGATCACTCACCTAGAACCAGACATCCTGGACTGCGAAGTCAAGTGGGCCTTAGGAAGCATCACTATGAACAAAGCTAGTGGAGGTGATGGAATTCCAGTTGAGCTATTTCCAATCCTGAAAGATGATGCTGTGAAAGTGCTGCACTCAATATGCCAGCAAATCTGGAAAACTCAGCAGTGGCCACAGGACTGAAAAGGTTAGATTTCATTCCAATCCCTAAGAAAGGTAATGCCAAAGAAGGTTCAAACTACTGTACAATTGCACTCATCTCACATGCTAGTAAAGTAATGCTCAAAATTCTCCAAACCAGGCTTCAAAAGTAAATGAACTGTGAACTTCCAGATGTTCAAGCTGGACTTAGAAAAGGCAGAGGAGCCAGAGATCAAGTTGCCAACATCCACTGGATCATTGAAAAAGCAAGAGAGCTCCAGAAAAACATCTACTTCTGCTTTATTGTCCATGCCAAAACCTTTGACTGTGTGGATCACAATAAACTGTGGAAAATTCTGAAAGAGATGGGAATACCAGACCACCTGACCTGCTCCCTGAGAAATCTGTATTCAGGTCAAGAAGCAACAGTTAGAACTGGACATGGAACAACAGACTGGTTCCAAATAGGAAAAGGAGTACGTCAAGGCTGTATATTGTCACCCTGCTTATTTAACTTATATGCAGAGTACGTCATGAGAAACGCTGGGCTGGAGGAAGCACAAGCTGGAATCAAGATTGCTGGGAGAAATATCAATAACCTCAGATATGCAGATGACACCACACTTATGGCAGAAAGCAAAAGAGAACTAAAGAGTCTCTTGATAAAGTGAAAGTAGAGAGTGAAAAAGTTGGCTTAAAACTCAACATTCAGAAAACTAAGATCATGGCATCCAGTCCCATCACTTCATGGCAAATAGATGGGGAAACAATGAGACTATTGTGAGAGACTATTTTGGGGGGGTGCCAAAATCACTGCAGATGGTGACTGCAGCCATGAAATTAAAAGATGCTTGCTCCTTGGAAGAAAAGTTATGACCAACCTAGACAGCATATTAAAATCAGAGACATTACTTTACCAACAAGTTCCATCTAGTCAAAGCTATGGTTTTTCCAGTAGTCATATATGGATGTGAGAGTTGGACTATAAAGAAAGCTGAGTGCCGAAGAATTGATGCTTTTGAACTGTGGTGTTGGAGAAGGCTCTTGAGAGTCCCTTGGGCTGCAAGGAGATCAAACCTGATCTACTGATTTCCTAAAGGAGATCAGTCCTGATATTCATTGGAAGAACTGAACTTGAAGCTGAAACTCCAATATTTTGGCCACCTGATGCAAAGAGCTGACTCATTAGAAAAGACCCTGATGCTGGGAATGATTGAGGGTGGGAGGAGAAGGGGACGACAGAGGATGAGATGGTTGGATGGCATCACTGACTCAATGGACATGAGTTTGGGTAAACTTTGGGAGTTGGTGATGCACAGGGAGGCCTGGTGTGCTGTGGTCCATGGGGTTGCAAAGAGTTGGACGAGACTGAGTGACTGAAGTGAACTGAACTGATGGATTGTAGCCCATCAGGCTCCTCTGTCCATGGAATTTTCCAGGCAAGAATACTGAAGTGGATTGCCATTTCCTTCTCCAGGGGATCTTTCCAACCCAGGGACTGAACCTGTGTCTCTTGCATCTCTTGCATTGGCAAGTGGATTCTTTACCATTAGCACCACCTGGGAAGCTCATGATACTACAAAGAATAGATTAATTCTGCCTTGGAGCGTCTATAGGAAGGCTGTTCAGAGCGGGTGACCACAAACGAAGTCCTGGAAGATGAGTAGGGGCTTATCCTCACGCTTGTGTGCTGCTTAGTCACTCAGTCATGTCAGGCTCTTTTTTTTCTTCTTCCCTTTGGACTGTAGCCCACCAGGCTCCTCTGTCCATGCGATTCTCCAGGCAAGAACACTGGAGTGGGTTGCGATTTCCTCCTCCAGGGCATCTTCCCAACTCAGGGATAGAACTCACGTCTCCTGCAATGCAAGCAGGTTCTTTACCCGCTGAGCCATCAGGGAAGCTGAGTAGGGGCCTGCAACCTGTCAAAAAGAAGGAAGGAGACTCCAGCAAGAAGAAATACGTACATAACAGCATGAATGTATCAGAGATCAGAGTGAAACAGGGTGGAAATGAGGAGGAGGCAGGGGGCGGGTCATGGGGGGAGGTCGGCCAGGAGGCCAGGCTGTGGCTGGGATGTGAGGAACTGTATGCCATGCTGAAAAATGCGTGAGGTAATTTTTGGCGTTGGCAACGGGAAAAAAGCTTACTTTGTCCTTTTAAAAACAGCACAGCGATTAACGACTTCCTGGGGTGAACAGTTTCTGTCTGGCTTCTGGTGGAACCGGCCCTTCTGAGGTTCTCACAGTAGACAGCACAGTCAGAGAATTCTTCAGCAGGTATGCTACTGCCTCAATTACTGTGGCAGTTAGGAGGGCTTCAAAGGCAAGAGCAGATCTCCTGACTCCTCAGTGGAGTTATTCTAGAAGGAGACAGTGAGCCGGATAGTGCAGTGGTTAGGAGAACAATTGTGGCTTCAGAGTGCCTGGGTTTGCATCCTGACTCCGCCATAAGTAAGTTAGTAGTCCCTTAGAAGCACCCAGGCTTAGCTGTGAAACAATATGAAAATAATGCTAGTCACCCCATGGGGCTACATACGACTGAGATCACGCTTGTAGAGCGTCTAACTCAGTACCTCCAGCACAAGGAAACTCTCAGTAGATATTAACTAACAAAAGATCCAACTATTATCCAAGACGCATCTAGTGCACATCAGAATCCAGTCCTCTGTCCATGGAGCCTGAGTCTGTCACGGTTCCACTTGAGAGCTGCCTCACTAGAAATTCACTGAAGTTAGAAGCGAGTCTTGCTTCCTGGGACCTTACTAAGTATTCCTTCCCAAGGATGGATGAGCAACAGCTATCTGTGCATCTGCCTCTCTGAGACCCTGAAGTCATTAAGACCATAAATCTGAACACAAGTGGTTTTCTCTCAATTATTTTTGTGACAAGTAAGATCGTTGAAAATCACATTTTTGGTTCTTGTGAAGCAGAAAGATTGGAGGAACTTTGGAGAGGCCATTACTCCTGTCATCATGATAATGAAAGAATGAAACGAGCTAAAACATGGACATTAGTGGAGAGTCAAGTGTACATTCTTACACAGCGTGGCTTAGAAGATGCAAAGAAGGGGTGTAGTCAGGCAAGTGGAAGGCGGTGGAGTTAAAAGGCCCCAAGAGAAGAGCTTTGAAAGAAATGGCTGGTAAGAACAGCTGTTGATCTCTGCTTCTCCTGTCTCAGCAGGACTGGAGGATGAGATGGCGTGGGGAAAGATTGGCTGAGTATCTAGTTTAGCAGACCCACGACATCGACAACGTCTAGAGACCAGTCCTAGACACTGTGAATGTTAACAAAGGAAACACAACAGAATATGCAGAAAACATTTTTGTTAAAAGGGGTGAGAGGCAGCTCTTCTCATTTTACCAAGAAGGGAAAGACCTTTTTCATTTAGCTCATCTCCACTCACCGCCGAGTGACCACAGACAACGGGAGGGAGGCGATGAAGTGCAGAAGCCACAGAGAAATGAGAAATTCCACAAAGAAACAATGATGCTGACTTAGAAAGTCACCTCACCCCAAACTGCTGGTTTGACTCTGGGGACTGTGGAAATGAATTCTTCTCGTATGTGAAGCTGATATGGAGGAACTGGCAGGCTTGCACTTGTATTAGGTCTTAGGTCTTAGGTCTGCTGGGGATAGTGTTGATACAATACACATTCTTTCTGCCTCTCTTTTTCTGTCTCTCTCTCAGTCCTTTTATTATTTCAGTAGTATTTCAAGGAGAACAACACACATCAGAAACAGAACTAATGAATGACTAAATTAACATGCTAGTTAACATTAAGTTAATTTTAACTTTTATCAACTAGATTTTAAAGACCTTAAAGGCAAAAAACATTACAGTGTTCCCACAACATCTTATAGCTACTCCTAATGGACAGGGAGGCCTGGTGGTCCATGGGGTCACAGAGTCGGACACGACTGAGCGGCTGAGCTGAGCTGAACTGAATGTGACCTTGGGTAAGCCGTGTACGCTGGCAGCGCCAGGCTTTCACTGACTGTAAATGTGAACAATAGCGGTTCCGGCCTCATTTGGTTACTGGGATAATACAATGACATAACACAAGTGAAGTCACATCCCAGGGCCTGACGTGTGTGCTGTTTACTAACGTGGCACGTCCCAGGCTTGTAAATGCACTGCAGGACATTTCACTCGGGGTGTTGTATCTTTCAAAACTTTTATCATCTTATTTCTAAGCCCCACGGACTGGGTGGCTCAAAACAACAGAGATGAGAAGTCCAAGATTAAGGTGCTGGCAGGACCACACTCCCCCAGGGATCCGTGGGAGGGTTCTCTCCCTCGCTTCAGGGGTTTCCTGTCGGACCCTGCCTTGCAGCTGCCGCCTTCAGTCTCTGCCTCCATCATCACATGCTGTTCTCCTTGTGAGACTGTCTCTCCTTTTTCTACAAGGACACCAGTCATCGTGGGTTAAGGGCCCAATGAACTCCAGTGTGACCTCAACTCAACTGACTATATACCTCTAGCTAATCACATCCTATTTATAAGGTCACATTACGAAATACTGGAAGTTAGGACTCCAACGTATCTGAGTGATACAATGCAAACCATAACATTATTAATACTTCATTTTATGCTCATTAAAACTATCACTATATATGCTCATCAACCATTTAGTTCCCAATCAAATAATTTGAGAAAGGGGAGGTCATTTAACTTGCCCATTATTATGGCAGACTAGAAGTCAACCTCTCTGCTTCATAGCTCTTTCTTAATACAAGATCTTACCTGCAGTTACAGACTGTAGATCAGTGAATAGCTAATGGAATACTCGTTTCTTTGGTTTATATATACTTACACATATTGTACTGATTTTAATCATGAATCAGTTATGATGGTGTTTTCATTCCAAGCTTTGTTGTAGCATTACCGAGTGCAATCGCAAAGGAAACAGTCTAGAGAGAGCAAATGGTATTATGAACACTCCCTGGTGCAGATGACGGGGACAAACGTGAAGTTGAAGGCCTTTGCTGTTTCATTGTGGTTTTTTGGTTTATCTGTTTGTTCAGTCAAAAGGGAAAGGTAGGAACTTTTCTGGCAGTCCAGTGGTTAAGACTTGGTCCTCCAATGCAGAGGGTGGAGGTTCGATCCCTAGTCCAGCAGCTAAGATCCCTCATGCCGCATGGCCAAAAAACCAAAAAATGAACAAAAAAGGCAATATTATAACAGATTCAAAAAAGATTTCAAAAATGGTCCACACACACACACACACACAAATCTAAAACAAAAGGGAAAGATATTTTTCTTAAAAAAGGCTTACAGAAGAGATCCAACAAGAAGAGAAATTTTGAGAAGTTTTTTTGGAGACAGATGTAGATTTAAGAAGTTGGCTTATGCAATCCTGGGGACTGGCAAGCCCTGAATCTGTCGGGCAGGCCACAGGCAAGAGCGGATTTGCAGTCTCGAGAATGGAGTGTGTGGGGCTGGCTGACAGGCTGCAAACTTAGGGAGGAGTCCTCTGCTGAAGTCTTGAGGCAGATTTCCTTCTTCTCAGGGAACTCGCAGATTTTGCTCTAAAGCCTTCACCTGACTGGATGAGGGCAATTGCCCATTAGCAATCTCGCCTCTCTTTTTCACTCTTTGTGACCTTGATGAAGTCGAAACTAAGTAGCACTGTTTTCCAAACTTGAAAGAGCACAGGTTGAGAAGAGGAGGAGAAAAGTGTTACTTGCAAATGACTCAAGCAGTTCAAACGACTAAAAGGGTGAGGAGAGGAAAGTGCAGGAAGCAACTCTTGCCGGGTTACTGGGTGGGGCACCGCTAGAAAGCTCCAGACCCCTCGCCCAGCGTCTAGTCCCGCCGTGGGCAGTCTCCCGCCTCGCCTTCCGCTCCTGTACTTGACGAGTGTCCCAAGCGTCTCTCTTCCAGGGCCACGTGCGGGTCTCCCAGATCCCACCTGCTCAGAGAGACTGTCATCCTTAACGATTCTTCTCATCACTTCACTCTTGCTTTTTATTGTCATTGAAAGATATCTAATTTTGATAGATTATACTTTCTAAGAATAAGCCTGATTATTTGTAACTCAGTTCAGAAGTCTATATAATAGCAAGAAAATCTATGGAACATCAATCGAAAAATGTTTAGCTACGAGTCATCAACCTCACCTATCACTTTGACCCTGAGAACTCCCAGAAACAGAGGCGCTGTGACTTCTGTTCGGAGGTTAGTTGTCAAAGCTGGTGCTTGGTCCGCAGCCTTTCAGGAGGAAATGAGTCCGTCTGAAGTGACCTTAGGATCATCCTGGTGGTTTTTTTTTTTTTTC
This sequence comes from Dama dama, assembly GCF_033118175.1. NCBI lineage: Eukaryota > Metazoa > Chordata > Mammalia > Artiodactyla > Cervidae > Dama > Dama dama. The sequence goes on from NC_083701.1 coordinate 74,008,159, forward strand.
CTCTCCCTTTTCTTATTGAGGCGTAGTTGATTTACAATATTGTGGAAGCTTCAGGTATATAAGGGATCATCTTGGTTCTTAAATGTCTCTATTTCCTTCTGGAAGCTGGCCAGGACTAAGGCTCCTGTTAGTCATGTTTTTGTCTGCTGAAGTCTGTGACATGGCCATCACTCTGCAGTGCACCTTAGCTAAAATATTCTAAAGCACGTCTCACGGGCTGTGAAAGTGTGGATGGCTCGCAGAGTCACATCTTAGAGGGCTGGAGGCTGTTCTCGAGGAAGCTCCCATTTGCAGACATCAGCTCTACCGTGGACCATGCTGACTTGTCTAGATCTCTGCATTTTCTAGCTGCTTACATACAGAAACGTGCCAAGAAAATGTACACAGACTATTTGAGAAGAGCAAAAATTTATGGAAAAAACCCGATGCTTTTCAGTTTTTTTTTTTTTTTCTGTGTGCCTGACTGCTTTCTTTGGACGATAATTCAAGTACTGAGTGATGGTTAGCACAGAACATCAAAGGTCTCACGATCACAATTCGTCCCTCAGTCAGCGTTTCTGTTGAGTTCTAAATATTGCCTGCACATTCCCAAACCATTTTTGTCTTTCTGGCATTTGCTTGAAAGAGTAAGTTCCTTTGCTCTTTTCAATCATCCCTCTCTTTGACGTATTATCATCCAGATCTTCCCTTACACGAACGATGGGCAGTCCCTCCTGTGAGGAGCTGGTCACTGCTACTTCTGAGGTTGCAGGAAGGTGATAGCATGCAGAGATGAAGTGTGTGAGCTCTCAGCTCTGCTTCTTACTCAAAATAGCTCAACCTCTTTAATCTCAGTGTACCGATCAGTCAAATAAAGATCATATAGCAATTGTACCTGTTCTTAGGGGGTTGGTGAAGATTATAGGTGAAATGACACACAAACAAAATCTAGAAAATATATTAGCTCAAATTATTTTCCCAATCATTCCTATCAGTTCAGAAGCCAGAGGACTTGCACACATACGTATGTCTTGAGAAATCTTTTTACTTTTTTAATTTAATTTTATTATTTTTGGCTGTGCTGGGTTTGTTTTTTTTTTTTGAGGGGGGGATACTTTCTCTAGCTGCTGGGGAGGCTGGGGCACTCTTCACTGAGGTGTGGGGCTTCCCCTTGCAGTGATTGTCTGTGCTGCCGATCGCAGGCCCTAGGCACGGGGCTCCAGCGGTTGCCCCACGCGGATTCAGCAGCTGCGTCTCGTGGGCCCTGGAGCTCAGCAGTTGTGCGCAGTCTTAGTTGCTCCCGGGCAGGTGGAGTCTTCCCAGACAGGGGATGGAGCACTTGTCCCTCGCATTGGCATGCGTGCTAAGTCACCTCAGTTGTGTCTGCCTCTTTGCTACCAAATGGACTGTAGCCAACCCCCTCGCCTTCCCCCCGCCGACCCCGCCAAGGCTCCTCTGTCCATGTGGACTCTCCGGGCGAGAACACTGGAGTGGGTTACTATTTACTCCTCCAGGGGATCTTCCCAGCCCAGGCGTCAGCGCGCATCTCTGACCCCTTCTGCGCTGGCAGGGGTGGGGTCTTTGCCACTAGCGCCACCTGGGGGCGGACTGTTATCCACTGTGCCACCCAGGGAAGTCATGAGACATCTTAAATCAGTTTTATGAATTAATGTCTAATCAATCAGCGAACTCTTGGACAGCAGGACACTAGGCTGGGTGCTGAGCGTGCGGGAGTGACTAAACATGAACCCCGTTTGCAGGAAGCTCACAGCCCAAAGGGGAAGTCGTTCCAGAGACGCGGGGTTGCGCAGCGCACCGGCAATGACACGGGGGCAGGGGGAGGCGTAGGGGTAACGGGAGCCCCAAGGCGGCCCCGGCAGGAGCCCCGGGCGGAGGTCGCCCACGGTGAGGACGCCTAGGCAGCAGGCGGCTCTTCACGCCAGAGCATCGTCAGTGCCTACAAAGTTACCCCAGCGAAAGGCTCCTGCTGCTGCATACCACTGCAGACGCCCATCAGCTCTGGCCTGAGTAATTGCAGCGGTTCGGTGTGGGCTCCAGACTTGCTCCAGCCCTGTTGGAAGGAAAAAACAAATTTGGTGGGGGGGGGGGCGGGGCGGGGTGGAATTTTCTGTTGGAATCTGTTGGTGAAAAACAAAAAACAAAAAACCACAACAGGTCCAGACTTTGTAAGGAAAGACTTTTTTCCAAAGGATGATTGCGAAGAGATGAAGGAAGAGTGTGAGATGAACTATCGCAATAGGGAGAATGCTCTGACTGTGAAGTCTGCAAGGGCTTCTCTTTGTGGAGGAGTAAACAAGGCTAGAAAGAACTGGGTTGTGGACTTGGGTGGAATGGACGTGGCCTCTAGGACCCCGTCAGCAGAGAGTGTTCTCAGGACACGGCTGGCTTTCAGGAGGGGTGGTTGAGGAGGGGCGGCTTGCTGGCTCACACTGATGGGACCAAAGTTCATCTCATCCCAAATCTGAAGAACAAACCCTTTGTTCTGACTGAGCAGTGGGGACAAAGCAGTTCTATTTATGAAGCAAACATGGAGATCTGGCGGGTCTATGTTTGGCCTTGTCAGAGGTAAACACAAGGTGTCCTCGAGTCTTACCTGAGTCACATGGGCACTTACTTCTTTGCGTTAAGGACTTCCAGAACACACAAGAGATTTCTGAAGCTTTACCTTTCTGCAGCCATAAAATTAACAGATGCTCCTTGGAAAGAAAGCTTTGACAAACCTAGGTAGTGCATTAAAAAGCAAAGATATCACTTTTCTGAAAAAGGTCCATCTAGTCAAGGCTATGGTTTTTCTAGTAGTCAGGTATGGGTGTGAGAGTTAGACCATAAAGAAAGCTGAGCACAGAAGAATTGATGCTTTTGAACTGTGGTGTTGGAGAAGACTCTTGAGAGTCCCTTGGACTACAAGGAGATCCAACCAGTCCATTCTAAAGGAAATCAACCCTGAATATTCATGGGAAGGACTGATGCTGAAGCTGAAACTCCAATACTTTGGCCACCTGATGTGAAGAGCTGACTCATTGGAAAAGACCTTGATGCTGGGAAAGATTGAGGAAAGAGGAGAAGGGGGTAGGTGAGGATAAGATGGTTAGATAGCATCACCTACTCAATGGACATGAATCTGAGTGAACTCTGGGAGACGGTGAAGGTCAGGGAAGCCTAGTATGTTGCAGTCCATGGGGTTGTGAAGAGTCAGATATGACTCAGAGACTGAATAACAATGACAAAGGGTGGGGCCCTGATTTGATGGAATTGGTGGCCTTATAAGATGAGGAAGAGAGAGATGTCTTTCGGCATGTGATGAGAGGGAGGGCCATATGACCATAGTGAGGAGGGGGCCAATCGCAAGTCAGGAAGAGAATTCCCACCAGAAACCAAACCCTGCCTCCTGGACCTTGCTCTGGAACTCCCAGTCTCTAGAACCATGAGAAATAAATTTCTAAGTCACCCAGTCTGTGGTGTTTTTATTACGGCGGCCTGAGGAGACTAACGCAGAAGAAAGGGGGATGAAGGAAGGAGAAGTACACAGTTCCCTGTAGATTCGGATCCACATGCAGACAAAATGAGAGGTTAAGTGGGCTCAGTTTGACATGTGCAACTAAAAGGATGCTTTAAAAATATCGCCTCATGCATTGGAATACTCAGCAGTCAGAACAGAATTTGGGAAGGGGATGACTTTTTTTATATTACCAAACCAGGTTCATTTTGCCCCATGAGCATCACGCCAAAAGTCTGAGACGCTGACATTTGCAATACAGAGAGGGTTATTCACAAGACATCCAAGAGAGGAAAGAATACGTCTTAGATCTGCCTCTCAAAAGGCAAAGGGCTCAGGGTATTTATGGAGTGAAGAGTAAAGAATCAGGGCAGTCTGAGGAATGGGGAGCATGGGAAAAAGTGAGTGGAAAAAGGTCCAGTTCTGCCCAGAGGTAACTAAGCTACAGGCCTGTGCATGTTAAGAAATAGAGATGCTCAGCATGATCTGAGGGTGGAGTTTTCGCCCTCTGATATCAAAAGATCACCAAGCGGACCTTTGCTCATGTGCGGTCAGAGGGTCAGTGGTCCTAGCTAGTCTTAATAGCTCGGCTTGGACTAGACACTGCTGAGTCCAGGTTCCTGGAAAACAGCTGGGGCAGACGTCGTTCTGTTGAGGTGCTACTTGGAGTAAGTCTGTCATCGGCAGCCTTGAGTGGTGAAGGCAGGGGAAGTGGATGTGATGACTGATGACTCCTTGTTCCACTTCTCTCATCTCTGATCATTTCTCAGTCTTGGAGGAAGAGGGGCGATGACTGCTCTGGCCACTTCTTGCTGATTGAGGGCTCCAGGCATGAAAGCATTTAGCACTTCTTTGAAAATATTCTCTTGTTCTCAGCTCTCAGTTAAGGTTTTGATCCCCATAAGCAAACTCCACCTTTTTGTCAGCTGTTAAGGCATTCAAATGCTGAAGATAGGTAAACTACAAAGATGTACCCTGAGGGGACAAACAGAAATGCCAGTTATATGGAGAAGATTTAGGCTCTTATTTTTAGGGATTCTATCTAGGCCGCAGTCAAGTCTGTGGTCAATGTCTTACCGTTTACATCTTAGAGGGTCTTCATCATTATCAGTTTGGAATAAGCAACATCATAATCCTTTGCTTTCTGCTGCTTCTAACCCTCCTGCTGCGTCTCATCAGAGAGCTGCCCCTACACGCCCAGGGGCCCTACCACCAGGGCCGCTGCGTGCTTTATCTCAAGCTAATAACCTCACCAAAGTCTGGGGGGATGGCCTGGAAGGGACCTTGTTCCGTTATCACTTTCTCTTCTCAAGGAAGCGAAAGCTGAAATGGTATCAGAAAAGAGGTCAACAGTATACTGGAGAAAAGTACCATCTTGTCAACACAAGTAGGATTGTGTATCCTGTTAGAAGGCAAACTTGGTTCTTCCTAAGGGGATTTATGTGGCAAGAACTTGAGCCCACTGATTCAACTCCACAGTAATTCATTCAGTCTACAGATATTTTTGATTGCCATGTGTAAAGGAATATTCTGATTGCTCATTTTGAAAGCTTTCATTAAAATCTGTCTGCTTTCATTTCCTTGCTTAGATGGCAGGATAGCTTTGAAAAATTTAGTATGGCTTTTAATGTATATGATTCTGGCTCTAAACTCCATGAAATCTCCCTTCTTCCCTTACTCCAAATATTTAAAGAGCATTTTAATAAACATGCTGGCAAGAGCTGAGCTTCTTATTTATATTCACGTTTGTTTCCAAGTATTGTCTGTGTGATAATAAGCTTTGTAATCACATGGAAAGACAGTGGCTGACCCAATCAGCAGGACCTTTTCCTGAGACTTGCCAGTGAAGAAGAGTTAATGCTGAGTCATTCATATTCTTATATCCAGTTTCTATTTTACATATTTTGCTAGAGACCTGGGCCAGGAGCCAGGGTGTGAGGTGCAGGGGCTGGTGAGGGAGAGATTCCTCTTGAGGAAAGCCAAGTGATCTAAAATGGATAGAATTTGTACTTCAGCAGCTCCAGACTGTTATCAACAGAACGATCTAGGCTGGCCCTTGCTCTGCTGAACTGGCTCGTGCATGAAGAGTTAGTTCTGGCTCTGTTGAATAGAAGGCTTGACTGTCCAAAATGTACTGCTTTCTAAGTCATGAGGTGATGGATCTTCTGTTTAAGTTAGATCACATTTTCACATGCTCCTATAGTTGCCTGTTTTTACCCTCTTGTAACGTCCCATGATTACCTACTTAATATGCTTTCCATTATGAACTGTGACTTCCAAGAAAGCAAAGACCCCCATACTTGCATCACAATCCCAGCGTTTGGCACAAGCACTCAATAAAATTATATAGAATTTAATTAAATGCATTTTTATCTTTTTATAGAAATGGATGACTCAAAATGTATTCAGTAACAATAATTTAACTACTCTGAGTTTATTCCACTATTGCATATTTATAAAAATTGGTTTAGGTCATCAGGATTTTAACTATTACACAGAAAATTAAGAGAAGAATGGTCTATGGAGTATCTTCAGAAATGAGTCTTTTATACAAATTCTTGATATAAATCAAATTTTATCTTTTGGATAGAGATGTGTTATTATACAAAAAGAGATCAGTTCCATTTTCAGAGGTAATTCAAGGACATATTTGCTGATGGACTCCTGTTTTCTATTAGCACTAGCTACAGAACACAAACTGTCTCATGACAGTTTGTGACATTGTTCATGCCCTTCAAGATGAAAAATCAAGAGTTTATGAGTCTCAAATGATTATCTTATTATTTTATATTAAGAGAAGGTAGCAAGTGATAATTAGGCTTTCAGATTCAGATTTTCAGTGTCACACAGAGGGAAAACCATAATTCTCACTAATAATAACTTACCTATAAACAAACCTGCATATTTACCCATTAATACATGGTCTGTAAAACATGAGAATATATGTAATATATTACTTTGGCTGCTTAATATCATTTCCAAAATGTAAATGACGTAGCAACAAAAGAGACTGTGTGTTCTGAAGTACACAAACACCTTGAAGATTGTTCCAGAGAATTTTTCCTAAGGCCCATCGACATTGCATCAGCTTTTCACTTGTGCTCATTACTTCAGTGGTGATTAAAATGAGTCAAATATGTTCCAAGAGAGTTTTACTATAGGTGTATTAATGCAATTGCCTGCAAGTTAATTAAAATTCTGAATGTTATAGTCCTAGCTGCTAATGACAATTTTCACTTTGATGCTGGATTGTGTACACACAGCATTACTTACATTCCTTGTCCATTAGGTTTACAATCTAAACGTGACACAGGCAAGTCGCAGAGAGAGGACAGGGATCACTCAAGGGGAAGGAGATCCTCATACGTCAGAAAGCAAAAATGCTCGGCATTGTTGAGTGGACCCTGGAAATCTTAAGGTGATTCAAGCTGGCTCCAAGGAAAGGTGGGGTTTGAGAAAAGATTAGTATGAAGGAAGAAAAGGAAACAAGCTAGTGAGCTCATTTATTTTGTTCATATGCATACAAAGAAGAAAAGAAAGTCCAGCTATGAGAAAAATTAAAGAACCTATCTTGTTGTTCAGTCGCTGAGTCATGTCTGTTTGCAACCTCATGGACTGCAACTTGCCAGTCTTCCCCATCCTTCACTATCTCCCGGAGTTTGCTCAAATGCACATCCATTGAATCAGTAATGCCATCCAACCATCTCATCCTCTGACGTCCCCTTCTCCTCCTGCCTTCAATCTTTCCCAGCATCAGGGTCTTTACTAGTGAGTTGGCTCTTCACATCAGGTGGCCATGTTTTGGAGCTTTAGCTTCAGCATCAGTCCTTCCAATAAATATTCAAGGTTGATCTCCTTTAGGATTGATTGGTTTGCTCTCCTTGCTGTCCAAGGGACTTTCAAGAGTCTTTTCCAGCACCACAGTTCAAAAGGGTTAATTCTTTGGCACATAGCCTTCTTTAGAGTCCAACTCTCACAGCCATATATGACTACTGGAAAAACCATAGCTTTGACTCGATGGACCTCTGTTGACAAAGTGATGTATGAAAGTGCAGTATGAAAAGGCAAAAATTGGAAAGAACCTATTAAGAAGTTACATTTATCCAGGTTAAAGAAAACGTAAGGAGTTAAACAACAAAGAAAGTAAGTGGACCAGAGAAGTGGTGAATGGTCTTGAAAGCAGAAGGGCTGCTCACGTCTGCTCTAAATGTGGGAGGAGGATAAGCACGGTTCCTATAATACTAATCATAGCAATGTGATCAGAGACTGTTCAGTTACAGACACATTTTTGTTGTAGATAAATGAGTCAGGAGAATTATGTCTTAGTTATGCTTTTTTGGGACACAGCATGCAACTTTTATTTCAGTTAAACAATCTTTTTGATCATCAACTATTTGGCTTACCCTTTGCAGGTACCAGAAACTGAGAGGTGAATACCTGCCCTAGAAGAACTAGGAGTGTTGGGGAGGCGAGAAGCTGTCTTGTATATGAACTAAATTTCAAATTTCCTCAGCTGTAAAATGAAGATAATAGGTGTAATTCTGGTTCAAATGAGTTTTCTCGAAGGTTAAGTATAATGTTTTGCTTCAGTAAAAATAATGGCCCAGTAAAATTAATATCTGAGATTAGTTTGAAGTGTATCTTTTTTTATTTTTTATTTGAAGTGTATCTTATTTGTACAGTAATTCCAATTTACTGGTTTTGGTTTCATCTATGGAAAGTCTAGAAAGAAAAGTCTGAGAATGTTCCCCAGATATCACCTAATCTTTTTTCTTTTTGACAGTTAATGCAATTTAAAAATTGAAGTATAGCTGATTTGCCATATTGTGTTAGTTTCAGGTGACCAGTCAATCCTAAAGGAAATAAACCCTGAATATTCATTGGAAAGACTGATGCTGAAGTTGAAACTGCAATACACTGTCCACCTGATATGAAGAGCCAACTCACTGAAGAAGACACTGATGCTGGGAAAGATTGAAGGCAAAAGAAGAAGGGGGTGGCAGAGGATGAGATGGTTAGATAGCATCACTGACTCAATAGACATCAGTCTCAGCAAACTCCAGGAGATAGCGAAGGACAGGGGAGCCTGGCATGCTGCAGTCCATGAGGTTGCAAAGAGCTGGACAAATTAGTGACTGAACAACAACAGCAGCAATAGGTGTGCAAATCAAGGAATCAGTGTTTCACAGATTATATCCCACTATGGGCTTCCCAGGGGGCTCAGTGGTAAAGAATCTGTCTGCAGTGCGGGAGACGTGAGTCTGATCCCTGGGTTGTGAAGATCCCCTGGAGAAAGAAATGACAATCCACTCTAGTAGTCTTGCCTGAGAAATCCCATGGACAGAGAAGCTTGGCAAGCTGCAGTCCATGGGATCGCAAGAGAGTCAGACACTACTGAGCGACTAAACCACAACAACATGTATTCCACTACAGGTTATTAAAAAAACAAAGGGTATAATGCCTGTGCTATATGATGTTGTTATATATGCGCTGTGCTCAGTCACGTCAGTAGTGTCAGACTCTTTTGTGACCCCATGGAATGTAGCTCGCCAGGATCCTCTATCCATGGGATTCTCCAGGCAAGAATACTAGAATGGGTTGCCATGTTCTCCTCCAGCAGCTTTTTGTATATAATGCTTATCTATTTTACATATGGTAGTTTGTGTCTGTTAATCATATACCACTAATTTGTCCTTCCCCCTTCTCTCTCCCCTTTGGTAACCATAATATCATTTTCTATGTCTCTGAATCTGTTCCTGTTTTGTATGTAGATTCATTTGTATTACTTTTTAGACTCCACATATAAGGAGTCTCAAACAGTACTTGTCTTTCTCTGTCTGACTTCGCTATGCATAATAGTCTCTAGATTTATCCATGTTGCTGCAAATGACAGTATTCCATTCTTTTTTATGGTTGAGTAATATTCCATTATATAAATGTGGCTGCGTGGCGCTGGAGCAATTTTGAGGAGACACCCCACATCCATGGGCAAAGAAGAAGCCCCAGCAAGATGGTAGGAGGGGTGAATCGCATTTAGAATCAAATCCCATTCCCACCAGAGACGCTCAGAGGGCTCAAACAAACCTTGTGTGCACCAGGACCCAGGGACCCCACAGAGACTGAGACAGACTGTGTTTGGGCGTCTTCTGTGGAGGCGCGGGTCAGCAGTGGACTGCCACAGGGCTCTGGGTGCAGCAGACTTGGGTATGGCATTAGCCCTCTTGGAGGGGGTCACCATTAACCCCACTATAATGCTGCCAGAACTTACACAGGACTGGGAAATAGACTCTTGGAGGGCACAACAAACCTTGTGCACCAGGACCCAGGAGAAAGGAGCAGGGACCTCACAGGAGACGGACCCAGACTTGCCCAGGAGTCTCTGGCAGAGGCGTGGGTCAGTGGTGGCCTGCTGCAGGGCTGGGGGACTGACTGTAGCAGTGCATTCATGGGACCCTTTGAAGGAGCTCACCATTACCTTCATTACCTCACCATGGTTTGGCCCCAGGTAAATAGCAGGGAGGGAACACAGCCCCACCCATCAGCAGAAAATTGGATTAAAGATTCACTGAGCATGGCCCTGCCCATCAGAACAAGACCCAGTATCCCCCTCAGTCAGTCTCTCCCATCAGGAAGCTTCCATAAGCCTCTTATCCTTCTCCATCAGAGGGTAGACAGACTGAAAACCACCATCACAGAAAACTAACCAATCTGATGACATAGACCACAGCCTTGTTTAACTCAGTGAAACTATGAGCCATGCCCTGTAGGGCCAACTAAGACAGACGGGTCATGGTGGACAGTTCTGACAAAATGTGGTCCACTCAAGAAGGGAATGGCAAACCATTTCAGTATTCTTGCTTTGAGAACCCCATGAACAGCATGAAAAGGCAAAAAGATAGGACACTGAAAGATGAACTAGCCAGGTTGGTAGGTGCCCAATATGCTACTGGAGATCAGTGGAGAAATAACTCCAGAAAGAATAAAGAGACGGAGTCAAAGCAAAGACAACACCCAGTTGTGGATGGGACTGGTGATGGAAGCAAGATCCGATGCTGTAAAGAGCAACATTGCATAGGAACTGGAATCTTAGGTCCATGAATCAAGGCAAATTGGAAGTGGTCAAACAGGAGATGGCAAGAGTGAACATCAACATTTTAGGAATCAGTGAACTAAGGTGGACTGGAATCAGTGAATTTAACTCAGATGACCATTATATCTACTACTGTGGGCAAGAATCCCTTAGAAGAAATGGAGTAGCCATCAAGGTCAACAAAAGATTCTGAAATGCAGTACTTGGATGCAATGTCCTAAATGACAGAATGATCTCTGTTAGTTTCCAAGGCAAACCATTCAATACCACAGTAACCCAAGTCTATGCTGAAAAAGCTGAAGTTGAATGGTGCTATGAAGACCTACAACACCTTCTAGAACTAACACCACAAAAAGATGTCCTTTTCATTATAGGGGACTGGAATGCAAAAGTAGGAAGTCAAGAGATATCTGGAATAACAGGAAAATTTGGCCTCGAGTACAAAATGAAGCAGGGCAAAGGCTAGTAGAGTTTTGCCAAGAGAACACACAGGTCATAGCAAACATCCTCTTCCAACAATGCAAGAGAAGACTCTACACATCGACATCACCAGATGGTCAACACTGAAATCAGATCAATTATATTCTTGCAGCCAAAGATGGAGAAGCTCTCTACAGTCAGCAAAAATAAGACCAGGAGCTGACCGTGGCTCAGATCATAAACTTCTTATTGCCAAATTCAGACTTAAATTGAAGAAAGTAGGGAAAAGCACTAGACCATTCAGGTATGACCTAAATTAAATCCCTTATAATTATACAGTGGAAGTGAGAAATAGATTCAAGGGATTAGATCTGATAGACAGAGTGCCTGAAGAACTATCATTGGAGGTTCGTGACATTGTACAGGAGGCAGTGATCAATACCTCCCCAAGAAAAAGAAATGCAAAAAGGCAAAATGTTTGTCTGAGGAGGCCTTACAAATACCTGGGAAAAGAAGAGAAGTGAAAGGCAAAGGAGAAAAGGAAAGATATTCCCATTTGAATGCAAAGCTCGAAAGAACAGCCAGGAGAGATAAGAAAGCCTTCCTCAGTGATCAATGCAAAGAAATAGAGGAAAACAATAGAATGGGAAAGACTAGAGATCTCTTCAAGAAAATTAGAGATACCAAGGGAACATTTCAAGCAAAGACTCAATAAAGGACAGAAATGGTATGGACCTAACAGAAGCAGAAGATATTAAGAAGAGGTAGCAAGAATACACAGAAGAACTATACAAAAAAGATCTTCACAACCCAGATAATCACGATAGTGTGATCACTCACCTAGAGCGAGATATCCTGGAATGTGAAGTCAAGTGGGCCTTAGGAAGCATCACTGTGAACAAAGCTAGTGGAGGTGATGGAATTCCAGTTGAGCTATTTCAAATCCTGAAAGATGATGTTGTGAAAGTGCTGCACTCAATATGCCAGCAAATTTGGAAAACTCAGCAGTGGCCACAGGACTGGAGAAGGTCAGTTTTCATTCCAATCCCAAAGAAAGGCAATGTCAAAGAATGCTCAAACTACCGCACAATTGCACTCATTTCACACGCTAGTAATGTTCAAAACTCCCAAGCCAGCCTTCAATAGTACATGAACTGTGAACTTCCAGATGTTCAAGCTGGATTTAGAAAAGGCAGAGGAACCAGAGATCAAATTGCCAACATCCACTGGATCATTGAAAAAGCAAGAGAGTTCCAGAAAAATGCCTATTTCTGCTTTACTGACTATGTCAAAACCTTTGACTGTGTGGATCACAATAAACTGTGGAAAATTCTTCAAGAGATGGGAATACCAGACCACCTGACCTACCTCTTGAGAAACCTATATGCAGCTCAGGAAGCAACAGTTAGAACTGGACATGGAACAACAGACTAGTTCTAAACCAGGAAAGGAATGCGTCAGGCTGTATATTGTCACCCTGGTTTTTTTTTTTTACGTATTTGCAGAGTACATCATGAGAAACCCTGGGCTAGATGAAGCACAAGCTGGAAACAAGATTGCCGGGAGAAATACCAATAACCTCAGATATGCAGATGACACCACCCTTATAGCAGAAAGCGAAGAGGAAGTAAAGAGCCTCTTGATGAACGTGAAGGAGGAGAGTGAAAAAGTTGGCTTAAAATTCAACATTCAGAAAACGAAGATCATGGCATCTGGTCCCATCACTTCATGGCAAATGGATGGGGAAGCAGTGGAAACAGTGTCAGACTTTATTTTTTGGCCCCAGAGTCCCTGCAGATGGTGACCGCAGCCACTGTCTCCTGCAGTGCCAGGCGGATGCTTTACCAGGAGCATGACCTGGGGAGCCCGTGTATTTATACATCTTCACACCGTCATCTGTTGATGGGCACTAGGGTTGCTTCCATATCTTGACTACTGAAAGTAGTGCTGCTGTGAACTTTGGGTTGTGTGTATCTTTTCAAATTAGTGTTTTTGTTTTTTATAGATACATACCCAAGTGTGGGATTGCTGGATCATATAGTATCTCTACTTTTAGTTTTTAAGGAACCTCTTCAATGTCCTCCATAGTGGCTGCACCAATTTACATCCCATCAACAGGGTAGGAGGGTTTGTTTTTCTCCACGTCCTATTAACAACATTTGTTTTTTATAGCCTTTTTGCTGATAGCCATTCTGACAGGTGTGAGGCGATATTTCATTGTGGTTTTTATTAGTATTTATCTAATAATTAACAATACTGAGCTTTTTTTCAGGTACTTGTTAGTAGTCTGTATGTATTATTTGGAAAAATGTCTATTCAAATCTTCTGCCCAGTTTCCGATTGGATTGTTTGCTTTGTTTGGTTTTTTTGAGATTGAGTTGCAAGAACTGTTTATATTTTGCATATTATCCTGTTGTCAGTTCCATCATTTGAAAACATTATTCTCCCATTCTGTAGGTTGTCTTTGTTTTGTTGACAGTTTCCTTTGCTGTGCAAAAGCTTTTAAGTTTAATGAGGTTCCATGTGTTTATTTTTGCTTTTTTTTTTTTTTTACCTTGATAGACTGATCTAAGGAAGCATTCCTGCAGTTTATATCAGAGAATGTTTTCCCTTTATTCTCTTCTAGGAGTTTTATGGTGTCCTGTCTTGTACTTAAGTCATTAAGCCGTCTTGAGTTAATTTTGTGTATGGGGTGGAGTGCTCTAATTTCATTGATTTACATGTGGCTGCCCAATTGTCCCAACACCACTTGCTAAAGAGGCTGTCTTTTCTCTGTTGTATAGTCTAGCCTCCTCTACCACAGATTAATCAGCTGGGTGCATGCTTTTATTTCTGGGGTGTTTATTCTGTTGCATTGATCTATGAGACGTCACATAATCTTAATTTCCATAAATGTCCCATGAGGAGAAGTCCATTTTCTATATGAGAGCGGGAGTGGGGCCAGTTGAAAGGGACTGAGACTGGGGAGTATCTGTTGGATATTTGCAACTACTCTTTGCATCTACTGAGTTGCATCAGGTTGCAGTTGATCTCTTTGCATCAAAGAGTTGCAACATCTCTTTGCAACTACTGTTATACAGAGGTTTGAAAGTGTTTCCTAGGAAAACAATCTGAATTGTGTCTGCAAGTGAGTTTCAAGCATATATATATATACACATATGTATATGTATATAAAATGCAGTCTCATTAAATCTGCTTTAAGTGAATCTTCAGCGAGATAAAGGGAAAGTTATTATTATTTTATCATTAAAGCTATTGTTATATCACCCCTCCCACCCCATGCCTTAGATGCTGATTTTCTAAAAGGACCAAGCCTCTTGTTAGATAACCGATACACTGACCACACGCACAATTATGTAGTCAGATGCTTTGGATGTGAGACTCTATAACATTAAGTGTGGACACGACAAGCCTGGACAAAGACCGGTCAGTAACTACTGGAAGGGATCCAGTTTTCCTTTGAACCGCCAGAGGCCAAGCGCTCCCCAGCTCAACTCCATTTCTTCAAACAAGTAGTGAGACCTGCCATGTACACGGTGCCCTGCTAGGACACTACAGTACCTGAGAAATACAGGTAAGGGGGCACGCTTAAGGGTCAAAGGAGTTATTAGCAGAGCGGTCCATTCTAGTTAGATGGATTTTAAAATATTCAATAGAAACTCATTAAGAAACAAATGATGGCATTTGAACTTAGCTTCTAAAGATGAATAGGGTTCTGATGGGCAGAGAAAGCATGGGGAAGGCTATTTCAGGGGCAAGTTTGTCTGCCAAAATTGTGCTTCAGTGGAAAGCTAAGCTCTAGAGAAAGATCCTTTCGGTTATCTGATTCTGAGACCTGTTTTACAACTTTGTAAATTGGAGGTAACTGATCGCAATGTACGTTAGTTTCCTGAGGCTGCCTTAACAAATTGCCACAAACTTGGTAGCATAAAACAATAGAAATTTATTCTCCAGTAATTTTGGAGGCCGGAGGCCTGAAACCAAGGTGCCGCGGGGCCGATGCCGCAGGGCCCTCTCCCTTCGAAGGCCCTCGGGAGATTCTGCCCCTTGTCTCTCTGAGGGTGGCGGCTCCAGGTCCTCCTGCCTCCGACTCTCACTGCCCCCTCCCCTTCCGTCTGCCGGTCTCCTCTGTGTGTCCCTTAAGAATAGAATACTGGACTGAGGCCACACCCTGATAATCCCGGATGATCTCTTCATGTCAAGATTCTTAACTACATCTGCAAAGACCCTCTTTCCAAATAAATTAACATTTACAGTTTCTAGGAGCTAATACAGGGCCACATCTTTCTGAGGACTACCATTCAACCTGCTACAGTGCAAAGTAACTCTTATCTGCAGCCAAGCACATTATGTCTTTTCTTAGAGGTTCACTTGACTTTCCCACCTCTCAGCCCCTTTTGGAAAAACCAGGTTTGCTCCCATTTGCACATTCATTTCAATATTTCTGATTTGTAAATAAGTCTGCTTTTTGGTTTCTTCTATAACATCTACATGGTACCTTCATTTATTTAGCTAAATAAAATATTTAACACGTGTTTATTTTATATCAATATACAAGTTTTTATTTTGAGGAATAATTACCCTTTAATGGTAGCTACAGGTGAAAAATGTGAAAAAGGAATGCTATGAATTGATCATTTATTTATTGCTATTCTCTTTCCTTGAGGAGAAGGAGATGACAGAGGATGAGATGGTTGACTGGCATTACTGACACGATGGACATGAGTTTGAGTAAGCTCTGGGAGTTGGTGATGGACAGGGAAGCCTGGCGTGCTGCAGTCCATGGGGTCACAAAAAGTCAGATACGACCGGATGACTGAACGGAACTGAACTGATTCTCTCTCCATTAGAATGTGAGGTCCATAGTAGTACACATTTTTATCTGTTTTGTTCACTGATCTATTTCCAGTGCTGAAAAAGTGCCTGGATTTTATAACAAAAAAATGAATGAGTGCTGAATTTAAAAAAAAAAGAGCAATCTTGGGCATTTTATATTTGAAAGTGCATGTTGGAACAGTTGTGATGAGGAAGCAGGGTGCAAACGTTGGTGGTCTTGAATGCTATGCAAAAGCATTCAGACTTATTTTGTGAGTCATTGAAGGTGCAAGTTGATGCTTTACTGAATTGTATGTTTGTCTCCATCTGTTTTCTGAAGCTAGATTATGAAGACTTTGCCAAACAGTGGTTTATGTTCTGTGTATTATTCTTTCACCAAGAGATAAAAGAAAATTTAGATTTAACCCTAAAATTTATATTTAATATTGATAACATGTATTAATCATCAGTTCAGTTCAGTTGCTCAGTCATGTCCAGCTCTTTGCGATCTCACGGACTGCAGCAAGCCAGGTCTCCCTGTCTATCACCAGCTCCCAGAGTTTGCTCAAACTCATGTCCATTGAGTTGGTGGTGCCATCCAACCATCTCATCCTGTCATCCCCTTCTCCTTCTGCATTCAATCTTTCCCAGCATCAGAGTCTTTTCCAGGGAGTCAGTTCTTCACATCAGGTGGCCAAAGTATTGGAATTTCCGCTTCAGTATCAGTCCTTCCAATGAATATTCAGGATTGATTTCCTTTAGGGTGGACTTGTTGGATCTCCTTGCAGTCCAAGGGACTCTCAAGAGTCTTTTCCAACACAGCCCAAAAGCATCAATTCTTCGGCGCTCAGCTTTCTTTATAGTCCAACTCTCACATTCATACATGACTACTGGAAAAGCCATAGCTTTGACTAGATGGACCTTTGTTAGCAAAGTAATGCCTCTATTTTTAATATGTTGTCTACGTTGGTCATAACTTTTCTTCCAAGGAGCAAGCATCTTTTAATTTCATGGCTGCAATCACCATCTGCAGTGATTTTGGAGGCCAAAAATAAAGTCTGTCACTGTTTCCATTGTTTCCCCACCTATTTGCCATGAAGTGATGGGACCAGATGCCATGATCTTTGTTTTCTGAATGTTGAGTTTTAAGCCAACTTTTTCGCTCTCCTCTTTAGCTTTCATCAAGAGGCTTTTTGGTTCTTCACTTTCTGCCATATAAAATAGACTTATGAGACTATCATGCTCAAGTTCTGGGTATTGATGCTTGACAACTGGATGAAGAATTTAACATTGATCAGATATCAACATAAATTAATCTTAGTATAGCTGTACACATCAGAAATTATTTTGGGGACTATAGTATTTTTGGAAGATTATTACTATTCATTGCTGATAAAAGATGATACAAATGCTTTCAAATTTAGATCCTAGAAATTCGTAAGTATGAAAAAAATCCAGTGCAAAACCAACTTTAAAAAACTGAAGAAGGTGGTAGAAAATCATGCTTGTTTTCCAATTTTCTGTCTTTGCCATATAATTTTTTCACTATTTAATTATGTCAGCACATATTCAAATATTTTTCTTAGCTACCCATGGTAGAAAATCAGTTTGGACTGTATTCTTTTACAGTCAGAATAATCTCGGTTCAAAAGGTTATTGAGATGCCAAGGAGTTTTGAAGCTTAGTTAAATATCCTCTAATCTGCTGCTGGGTCACCCAACAAAAAGAATATGTGTATGCTGACATCATTGTAGGTTTTTAAAAGTTGATACTTTTTTTTTTTAAACCTTATTCTAAAACTCATGGAATTATTCACTATGAGGGACTTGTCAGATTGAGTGTAGCGTAGCCTAAAGCATTTGCCCAGGTCCAGGAGAGATTTGAGTCAGGTGCAGGGTGTCTGTTTTTCAGGGTTGGTCCTGGGTCTGCTTTGTGTTTCAAATCAATGGCTCCCTTGTAGTCAAGGCTACAGTGACGCATTCAGAGGCCAGGGAGACATGCAATCCCAGCCCTGAAGTTGGAGAAAAGAATACAGACTGTTAGAATTCAAATTAGTCTCTCGGATGTTTTAGTGATAATCAGGTCATTTGTTTTTACAGATAGTTTTTAAGATAGTGCAAGTATTAACCCAAAGCAAAATTACCCTATTGTTTTCAAGCCTAACAGTTTTCTCTCTTAATAGGTCACTTGTGTAAGAACAGGTCTCTAAATATTCACTCAGACTTTATGTTGTTTCGGGGGGTAAAGTGAAAGGAAAAATTATGGTTTCGAGAATGTAAAAAGGTACTGATACATTGCTGCCATTATACCTCTCCCTGTAAAGTTATTTCTTTAATGGGCTGCCAAATGGGTAGAGATGAGACCAGGAGGAATAATAGCTGGTTGACCTTTAAGTATTTTGCTTCTATTGACTCATTTGTTTCTATTGACTCATATTTTAGCTCTAAGTTAGATATTCCTATAGGAATATCCCTTAGAGCTAAAAAATGCTCCTTTTAATTGGTTGAGAGATATCACCCTAAACTGATCTAGTGAGCATTGCTTGTCTTCACATATCAGCTGGAAACTTACTATACTTAAAAAAAAAGTAGTACTATTTCTCTCAGAGAGATCCTTAGAGAAGAACTATTCCAGACCATGTTATTCCTTGTCTTTTTTTTTTTTTTAATTAAACACACATAACCCCCCCCCACACACACACACACACACCCACACCCACACCCACACCCACATGAAAAAAATATGTAGGCAATGAATTGACTCTAGTCATCTTACTTGGGGTTCGGGGGAAGTGGAAGATGTTCAAACTGGAAAAGAATCAAGCAGCATGAATCTGCTCATAAAGCATGGAAACAAATTAGCTAATTAACTAGCAAATTTGCAGTTTCTACCCAAGAGAAAAGGTCTTTGGCTACTAACACATGAGCAGGCTGAAGAGCTTCTGGAGACACAGATGTGAATAAAAACTGCAAGACAGTTCAGCTTTACCAGTAAACAATCTGATATGTGAAGATGATTAACCAGTTTCCACTGATGGGGTGGGTGTCTGACTTTTTTGTAAGTGTCAAGTGCTTCAGGATAAAAAAACAATATATCCCTTTAATAAAATCTTCTTTAGCTGAGAAGTGTCTACCTAGGAAGAGAAAGGTAAAGAAGATTGGATGGGGGCTGGGAATAATGCTTAAAGGGTTCTGTTAATACCGGACAAGGCTGTAGTTGTATCTACCTTGCTATCCTTTATATGCCATAATATCCGTATAATGCATAATTTGAGAAGATGATTACGATTCTAATTACAGTTATACAGAAGTAGATGATTTTCCCAGATGTCAACAGAAAAAAAGAAGTTGAGCCTCTGTCCTTTCCACTGCTTCTCTGTAGGGAAAGAGCAGTTGGCCAAGATGGTGGCGGGCATGCTTTCTCGCCCGTCGCCCTCTCGCTCTGACCCCACGTTTTGTGAATGCGTGGTTACGTAACGGCTGAGCGCGCTCATAGCACTGCACATGCGCATCGCAATGTACCTGTTTGGCCACAGGCCGAGTAAACACGTGTAAGCTGCCCCTGAGAAGCCCTGGCGTCCGCGTTACGGAGGCGTTGTGGCCGTGTCCGCTGGGTCAGCCAGGACGGAATGCAGCGTGTCTGCTGCTATGGCGGCCGTGCCGGTCCGCAGAGGGTAAGCATGTCCGAGTTTTCTTCCAGCTTCCCCGCTCGTGCCTTGCCTACCTTGGGTTCAGCGGAACAGTGAGATACAGCAAGACATTTTCCGAACTCCATTTCATATAGAAGCCAGTTTAATAAGATTCAGTGCACTTTCTTTTTTAATTTATGTATAGAAGACTTCACATTTGGGGACGTACTGTTCTAAGATTTTTGACACGTGTGTAAAGTCTTGTGACTACCGCCAAAATCAAGGTGTAGAGAAGACAGCCAAACACCCTCCACCACCCCTTCCTGCTGTATTTTTAGTCACCCCTCTCTCCACACTTAATCCCTGGCAACCACTGATCTGTTTTTTCATTCCTATAGTTTTGTGTTTTTCATGATGTCATGTAAATACAATCATTTACATAATTTTTTTTTGTTTGTCTTCAGAATCTCAGGAACATCTAGGTGCTTTTTTTAAAAAAGGAAAAAGGAGGTAAGGATAAATTAGGAATCTGGGGTTAAAATAGTCACATTACTATTGCATAAAGTAGATAACAACAAGGACCTACTATATAGCACAGGAACTATGCTCAATATCTTGTAATAAACTATAATGGAAGAGAATGTAGAAACACTCTACATATATATGTATAACTGAATCACTTTTCTGTACAATTGAAACTAACACAACATTGTAAATCAACTATATTTCAATAACAATTTTTTTAAAAAGGAAAAAATAAATTGAAGATGTCATAGTTGCCAAGGGTACTAAATTGTTACATTGGCATTTAATTATTAAAAAAATAAATACATGGGGGTATCAGTTATGATTCCTAGGCTATGAATCTCCTCTTGGCCCATGAAAGATAAGATAAGCTCATGTACATCAAATGAAAACAAAGGACTCTTGCCTCTAAAAGGATATTGAGCTGAGTGCTTTTGAGACAAGAAAGGACGGTTATTCAGTGAAAGAGGCAAGATCCATTTTCTGCTGGCTTGTGAGTGAGCTGATTGTAGAGTTAGCACTTGATGGATGAATGGTCTTTGGAACCTTCAAATGTGCTTGTGAGGCTACATTTCTAGGTGAAATTGCCATTCACGTGACCCCTCTGATCAAATCTGCTGGCATGGCTTTCTTGATGGTTTCCAGGACAAGTAGACCTTTGCCTGTGTGGTCTCAGGGAAGCACCAGATCCCATGTGCTGGCGGAGGGAAGCCTGTCACTCATCAAGGACAGACGGGAGCTGCACTGCCTTCTGAAAACTTTGAAACAAGTTTGGCTGTAAGTTTCACAATTTTTCCTTACCTGCAAGCTCTTTCTTTATACAGGATGGCTCTTTCCTTTTCCCTGCCAAGCCCCTTGCTTTGCTCAGGGATCAAAAATGTTCCCATCAAAGGAAGGTGCTTGTCTTGAGGTGATCCTCAGGGCCTCATTGCACATTCAGCCCAACTTGACTTCACTTGCTCAAAATAGCAGACGTGCTACATATATTTGGTAAATAGTTTTGGATAATAAGTATATCAATTTTAAAAAATTTTAAAAAGTGTTCATCTTCATAAAGGGCTGCAGAATAATCTTTCCATTTAGCCATAGCTAAGGAGGCTGTCTGGGGTCAAAAAGCATATCTTGGACAGGTAAATTTTATTGTTATATTGTAGGTATTTCTAAGACTTGGAGATATTTTACTAAATTCTGTTTAAAAATGTTTTTAAATACATTAATATTAAGGGATTGCAAATACATGTAAATTATTTAAATACATGTAGTAAAACAGTATCTTGAAATATTCATAAAACACACATATTCATTTGTGTTTTACTTTTCCCCACTTATTTATGCATGATCTTTCTTCCACATTAATCCAAGAATAAGATTGTTTTACTAGGACCAAAAGATTAATAGTTTGTCCATCTTTATTATTTAAACAAAAAAAAAAGATCCAAGTCACGCTCTTGTTAATCACCAGGAAGAAATATGTGAAGTAAACCAGCCCCAGATGGTGTGAATTAACAATAGATTTGGAAAGACATGGAAGAAGCAAGCACTCTACCCACACTGTCCTCCAACCCCTTGAGATCAGAATCGGAGTTTTTAGAAAGAGGCAGAAATGACGGAGGGCGAGCAGGAGGTAGGAACTTCACTTCCAGGAGACTGGACGGAGGGGAAAGGGGAGGGTGGGAGCTAGCCAGACCCCAGGTGTGGAGCTGGGGTGTGAAACTGCTGAGAACCACACAGGCTGAGGGGTGCCAGCCGTCTCTTGAGGGAAGCAGAACTCCTTGCTTTGGGGAAACTGCCAAGCGTCTCTCCACTGTCAGAGACCCAGATGATCCCAACTGATGCCGGAGAGTCTCTGATGCCCATGAACTCTCAGCAGTCCAGGACAGGCTTAGGCTCTGGGCAACAGAATAGTTATCCTCAGTACTCAAAAGGGGATGGGAATGTGTCGGAGAAAACCCCAGCCCTGGCACTTGAATGAGGCTGGCTGGCAGTGAAACTGAGAAATAAGGAAAGGTAATTATTCAGTTACTGAAAATAGGGAATGTAATTCGAGTAGCCATAGCTGATAGGCTGAATGTGGGCATCACTGAAGCAGCAAAAACTCATCATTTCTCTCTGGTGAGTCCCACTGCCATCATCCCTGTTTCTATTTTTCCCTTGGAGCCCTTCTACTTGCATCAAATTCACAGCTGGCTGCCACCAGCCTCTCAAGGAAGCTGCCAACTGACACATTTTGGGTAGAGGTTTGCCTTTTTAAATGTGGCAAGTTAAACATGAAAAACTTTTCTTGACCCAAAGCGGAGTTTCATGGTGGGATTAGAAGTTTTTGGAGGTTGTGTAGGAAAACTTAATTGAGTAATAAAAAGGACTGAGCTGTTGATACATATAATAGTATAAATGAATAAAAAAATACGCCGAGTGAAAGGAGTTAGACCAAAAGGGTATATATCATATGACAGTATTTATGTAAAACTTTAGAAAGTGCAAAGTAAATTTGAGGGACTGGGAAGGGACAGGAGGTAGGGGTTTCAAAATGGCACAAGGAGACTTTGGGGATGATGGACATATTTGGTGTCTTGACTGTGATGATGGTTTTGTGATTGTACATGTATGCCAAAACATATCAAAGTGTACATATTAGATATGTACAGTTTACTGTATATAAACTGTGCTTCAATAAAGCTATTTGAAAAAGAAACAAATGAACAAAACTTGATGGAGTAAGGAGCCTTGAACCAGAGCGGACAGCTGCATGCAGCACCTACCTATAAAGATGTTACCTGAAAACTGCCTCTTGGTAGGTATTGAGCCAAAAGGCACAACTAGGCCAAAGAGCGGGAGAAGGAAGGATTTAGCACTTGGAGCAAGTAAGGAGAATACCAGGGGTCTTTCCCAAAGCAGTATCTTATGAAGGAGCTTGGACTGTTGACAGAGCCCAAGTTTTAATTGATTGAAGTGATGAGCATCAGAAAAGAGCAACCTAATCATCCCTTCAGCTCAGTTGCTCAGTCGTGTCTGACTCTTTGCGACCCCATGAACTGCAGCATGCCAGGCCTCCCTATCCATCACCAACTCCTGGGCATGCTCAGACTCATGTCCATCAAGTTGGTGATGCCATCCAGCCATCTTATCCTCTGTCTTCCCCTTCTCTTCCCACCTTCAATCTTTCCCAGCATCAGGGTCATTTCCAATGAGTCAGCTCTTTGCATCAGGTGGCCAAAGGATTGGAGTTTCAGCTTCAGCATCAGTCCTTCCCATGAATATTCAGGACTGATTTCCTTTAGGATGGACTGGTTGGATCTCCTTGCAGTCCAAGGGACTCTCAAGAGTCTTCTCCAACACCATAGTTCAAAAGCATCAGTTCTTCGGTGCTCAGCCTTCTTTATGGTCCAACTCTCACATCCATACATGACCACTGGAAAAACCATAGCCTTGACCAGATGGACCTTTGTCGGCAAAGTAATGTCTCTGCTTTTAACATGCTGTCTGGGTTGGTCATAACTTTCCTTCCAGGAGCAAGCATCTTTTAGTTTCATGGCTGCAGTATGTTTCAGTTAATCTAGTGGTTGAGAACTTCAGGCTAATCTTTACCATGGAAACAGAACTGGGAGTCTTGCCAACTGACATATTATTTTTGCTGTGGTTACTTTTCTTGCCTGATAACAGTTGTTTGTTTCTGCATTCTCCTGCTGCCATAAGATTATTAATTATTGAGACCTGTTCAAGGATGAGCATTGTGGCCAAACTTAGATCACAAAATGGCTCAGACGAAAAATGGTTTCTCTTATGTCAAGAAAGCCCTGCCTCGTTCTCCTTCTCCAGGGATTTTCCTACATTACCTGCTTGCAAAGTCACTTTTGAGAACAGTTCTTACTTTTCCTTGCAGGATACAAAGCCACTGGGCAAGCTATGTGACTGACGGGAGAACACACGGTTTGAGCGTCTTCTGTTGTGTTCCTCATAAAGCCACAGCGCTGGGAGGTGCTCAGGGGTGAATGGTCTCTGAGAAGTAGGGACTGCCCTTCCTGTGACCATGGAAGTATCACTTAGCTGTAGTTAAGAAGTGGTGTGTCTGACTGAGAGTGTCGAGGGAAAATACACCATCATTTAAATTAGGGAGTTAGACTGAGCCCCTGTAGCTGAATTAGTAAGTCCTTGTGATCTGTCATTCACTTTCCTTCTCTTTGTATTCTTTGTCTGAATTGCTTAATAAGCATTTCTAATTAGCCTTGACAGAAAAGAGAATTTCCTACCCATCTTTGTGTGTGTGTGTGTGTGTGTGGGTGTCTGTATTTAGGACCTTGTTTGGGCTTGCCTGGTGGCTCAGAGATTAAAGCATCTGCCTGCAATGTGGGAGACCTGGTTCAATCCCTGGGTCGGGAAGATCCCCTGGAGAAGGAAATGGCAACCCACTCCAGTATTCTTGCCTGGAGAATCCCTTGGACGGAGGAGCCTGGTGGGCTACAGTCCACGGGGTCGCAAAGAGTCGGACACGACTGAGCGACTTCACTTTAAAAACTCTGAGTTCCTGCACAGGTAGAAACCTTCTTTAAGGTGTTTGGGGTTGTGGGGATACCACTTAGTTCTAGAATGTTTGGATAAAGCCCTTTAACCACCGCAGCTCCTCTGGCTTCTCACACTGCCTCCCTCCTCCCCTCTACCTCTAGAAACGGAGCCAGTCCCTGTGATGAAGGTCACAGCTGGCCGGAGAAGGCCCAGGAGAAGACCGTAGGCTGCCCGGCCTTTGCCCAGAGCCCTTCCTCAGAGCTGGCTTTCCTAAATGATCCTGTTAGTGTCCTCCACCATGACCCCCAAACTTTACCCCAGCTCCTCACAGCTTAGAGTTTATCTTATTCATAAGCAAATTCCCATTTCTATTATTCAATATTTCAGTATCTTCCCCTAAGTGAACATTTTCTCATTCCACGTGCAAATTGTAAAATTGGGAGGCTTAGAATATTTTTCATTAGCAATGTCTCAAGTAAACATCCAGTGGTTAAACATTCTATTGTCTCTAAGGGATTAATTATTGAGTTCCTGAGCTGAAGTCACACCGAGTATCAGCTTCTCCCTAACAATGAGTTTAAAAGGTATAGTCTGTGTAAAGAGTATTTTATGGAAAGAGGATTTAAATTATTAAAATAAACCCCTATAGTCTTTCCTTCCCAGAAGAGATAATGAGTCATTTTTCTGTTCATCTTTGTAGATCTGTCAAAAAAGACCAAAAAAAACAAAAAACAATGTCAAGTGTCAAACTTCATCAACATCTGAGACACCCCCATGGGTTTAAGCCCTTAAACAATCCCTTCCTCCCTCCCAGAAAATTAAATTAATCCCTGCCTGGAAGCATAGCCCTATTTCCTTTGCTTATTTTTGTCCCCGAGCACGTCTGATCTCTGTCTGCCTGTGCCTGTCTAATCCTGCTTGTAGACCTTAACTCCCTGAGGTCAGACAGGGATGCAGCTCAGAAACTAATTTCAGTGTCCTGAGATAAAGCAACTCCCTAAGTTCTTAATGCATTTTCAATATGTTTTGAGGTATTTCTTTACCTTTGTTGATTTTTTTTTTTTTTTTTTGATAAATGTCTTCTGTGAAGACAGCAAAACAAACCATCAAGAAATCAATGAATAACTGCCCAGAAGCCAAAGAGTTCCAGGGCTCGGGGAAGTGGGTAAGGTCTCCAAGTGAAGGGCGCAGCAGCTTGTCTGGGCTCTGCCACGTGAGGGAGGGTGGGTGCTGGTGAAGGATTATGCAGTCATGCTCCTGAAATGGGAGAAGGGGCAATGTCTTGGTTTTGTTCAAGGGCAGCTAAGTTATCTTTGCTGCAGCCTCCAGAGAGAAGGAGGGGAAGAGGAGGATTAGGTCTGACAGTGAGGGGAGGGGTGTGGGATAGGAGATAATTCAGCTGACACCTTGTATGAGCCTGGTCATCAGGGAGTGTTTCAAATCCTTTTTCTTGCCCTTTTCATTGAGATCTGTAAGATCGCTGATTTGATATTCTCAGAGTAAATAGATCATTTTTCATCTGCTCAGAGATGCAGAGTTATGCTTGCTATTTATACTAAATATATATTTCATGGATAGAGCAACTATCCTCTTTACGTTGTCTGACAAAAGAAACAGTATTCTGACTGAGCAGTCAGCTGAGCAGATTGCCTTCTACAGAGCTGATGACCAGCAAGTTCACTGTAGTGGTTCGAAAGCATAATGAACTTCACACCCCACCATTGGTATCCAAAGCAGTTCTAAATCTAGCACAATTCCATGTTTGGTAACATGGGCCTTTCCAAAAGAGTTGCTTTACTGAGTACCCTAAAGAATAATAAAAAATCACTTGAGAGTCAGAACAGCACAGAAAGAATTTCGTAAATGATTTTACTATTTTAAAAGGCAAGCACAAGAGAAGAAAACTAAAGTTTCTTATTCACGAAGTTATTTCTAATAGCTTTATTTTAGATTTTAGCAGATTTTACAACTAAACTTTCGCTATATGGAAGAATTTCTATGATATAAACTTCAAACATGGGCAAAACTGTTAAATACATGAAGGTGTATTTATAGGGTTTCTTAACTCCACTTTTGATAATAAGGCTTTAAAAATTTTGATTTCAATGACTTAGACTCAGCATTCTATAAATAGACTTTCCCTAACATATATGTGAAAATTATTTGCCTAGGAGGTTTTGTAGTATTAGACCTAGGAAGCTAGAAAATTTTTTCAATATCCAGAGGAATTAAGTATTGAAACTTCAGCAGTCTTGTGAAGTTTGGCACCAAGGGCCATCCCATAGGAGCCACATAGGTGTGGAATAGGTGGACATGCTGGTCCCAATTTGATTGTCTTTTTATATATGCTGTGCAAGAAACAAAGCAGAAGGCAGTCACAAGATTATCTAGATACCCTTAAGGAAGGGAAGCCTGGACTAACAGCCAGGAAAGGTGTGTAAATATGAAAAGGAGACTTGAAATTTAGACTTTTCTCCAAGCAAAGATGACAGACACTGCTTTCAGAACTGGACGCACTTTGAATGGAAACTTGACCAGTTAACTTAGAATTCAGCCTCTTGTCTGTCCAAGTCCCATGTGCTGTGTGTGTTAGCCGCTCAGTCGTGTCTGACTCTGTGACCCCATGGACTGTAACCCGCCAGGCTCCTCTGTCCATGGGATTCCCCAGGCAAGAATAATGGAGTGGGTTGCCATTCCCTTCTCTAGGAGATCTTCCCTACCCAGGGGCTGAACCCTGGTCTCCCGCACTGCAGGCAGATTCTTTACCGTCTGAGCCGCCAAGGGATCCACCCAGGTCCCAAGTTCTTAGTCGCTCAGTCATTCCAGCTCTTTGCGACCCCGTGGACTGCAGTACGCCAGGCTACTCTGTCCACGGGGATTTTCCAAGCTGATACTGGGGTGGGGTGCCATGCCCTCCTCCAGGGAAATCTTCCCAACCCAGGGATTGAACCCAGGTCTCCCGCATTGCAGGTGGATTCTTTAGTGTCTGAGCCAGGTCCCATAGACAGCTCTTGATTGCTAATGTCATCATGACTTCGTCAATAGTAATCAACATGCGGGCCTATATTTTCATATTTGAAAATGTGGATGCAATGCCAGTTGACCTCTAAATCCCTTTTTCAGATCCTACTTATCAGTCTTGAGGACATGAGATGTCAGAACAAGCTGTGTGCTAGAGCTGACGGCAGAGCTCTGGGTAGTCACGACGACTCCTCTTTCCAACTCCACACTCAGAAATCACTCTGGTAGCCTGATATCCTCCAGGGTGGGAGGAACAGAAATTGGAAGACCCTACAAATCAGTGCTTAAACCACCTCTCCTACTCAGAGGGGATTGTTTAATATTTACCAGCCTTCATTGAATAAGTTTATTGTCTTTCAGTAGCTCAGTCATGTCCAACTCTTTATGACTCCAGGGACTGCAGCACGCCAGTCTTCCCTGTCCTTTACTATCTCCCGGACTTTGCTCAAACTTATGTCCGTTGGATCAGTGATGCCATCCAACCAACTCATCCTCTGTCGTCCCCTTCTCTGCCTGCCCTCAACCAGCACTAGGGTCTTTTCCAATGAGTTACCTCTTTGCATCAGGTGACCAAGGTATTGGAGGTTTAGCTTCAGCGTCAGTCCTTCCAGTAAATATTTAGGGTTGATTTCCTTTAGGATTGACTGGTTTGATCTCCTCACTGTCCAAAGGACTCTCGAGTCTTCTCCAGCATCACAATTCAAAAGAATCAGTTCTTGGGCACTCAGCCTTCTTTATGGTCCAACTCTCACATCTGAACATGACTATCAGAAAGACCATAGCCGTGACTATATGGACATTTGTTGGCAAAGTGATGTCTCTGCTTTTTAATATACTGTCTAGGTTCCTCATAGCTTTTCTTTCAAGGAACAAGCTTTAATTTCATGGCTGTGGTCACCATCCACGGTGATTTTGGATCTATTTGCCATGAAGTGATGGGACCAGATGCCATGATCTTGGTTTTCTGAATGTTGAGCTTTAAGCCAACTTTTTCACTCTCCTCTTTCACTTTCATCAAGAGGCTCTTTAGTTCTTCTTCACTTTCTGCCATAAGGGTGGTGTCATCTGCATATCTGAGGTTATTGATATTTCTCCCGGATCTTGATTCCAGCTTGTGCTTCCTCCAGCCCAGCGTTTCTCATGATGTACTCTGCATATAAGTTAAATAAGCAGGGTGACAGTATACAGCCTTGACGTACTCCTATCCCAATTTGGAACCAGTCTGTTGTTCCATGTCTCATTCTAACTGTTGTTTCTTTACCTGCATACGGATTTCTCATTGAATAAGTTGATACATATATAAAGTATTTAGGACAGTCCTGGTACACTGTAACTTCAACCCAAGAGTTTATTTTTAAAATATACTTTCATGGGAAGTTATTACTTTCAATAATTAAAAGGTACTTACTCAAAATTATAGAATGGGAAGATAAAAAATAGTTTCAGTAGAATTCTGTTTTAACATAAAATAACTATGAGAAGCCTCTTGCAAATCAGTCATTTCTGTATCCAAATTAGGCATGGCTGTATGGAAATCGCTGAGACAATCCTATTTTCTGGAACCACAAAGCTCACTGTTGTGCTTTCTATGTTCACGATGGAGATTATGTTCTTAAAAATACCCAAGGTCGTAGGACTATCACAAAACCCTGGGTTAACTGAACCCATTGCCCCAGCAGTTCCAGGGGACTCTAAGTCATGTGACTTCCACAATACCTGCAGCCCCCTTCTCTGCACTGTGCGAGGGCTTTTGAGTTCAAAGGAATTTAAAGAGTGATAGTAGGACAATCCTGGGAGAGCTGGGCTTTGGTGGGATGGTTGGCTTGTGGCATTCATGCGCTTATTCATTCCTGTCTTTGTCAATTCACAAAACATTTATTTAGCATCCAGTATTTCTCTAGGCACTGCATCAGTTGGCACCAGGAATAACTAGGGCTAATATTTAATCTGCAGAAAACTCTGACCATGTTGGTGGCTTACAGTCAGCACTTGTTCTGACTGGTCAAAGTCTCTCCCTTACTGGTTGTAAAATACATTGAATAGCATCCCTGAATATGAAGGTGAGTAAGATATAGTTCTTGCTCTCAAGAAGCTTATAGTTTTGTAGAAAGGACAGACACATAAATGAAAGCAACATGATACAGTAATAGTTATTCTTTGCCTGATAATTTATTTTTTAGTTTGGTCTGTTTCAAGTTTCTGGACTAATCTTTTATTTTTATTGTAAAAATTAAATCCACCTGGGAACAAAATAATAGTATACTACATTAACAGTCAGGACATTGCTGCGAGGCTCTGTCCTCTCCCAAGGCAAAGTCTCTCTTGCTCTAATAAATTCTTGGAAGTGATTTATTTTCCCAGGGCTTGTATGATCGTACAGGCATAACTAATTGTGTAGTGAGAGATCAAGGCAGAATGTAGCAAATGAGCAGCTGTATTCTCTCTCTTTCCCAGTTATTGACTACAGCAGATTTTCCTAAAACCCTAAAAAAACAATATCTGCTGAGAACCTACTAAGTGCCAGGCAATAGATGTGGGGACTGGAAAAATATTTAGCAGAAGTGGTCCCTTCAAGAAATTGAAAATAACTTAGTAGGACTAAATTCAGGCTATGTGTTCTGTGAAATCTGAGTTCTCAGTTCAGTTCAGTCGCTCTTTGTCCAACTCTTTGCGACCCCATGGACTGTGGCACGCCAGGCTTCCCTGTCCATCACCAACTCCTGGAGATTACTCAAACTCATGTCCATTGAGTCGGTGATGCCATCCAACCATCTCATCCTCTGTCGTCCCCTTTTCTTCCCGCCTTCAATCTTTCCCAGCATCAGGGTCTTTTCAAATGAGTCAGTTCTCTGCATCAGGTGACCAAAGTGTTGGAGTTTCAGCTTCAGCATCAGTCCTTCCAATGAATATTCAGCACTGATTTCCTTTAGGATGGACTGATTGGATCTCCTTGCAGTCCTAGAGAAGTTAAATAATTTCCCCAGGTTTGCTGACTCGCTACTTCTTCAATTAATCACTTAGTAGTTGTGACTGCAGCCATGAAATTAAAAGAAACTTGGTCCACGGAAGAAAAGTTATGACCAACCTAGACAGAATATTAAAAAGCAGAGACATTACTTTGCCAACAAAGGTCTGTCTAGTCAAAGCTCTGATTTTTCCAGTAGTCATGTATGGATGTGAGATTCGAACTATAAAGAAAGCTGAGTGCCAAAGAATTGATGCTTTTGAACTGTGGTGTTGGAGAAGACTCTTGAGAGTCCCTTGGACTGCAAGGAGATCCCATCAGTCCATCCTAAAGGAAATCAGTCCTGGATATTCATTGAAAGGACTGATGCTGAAGCTGAAACTCCAATACTTTGGCTACCTGATGCAAAGAACTGACTCATTGGAAAAGACCCTGATGCTGGGGAAGATTAAAGGCAGAGGAGAAGGGGACGACAGAGGATGAGATGGTTGGATGGCATCACTGACTCAATGGACATGAGTTTGAGTAAGTTTCAGGAGTTGGTGATGGACAAGGAAGCCTGGTGTGCTGTAGTCCATGTGGTCGCAAAGAGTCGGACACGACTGAGTGACTGAACTGAATAAATTTTTAGAGTGTTATGAGTAAACCGTAGTTAAGACAAGTCAGTATCTTTATTTTTTTTCCTTCATTTAATTTTATTGGAACCCTTGTCACTCTGGATTTATTTGTGAGGGGGCGAGGTAAGGATGGGTTAAGTGCTATCCCATGCAAACTAGTATCTTTCAATGTGACCTTAGTTCAGTCAACAAGTGAATGAAAAGGAAGAAAATGGCTACAGCATCTTTTTAACTGGCTTTGTTAGAATGAGATGGTCATTAGGATTTTGGCTTCTTATCTTTTTCCCTTTTTACTTGGAGTCTATATCATCCTACCAGCACACATGCTTGCTTGTATTCTGCTATTTAATTTTGTCTATGTTTATTTTATAGATAACTGAAGCCCATGGCCTATGGGGGATATTCATGTGTATAGGACACACATTTTAAAGGAGCTGCTGGTACAGTGAGAATGTGTTAATACACCATGAGCAGACAGAAGATACTTCTATCTGTCCCAGTAGCAACATGATAATGTGAAGTTCTAAGTGGTTGTGTCTGCAAAGGAGACTGGAAAGTGCAGATTCTGTATCTCATACACTCATGTGAAAAGCTTCTCTGGGAGCATGAGATTTCTAGTACTTTAAAGAAGCAGCAGCATCTGTCTTTAGCAGGTTGGTTGGCGAGAGGTAATGAGATGTTTGCAAATAAAATTCAAGTTAATATGTTAGATTTCAAATCCCATGAGAATTAATTACTTCAGAGTGCTTCCTTCTGCTTCATATCTCAGCCTTAAGGTGAAATGGAGTCTTCATTCCTACATATGAAGGCAACCAGCGAGCTGTTGCTTGCTATGAGAAAACAGGATGATTGAAAGTATGTGTAGTTAATATTATTGACACTCTACTTTCTCTTAAACATGGCAACTGATATTTAGTTAAATAAGAAGAAAAATTATATTTTAGAGTGAGAAAACAGACTTTTAAAGTCCTTTAAAATTACCGCCATGTTTGCTACTGGAAGCTTGCTGGTCCTGTAGGTGTTTAACGCTGACCACGAGGTAGGGTGTTGGAGAGGAACAGGAAGGAGGGGAGAAGAGGCGCTGGAGCAGCAGAGCTGGAGGGTTCGGCCCCCGTCCCAGGTTCAGGCTTTCCCAGTTCAGATTCCAGCTCGGCCCCCTTTCAGCTGTGCGATCCTGAAGCAGTTTTTCAATTTTCCTGTGCCCTCTGATAAAAAACTGATTAATAATAATAATAAAAATTTCACAGGGTTTTTGAAAGATCAGTAAGTTAATATTTACTGAGCACTATGGTAGTGCCTGGCTTACAGTAAATGCTAAATAGGTGTTTGTTCAACAGAGTTGCAGGGGTTACAGTAATAATAGCTACCACTGCTGAGCCCGTAGCACTGTGCTAAGCGTTTTGTGTAGATTCCCTCCTTTAGGCCTCACAAAACCCCTGTGAAGTTGGTATCATGGGTTTTCCTGGTGGCTCAGATGGTAACGAATCTGCCTGCAATGCAGGACACCCAGGTTCAGTCCCTGGGTTGGAAAGATCCCCTGGAGGAGGAAATGGCACCCCACTCCAGTATTCTTGACTGGGAAATCCCATGGACAGACGAGCCTGGTGGGCTACAGTCCATGGGGTCGCAGAGTAGACACGACTGAGCAACTGACACTTACTTACCAGTTTACAGATGTGGGAACTGAGGATTAAGGTTCCCGGTAACTTGGTGACGGCTGCAGAGATATGAGTGAGCAACAATCTGGAATCTAGACGACTGGAATCTAAAGAGTTTGCCTCCTCACTCAGCTTAAAGTTTAGTATAACGTATATAAAATAAACACGACGACTTCCTTAGTGGTCTAGTGGTTAAAAATATGCCTACCAATGCAGGGGATGTGGGTTCGATCCCTGGTCTGGGAAGATACCACTTCCCATGGAGCAGCCAAGCCCTCCCGCCTAGAGCCCCTGCTCTGCAACAGGAGAAGCTGCTGCAATGAGAAGCCTGTGCGTTGGATGAAAAGAAGCACCAAAGAGTAGATTAGCCCACCCCTCCCCACAACTATGGAGAGGGAAATGGCAACCCACTCCAGTACTCTTGCCTGGAAAATTCCATGGACAGAGGAGCCTGGGAGGCTACAGTCCATGGGGTTGCAAAGAGTCGGACAAGACTGAGCAATTTCAATAAAGCACCACAACTAGAGAAAGCCGTCATGCAGCAAAGAAAACCCGCTGCAGCCAAAAAACACAAAGTCATTCTTTTAAAAAAAGTAAACCAGTAGTAAACATTTTTATGAGTATAGGGAGCTGTACATCCAACTGGGCAAACCCACACACACACAGAATAGTTCAAACATATCGCATCTCAACCAAGAATTCACTTGATACATGTATAATTTAGGTAGGCTGTCTCTGCCTTTGCTTCTTCTTTTTCATTCTTAATTTTAGTGAAGAGAAATACAATGGTAGAACCTCTAACATACTTAACATCTTTGAAAGGAAAGTGGCAGTTTCTTGTTTTTTTTTTTTTTTCACTTATAAACACTGTATTCAATAAACATTATCTGTGCTGGACACATAGAAAGTGGAACAAAGGTGTCATTCTATAGTAGTCCCAGGGAGACAGTCTCAGGAAGGAAAAGAATGACATTCTCTGAACTTCCTTGTGCAATTTTGCTAAAGTTGCTTTTATCAGTGGTGGAGCGAGAAGGCTGATTACAGAGGGCCGAGGAGTGACTGAGAAACGGAGAAGCAGTGAGTGGAGGTGGGTGCTGCGCCTCCTGACAACGGCTCTGGATTTAACCTGGGAGTGAGTCCCTCCCAGAGCCTACAGGGTTCATGTGGGGCTCAGGTCATTCCAGGACGAAGGCAGATTCCAACTCTTCAGTGTGAACTAAGTGGAGGTGATGGGATTCCAGTTGAGCTATTTCAAATCCTGAAAGATGCTGTGAAAGTGCTGCACTCAATATGCCAGCAAATTTGGAAAACTCAGCAGTGGCCACAGGACTGGGAAAGGTCCGTTTTCATTCCAATACCAAAGAAAGGCAATGCCAAAGAATGCTCAGACTACTGCACAATTGCACTCACAGCCAAAGACAGAGAAGCTCTGTACAGTCAGCAAAAACAAGACCAGGAGCTGATTGTGGCTCAGATCATGAACTCCTTATTGCCAAATTCAGACTGAAATTGAAAAAAGTAGGGTCAACCACTAAACCATTCAGGTATGACCTAAATCAAATCCCTTACGATTATCCAGTAGAAGTGAGAAATAGATTCAAGGGATTAAATCTGATAGAGTGCCTGGAGAACTATGGACATTGTATAGGAGGCAGGGATCAAGACCATCTCCAAGAAAAAGAAATGCAAAAAGGCAAAATGTTTGTCTGAGGAGGACTTAGACATAGCTGAGAAA
The DNA here is from genome assembly GCF_033118175.1 of Dama dama. Classification (NCBI taxonomy): domain Eukaryota; kingdom Metazoa; phylum Chordata; class Mammalia; order Artiodactyla; family Cervidae; genus Dama; species Dama dama. The sequence goes on from NC_083701.1 coordinate 74,042,629, forward strand.
AAAAAGAGAGGCTAAAGGCAAAGGAGAAAAGGACAGATATATCCGTTTGCAAAGTTCCAAAGAATAGCAAGGAGAGATAAGAAAGCCTTCCTCAGCGATCAATGCAAAGAAATAGAGGAAAACAATAGAATGGGAAAGACTAGAGATCTCGTCAAGAAAATTAGAGATACCAAGGGAACATTTCATGCAAAGATGGGCCCAATAAAGGACAGAAATGGTATGGACCTAACAGAAGCAGAAGGTATTAAGAAGAGGTGGCAAGAATACACAGAAGAACTTACAAAAAAGATCTTAATGACCCAGATAACCATGATGGTGTGACCACTGACCTAGAGCCAGACATCCTGGAATGTGACGTCAAGTGGGCCTTAGGAAACATCACTACGAACAAAGCTAGTAGAGGTGATGGAATTCCAGTTGAGCTATTTCAAATCCTAAAAGACAAATCTAGACAGCATATTAAAAAGCAAAGATTACTTTGCTGACAGGGGTCCATCTAGTCAAAGCTATGGTTTTTCCAGTAGTCATGTATGGATGTGAAAGTTGGGCCATAAAAAAAGCTGAGTGCCAAAGAACTGATGCTTTTGAACTGTGGTGTTGGAGAAGACTCTTGAGAGTCCCTTGGAGTACAAAGGGATCCAATCAGTCCCTCCTAAAGGAAATCAGTCCTGAATATTCACTGGAAGGATTGATGCTGAAGCTGAAGCTCCAATACTTTGGTCACCTGATGCGAAGAACTGACTCACTGGAAAAGACCCTGATGCTAGGAAAGATTGAAGGCAGGAGGAGAAGGGGACGACAGAGGATGAGATGGTTGGATGGCATCACCACCTTGATGGACATGAGTTTGAGCAAGCTCCAGGAGTCAGTGATGGACAGGGAAACCTGGCATGCTGCAATCCATGGGGTCACTAAGAGTCAGACACAACTGAGTGACTGAACTGAACTGAAAGAACCCACCTGTCAATGCAGGAGACATAAGAGATTAGAGTTTGATCTCAGGGTCAGGAAGATCCCCTGGAGGATGGTATGGCAACCCACTCCAGTATTCCTGCCTGGAGAATCCCATGAACAGAAGAGCCTGGCAGGCTACAGCCCGTAGGATGGCAAAGAGTCAGACACGACTGAAGCGACTTAGCACACATGCATAGTGTATAAGAAATAGACACATTACTACAACTGATTTTAAAGAAATTTGAGACCTATATAAAAGTATGTCTTCCTGATTAATTTTACTCATACTGATCAGCATGCATTTGATCCAAGACTTTTTTATTCTCTCTGCTTTTCTGTTAACAATGTACTAATAGTGTGGGAAAGTCAGTTTGCTTACTTTCAGCTCCCTCTTGATCCAATTCAGGCTGCAAATCCTAATTGGATTTGAAGAGTTATGGCATCTTAAATCACCAGCATTTAGTAGAGACTGGTCATTATGGTTTTATTAGTATCCGTGTGCCTTAGAGAAAGTTTCTCTGTTCCTTTACATGAGGGAAACTTCCCCTCTGAGGACATATCATCAATTCAGATTCCTCCAGCTCTCTCTGCTCCTTAAGTTGGAGGAGGGCACACTGCCTGCCCCACCCAACATCCTCATGCATCCACACTGTATTTTGGCAGCCTTTGACTACCTGTCTCAGCTTCAGGCAGATTTAGAGCTCAGCTTCTGCAAAGGTTCTAAATATAATACAGTAATAATGTCTACCATATACTGAATATGTGCCAGGCTAATTGCTTCAAAGATATTATGTTGAAGCTTCAGGACTCCACAGGTAGATATGTTTATTATCTTTATTTCATAGAGGAACAAACTGGGAGAGATTAAGCCACAGCTCAAGGCCTCTTGGCTGGTAAATGCCCATATCAAGTTTTTAATGTTACATGTGATCCCAAAGCCCATTATCTTCTATTAAAAATGTTATACTTTAAAATTAAAGCTTGTTTTTATTGAAGTAAAATAGGCACATAATTTAAAAGCCAAATAAGACCAAAAGACTTACAGACAACAAAACAGCAATTCCCTGCTCACCTCGCTTCATGCCCTTGTTGTACCTCCCTTTGGCCAACACTTTCAACCCTTATTAGTCTCTGTGGGACTGAACCTCACGCTTCTGAGTAATATGCTTACAGCACTGTTTCTTTCACATTTTAATCTAAAATTCATTAGAAATTGCACGAGGAATACATATATTTGCATTCCTATTTAAAATATTCAAATAGAATTGAACTGCATTTACTAGGAAGTTCTCTTTTCTTCCTCCCAACCTTACATCCCAACTCATTTTTTCTGTTGACAGTGAAAGATCTCAAACACAAACAAATGTACAGAGACCACTGCTCTGAGCCCTGTAGCCACACCCGGGGATCCTTGATCGTGTCCTGGTTTTCCGCTGTGACAAGTTGTCCTGGGCTCATTTTGTGCATTTCCTACTCCAGATCTGAAACCAACCATTTCTCCAAGAAACTCTCCTCTTGGGAGAATCCCATGGACAGAGGAACCTGGTGGGCAACAGTCCGTGAGGTCACAAAGAGTCAGACATGAGTGGGCATCTCAGCACCCTGTACTGTATTTAGAGACTGAGCAATATCTCTTGACTTCTTTGTCCATAGATGAGGGTTTTACTGTCTATCATCATTCCCTGTCCATCAATAACTCTACCATGATTTAGGTTAAATCAACATTCACTGATTACGTAGTGTGTTGTGATTATGTTTCTATTCTTGCAGAACCTTTTTTCTTTTTCTAGGCTTTCTGCGTAGCTCAGTCGGTAAAGCATCTGCCTGCAAAGCGGGAGACCTGGGTTCAATTCCTGCATCAAGAAGTTCCCCTGGAGAGGGAAATGGCAACCCATTCCAGTATTCTTGCCTGGAGAATTCCATGGACCTGGCAGGCTATGGTTCATGGGATTGCAAGAGTCAGACACGACTTAGTGGTTTTTTTTTTTTGACGTAATTCTTTTTCCCTTTTTAATTCATTTAACTTTCTATGTACCTTATTGTATATGCTTGTTTTTCTCCAGTCCCTCAGCTGTTTTTTTAAATGAAATTTTCCTCGTAAATACATCAGAAAATCTATCACTTTCATTTTTTGGATTGTTTTCTTTTGGACATTTCTTTCATTCTGTTACAACTTATTCTGGTTGCTTACATGGCCTCCTGTGAAGTGTTTGCCCTGGAGCTTTCTTTCTATCATCAAAGGATCCCCTTTGACATTCCTCTGTGTGAGACCTCATTTCCTCTTGGATCTCGTGTCTTCCTCTTGTTGGTTTATTCCATTATTTTGAAGGAAAGCATCCTTCAGAAATTCCTGAGAAAATTCCAGAATGAGAGTTTCAGATACTTTAGTAAAGTTTCAAAGAACTTGAATGTTCACAAAGGTCTATTTATTCTACCATTGCTCTTGATTAGTGGCTTAGCCGGGTTTGAAATGCTAGACTGAAATTGCTTTTCACAAAGAATTTGATGATGTCCTTTCTTTCTTTTTCTTTAAGTTTCTAGTGTTGCTTTATAAATACAATGTTATCCTTAATAGGTGATCTTTTTATTCTCTGAACATTTTGGGGTCTTCTCTTTCTTCCAAGGGTTGTAAAATTTCATAATGATGACCTCTAGGTGCATCATTGTCTTGTTGTTCATTGTATGGGGTACTCAGTGGTTCTTTTAATCTAGATTTCAAGTCCTTTGGTTTTGTAAAATAGTCTAGATTTATGGCTTTTATAATTTCTTCTCATCTGCCTTCTTTCATCTTTTGGGAACTTCAATTATTAGGTATTTGCCCTGTTGATCAAATTTCTTTATCTTTAACCCCTTTGATGAATATTTTTTCTCTATAATATTTTATTGCATTTTATTTTCCAAAACCTTCTACTTGTTGTGTTCCTTTATTGAAAAATAAAATAAAAACCTGTTTTTCCTTGATTCAAAACCCAATATCTCTCTAAAGATAAGAAGAGTATGTCCTTTACATGGTTTTGTATATACATCCAAGGGTGTATGGAGAAGGCAATGGCACCCCACTCCAGTCCTCTTGCCTGGGAAACCCCATGAATGGAGGAGCCTGGTGGGCTGTAGTCCATGGGGTCGCGAAGAGTCGGACATGGCTGAGCGACTTCACTTTCACGCATTGGAGAAGGAAATGGCAACCCACTCCAGTGTTCTTGCCTAGAGAGTCCCAGGGACGGCGGAGCCTGGTGCCATCTCTGGGGTCGCACAGAGTCGGACACGACTGAGGCGATTTAGCAGCAGCAGCTGCCAAGGGTATATGTCTGCTGAATAAAGTACAAGCCAATTCTAGTATTAACAATTGTTTAAAAAATATTATCAAGTGTTTTTGAGTTGGAGAAACAGAACTCTTCCAAAGCTAACAGAATTGGGTAGATCATACAAGAAAGACTTTGCTATCCATAAAAGAAGACTTCTTGTTTTAGTAAGTTGTGGTTCACAAGAGCAATTATAAAAATGCAATGTCAACACCCATCACATATTCCCCTTTGAAGGGGATGTGGTTGAAGTAGAACGCAGGGCTGTGATCCATGGGTGCCTTGCCTGCTTACCCAGGACCGTGAAACCCTACAGGGAAGCAGTGTGTATTGTGACCGACAGGCTTTAATCTGGAGACTTGTGCCTGCTAGCTCTCTGTAAATTTACCCACGGACTCACATCAAAGGGGAAGTTGTGGCTATGATCATTAAAAAGTGTCTATTAGTTTATATTTCACAAATATCAATAATAGAATATACCCTGTGCCATTCTATGATTTCTTTTTTTTTTTTTTAAACTCTCTGGCTTTTGGGACTTCCCTGGTGGTCCAGTAGTTAAGAATCTGCCTTGCAATGAATGCAGGGGACTTGGATTCCATCTCTGTTCTCAGAATTAAGACCCCACGTGACTTGGAGCAACTAAGCCAGTGAGAAGCAACTACCGAGCCCATGTGCTGTGGGGCTTGCTTGACACAAATAGAGAGTCTGTGGGCCACATGGAAGATGCCACGTGACACCGCAAGGATCTCACACGTCACAATGAAGGCCCAACACAGCCAAGTAAATAAGATAAATAATTTAAAAATTCGCCTTTTGTCTCCTCGGAAATCTGGAAGCTTCATTTACTCAAAGAACCACTCTTAGGTTCACAGTATACTTATATTCCAAGTCTAGCTGTGTTAAACGTGGCCGATTAAACACTTCCACAAAATTTAGTTAAATGAATCATTCTATTGGTATATCAATAAAGTGAAAGTCACTCGGAACGGCCATTGTTCAACAGCCTTCTTGATACTCTGGATTTTCTCAGCTTCCTCTTCCAACAGGTAAACCTTGATCCTCAGATAATTTTTTACCTGAGCAAAAGCTGTTTTTTATCCTAACTTTTTCTCCATTTAGGTGAGAAACTTCTGAAGACATCAGACTTGACTTTTTTAAAAAAAAAAATGAAATTTCTATTTCCTACTAAACACTAAACTTAATTGGCAATTTTCTTTGCCCCTTTTGCACACTCCAAAGACTTGTTCCTCTTCTTTTTACACATTGTCCTTAGCTTTCTGAGTCCCTATTCTCTATGAAGAAGAACTGCTTCCTTTATTGCAGTACCAGTATTCCTCACCATAATGTTGGAATAGCAACAATCAGAAATAAGAAGAGTTTAGACAGCTGGAGTTCTTGCTCTCTGTCTCTTTCTGTGTGTGTCTGTGCATGTGTGTATGCTGGTAATGAGTGCATGGTTGGAGAGCTCTGCTTATCTCTTAACTCACTTGCATGGGATTCAGTGACTTAGTTCAGCTGGTAAAGAATCCACCTGTGATGCAGGAGACCCAAGTTCTATTCCTGGGTCTGGAAGATCCCCTGGAGAAGGGATAGGCTACCCACTCCAGTATTCTGGCCTGGAGAATTCCAGAGACTGTATAGTCTATGGGGTTGTAAAGAGTCGGACACAACTGAGCAACTTTCACTTTCACGTGGTACGCAGATATGGGATCTTGCTTCTGAGTAGATCGATATTGCCCATGGGTGTTTCTAAAGTTTTTAAAGAGGCCTCAGAGAAATCTGAGTTTGAATCTCAACATTGCCACTTAATAACTGTGTGTTATTTACTTACATATAAAACAGAGATATATTTTCTTTCACCATAAAAGTGACATAAGGACTAAACAAGCTCATGCAGGCAGCGTCTAGAACAGCAGCTGGAATGTTAATAAACCCTCAACAGTTCATTTTTCATTGGAACATGGTTGCTTTACAGTGTTAGTTTCAGCTGTACGGTGACGGGAACCGACTGTATATATACACACATCCCCTCCCTCTGTTCCTCCGTCCCGTAACCCACCCCCAGCCCACACATCTCGGTCTTCACAGCGCACGGGCTGAGCTTCCTCTGCTTTATAGCAGGTTCCCCCTAGCTATCTGTTTTACACAGTAGTGTATATATGCCAACTCCAATCTCCCGATTCATCCCGCCCTCCCTTTCCTCCACTGTATTCACATGAAGAAAGTCAGAGAGAGAAAAAAATATTGTATATTAACACACACATATGGAATCTAGAAAGATGGTGCAAACGAACCTATTTCCAGGGCAGGAATAGAGACCCATACGAGGAGAATGAACTCCCAACAATTAATTAAAGAAACTATGCTTTTTTTCTAGCCTGTTTTTAATGGGTATAAAACAATATTGAGAAAAGGTATACTTCACCCAACTCTTTTTAGTGACTTTTTTTGTAATTAGGCAGGAAATTACTTGAATTGCCAGAGACTACTATCGGCAAATAATCCCTTCTCAGGGAAAGCAGGTAGGGAATCCAAAAAGAGAAACTGAGAAAATTTTCATTGGAGGAATACTGTCTCTTGAACATGCCAGTCTTGTTCCTTTTTCTCTGGCTGTTCCTTCTCCTGAAAGGATGTTTATAGGAATGATGTTTGCATGACTAGCTGTTCTTGTTCAGATCTTAGATTAAATTTAAATTTCTCAAAAAGAGTTCCTGACCAATCAACTCAAAGCACACCTTATCATGGTCTAGGTCTTGTTTGTTTCACATGTCAATTTACCACCCTCCCCAGCAATGCACAATGGCACTTTGTCCATCTAGGTCCCTGAAGCCAGTGGGTCACTGAATCCACGTGCATTTAGTACACTGCAGGCTATAAAAAATACTTGTTGAATGAATGTTTAAATAAGCAGACCATATTTCAATACTAAGAATGAAAAAAATAGTGATGAAATAAAGTTCATGTTTTATGGAAGACAAGAAAATCTAAACAAAACTTTTCCATCTTCTTGGGGCTCATCCCTCCCCTTGTAGTGCGCACTGTATATCTGCATTGATCAGACGTCCTGAAGAGACAGCATTTCTTCTTAGTCTGGTGAGGGGTCAGGATGACCCACTACTCACCGTACATGCAGGTCTGGATTGTGTTAGCTGTCAGAATATCATTTCATGTATGACTCTGTCTCAGAAACATATGTAATTGTGCTTCACCTCTAACAGGTGGAAGAGTCCTCAGAGTTTTCTGAAAGACTATTTCCTGGGTTATAATCCTCAGTTAGGCATGAATAAAATCTATTTCTTTCTTAGGTTGATTATTAATTAATCTTTCATCAACAATTGAAAGTCAGTCATTGACTTATTGCTAGTAATTCACTGCTCCCTGTGTATAGAGAAACTGCTTAATGATGGTGGTGGAGCAGATACTCAGTAAATATTTGTTGAATAAATCAAAAAGCAGGGAGTCAATTTAGTTTGTAGTTGATGATGGAATTATAGTCACCGAGAATGTGTTTCAAAAGTAAAGTATCAATTGTTGGCCCCAGGATGAGGCAAGATACAGTGAATAGAGGATGTCACGATCTTTCACGCCCAAGCAGTCTCTCCTCACATTTTGCTCCAACACCGTCCAGGCACCTTCCTGCCGTGGGACTCAATTTCTTTTAGCAGTACCTGAATGCCGTTCTTTGAAACTTTCTGCTGCTCTAAGCTTCCAACAATCAGATCTCATCCACCGTATGCTCTTTCACAAAGAGCCTTGTTCAACAGACAGTGCTTTCAACAGCTTTCCTCCTCTTTGACTTCTCCTGCAACCAAATTAATAAAATAAATTAGAATGTATTTTAATGGCGCTCTCCTTTGTTCATTGTTCAGTAGTGAATGGTGGCCTGGCTCAAGCACCATCAGCAGAAAGCAGAAAGATAGTTTAGTAAACAGTTCAAGAATGGGCCACTATCCATCAAAAGGCTGAAAGAGGGGTGTGTTTTGGGCCCATGTCCATTGAGGCAGAAATTCCATTTTGCCACCACCCCTCCCCATCCATTGTCCAAATGATGCACTCTTGTTGACTAAGTGGGCCTAAGTGGCCCCGGCCGAGCCTTTGAAATTCCCATGGAAATTTGTAAATTCTATCTATTCTGGGAGTAGGCAGCCACAGCAAATGGCAAGCCTATGATGTTAGTGGTAAAAAACTTTGGTGTTTTATATTGACTTGATTGAAAAACTAGGTAAATAGGGAATTTTTGCAATTTTTTTTAGTTTCATAATAATTAACCTGCCATTTAATAAGTAGCTGATTTGCATCAAGGATTTTTATAACTGCTTAATGTGTGCTTTCTTATTTTATCTCCTGAAGGCCAGAGATCTTAGGTAATTTTGCCAAAGGTCATTCAGGTAACAGAAAGCAGAGCCAGAAATCTGATCCCAGCTAATCTGATCCTTACTCAGAACACTTAATCCCTGACCTACTCTTGTTCTGGCAAGAATGTGAATGAGCAGTGATTACATGCTGATCTAAAACACAATAGCGATTGTCTCCAGTGAATTTACATATAAAATTCAGAGACACAACATTCCTTTTACTGCAGATAATCCTCTAGATAAACACAACTCAAAGTTTATTAAAATAATTTCAAACAGTTTAATTATTTATAATAAGAAATGGTATATCTCATTAAGTATTATTTCAGTGATGAAGGACTATTTTGTCAATTGTTCTCTCTGAAAGGCTCTCCTGTTTTATTTTTCTGTGTGGACTTTTCCCACATGTTACCACTAGATGGTGCATGGGTTATGCAAACATCTCAAATCTCTTAGGAAAAATTAGCCCTTAACAAAAATAAAATTCAGCAGTTAGATGTCGAATTTGGATTAAGTTGAAGACAGCAATACCCGACCTAATGGCTTTCTACAGTTGGATCTCTGGGTCTCTAGTTCCATCCTTTTTCTTTTCAGAATAGATATTAGCATCTGTTTCACCTGAGATAAAGAAGATTTGAATAACAGTTAGATGCTGTGGGAGACTTTTTCTCAGAAAACTGAATGCCCATAATTGCAGCTAGGGTTGACATTTTGAAAAAGAGGAACAAATTCCAAGACACCAAACAAGGCTTCCTCTAATTTTGTGTTTTCCGGAACCGTAAAATCTGCAAATAGTTATTTCCTCCTAAATTTCTTCAATTAGTCTATAATAAAAATGGTCATGAATAGCCAGTTACCACTTTTTAGCAATCATCTGATCAACAAAAATTCTGATAATCTACAATTTAGGGTAGTTTAATGAGTAAGACTGGAAAATTCTTGGAAATCTCATGAGAAGGATTTTTAAAACTCACAAGAAGTCACTTTTTTTTTTTTTTTTAAATATTCTTCTACCAGGTGAAAGCGTGGATCACTTATTCCCTTGGCAGACAGCTCTATGACATTAAAGCAGAGAACGGCATGGGTGCGTATACCCACCGACACACACATATACAGATCCCCACTGCTGTCTGGTTTTAACCTAGAGTTCTGTTGTGTTTCCATATTTAAGGGTACATTATATTTGCTGAAGGAATAAGGAGAACAAAGCCTCACTCTTCACCACATCGGGTGTGGTGGTGGTTGGAATGAGGTATTGTTCCGAGTGTGTGTTAGCTGCTCAGTCATGTCCGCCTCTTTGTGGCCCCATGGACTGTAGCCTGTGCCCACCAGGCTCCCCGGTTCATGCCGTGATTCCTTCAGTTTTTCACAAGGCCTGCAGACTCGTGAGGGAAATGATGGAGATGGGATAAGAGGTATTAACGTACACTTTAGGCGGAGATCTTTCCTCTAAGTTTTTCCCTCAGGTAAATATATTTGGCCATCTCTTAGTAGGTAAATTTTAAAACTACCCTGTTGTTATTTTTACTGTGGACAAGGTCCAGGCTTTGGGAATTAAAAACATAATTGGAAATGACCCGGTCACAAGCACATGGATGAAATACTGTCCACACAATCATTCTTGCAATCACGATGCCTATTTGCACACTCAGATGGAAACTGTTGCCCCAGCACCTCCGCCTTTGGTGGCGTTCCGAGTTGTGACAGAGCCAGAGCACGTGGTTTGCTCACGTCTCCGCTCGGGCTGCCACTCTCGGTCCTGAGTTGGGAGGGGGCGCCAGTGATGTGTGAGTGAAAAACAGCAGGCTCGCTGTGAGAAGGGGCTTCTCTTTCCAGGTGTGCATGCTCAGTGGCTTCATTCAGGTCTGACTCTCTGCAACCCTCTGGACCATAGCCCTCTGCTCCTCTGTCCACGGGAGTCTCCGGGCAAGAATACTGGAGTGGTGGCCGTCCCTCCTCCAGGGGATCTTCCCAACCTGCGCTGCAGTTGGATTCTTTACCTCTGAGCCACCAGGGGAAGCCCTTTCTTCCTCTATTGGGGTATTGAAGTGTAAATTCCTCTCTAAAGAGGAGAGGAATCAATCTCCCTGCCACCCACCCCCACCCCACCGGTAATCTGTGAAAGCAAATTTGGCTTCATGTTAATTGCATTCACTGTGCTGAATTTTAGCAGCAATTGTTTTAAACTACTTTTAAATTTTAAAGCATTCATCACTTTATTGAATGTTGGTCATTTGTCCTTATGATTATCAGGCAGCTGCCAAAGTATTAGCAGGCTCGTGGGGTGCCTAAAAAAATCAGCTTTCTAAGAACACACACTAGGAGAGAAACATGAAACGTGGTGGATGGGGAGAAAAGGGATAGGAGATCAAAAGGCATCTGTGTTTCTTCTCTCTGAAGACTTCTGACGTCTCCGTCATCTTCATTCTGTATTTAGTGTCTCTGAAGATCTGCTAGGGCCACCCCTACGGTTAGTCATCAGTCTCACCTCAGCCCGCTTGTGAATGGGTCAGGACGTGCTCCAGGCCCAGGCGATGCTGGGTGATCTGTTTGGTACAGAGCGTAGAAAGGATTCAGTACACGTTTTCAGGATGTACTACTGAATGCATAAATGGTTATTTGTTGCCCAAAAAGACTTTTACTCCTAGAACCAATCCTTAATTGGAAATATAAAGAACATTTGATTACAGTATCATCAGTCACTTTATATCAGAATACGATGCTTCATTTTCAACAAAAGTGAAAATAATAAGGTTCTGTGTGTCTCTGTAAAACTTGGATATAATTAATCTTCAGTTCACTTCAGTTCAGTCGCTCAGTCGTGTCTGACTCTTTGCGACCCCAAGAACTGCAGCACGCCAGGCCTCCCTGTCCATCACCAGCTCCCGGAGTTCACCCAAAACCACGTCCATTGAGTCGGTGATGCCATCCAACCATCTCATCCTCTGTCGTCCCCTTCTCCTGCCCTCAATCTTTCCCAGCATCAGGGTCTTTTTAAATGAGTCAGCTCTTCTCTTAGAGGAAGGAAAAAAAAAGTTAATGTATGGTTTCAGAGTTGGGAGTAGTTTGGCATCAGATCCCTGTGTTGCAGATGGAAGATCAGAAAAAAAGAGATTCCAAATGCCATACGGAGCCACCCAGGTATCTCAAATCTTCAAAGGACTAAGATTAACCTTAAAATGAAAACTAGTGTTTCAAGAGCCTGTCATCCAGCGTAATCTGCTTGTGTTGAAAATGTCCTCTTTTTCATGGAAAAATGTGTGCTGGATTCCACAACCTGAGGGAAATGGCAGGATTTTCTTTGACTTATAGTCTTCTTGGCATTTCCTGTTCCAGGAAGTCTTCCCAACTCAGGGATCGAACCCGCATCTCCGGCATCAGCAGGCGGGTTCTTTACCATTGAGCCATCTGGGACGTTGCTGCTTCCAGTCTCTTTTGGAACCACACGCGGTAACTTCAGTGGCCATTCACCAAGTGGCCACTCAGGGCCTCCAAAGTGCAGAGGGCTGGGCTCTGCCCTGCTGGTCACCAGCCAGGTGATAGGCTGTGAATTGATTACAGTTAATAAAAACCATGACAATTCAAAATTATTTAAAAAAGGAAAATGGGCTTCCCTTGTAGCTCGGTGCATAAAGAATCTGCCTGCAGTGCAGGAGACCTGAGTTTGATCCCTGGGTTGGGAAGATCCCCCGGAGAAGGAAATGGCAACCCACTTCAGTATCATTGCCTGGAAAATCTCATGGACAGAGGAGTCTGGTGGGCTGTAGTCCATGGGGTCACAAAGAGTTGGGCACGACTGAGCGACTAACACGTAAGATAGCAAAAAAAAAAAAAAAAAAAAAAAGCAGTGGCTAATCAAGGAAACACCCAGCAAACAAATCCTTAAGAAAAGCCTCCAGTTACCGAGTGTGGGAAGGTAATCTCTAAAGAACTAAGGGCATTCCTAGGAGCGTTTTGTAAACTGCTCCTTAGGGAGTGCTAATATCAGATCGCTTCCTCCCACCTATCTCATTCGCCATTATGGCATATTCTTATTTGGGGGGAAGTGGTCAGCTCCCAGCTGGACGCCAGCTTAGGTGAGACAGCTGACTCTCTTGCTTACTGGGTTAAAGGCAAGAAGCGCAGCTGTGGAGTCTTTGAGCATAGAGATGGTATATTGGTGGAATAAGCTCATTGGCTACCTTACTTTTAAGGTCTGGATAATACCTTTTAAATTTCTACTTCATATTTCATTGACTCCCCAGGTAAAAAGCGTGGGTTGAGACTGTAGACAAATTATGCTGCCTGCCTCAGCACTAAACCAAGCATGCTGGGGCCACTGAGCCTCAGCCACTGAAGCCCCCAGGCCCGGTGGTGTAGCCCTGAGGGGATTCAGGACGTAGGAAAGAGGATACTGGCCCCAGAGAGTTAAGGGGCATATCAAAGAAATGATTTCAATGACTCCAGTCTTCTGCATCTTCCCTGATAGAGAAAAGTACTAAATCCCTAAACTTGAGATGTCTGGTTTTCTTTAATTAACAGTAATCTTTTGAAGTTTCAACAGCTTGTTTTGTGTGTGTATGTGCGTGTGCGTGTGTGTGTGTGTGTGTGTGTGAAAGCTCCTATATATCCTGGCTGCTTCCTTATCTCTTTGGAGCAACCCCTCGGAGCCATCTGAGAGGCCGTCCCTAGTCCCTGCTGGCTCAGTCATGTCTGACTCTTCTGCGACAACATGGACGGTAGCCCAACAGGCTCTTCTGTCCGTGTGGTTTCCCCAGGCAAGAATCCTGGGGTGCATTGCACTCCCTCTTTCAGGGAATCCTTCTGACTCTTGCACTCCTGCCCTGGAAGGTGCATTCTTTACCACTGTACCACCAGGGAAACCCCTGAGAGGCTGAATCCCAGGCTGAAGTCCTCAGTATGTCTGCCAAATAAAACATTATCCCCAACTTTTAGATTGTGCATTTTTGTCAGTCGATAAGACCCATAAAGGAGATACTTCACACAACCTAAGCTGATGAGGGGTTTTGGACTTAGCATCCCCAACTAGAAATTTTAGGCCTTTCAAAAACAGCATTACTTATCTTTAATAGAATTTTGATCCTTCAAGTTAAAAAAAAGCAAAACAGTGTAGCAATGAAATGCATAGAAACCAAACGAATATTCCAGAAGGAATGCAACATTTACAATTCCTATTTTCACTTCATTGGTGTGATTCCACCCCCTCCCCCCCTGCACTGGTGTGATTTTTAAACACAGGAATTTATTTTGTAAGATGACCAACACCTTGAATATATTGATTTCATATTTTTCATTCTTTGAATCTTTTCCTCTCAATTTTGGGCAGTGAATATAAATATTTCCTGAACTTTTTTTTCTAATTAGAGTAAACACACTTTAAATGGATTGTATTTTGACTTAAAACATGTTTTCTTGGTAAATATCTTAGGTATCCTCAGCACTATAATTTCTGGAGATAATTGATAGCATTTCTATTATCATAAAAAAGTAAGCTTATTGCCACATAACACAGTACCATACAAGCCACGTAAAACAAAATTTTTTTCTCCTTTCAGAAATTGTTTTTCTAAGAAGTTTGCAATCCATGGGGGAAAGGGTAGGGTTATTTTCACTGATTGCCCTTAATCATCGATAGCAAGAAGATTACATTCATATAAGTATAATGCTTGGTAATATATGCATTATTAATTGTTTTAGATTATATTTGGCAATTTTACTTAGGTCTCCAGAGCATTTAAAACTTTCATTATCTAATTTGGTCCTCAAAAGATATTATTCCCTCATTTTTCATATAAGTACACTGAAGCTTGGGGAAGTGAAGGAAATTTGCTTAAGATGTACAGATGGCACCTGGGTTCAATCCCTGGGTTGGGAAGATCCCCTGGAGGAGGAAATGGCAACCCGCTCCAGTATTCTTGCCTGGAGAGTCCCATGGACAGAGGAGCCTGACAGGCTATAGTCCATGGGGTCACAAAGAGTCGGTCAGGACTGAGCGACGAAGACACACACACACACACACACACACAGATGGCAGGCAGCAGAGCCAACGCAGAAGAATCTTGTCTACATCCCCTGTGCAGCGCATTGGCGTTTGCAGAATAAATATAAGACGTGGTTTCTGATTTTCAGAAACTTAAAAGATTGGAAAAAGATTGATGCCCTGAAAACAGCTTGCACAGATGGCAGATGAAGCACAGTCCTGGGGCCAGAGAGCCCTTGCAGCTCCTGAGAATGTGCTTCTCTGAGTTGAATTAAGTCATGTGTAAAGGATAAGGCAGCAAAGCTTTCAGCTGATAAAGGTGCTATCACAGGCACTTGTTGTCTAAGGATCTCAGAGATAATTTGAGATAATCAAGGCTGGATTTACCTGCATGTAAACGACCTGGGTTCGATCCCTGGGTTGGGAAGACCCCCTGGAGAAAGGAAAGGCTACTGACTCCAGTATTCTGGCCTGGAGAATTCCATGGACTGTATCGTCTATAGCGTCGCAAAGAGTCGGACACGACTGAGCAACTTTCATTTTCACTTTGTTTCAAACGCTTGCCAACCACATAGCCATGTCTTCCCAACAGCCATGCAGCACCCAGGATAGCCACACAAGAGAAGCCCGTTGTGTCCTTCAGAAACCCAGTTTTCACCCCAGGCCTGTGGCGGGAGCAGCAGCAGGAGGCATGTCAGTCACGTTGGTTGAACACACTGCTCTAAGGGACCTCAGGCCCTGTCCTCTGTGAAACCAATTAGCGGTTAATACTCGGCTGGGCTGTTAACTAGAGCACAAAAGTGGGACAAGATTTGCAATCTGTTAATGTTTCCTTAAATCCTTGTTAAGTAAAAGCTAAATCCATTATTAATGGGAGCAATATAAATTAGGTGCTGTCATTAGCAGTCCCAATGTGTATGTACCTTTGCAAAAGGTTACCTTTAATGCCTTTTAAAAAAAATTAATGTAACTGTGTGTTTTGGATAATCATAGTCACAGGGAAAAATTAGAAACTTCAAAAGTACTGTTGCTTAGCCAAACAGAGGTGACAAGGTAATGTCTGCCCATGCCATGTGCCTGAGAAAGGAAATGAATACTGGATAAGACATTCATGTATCTAACAAGCTAGATTTAACACATATTACCACACTTTCTTCAAATTGGTATTTTTTTTAAATGAAATAAAGTGTTTAATGTAGCTAAAAAAAAAAGAAGAAAAAGAATTGAATGTAGTCCAAATGAGCCACCAGGTAATCACAGAATACTTGTGGGGTAGCTGGACTTCCCAGGTGGCGCTAGTGGTCAAGGACCTGCCTGCCAATGCAGGAGACCCAGGAGACTCGGGTTCGGTCCCTGGGTCGGGGAAGATCCTCTGGAGAAGGAAATGGCAACTCGCTCCAGCATTCCTGCCTGGAAAATCGCATGGACAGAGGAGCCTGGAGGGCTGCAGTCCATGGGTTTGCAAAAGAGTCGGACATGACTGAGCGACTAAACACACATACTACAAATATAAGTGGACACACACACAAGTGTTCAAAACGTGCTAGCTCTTGTGAAGTTGGTGTTTGTGATACTCAGAGAACGTGGACCCTCCCTCACTGTTTCTAGAGCCTTCCATGCTTCGCTGTAGCCCTTGTTGGATGCTGCTGCTGCTGCCTTGATTTGTCCCACTCCTCAAGCTTGGAGCTTTCTTAGGACAAGTACGAATTCCTCCCTGGCAATTGCCACATCATCTGGAGGACAATAGATACTAAATCAGTATCTGTTAAAGTCAAGCCTTAGGTCTAATTTTTCTCTGTTCATTACTTCATATTGATCATCAGCTAATCAAAGAGTCAAACCTGAATCTGTTCAGATCAGGATAATATCATCTCTCCCCTGTGTTATTTCGGCAGCTTCCCTTACTGTCTGTCTTCTGCTTTCCCCACCCTCTCCTCCGTTATCATTAGTTTAGCCCTCGGGATGCTATCAGCAAATGTCTATAAAACAGTATCTGATTCTATTATTCTTTTGCTGCTTTCTCATGCCCCCTGGGGTGGATGTGTACCCCTTTTGCAGGAGATGCAAGGTCTTTCCGCGAGGAGACTCCTCTTCCTCCAGCTTCTCGGCCCCCTTTCCCCTTTCTTTGACTTTCATTCTATCATACGAGCCCTGTGCCACGTCCTCCTCCCTCCCGACTTCCCCCTGCCCGTAAGGGTCCTCCCTCCCCAACCTCCGGCCCTGGCCCGCTGGCCTCCCCGCTTAGCGTCTCTTCCCGATTCTCTGCCTCGAGGCCCAGTTCTCATCCGTCTACGGACCTCCCTTCACTGCTCTCCGCAGAAGCGGGCTCCTGCCCTCTGCTCCTCCCCACCCCACCCGCCTCCTCCCCCTGCCTGGCCCAGGCCGACACTTATCTTTATGAAATCAAAGTTCTTATATTGAAATTGTGTTTTCATGCCTATCTTTTTTCAAAGCCACAAGCTCCTTGAGGTAGAGTGCTATTCGGCAGGTAGCAGAAACTCGAGACATATTTGTTGAATAAATGAACGGATGGGTAAATGAATTTGATATATTCAACTGTAAAAATGTCTTCATGAAGTCAGACAATTAAAAAAAAAAAAAAAAGAAAACCCCTGTGATCTGGAGATTTGCTGAAATGACTGATTCTCCGTGCTGTGTGACAACGGCGGCAGGGGAAGAATAGAAACTCACCCCCTCGGGTCTCGCTCGTCACAGGCGCACACACCAGCTGTCCTGATGCGTTTCCCCTCCGCTTCCGGCTTTTTGCAGACAGGACAACACAATTCAGAGGAAATTTTCCATGACATTAAAGAATATCATGTAAGCTGCCGTACAGCTGGTGCGAGGAGTGAAAATAAACTCAGTGATTTAATACAAACTGTCACTTACTTTTTCCAGCAAAGAAGCATTGCACAGGTGTTCACTGAGAATGATGCCGCCTGCAGGGGCCCCTGTCGCCGAGACTGAGTCCCCCGGCTTCCCCGACAATGCCCACCGTGCGTGTGCATACAGTAGGTGTTTGCTAAATGCATGGAGGAAGGACTCAGTGGACCCAAATATAAAATCGGGCTCTACTTTATAGAGGCATTAGGTAAGTGATTTAAAGAGTGATAGACAGGGTCCTACTTTCTGGATTATGGTACCAAAGTGATAAGGATGCTGTAGATAGATTTTTCACTCACATATATAAAATGCAGTCAATAAAAATGAAAAGGGAATGTCTGTCAATGCCAGAACCATGAGAAAGGAAAATGAATCCAAGACTGCTGTTTCCTCTCTGGCCAAAGGTATTTTGCAAAGAAGGTTCCTTGTGTGTTAGAAGCGGCCTGTTCCTGAATCATGTGTCTGCTGCTCTGCTGCATCTTGTTAACTCTAGCCTAAAAAATGAAGCCTGGGACACAGGGTGGGAATCAGCAAGGCTTTCTAATGTGTTCCAGTGAGAGCCTATCTGTTTTCAGTCCCTAAAGCAGGGATTTTTCTCTTTTTTTGCACCTAAGTCTTTCTCTCATCCAACTACCTATTTTTAATTTTGCTTGAAATCAGAATTGAAATTATTCAACAAATATTCAATGAACACTTACTCTGTGCCAGGTTCTGATCCAGGCCCTGGGGTCACAGCAGGTTTCCCCAGTGTCCCTCATTTCAGGAGTCTGCGATCTCGCTCTGCAAGACCAAAGAGCAGCTATTAATACATCGCGTGCCTGGGGGAGTAAGACTTTTGGAGGAGCAGAAGGCAGAGGCCCTGAGACTGAAGGAAGAAGAGCTCTCTGATATGAAGGTTACAGGGCTTCCCTGGTGGTTCAGATGCTAAAGAATCTGCCTGCAGTGCAGGAGACCCAGGTTCAACCTCTGGGTCGGGAAGATCCCCTGGAAAAGGAAATGGCTACCCACTCCAGTATTCTTACCTGGAGAAGTCCATGGACAGAAGCGCCTGGAGGGTACAGTCCATGGGGTTTCCAAAAGTTGGACACGACTGAGCGACTGACACCTTCACTAGGAAAGGCAGCTACTAGGAGGTAACATTTTCCTTTGTTTTATCCCATTTTTCACTTCCAGCCACACAATTGCCATGAAGTCTAGCTGATATGAGTCTGATGTTATGGCTATTTATTACTACCTCATAGACACCTGTAAAGGTCTTACTGACTCAGACTTCCTCTTCTCCAAGTGCTGTGGGGAGCAGTGGGGCCCTGGAGAAGACAGAGCTCCCATCTCTTTGTTGCATGTAAGGAGTCCATCCTGGTATTTACCGCTTTGAAAACAGGGGAAAGACCCTGTCCACAAGAGAGGGGAGTTGTGCTGAGGAAAAGAAATTTGATTGATTCAAAGTAACTCCAACCTACTTGCCATATAACTCCACTTTCTTTCTGGGTTTGACTCTTTTGCAATTTCACTTGGGTAGTTAGTTATAGATTGAAGAAAATAAGATTAACCTTTATGATTTAAATGTCTCAATCTCTACGCCAACTATGATCTAGAGTTTGCAACATCCTAATGAGAAATAGTGGAACTTGCCAAGCAGAATGTCTGTGTTTAAATAGACTTTCTCCAGAAATTCTTCTGCCAATCAATTTCTGAAGCGGGGGTACTACTCCAATTTGGAATTTACTTTCTTTTCGGTCCCTGTGTTCTAGTTATTATTGCCATGTAACAAAACACTCCAAAATGTAGTCGCTTAAGGCACACAACTATTTCCTTATCTCTCCTGTTTCTGGGGGACAGCTGTCTGGGAAAGGGGCTCTGCAGGAAGGTTCTGGCTCAGGGTGCTCATGTGGTTACGGACAGTGTCTGAATTGGAGAAGCGGGGGCAGGAGCAGCTGGGGTTCTGGTCACGCTCCCCCAAGTCTTCTTCAGAGCTTCTTGTGGTGGGAGAGGTTGGGCTTCCTCACAGCGTGGCTGCTCTGGGGCAGTGGGCCTCCTGCAGGGGGGTTCAGGACTCCGGCACGAGCGTTCCAGCTCACAAGGGAGAGTGAACTCAGCCTCAGAAATCACCCAGCGTCACTGCTGCTTCATTCCGGGGCCTCCGTGTGACACAGCCCTGCTCACGATCAAGACCGAAAGGGGAGTTGCAGGCCCCTCGGGGAGCGTTTGGGATGGGTCAGAATAATCTGCCACTGCCTACTGATAGCAGGCTGCAGAAGCAGACCTATTTTAGGAGACAGGCAACTTCTGACGGAAAGAAACCGTGGCCGCCAGCGTTTATAGTGGGAAACTAGAAATAAGCAGTCAAGAGGGCCCAGACACCAGGTCAACGAAACGTTAAAGGGGGAAAGGTAAACCCTCTACTGCTTTTTTTCACATGGGGATAAAAATACCACAGCTATTTTTAACAAAATAGAAAAGTGATTTTTTTTTTTTCTTTTAGAACTGCCATGTTTTATTCTGTGATGAAACATGATCCCAGATCTCAAGAATAACTTCACTCTTTGAAATCTGACAGTAGACCTAAAAAGAAAAAAAAAAAAAAAAGTTGATTTTGTTAAGTTTTATCCTCTGCCCGAAAGAAGAAGAAAAAACTCAGACATCTTATCTCACAGTCACAGGAGGAATGTGAGAAAGCTGCATGTATTATGCAGTGCTGAAACTGGGGCTTGAATTCCTGGTTTATACTTCTGACTTTGTTATTTTAAAATTGATTTGGTTCTAGTGGGGCTGACTGGAAGTATAATGGAAGCCACATGTTCCTGAACTATAAATTAATATGAGCTAGTTTTCAGATGTGGGATTCTGCCAGCTGAGAACAGAATTATGATTCAGAATTATTCATTTATTTTTCATTCTATGTAAACATTTTAGCCCTATTCATAATTGTATTCAAGATGACTTGGCACACACGATGCTGTGGTTTCAGACTTATTAATGGATGACGACTAATCTACTCTTGACCTTGACTTGTGAGGAATTGGTATTTGTTGTCTCTTTCATTCCGTTATGATTTTGAACATGGGCTCTCATTCAGGGGTTCCCAGGAGAAAGCATACTTGCCCACAAATAATGATACCTTTGGATTCATCTCAGGCCCCAATGTATTTCCAAAGTTAGCACAGTATTTACTTTCATCTTTTCAAACCATCTTTCCAATATGGCTTTAAAATCTGTGTTGTGTGTGTGTGTGTGTGTGTGTGTGTGTGTTATTTGAATGGAGGAGAATATCTCCAATGGGTGTGAAAACTTGTAGAAACAGTTGCCCCTCATTTCTCATTCTCCTTGCAGTACTTTCAGCAATTCTGCTCTGCATCTGTAGAAAGAGATTTGGAGCAGGGCTCAAGAAAGGATGCACCCCAAATGAAGGAAGGAAGTTGGTCCTTCCTTGTGATAAACACCTTGGAATGAAGACTCTGCCTCGAGTGGTGTGATGGTGTTCAGAGCCCATGCCCCTGCAGCAGATTACCCCTGCAGACACCAGAGCCCATCACACTGAGGCGGTGTGTCTGAGAGCAGAACACTTCCATCCCCCCAGCCTTTTGTAAACAGAACACATGGGCAGCTTGTTCTGCAGCGGTGCTGCCTTTGAAAGGGGCTGCCTGGAATTCCACTCGGAGAGCTTGACTCAGACAGCTCTTAGCACAGATGGTTTGTGGGATTTTTTTTTCCCAATGCCAATATACTCAGACATTTTCTCAAAAAGAAAGTGGGAGCGTCACCAGCAGGCATTTCTTCATTGTACCTTATTTAAGCTAAATTGTGTGCGGCCCAGACAATTTTTTTCAGATGCGCCTTCAGTGACAGTTAGGGTGTCAAGGCAGACTGGAAAACAGCTTGTTCGTTCGTCACAAAGTAGTTAGATAAACGCAGCTTATACAACTCTTCTGTCATTATCAAGTTATTAGATTATTCTGGGTTAGATTGACATGTCACAACTGTCTTTAAGTTGAACTGAAAGATCATATCGCATCAAGTTCCGCCCACAATTCCCAAAACCAGAAATTACTTGCAGGGGGTCCACTTCTTACAAAGACCTTCATCTTCATGTCTCCAGGAAAGATTCTGGCTTTCAGTAACTTACACAAACTTCAAATACACACAAAAAAATTAGGCAGCTTGAAAAGAGCTGAAGAATGGCAAGTTTTATCTTCGGGGCCCAGCTGGTGGGTGCTAACGTAGAAAGGCAGTGAACGGAGTTTGCAGAAGAGGTAAGGGACAGACGTGAGGGTGAATAATGGGAAGTGAGGCAAGGGATGTTTCTGTCTGACTTCGGAAGCTTCGGTCACAAAAGCATTCAGGATGTTTGTGCATTTCCAAGGAGAACAAGCAAAATTAGAACACTTGGGTCAAAGAAGCATCTAAAATCTGATGACTCACTTTCTCTTTCATTTGAATCAAAGCTCTGAGCTCAAATATGTGGCCTCAATACATCTAAATATGGCACTGGGGAAAGAAAACAGGTTCTCAAAGTAACAAAAAGGTGAGTGGTAATTAGCAGCTTCTTAAAGATCTCTATGTCTAGGTAAAGATCCTGTTAATTCAGTCATTGAGAGTAACTGTTCAGTCTAGCCTCAGGGATCAGACTGTGTGGTCAACACAGAGCCTGTCCCTTAGAGGTAGCCTGTTTTTGGACAGCTTACTTAGCTTTTGTTCACTTCAGTCTCTTCATGTGTAAAATGAAAATACTAGGAGTATCCATCTCCTGGAAAGTTACTCCTTGAAAGAGTAGGTTAATTAAGTAATAGATACATAGCACTTAACAAAGGTCCAGGTGACTAGTCAGTAAATGCTGAGAGGAATGATGATGAGGGCTTTCCTGGTAGCTCAGCTGGTGAAGAATCCGTCTGCAACACAGGAGACCCTGGTTCGATTCCTGGGTCGGGAAGATCCCCTGGAGAAGGGATAGACTACCCACTCCAGTATTCTTGGACTTCCCTTGTGGCTCAGATGGTAAAGAATCCGCCTGCAATGCGGGAGACCTGGATTTGATCCCTGGGTTGGGAAGATCCCCTGGAGAAGGGAAAGGCTACCCACTCCAGTATTCTGGCCTGGAGAATCCCGTGGGCAGAAGAGCCTGGGGGCTGCAGTCCATGGGGTCACAGAGTCGGACCCGAGTGAGTGACTAACACAGCACAGTAATGACGATGATGAGCATCTTTTGAAGAACTAACGTTCTTGGGATCCTAGGACCCAGAATCCTGAAAGATTCCTAATATTCTGGGTAATGAAATATATAGGTTTTCCTTTGATGTTTTTGTGACTTTAAAGCAATAACAGGGTTTATCCAAGCTTGTTTTCCCTTTTAAATGAATTAGGTTATTGTGTAACTAGATTAAAGTTAGTCAAAAGATTAACCATGTGTGAAAACCCCAGGCAATATTTCTCAAGGTCACAATCAGAAAATAGCAGACTATAATCCCGCAAGGTGCCCGAACATGAATCAGGCATATTAAAGATCCACGAATGAAGTGAAGAATAGGATTAACCGCTTCTGGTCTTGAAGACTTTCTGTCCTGAGGGGGAAACCCAAGGACAAAGAAGCCAAATACTCAGCTGTAATGCCTCACACCCTTAATCATCAAACAAGGGTGTGAGGACAGCCCGTGTCCTCCTTGGACACAGTTCCCATGTGTTGCTTCCCCTTCATCCTCTTCAGCGCTCCTTAGCCCAGGTCCTGGTCACTGTGGGATCAGATTCCTGCGATCCGCTAACTGTTTACCCTTTGTGAGATGATTTGTTTCATTACCCAGAAACCCCAACTTAACTTCTGCTTTTAGTGGTGTGAGATAGTGAAAGTGAAAGTCGCTCAGTCATGCTCGATCCTTTGTGACCCCATGGACTATAGAGTCCCTGGAATTCTCCAGGCCAGAATACTGGAGTGGGTAGCCTTTCCCTTCTCCAGGGGATCTTCCCAACCCAGGGGTTGAACCCAGGTCTCCCACATTGCAGGCGGATTCTTTACCAGCTGAGCCACGAGGAAAGCCACAAAATACTGGAGTGGGTAGCCTTTCCCTTCTCTAGGAGATCTTCCCAACCCAGGTCTCCCACATTGCAGGTGGATTCTTTTCCAGAAAGCTTCGTAAACAATTAGGAAAAGCTTTGGAAAAGCAAATCTTTCGTCTCTGCTTCCAGTCTTTAAATTGCACATCACTTTATACATTCAGTAGAAAATGTAGTATGTGGTTATCAACATCGCAAAGGAATTTTCCTGTTTTCCTGAAGGCAATTCTATCTTGTTGTTTTTAACATCTAGTTACAGAATTATATTTAATAAAAATGTGATAAGTAGCTATAAACTTGAAGTAATTTAAATAAAAATTCCTACAAGAAATATTGTAGAATTTGGCAGGTTAAGTATAAAGTTCATCTTGGAAAATAAAACACAAGGATGACTAAGACTTTTTTCTTTTTAAGTAAGAAGGAATTTTATTTTCTATATTAAAGTGTACTCAACTTATAGTAATTGAAACAGTCTGGTGTTCATGGAAAAAATGGAGCAACAGATCCGCTACGCCCAGCAGAGAGTTCAGAAACAGAACAATATGCATGTTGTTGGTGGTGGCGACTCTTTGTGACCCCACGGACTGCAGCACGCCAGGCTTCCCTGTTCCTCAGTATCTCCCCGAGTTTGCTCAAATTCCTGTCCATTGAGTCCGTGATGCTATCGAACCAGCTCATTCTCAGCCATCCTCTTCTCCTTTTGCCTTCAATCTTTCCCAGCATCAGGGTCTTTTCCAATGAGTTGGCTCTTCACATCAGGTGGCCCAAGTGTTGGAGCTTCAACTTTAGCATCAGTCCTTCCAATAAATATTCAGAGTTGATTTCCCTTAAGATTGACTGGTTTCATCTTGCAGTCCAAGGGACTCTCAAGAGTCTTCTCCAACACCACAGTTCAAAAGCATCAGTTCTTCTGCACTCAGGCTTCTCTATGGTCCAGTTCTCACAGTCATACATGACTACAATATATGCACTGAACTTTGCAAATTATAACAGTAGCATTTGATACAAGAGAGGAAAGCATTAACTATTCAGTAAATGATTTTGTGCCAATGGCAATTCTTTTGGGGGAAAAGGTAAATTGTTTAAATTATACACAAAAATGAACTCAGGGTAGATAAAGCGGTCGAATTTTAAAGCTGTTAAAAATTAGAAGGAAATAGGGGATATGTTTATAAATCTGAGGTGGGCAAAGTCTCTGAGTCAATATGCTAAATGCAAACACAATAAAGAAAAATATTCACAATATAACTCTGTACAAAGTTCCTAGACCATAACAATGATCAAGGAACAGAAACAGAGGAAATATTTGTAACAAATATTTAAAAACAAACAAAAATTGGAGATTGTTATAAGAAGATGTGGAAAAATGAAGGGCATGACAATTAGTTAAGTAGTTTTTAGAGAAATCTGGCAGCTTTTTATTAAAATAATTATCTATACTAGAAAAATATTCCCACATATGTGCAATGTGGTATTCAAGAGTATTTCTTTTAGCATTTTTTTTCTGGGAAGAGTGAGAATTGCTAAGCACCTCGGAACTGATGATTAAATTATGGTATATTCATAATTATGAAGCAGCTGAAAGAATACGGAAGATCTGTGCTTAGAGATAGGAAAATATTTTCAAGACATATTAACTTAAAACACATTGCTAAACTAAATGAACAGTACAATTTCATTTTTGTAAGCAGAACAAAATTTCACAAAATGAAACTGCATTTTATATATATATTTAGCTATGCCTATATCTTCTCATCTGTCTACCTAGAAAGTGGTCTGGGATGACACAAGCCACATTGTCAGTGGTAGTTTCCCTGTAGTGTGTAATGAAAAGGAAGGAAGATTAATGAAAGCCAAGAACTGAGCTTATGTGTATTTTTACAATTAAAATGTTTCCAAGTACAGCTTGTGAATTAACTTTTGTGTGTGTGTTTTACTTTTTAATTTTCATTTTTTAATGAAGTATAGTTGATGTACAATCTTATATAAGTTACATGTGTACAACATAGTAATTCACAAGTTTTAAAGATTATGTTCCATTTATAATTATTATAAAATATTAGTTATGATCCCTGTGCTGTGAAGTATATCCTTGTAGCTTATTTTATATGTAATAGACTGTACCTCTCAGTTCCCTACCCCAATATTGCCCGCTCTCTGCCCCCTCCCCACTGGTAATCACTACTTTGTTCTCTATGTCTGGGAAATCTGCTTCTTTTTTATTATACTCACTAGTTCGTTGTATTTTTTCCCTAGATTTCATCTAGAACTGATACCATACATTATTGATCTTTCTCTGTCTGACTTATTTCACTTAACACAATGCCCTCTAAGTCTGTCCACGTTGCTGCAAATGGCGAGATTTCATTCTTTTTTTTTTTTAATGACTAAGTATTCTATTGTCTATATATACCGCATCTTTATCCATTCTATCTATTGATGGACACAGGTTGTTTTCATATCTTGGCAATTGTAAATAATGCTGATTTGAACATTGACATGTACATATCTTTTCAAATTAATGGGAATTGTTTTGGAGGATATATACTCAGGGGTGGAATTTTTAGGTCATATGTTAGCTCTATTTTTAGTTTTTTGAGGAACCTTCATGCTGTTTTCTACAGTGTTATACCAATCTGCATTCCCACCAACAGTGTGCAAGGGTTCCCTTTTCTCCACATCCTCCCCAACATGTGTTGTGTTCCTTTTGGTGACAGTCATTCTGACAAGTGTGAAGTGGTATCTCACTGTGGTTTTGATTGTATTTTTCTGATGATTAGTGATGCTGAGTATCTTCATATTACTGTTGGCCATCTGCCTTTCCTCTTTGGAAAAATGCCCATTTGTTCTTCTGCACATTTTTAAATAGAGCTGTTTTTTGTTGTTGTTGAGTTCTGTGAGCTCTTTTATATGTTGGATATTAACCCCATTTCAGTCATATCATTTGTGAATATTTTCTCCCATTCAGTGGGTTGTCTTTTCATTTTGTCAATGTTGCTGAAGGTTTCCTTCACTGTGCAAAAGCTTTTAAGTTTCATTCGGTCCCATTTATTTATTTTTGCCTTTATTTCCCTTTGCTTTAAGATACAGATTAAAAAAATACTGCTGTATTTTAGGTCAAAAAGTGTTCTGCCTATGTTTTCCTCTAGGAGGTTTCTGGTTTTACATTTAGGTCTTTAATCCAATTTGAATTTGTTTTTGTGTATGGTGTTATAGGATGTTCTAATTTTATTCTTTTACACAGAGCTGTCCAGTTTTCCCAGCACCATTTATTGAAGAGACTGTCTTTTATTCCTTGTATATTCTTGGCTCTTTTTTAAAAAAAGCAGCAGAACTAAATATGATGAGCTAGCCCTAGGTAGGACATTTTAGCATCACCTCTCAGAGCAGGCAAAGTGATACATTGAGTCAGAGGCCTACAGGAAGATGGTCTTCACCTTTCTCATGTTATTCCAGAGTCAGCTGTCTCTGCTAGATGTGAGAGCTTACATCTTGTTGTTTGTTTATATTTAAGAAAGTATTTTGCCCAGTCTGTCTCATTAATTAACATTAACCGAGAGGTTGATGTGAGCCTCAGACCGCGAGAGAAAATTAGTAAGTTGGCTGAAGGGAAACCAAGGCTCTGTGAACAAAGAAAAGCAACTAGCTGAAGACATTAGAGGAGAAGAAAACTTGTTGAAATGATAAGAATCAAGTAAGGAGGATGATTAAAACAGGAGCCTCCTCAGTGAGCGCGCAGTGACTTGGATGGATGTCTGCTAGAGCCACAGGATGATAACTAAATCTAGCCTAGATTTCTGACTGGTGAGAAGATGCATCTTACAAATGGAAGGGATCAGTGCAAGGGATAGTAGCAATGATATGCATATATGCGCTGATTTATATCATCTTGAAATAAATTTCAGCATAATGTTAAATACCCGGCCTCTATTTGTATGCAACTGGCGTGGACGTAGGGTCTGACTTTCCATCTACCCTAATCTAACAGGAGTGCCCATGTACCAGGTGATAAGGATGTGTTCTCAGTCCTCATTTGAATTTGGTTAATAGCACTTCTTTCTCTCTTAAATGGTTTTCTCCCTCCTTGAAAGAAGAGTGTCAGGCTGGGCCAAACTGGGCCTTGGATTCCAAGGAGGAAGTTGACGAGTAAGAGGGCAATTGAATGAGGAGAGGAGGAAGCTTGGGACCTCAACTCCATCCTTTGCCAACACTAGACCAGTCTAGTTAACAAGAACAGAGGGTGAAGTGTGTGATTTGAAGACCTTTGAGTTCCCTCTCTCCAAGCTAAATCCTCCATACTTTCTCAGACTTTATCTGCTTGAGATCCATCTGTGTTAGTTAATGCTCCTGGGAATCAATTTTATCCTAACATCTGGCTGAGGACAGATACCATGCTGAAGAATTTAGGAAGTCAGGGTAAATGTATTTTATGAGTCACTCCTTGAGACTAGTGCCAAGGGCAAGCACAGCTGTTGCTACATAGCAAGCCTTTAATAAGTACATGAATGAATGGACGAACTGAAGGGTTCCGAGATTCAAAATATGGTTGTGAGGGTCCATGAGATATTTCAGGGCAGAAGATAAAACAGCCTCTGCAGACTCTGGGGACAAGAGAGCAGATTATTCAGAGGTCTGAACTGATTCTATTTAGGGAACTCCTCCTCCCTGCATTTTTCCATCCCGCTCCTGCTGTAAAAGAAACACTTTCTAGGACCAGAGGGAGGTTTCCCAGGTGTAGCTGTGCTCCCAGGAGAGCTTTGTGTGGTTTTTTTGTTGTTTTGTTTTTTTTTTGCTTTGTGTGTTTTTAAACACCCAAGAGTTCACCTTAAAGAGATGGGAATACCAGACCACCTTACCTGGCTCCTGAGAAACCTATATGCAGGTCAAGAAGCAACAGTTAGAACCAGACATGGAACAACAGACTGGCTTTAAATTGGGAAAGGAATGTGTCAAGGCTGTATATTGTCACCCTGCTTATTTAACTTATATGCATAGTACATCATGCAAAATGCTTGGCTGGATGAAGCACAAGCTGGAATCAAGATTGCTGGGAGAAATATCAATAACCTCAGGTACCCAGATGACACTATCCTTATGGAGAAAGCAAAGAAGAACTAAAGAGCCTCTTGATGAAAGTGAAAGAGGAAAGTGAAAAAGTTGGCTTAAAGCTCAACATTCAGAAAACTAAGGTCATGGCATCCAGTCCCATCACTTCATGGCAAATAGTTGGGGAAACAATACAAGCAGTGAGAAACTTTATTTTTGGGGGCTCCAAAATCCCTGCAGATGGTACTGCAGCCATGAAATTAAAAGACGCTTGCTCCTTGGAAGAAAAGCTATGACCAACCTAGACAGCATATTAAAATTAGCAGAGACATTACTTTGTCAACAAAGGTCCATCTAGTCAAAGCTATGGTTTTTTCAGTAATCATGTATGGATGTGAGAGTTGGACTATAAAGAAAGCTGAGTGCCAAAAAATTGATGCTTTTGAACTGTGGTGTTGGAGAAGACTCTTGAGAGTCCCTTGGACTGCAAGGAGATCCAACCAGTCCATCCTAAAGGAGATCAGTCCTGGGTGTTCACTGGAAGGACTGATGCTGAAGCTGAGGCGCCAGTACTTTGGCCACCTGATTTGAAGAGCTGACTCATTTGAAAAGACCCTGATGCTGGGAAAGATTGAGGGCAGGAGGAGAAGGGGACGACAGAGGATGAGATAGTTGGATGGCATCACCAACTCAGTGGACATGGGTTTGGGTAAACTCCAGCAGTTGGTGATGGACAGGTAGGCCTGGAGTGCTGTAGTCCATGGGGTTGCAGTGTTGGACGTGACTGAGCAACGAGACTGAACTGAAGAGTTCATTATGATAGTAACTCTGTCCTTCTCTTCCAAAGGAACCTGGTCCAGGAATCCATGAGTTGTCTTAAGACCTATTTAAATATAAGCACAAAAGGCATTTGAATGCTTGAGGTCTTAGAAAAAATTAAATTAAGGGTCTATTTCTATTTTTATTCAAAATCATTGAAATACAATTAACTGTACTAAACTTACCCATTGTAAGATTTTTTTTGGATGCAACGTTCTTGATTTGTCAACTGCTTTGAATGATGGATAAAATTTGGAAGATGAGGCAGTGGAATAAAGGATGAATTTCAGGCTGCTTGTGTAGAAGGAGGTCTGAAAAGTTGGAAGATTCAACTTCAGTGATGAGATCTGAAAGGATACAATGAAGGTAAAAGAAGTTAGGTTGATTTGTAACTGGAAAGACAGAAAAAAGGAAAGACTAAAAAATAGATATTGGCCTCAAGTCTCTGTTTGATCTATGGATCAAAAAGGAGGCAAATAAATAAGCAGTTAGGGAAGAAAATGAACAGATGTATAGGAAAAAACAGAGCTTTGATCAAGGAAATAATAAGAGGAGATTTAGGAGATAAACTTGGTAGCAAAGTCAATGAGATGGTCTTCCAAAGACATTAGCTGTCTTGAACCAGTGCTAAAATTCTTATCTCTTACCTGGTTTGGTTCTTAATGGTGCACCTTTTAGAAATTTTTATTTTTTATATTGGAATATAGTTGATTGACAATGTTGCAATAGTTTCAGGTACAGTACCGCAAAGTGATTCAGTATATCTATCCTTTTTCAAATTCCTTTCCCATTTAGATTGTTGCATAATATTGAGCAGAGTTCTCTGTGCTATACGGCAAGTCCTTGTTGGTTATCTGTTGTCAATACAGCAGTTGTGTACATGTGAATCCCGAACTCCCTAACTAACCCTTCCCCCAACCCTTCCTGCCTAGTAACCATGCATTCATTCTCTAAATCTGTGAGTCTGTTTTCTAAGTAAATTCATTTATGTAATTTATTTTTAGCTTCACTGCATACAAGTGATATTATATTATATTTCTTTTCCTTTGTCTGACTTACCCTACCCACCAGGGTTCCAAATATGACTTAAAATGGTGCAGAGAGAGAGTTTCCTGGTGGCCTAGGGGTTAAGATGTGGCATTTTCACTGCCACAGTCCAGGTTCATTCCCTGGTTGGGGAACTAAGATCCCACAAGCCGAGTGGTGTGGCCAAAAAAAAAAAAAATTAGTGCAGATAATCAGCTTTACTTTCTTTATATATGATCTAAATGATATATTTTACATATTGACTTTCAATGGGAGTATTTGGCCCACAAATAATGAAATTAATGGATTTGGATTGGATATGTCCTAGAGCAACTATGCTGGAGGCAAATCAAAGATACTCTGTTTAATTTTAGGAAAATACACTGTTTAAAATCAATCATTTTATTTTTTTCTAATTTATTCAAACCTCTATTATATAAACTTTAGGTATATAGTGTTACAGTTCAACATATGCAAAGTGATCATCACTCCAAGTCTAGTTACCATCCACCACTGTGCAACTGGCCCCATTCACCTATTATATTTCATATTGCTTCCTTTAAAATTATAAGAAAAAGATAAATGCTATATAAAAAAAAAAAACCCTGACTATTTTTAAACGAAATAAATTTAAATGTCTAGTTTCTTGAAAATTTTAATTCACAGTTTATGCAAAAATCATTTTCATTTGGCTGCTGACTTGGTAAATATTTAGAACATAAATTTAAAGTATGGATACAAAGTTTTTTTTTAACACACTCTGCTTAAAGGGCTTTCCAGGTGGCTCAGTGGCAAAGAATCTGCCTGATGTACAGGAGTTGAAGTTTCGATCCCTGGGTCAGGAAGATCCCCTGGAGAAGGAAATGGCAACCCAAGCCAGTGTTCTTGCCTGGGAAATCCCGTGGACAGAGAAGTCTGTCAAGTCACAGTCCAAGGCATCATCACCAGGAGTCTGACACGGCTTAACAACTGAGAACATGCACAAGCTTGCTTAAATCCTTGGATTCCCTCTATCATCTGACTTCTGCAGCTTAGTGATGGTTCCAGGTTGACACGGAACCTCAATTTAGGTGACTTTATCTTGAGAGACTTCAACAAATCCCCATTTATTGGGCCATTAGTAAACTTTTGAATCGAATGCCGAAATGAGTAAAAGATAGAAAACATAGTTTACTTGCAAAATAAATATCATCTTGAAGACAAAGTGTTCTAGTCATGGATTCTTTTTTTTTTAGATAAAAAATATTAATCTCACGAATCTGGCTGTGATGGATCTGGGGCATCAGGATCAAATATAAATTAAAAATTTGGCTTGCATTGTCTGTATGAGGCAGGAATTTCAGTGTCTGCAAACATCTCATTCAATTTCTTGGTTTTTTGACTTTAAAAATTTTCATTGTTCTTGCTAATGAAAAACACCGTTAGCCAGTTTTGTCCTCCAAGACACTAAGCGGGTGCTGACACAGAACTAGAAAAGCAAGAGATTTATTAGGGTAAAGTCTTGCGAAAGTTGAAGTAGAGAGCGACAGGAGTAGTCAGAGGGGAAAAAAAAGTAAAAGTAAAGTGAAGTTGCTCAGTCACGTCAGGCTTTTTGCAACCCCAGGTAAGCTGTGGCTTCCCTGTTGGCTGAGACGGTAAAGCGTCTGCCCGCAATGTGGGAGACCCAGGTTCGATCCCTGGTCGGGAAGATCTCCTGGGGTAGGAAATGGCAACCTACCCCAGTATTCTTGCCTGGAGAATCGCATGGACAGAGGAGCCTGGCGGACTACAGTCCATGGGGTCGCAAAGGGTCAGACATGACTGAGTGGCTTCACTTCTTTCACTATGGAAGCCTGTAGCCTACCAGATGCCTCCATCCATGGAATTTTCCAGGCAAGATTACTGGAGTGGTTGCCATTTTCTTCTCCAAGGGATTTTCCCAACCCAGGGATCGAACCCGGGTCTCCTGCATTGCAGGCAGACGCTTTACCATCTGAGCCACCAGGGAAGCCCAGGGTAGTCAGAGGGAGCCTCCAAACAGCATGCAGGTCTGACTTCAGAAGAAGAGGGGAGGTGGAGGCGTGGGCAGGAAGCGCCTTTGAGCGCAGCCCAGCTCAGAGAGGGTCCCGGCGAGGCCAGGGACGGTGCCTGGGACAAAGATGGCCTGCTGGGCAGGAAGGGCCCAGTCCAGCCCTCCTACGTGCTCAGACATGGGGGGACAGTGCCGTCTCAGTCTGGATGCTGCAGCAGATCCCGAGGAAGTGGCCACTGGGGGATGTCCACCGATGTGCTCTTTCTAGAAGGTTCTGTCTTGAAGGACGATCTGAACGGCAAGGCCCGCGTGGCTGCCAGTGAGAGAGAAGAGCCCACGGGCTGGACAAGGAGCGGATTAACTGGAACCTTCTGGTCCAAGTCGTTTTGTCTACTCCCGTGTGGTAGTCGCAATAATAATAATAATGACGATAATAGTAACTCCCTTGGGTATGAAAGTTAAAGTGAAGTCGCTCAGTCTGTCCAACTCTTTGCCACCCCATAGACTGTAGCCTACCAGGTTCCTCCATGGGATTCTCCAGGCAAGAATACTGGAGTGGGTTGCCATTTCCTTCTCTAGGGGATCTTCCGGACTCAGGGATTGAACCCGGGTCTCCTGCATTGCAGGCAGATGCTTTAACCTCTGAGCCACCTGGGAAGCCACCTGGGAAGCCCCTTGGGTATAGAGTGGTACAAATTACAAAGGGCTGTAATGTAGTTATCTGGTTTCATTATCCTGATTTCACAGATGAATGGGGCTGCGAGAGGTGAGATAACACTGCCCAAGTTCATCCTTTATCAGAGCTAAGGCTTTCTTCACCAGACGACAACTGCTTCACTTGCTTGGCATATGTAATCTCAGATACTTCTTGCACTTCCCTTGTGGCTCAGATGGTAAAGCGTCTGCCTGCAGTGTGGGAGACCTGGGTTTGATCCCTGGTTCAGGAAGATCCCCTGGAGCAGGAAATGGCAACCCACTCCAGTACTCTTGCCTGGAAAATCCCATGGACGGAGAAGCCTGGTGGGCTACAGTCCATGGAGTTGCAAAGGGTCGGACATGACTGAGCAACTTCACTCACTCACTTTGATAAAGTATAACATTGACAAAAAATTAAATATAACTTGTATGCACATTCTAGTAGATAATTATTAGGCAAGTACCTGTTTTTACCATGAGCAGAACATTGCAAACACACTGGAAGTCTGTTATGCCACTTTCCAATCACAGTCTCATCTGTTTCCGGAAAGGGAAGTTTTGAGGGGACAAAAAATGAAAATAACTGCGATGTCTAGCCATGGGTGAATGAGTAAACAAATTGGGGTACATCCAAACAAAGGAATGTACCTCTTAACAGTATAAAAACTGCCCACGGATACACATGACAACAGAAATGGCTCCTAAAATAGTTATCCTGAATGAAAAAAGCAAGACACAAAATGGTACATACTATACGATCCAGTAATACAAACCCTAGAAATGTAAATTAATCTATAGTGACTAAAAGCAGATTAGAGGTTGCCCGAGAATGGAAGCAGTGGAGGGATAAACTATGAAGGGGCACCAGAAAAGTTTTGGGGAGATGCAAATATCCTGTATCCATCTGTAAAAACTCATTGAAGGGTACACTAAGAAGGATGCAATTTACTGTGTTAGAATTACGCCTGTGGGGTTTCCCTGGCAGTCCAGCCGTTAAGACTTTGCCTTTTAATGCAGGGCATGAGGGTTCGACCCCTGAAAGACTGAGCATAGCACAGAAGCCAGACTGCACCAAATTCAGTAAAGACTGTAAACCTTGACCAGCATTAACACGGAGAGAATTATACCTGCAAAATATTGGAGGGGAAAGCCCTCTAATGACAACAACAATAATCTCAGGCTATGGTTGTATATGTGTCTAGTTTTCCTTGTGTTTTCTGTCAAGTTTTGGTTTATATACTTTGAAACTGTTTTATTATTTGCTTACAAATGTAAACATGGTGGCATCTTTGTGAAAAACTGAGTCATTTATCAATGTGAATTTACTTTATTCTTGGTAATTATTTTTTCTTTAAGAGCAAATTTTGTCTAATATTAATATAGCTATATCTACCATGTGTTTTGCTAGAATTGCACCGTGTATCTCTTTCAGTTTAGTTCAGTTCAGTAGCTCAGTCGTGTCCACCTCTTTGTGACCCCATGAACTGCAGCACGCCAGGCCTCCCTGTCCATCACCAACTCCTGGAGGTTACACAATCTCATGTTCACTGAGTTGGTGATGCCATCCAACCATCTCATCCTCTGTCGTCCCCTTCTCCTCCTGCCTTCAATCTTTCCCAGTATCAGGGTCTTTTCCAATGAGTCAGTTCTTCGCATCAGGTGGTCAAAGTATTGGAGTTTCAGCTTCAACGTCAGTCCTTCCAATGAACACCCAGGACTGGTCTCCTTTAGGATGGACTGGTTGGATTTCCTTGCAGTCCAAGGGACTCTCAAGAGTCTTTTCCAACACCGCAGTTCAGAAGCATCAATTCTTCAGTGCTCAGCTTTCTTTATAGTCCAACTCTCACATCCATACCTGACTACTGGAAAAACCAGAGCCTTGACTAGATGGACCTTTGTTGGCAAAGTAATGTCTCTGCTTTTTAGTATGATGTCTAGGTTGGTCATAAGTATATCTCTTTATGTTCTTTTAAATTTTTAAAAAATTTTTCTATTTTTAATGCAATTTTTAGAGGTTACTTTCCATTTACAGTTATTACAAAATATTGGTTGTATTTGCCGTATTGTGCAATACATCCTTAAGCCTGGTTTGCACCCCATAGCTGGTGCCTCCTGCTCTCCCATCCCTATGTTGCCCTCCAACTCTCCCCTCCTCTGAAAAACCACCAGTTTGCTCTCTACACCTGCAAGTCTGCTTCTTTTCTGTTTCAAATTTTTAGATTGCACATGTAAATGATATCATAATATATATTTTTTCTCTGACTTATTCTCTTAGCATAATACCCTCCAGGTCCATCCATGTTGCTGCAAATGGCAAAATTTCTTTCTTTCTTTTTTTTTTTTTTTATGACTGAGTAGCATTCCAGGGTCTATACACACCACATCTTCTTTATCCACTCATCTACTGTTGCTCTTAAAACCTTGCATTTTTTTGTAGGATTTTTTGTACTTGATACCATCACACTGCAGCAAGAACAAATCAGGCATTGCCTGTCTTACAGCTGAAGATGGGTATTTGTGAAGGCAACTTAACTTGTCCTCCTAACTCAGCAGTGATTCTGGCATCCTGCTCAGTACAATGAATCCTGTTAGGCAAGCTTACCTCTGGTTGTCCAGAAAGTTCCATTTTCGCCTTAACTTAAACTCTGCTTCAGCTCAGGGACGTTGGATTAAGGAAGGTGGTGGTAGGTGAGTTGTGGTGTGGGGTTTCTTTTAGGGGAGCCCATAAGACAGAATGTGTCACACATTACATCTCTCTTAGCCTGTGCTCACATGTCAGACTTGACCTTCATAATAAATCCTGGTGGGGGTAATATTTGTACCTGTCACCTCTTAAAGACATAGAAACTGAGACTCAGATAGGTTAAGGAATTTGCTGGAGGGCACGCCTGCTGCAAGCTTGCCTGATGTTACTCTCAAACACTGCTGGGATCTTAAGATGTTCATTGGAAGGACTGATGCTGAAGCTGAAACTCCAATACTTTGGCCACCTCATGCGAAGAATTGACTCATTGGAAAAGACCCTGATGCTGGGAGGGGTTGGGGGCAGGAGGAGAAGGGGACAACAGAGGATGAGATGGTTGGATGGCATCACCGACTCAATGGACATGGGTTTGGGTGGACTCTGGGAGTTGATGATGGACAGTGAGGCCTGGTGTGCTGCGGTTCATGGAGTCGCAAAGAGTCGGACACAACTGAGTGACTGAACTGAACTGAACTGAACTGATCTTAGGATGGGTTACATGTGGCAGCTCTGTCCAAAAGAAAGATGAGGTGAGCTGCATATGGAATTTAAATTTTTCTGGTAGCCTTTATTAAAAAAGTAAGTGAAATCTTAAAAAAAAAAAAACAAGCCTATTTCTGTACCGTTCTTTTGATAATCTGCTTTTTTCCCTGTGG
Source organism: Dama dama (assembly GCF_033118175.1). Classification (NCBI taxonomy): domain Eukaryota; kingdom Metazoa; phylum Chordata; class Mammalia; order Artiodactyla; family Cervidae; genus Dama; species Dama dama. The sequence goes on from NC_083701.1 coordinate 74,079,142, forward strand.
CTGTTTTAAGAGAGCTGCATTTTCTTTGGTGTTTTGTGGTTTCATGATGACATTTCTAAATGTGTTCTCATTTATTGAGTCTGTTTTGCTGAGTTCTGGAAAATGATCGCTATTACCTTAATTATTACCTTTAATTATCACCTCTAATTATTACCGCTGTCCTCTTTACTTTTCTGAATCAGTCCCCTTTTGAAACTGTGATTAAAAGTACGTTAGCTCTTCTCTCTGTCATCCATCTCTACCATGTTTTCCAACTTTTTGTCTCTGCACGCTGGCGAACTTTCTGGTGTATTTTCCAATTAACTAAATCTTTTTCAGTTGTGTCTGATTTTCTCTTCGCCCCTCAACTAAGTTATTATATTTGTCTCTTATGTTTCTTTTATACTATTCCTTTCTTTCTTTTTCAAGTTTTCTTGGTTTATTTTTATAGTTTTTCTTTCTTGCAGATGTTTTCAAATTGTCTTTAATATTAATATCTTTGAACAGAGTAAGCATATTTGTTTTATTTCTGGATTTGATCATCTCAATATCTCAAATATTTTGAGGTCTGTTCTGTAATTTTATCTTTCTGCAGATTATTTTTCATGGTGCCTTATTCTTGGGTTCAGTTCAGTTCAGTTCAGTCACTCAGTCATGTCCGACTCTTTGCGACCCCATGAACCTACAGCACGCCAGGCCTCCCTGTCCATCACCAACTCCCGGAGTTTACTCAAACTCATGTCCATTGAGGCGGTGATGCCATCCAACCATCTCATCCTCTGTCATCCCCTTCTCCTCCTGCCCTTAATCTTTCCCAGCATGAGGGTCTTTTCAAATGAGTCAACTCTGCATCAGGTGGCCAAAATATTGGAGTTTCAGCTTCAACATCAGTCCTTTCAATGAACACCCAGGACTGATCTCCTTTAGGATGGACTGGTTGGATCTCCTTGCAGTCCAAGGGACTCTCAAGAGTCTTCTCCAACACCACAGTTCAAAAGCATCAATTCTTCGGCGCTCAGCTTTCTTCACAGTCCAACTCTCACATCCATACATGACCACTGGAAAAACCATAGCCTTGACTAGACAGACCTTTGTTGTATTTTTATCTTATTAGTTTTACTGTGGACTTCTCAATGTTTCTTGAAAAGTTACTTTTTAATGATTCTTTGAGGCCTAAGATTAAGGTGCCTTCTTGCAGAGACAATCTGCATTTCTTCTGCAGACTTCATGGGCACTACCTGTTTGGTAAGGCCACCAACCAAGTTTGTGACTTGACACTGACAGGCTGCCCAAATAATGTAATTCAAACTTTGAGCCATCCCAGGATATGGTTTTGGTGACCACAGCTTCTCAGGGACTTTCTCTGCCCTCTGATCTTTCTATTTACACAGTGTTGTGGCTGCAGCCTTCCCTGCAGTCTCCTGAGTGATGCATGTGGGGTGGGTAGGGGACTTATTTTTGATTAGTTTTTACCCTGGGATGAGCCCCACGGCACCCAGGTAATGAGAGGTGGGTCTCCTTGCAAACTTACCACCGTTAGTGGACTCTTGGCCCTAGCTTTTACAAGTCAAAGTGATTCAGTCATAATTATATGTGTGTGTGTGTCTGTGTCTGTGTCTGTGTGTGTGTGTGAGAGAGAGAAAGAGAGAGAGAGACCTCTCTCCTGAGCCTTTCCCCTCCATGCCTCCCCTCCAGATTGTCACAGAGCATCAGGCTGGTTCTCCACTAGCTCTATTTCACACATGATAGTGTATATATGTCAATAACACTTTCTCAATTTCTCCCAGCCTCTCCTTTCCCCACTGTGTCCACAAGTCCATTCTCTATGTCTGCATCTCCACTTCTCTGTACATAGGTTCACTAGTATTATTTTTGTAGATTCCATTATATACGTGTTAATATACATCATTTGTTTTTCTCTTTCTGGCTTGCTTCACTCTGTATAATAGGCTCTAGGTTCGTCCACCTTACTATAATTGACACAAATACTTCTGACTGTCTCATCTCCCGAGTCCAAATTTACCGAGTTCAGCAAATGCTCTCAAGGCACAAGAAGCTTATCTTTGGTTCCCATTTTCCTTTAGGTTTCAGCTTAACAATCTCTATTTGTTAAATATTTTATTCTTTCAAGAATAGTGCAAAACAAAATACTTACACAGTATTTTAGTTATTTCTAGCAAGTTGCTGTTTAACTGCTAAGTCATTAACTTTTGTGATCAACTCTTTTGTGACCTCAGACTGTGTAGCTTGCCAAACCCCTCCATTCGTGGGATTTCTCAGGCAAGAAAACTGGAGTGGGTTGCCATTTCCTTCTCCAAGGAGTCCTCCTGACCCAAGAATCTAACCCACATCTCCTGTGTTGGCAGGCGGATTCTTTACCACTGAACCTCCAGCAAGAGTTTGGTGTAAATTTATTCTGCTATTTACTGGAAACAGAAATCTTTGGTTTTTAATCCTATGATAGGAATTGTAAACTGAATGTTAGCTAATGGAAATAATTAGAACACGTCGAACATGGATGAATAGTACAGTATGGAAAAGTACCACAATGTTTTGCAAAGCATAAGAAACACAAGTTTGGCTTGGGATGTGATGCACTTATTTCCTTTTTCAAGATACGATTTTGCAGCCTCAAAACTGGCTAGACTCTGTCACCCAGTAAAATTGTCAAACTCTTCAGCTCTGTTGGCTCAGACATAAAGAATCTGCCTGCAATTGAGGAGACCCAGGTTCAATCCCTGAGTCAGGAAGATCCCCTGGAAAAGGAAATGGTGATCCACTTCTGTATTCTTGCCTGGAGAATTCCATGGACAGAGGAGCCTGGTGGACTATAGTCCATGGGTTTGCAAAGAGTTGGACACAACTGAGTGACTTTCACTATCAGTTCATCCTCAGTAGACTCTAACCCTAAAGCAAGTATGTCTTAGTCCGCTTGGGCTGTTATGACAGAATACCACAGACTGGGTGACTTATGAGCAATAGAAAATTATCCCTTAGAGTTCAGGAGGCTGTAAGTCCAAGATTAAAGCACCTGTAGACTTGATGTTTGGTGAGAGCATGCCTCCGTTCATGGACAGCTGTCTACTCCTGTGACCTCACACGGCAGGAGGGAGAAGAGAGCTGTCTGAAGACTCTGTTAGAAGGACACTAATCCCATTCAGGAAAGCCTCACCCTCGTGGTCTGATTACCTTTCAAAGACCCACCTCCTAATACCACCACATTAGGATTTAACAAGTAAATTTTGGGGGAACACAAAAATGTCGTCTATAGCAGTAAGAAACCCATGGGTGCCTATGATGGTCAGTTATACAATGGAGGGTCAAATCTTGAATAGGAAATACTCCACTCCATCCTGTTTTATCTATAATTTTCTCTCCTACTCGAGACTAGTTGAAACATATGGAATTTTAGGATAAAAAAGAGAGATTTTGATTTTGTGGTTTATTTTGAAATTTATTATTAAATACATTATTCCTGGGACATGGTAAGTTTGCAACAGACCATAGGAATAATTAATAGCTAATAGATACTAAAAGATAAGCTACAGAGAAACAAGAGAGTTGGTTTTTCACTATCATTCCATGCTAATCTGATTAAGTAGCATGAAATAGTAGTGGAAAAATTTTACTGTGGTTTGTCAACTACTGGTAGACGGAAAACAAACAAACAAACAATTTCTTACTTGAAATATGGGTGAAATAAACATTACCAGAAATAAAGCTTTCAATTTTTCATAATGAATGTGAAATTAAAAAGAAAAAAAAAAGGTTCAAATTTGCATTGTAATGGGGACTCCTGTGAGAGAATGTCAGTTTATAATGAATGGAAAAATGAGACAAGGCACTAAAGCTTACAAATGCCTTATTAATAAAGCTTAGCCTCTGTTTCCTGGATAAGAACATTTAAACCACTGTTTTTGGTGAGGAGAGAGACAATAAACATGGAAGTCATCAATTTCAAATGACCTGCTTTTTAAGATCTTCCTGCCGCTTCTGATATTAACATGTTAAAAAAAAATACAAGAATGTCAATAAAACACTTCCTGTATTTCAGATACGTTTGCTGGTATTTGTAGCTCTACTAAGACATAAAAGTCAATATGAAATTTCGTGGCATGAGGCCTACAGATTGGTAGAAACTGTATCTTTCGAACATCAGCCCTTATTAGTGTTCACCAAATTAATCTTTCAGAGATAATTTAGAAGAGCCCTTGTCATATGTTAAAGTTCTAGCTTTAAAATATTAACTCAGTACAAAATAAAAATAAATGGGACATCGTGGAGTGGTTTATAGACATGGAGTCCGTTTATGGCTCTCTAGAAGACTGACGAACCCAAGGAACTGCCTAATTTGAGCAGACTGCTAATGCAGGGGCCTTCTATAGGTCAATGAAAATTTAGTAATTAATCATATCAATTAACTAAGATTGGGCCTTAATTCTTAATCATATACCTGGCTTCCCTGGTGGCTCAGCTGGTGTAAAGCGTCTGTCTACAATGTGGGAGACCCAGGTTCGATCCCTGGGTCAGGAAGATTTCTCTGGAGAAGGAAATGAAACCCACTCCAGTACCCTTGCCTGGAAAATCCCATGGACAGAGGAGCCTGGTAGGCTACAGTCCATGGGGTGGAAAAGAGTCGGACACGACTGAGCGACTTCACTTTCCTTTTCTTAATCATATTGGGATTTAATTCTTTTCACAGAAATTCCTAGTAGAGTAGATAAGAGCTTGGTCACTTCTTATTCAGGATGTTACAAATAAGTAAACTTCATGTGCTGTGCTAATCTTATATGCTTAATTAATTTTTTTTTTTTTCTCAACTAGAAATTATTTTTTACTGGGCACATTTAGTAAGAGGCCTTTTTCTTTAAGTTTCGATCATCTAATGAAAAGGGCAGTTGAGGCATCAGATCCAGAGAAGGTTCCCTACTGGAACACAGGTTAGGGTTACAAAGGACTGAATATGTATTGTCTCAGACAGGCTCAAGGATGTCTGGTCTTCATAATGCAGATTCTTATTATGTAAATAATTTGTGTGTGCCTGAAAATAGGTTTAAGTTTTTTTTCTTTTTTTTTTAGCATGTCCTACTTTACTTTTTTCATATTTTCTTTCTTTTCTCGCTTCATTTCCCCTTTCCTGGTGAACTGATGATGAATAAGGCTAGTTTCTTCAATTGCCAGCCAGGCATCCTCTGCCTGACCCAAGGCTGAGCTCGCGATGACAGCATCAGGTGTGACGGATGCGGGTGGAGGAGACTCAAGTGAGAAGATGAGCCCTTTCCAAATCTCACTATAAATCTCCAAACTGCTGAACTACTGCCCACTCGTTACCTCGGTTACAGCCCACACACTCTGTCTCCTCACAGTCATAGATGCTCCTCAATAAAACGAAGTTCATTACTACTAAAGGATTTTTTTTTTTTTCTTTTTTGCTTCTCCCTGGAAGGAACAAATTATTCTTGCATTGAACTTGCTGCCTACTCACGCCCAGTCTCCTTTTGTGCCTTCCCTGCATCCAACCCCGCTGCCTTCGCGTTCACTCTCTGTGCTGCTGAACTTACCGATTTTAATCTGTGGAGCAGCAAACGAAGGCCCGGCAGCAATATGATAGACCTTCTTTGGGAAGGACAGAGCAAGGCATCCGGCTTTCCTCCGAGATGCCTGCTTCACTTATTTGACAGCTTTGACAAACTCCCAGCTTTTGTGCTACCAGAGCCGTGAAAGCGAGTGAAACTGAAAGTCGCTCAGTCGTGTCTGACTCTTTGCAACCCCATGGACTAAACAGTCCATGGAATTCACCAGAATACTGGAGTGGGTAGCTTTTCCCTTCTCCAGGGGATCTTCCCAACCCAGGGATCAAACCCAGGTCTCCCGCATTGCAGGCAGATTCTTTACCAGCTGAGTTATCAGGGAATAACATCTAACATAGTAAGTCAAATTTCTTCTGGCTAAAAAAAAAAAAAAGAAATTGTAATGCTAAGGGCAAAAATAAACCATTTCTATGGATTTTTATTAACAAAGGAGTTGTTTCCAGAATCAGAAAAGGAATGCCAATAGGTGAAGCTGAGTGAATACAAGACATTAAGGAGTGGGAAGGTCAGGAGGCAGTAGATCTCTAGTGTCATCTCAAGTGGGTCAAAGTCAATTGTAAAATGGCCAAGACAGATTTCTCAAGTACTTGATTCTATCGATGAAGTCATCAGTTTGCAAAACATTTGAATATATATGGCATGTACCCAAAGCTAAAAGTTTTAATAATACATGCTGAGTGTGTCTGTGTATCTATAATGCACGCCATCACCAGCCCAGGACAGCAATTCTGTACTGATGTGCCATCTACACTGCCTACATCCAAATTAGCTCTGTGCAAAGAGGTGAACTCCCCGAGGCTCCAGCTGAATTTCTACTCTGGTTTCTTCAAGTCCACCAGGACTTTCCTGGTGACTCAGCTGGGAAAGAACCCGCCTGCAATGTGGGAGACCTGGGTTTGATCCCTGGGTTGGGAAGATCCCTTGGAGAAGGAAATGGCAACCCACTCCAGTATTCTTGCCTGGAGAATTCCATGGACTATATTCCATGGGGTCGCAAAGAGTCAGAGGCGACGGAGAGACTTTCACTTTCTGCAAGTCAAGCCAACAAGCTGACTGCTTGCATGAATTTTCCAACAGAATTGTGGTCTGCAAGCAGGGTCTGTTGCTTTCCCTGTGGGTGGCAGTCTCCCCAGCGTGAGGATCTCTTAAAGGTCTGCAGAAGATGGACTCAAAGTGCTCTTATTCGAAAGAGACTGACAGTTCAGAAGCAGAAGGGCTGCTGGAATGCAAGGTGAGAAGAATTTGTTCTTGTTCCAGTGATTCAGAAAACACTTAGGGTGCCTAGTCATTCTGGTAGAGAAACAACTTCAAATTTTAGACACATAAATCAGAAAAGAAAAAAAAAAGTGCCATAGCTCCAGTCCTATCTTTTGGATTCTAGACACAATACCTGAATCCAAAATAACACTGCAGGAGTGGGAGGTCTCATTTCCCCAACTTTGAAGTGGCTGAATCAGGCGATTTTTGCAGGAACATCATCACTATAGGGCCCCCAGAGAGCACTGTGCATTCTGGACCACTCTTGGTCTTAAAAGGGACAGCCAAATAAACAAGGGCCCTCGGAATAGAAAAAAATGTTTTTAGAAAACAACTATCTACCTAAGCTTTCCTGACTTCCATTTTATTCTCTCCCGTTCATTTCAGAAACTTGACTTTAAACTAGAGGATATTTGCATTCAGAGAAAGGAAAAGCTTCACCTGCATGCTGTCCTTCCCATTTTGGGACAGACTGTGGATGTGGAGCATACAGTTTGCTCTTCTCTTGACTGTTCTGGCCTGGTTGTGGGGTGGCCCAGTAACCCAGGCTTCTAACCCCTGGGTTTCTTTTCCTTTTTTTTTTTTTGGTCCAGTGCAGGCTTCCCTGAGTGAAGCAGAGGGAAGACAGCTGCTGCCCTTTCCCCCAATTCTTGCTTAGCTTTGAGGATGAGCTGTTTGTAGGCATCAAAAGATTTCTTGGATACCAGAGGTTAAGCAAAACTTGGAGGATTTAATAGGCTAGTGAAGGGAAATGAGTGAGTGAAGTGAGTGAAAGTCACTCAGTCGTGTCCAACTGTTTGCAATCCCATGGATTAATACATTCCATGGAATTCTCGAGGCCAAAATACTGGAGTGGGCAGCCGTTCTCTTCTCCAGGGGATCTTCCCAATCCAGGAGCCAAACCCAGGTCTCCTGCATTGCAGATGGTTTTTTTTCACCAGCTGAGCCACAAGGGAAGCCCTTAACAGGCTAATGAATCCTCAATTATCCACAAGCATAAGTGATTCAGATGATATGTTCATTCACTAGTGCTTTTGATCTTAAGAGTATCACTATGTGTCAGCCCAAGTTCAGTCAATTCAGTTCAGTCACTCAGTCGTGTCCGACTCTTTGCGACCCCATGAATCGCAGCACGCCAGGTCTATTTGTCCATCACCAACTCCTGGAGTTTACTCAAACTCATGCCCATCGAGTCGGTGATGCCATCCAACCATCTCATTCTCTGTCGTCCCCTTCTCCTCCTGCCCCCAATCCCTCCTAGCATCAGGGTCTTTTCTAATGAGTCAACTCTTTGCATCAGGTGGCCAAAGGATTGGAGTTTCAGCTTCAGCATCAGTCCTTCCAATGAACACCCAGGACTGATCTCCTTTAGGATGGACTGGTTGGATCTCCTTGCAGTCCAAGGGACTCTCAAGAGTCTTCTCCAACACTGCAGCTCAAAAGCATCAATTTTTTAGCGCTCAGCTTTCTTCACAGTCCAACTCTCACATCCATACATGACCACTGGAAAAACCATAGCCTTGACCAGACGGACCTTTGTTGGCAAAGTAATGTCTCTGCTTTTTAATATGCTATCTAGGTTGGTCATAACTTTCTTTCTAAGGAGTAAGCGTCTTTTAATTTTATGGCTGCAGTCACCATCCACAGTGATTTTGGAGCCCCCCAAAAATAAAGCCTGACACTGTTTCCACTGTCTCCCCATCTATTTCCCATGGGAAATAGAGGTGATGGGACCAGATGCCATGATCTTAGTTTTCTGAATGTTAAGCTTTAAGCCAACTTTTTCACTCTCCTCTTTCACTTTCATCAAGAGGTTTTCAGTTCCTCTTTACTCTCTGCCATAAGGGTGGAGTCATCTGCATATCTGAGGTTATTGATATTTCTCCCGGCAATCTTGATTCCAGCTTGTGCTTCTTCCAGCCCAGCGTTTCTCATGATGTACTCTGCATATAAGTTAAATAAGCAGGGTGACAATATACAGCCTTGACGTACTCCTTTTCCTATTTGGAACCAGTCTGTTGTTCCATGTCCAGTTCTAACTGTTGCCTCCTGACCTGCATACAGGTTTCTCAAGAGGCAGCTCCAAGAGCAACTCAGTAAGGCAGATGTTATTAACATCTTCATTTTAGGGGCAGGAGGATTAATGTACAAGAAGATGGAGTAAGTTGCCTAAGGTCAAACAGCCAGCAAGTGTCAACACTAGGACTTTAGCCCAAAGTTTTTTTTTTTTTCTTTCCACTCAGACATTCCACAGCCTCAAAGGAGGGAGGGGTCTTAATCCCCTCAAGAGGCCCCATACTTGCTCCAAGAATGCCAAGCATGAACCCTGACCCCAGGGTGAATGCCGCTCGACCTCGGCGAGTTCACAGGCAGGCTGTCTCGCTTTTCCTTTAGGGACAAAGAGGTGTGTGAAAGCTCACAAAAATCTGCCAAACTCAACAGTATCTGGCCTCTGTCTTCTCTCAGGAAGGAAACTGATGACTGATAGCCATACAGGTAGGGGTTTTCAGGCTTTAGAGGAGGGCTAAGGGAAAGAATGAGAGGACATACTTCTAAAAAAACACACCTGGTAGCCGTTTATCAGCACAGCTGTCCGGCAGAGACACCGAGCAAGTGTCTGGCTCAGTCTGTGCAAAATAAACGCCAGATAATCCGTGAAAACTCTCCTGAGCGTCAGACGGTTCTGTTCCCTTGGGGGAGGGAAGGTTTAGAGGGATTTAGGACTCAGGCAGGATTGTCCAAATGCATGGATTATCCACTCTTTCTTGTCCAGTTCTCAAGTAGGGAGCTTCGCTTTTAAGTCTCATTTAAAGTCTCACCTCCTCTCTTAAATTATTCTCATGTAGCCAAGGCAACAAAACTTAATACTCTCATCTTATCCTTTCTCCTTGTTCCAGCCTGCCTGACCTCTTCTGTTCAGTTTCCCAGTCTCCCCGAAAGAATTAATATGGCTATGATTACTGCTCTACTAAACTGGAAAGCTGAGAAAGCCAGTCAGAAAGTCTTCAAGGAAGGACAGCTCTTCTCATTAGTGTGGTTAGTCCATAAGGGAGGCTAGTCATTCCAAGAATGTTCCTGAAAGAAAGCGGCCAAACAGATGGGTAGGTTGGGAATAAAAGATGGAAGGTGTGAAAATTGAGTACAGTTCCTGGCCCACAGAAAAGACGGAACAAAATGTTAGTTGTCTCTCCCCACAAAGTCCTACTCACAGAGCTTATGAAAATATTAAAAGATGTGATGTGCGTTCAACTGTGTTCTGAAGAGTGAAGAGTTATATATATGACTTACTCTCAGTGTGATTCTGTGGTTGAAAGCTGGCCCACGGCCTCTCCTCACAGCAGTCAGCTCCAACCTTTTCAGGCCTCTTCTCGGTCCTCAAGGCTGAAGGTCGCTCTGTCCTACCTGTCTTGTCACAGTCATCATTGCGGTCTCAATGGCCACATTGATGATGCTCCTAGCACCTTCGCCTCTTGGTTCCTTCCCTCTGTTACCTTGCCTCCGCCCTTCCTTAGATCAGTTCAGTTCAGTCACTCAGTCGTGTCCGACTCCTCATGGACTGCAGCATGCCAGGCTTCCCTATCCATCCCCAACTCTCAGAGTTTACTCAAACTCATGTCCATTGAGTCCGTGATGCCATCCAACCACCTCATCCTCTGTCATCCCCTTCTCCTCCTGCCCTCAATCTTTCCCAGCATCAGGGTCTTTTCCAATGAGTCAGCTCTTTGCATCAGGTGGCCAAAGTATTGGAGCTTCAGCTTTAGCATCAGTCCTTCCAATGAACACCCAGGACTGATCTCCTTTAGGATGGACTGGTTGGATCTCCTTGCAGTCCAAGGGACTCTCAAGTGTCTTCTCCTTAGATACTCACTGTACAATCTCAGCTGTAACCATCCTGCTCTCTGCCCCCCCTCCTTTCTCTTAGGCTGCCTCATTTCGTGTCCCTCATCCAACCACCCATTGACTCACCAGGATCCAGCATCCTTCACCCGCTCACGCCTCACTTACCCAGGTTAACTTCCAGAGCACGCCATCTCAGCCAGCACTGGGCTCACCCTTCACAGCCTGTGTCTCTCTTGTTAACTGAATTCTTGCAGCCTCCGTTGCATCCACACCTCCACCCAGGCTCAGAGCTACTGCCCGGGTGCTGCCCCCAGGAAGCTGTGAACAAGGACAGAGGCGTATGTGACCCAGGAACATCTAATGACGTGATCGCATCCTCGCATTCATGACAAATTGCCTAGCAAGAGTATAAAGTTATAATCACATCTATAGTGTTCTCGCGGGAGTGGAAGGGGTTCTCCCCCACCCCAGTTCCCCCACGTGGTCACTTCTAAATCCTACCCTGGATGATCGCAAGGGCTTGGCTGCCACCCGCCTCTTTCCTCTGAGCTTACAGGTGGGTGATCAAGGCAGAGGAGGCACATCTGAAGGCTCTGAGGGGGAGAGAGAGCCTCTGGTGGTGCTGAGTTTCTGGAAGGGAAAAGAGGCCATTGAGACTGGAGAGCCAGGAGGGGGAGGAATAAAAAGGTGTAACTCTGCAGCTGTGAATCAGCCCAGCAGGCATCGCAGGACCCGGTTAGAAACTTAGACTCGTTTCTATGTGAGGTGGGAAATCATCAAGTACAGTTGACTAAAATGTTAAACTGACTAGTCTGGCTGCCGTGTAGTAAAACTATTTATAAGGACAAAAGAAGATGTTAAAGAGCAATGAGGAGGCTATTAGAGGAAGTCAAGTGAGAAATGATGGCATTTGGACTGGGGCCACGAGCCACGGAATGGAGAGTAGAGTTGCCATCTGTTTTACAGACAGAAGTGACCAGACCTGAGGATGTAAGGAGTGGGATGTACATTGGATATAAGGAACGTGAGAGAAAGAAAAGATTCAAGGATAACTTTTAGGATTGTTTGGTTTATGCAGCTAAATGCCTTATGGAACTGAGAGACAAGCAAATGTTGGGAAGGGGGCACAAGATTAAGAATGGGTTTTGTTTTATTTTTATTTAATTAATTTATTTTGAAGTTTGAAATATTTATTTTTTTTAATTGAGGTATAGTTGATACACAAAGTATATAACAGTGATTCAGAATATATATATTCTTTCATATATATATTTTGAATGTATATATTCTATTTCAGTTTCTTTTCCATTATAGGTTATTACAAAATATTGAGTGGAATTCCATGTAGTATACAGTAGGTCCCTACCTCTTTTGTATATAGTAGTGTGTATCTATTAATCTCAAACTCCTCATTTATTCCTCCCCCCCCCCCCCCCCCCCCGCCTTCACTTTGGTAATCATAGGTTTGTTTTCTATCTCTCCGGGCCTATTTCTGTTTTATTAATGGGTTCATTTGTATCACAGACATGTTAAGTTGGAGAGACCTGTAGACCCTGCAGATGATGATACCAGTGGGAGGTTGCATTTATGAGACTGAAACTCAGACAGGAAGTTAGCCTGGAAATGTAAAATTGGGCATCATCGGTGGGTAGAAGAAACTCAGAGGCACAGGAAAGAGTGAGATAACTTAGGAGGAGAATTGCATCAGTAGAAGGAAGACTTCACAGCCCAGGACCAAGCGGGACAAACAGCAACCGGGAGAGGTTAAACGGAGGAGGAAAACAAACAACAGACTCAGGGAAAGAATGAGGAGGCGAGACAACCTGCAGAATCTGCTCGAGGTGCTGGGAGGGACACGCGGTGGCATCTAAGCCTCTGTTTCTGAAGAACAGAAAGACATTTACTCAAGTTCAAGCTTTCTTCTCGTATGGCTTTCCCACATCCTTCACATCCCCAGGCCTGACTCCAGATTAAATGGAGAGATACACATTTAGGGATTCAGTCAAGGAGGGAGAATGTGCATGGCAAAGAGGAAGGGAGTGCAGTCTGAAAGATCAAAAGAAGCTGTGGCTTTTTCCATCATCTCTCTGTGTCCTGGGTTCCTAATTTTACTTTTAGGGAAGTATCGATTTCTAAGTTCTTTCTTATTCTCAATTCAGAAAGAAAAATGTGAGAGGGAGGAAGAATGGGAGAATAGTACAGAGAAGTTCAGCTAAATGATCACTTCTTGACTAGATTATATAAACACTTAAATATAATGCACCAATCAAGAAGACTGCCTTTGCCACTGTTACTGATGCACTGAATATGAGTGCAAACGTTGCAGCGGGCACCTTTTCTGAGACACACAGAATTCTTTTCAACTATCTTTTGATTGGAGTATAGTCGCTTTACAATGTCGTGTTAACTTCCGCTATGCAGCGGAGTGAGTCGGCTGCATGTAAACACACCTCCGCTCCCCTGGGGAGCGCCCTCCCTCCCCATTCCGCCCATCAGGTCGCAGAGCGCGCCGAGCTGAGCTCCGGGCGCTGCTCCGCTGCGAGGCCCGCGAGCTCCCTGTTTTACGCAGGGTAATGTGTATACGTCAGTGCTAGTCTCCCAGGTCTTCACATCCCCTTGCCCCTCCCCACCCTGTGTCCACTCATCTGATTTCTACGTCCACACCTCTATTCCTTCCCTGCAAATAGGTTCATCTATACCATCTTTCTAGATTCCACATATATGCATTAATATACAGTATTTTTTTTTCTCTTTCAGACTTACTTCTCTCTGTATTACAGATTCTGGGTCTGTCCACATCTCTACAAATGACCCAGTCCCCCCCCCCCCCCCCCGCTTTTCATGGCAAAGTAATATTCTATTGCATATGTGTACCACATCTTCTTTATCCATTCATCTGTCAATGGACATCCAGGTTGCCTAAATAAAATTGTAAGAAAGCTGATAGCCTCTGGGAACCATCTGAAAGTGCTGGGAGAAGATGTCCACCACAGCACCATATACTGAATTCCACATAGGTAAGTATAATGAGGTATACGAATGATTCTACAAGAAGACAAGGGTTCCCTGACCTTCAGTGACTTTTTTTCCTCTATTTTCCCTATAACTTCCTGGAGAAATTTTCAATTTTTTTAAAAATGGTGATTTCTCTGGACCTGGAAATGGAGCCAGTAGTTTTCTATCCAAGAAAAAGTGAAAAGAAAGTGAAAGTGAAGTCACTCAGTCGTGTCTGACTCTTTGGGACCCCATGGACTGTGGCCTACCAGGCTCCTCAGTCCATGGAATTTTCCAGGCAAGAGTATTGGAGTGGGTTGCCATTTCCTTCTCCAGGGGATCTTCCTGACCCAGGTATCAAACCCGGGTCTCCCACACTGCGGGCAGACACTTTACCGTCTGAACCACCAGGGGGGGCTCTATTCAAGACGGTCATTGAGATAGCCTGGGATGTATGAACAAAGAAAATAGAACTAAGAGCAAGAAAATGGAGTGTCAATGGTCTGGAGTCTATTGGAAATCGTCTTATGGATGGAACAGTAAGTGCCATTGCTCTCAGTTTGCTAATGTTGTGGATTGGATATGGTACTTTGGTAGAGTAGTCAAATAAAAGGGGTCAGGGACAGACTAAAGAGAAATCCTTGTTGGTTGTTTTGTTTGTTTGGGGGTATTTAGTTGCTGCTGTTGTACAGAATTTTTGTTTCCTTGTTGTCCTTGTGGCCCTTAGTATTCCCACCTAGTATTCACCCTTTATGAACTTCCCTCTTGGACTGGTTCAGGGGCTCTCTGTGTGGCCCTTAGAATGTGGCAGAAGTATTGGGATATTATTTCCAAAGTTAGGTGGTAAGAGGCAATGGGCATAAACCTTGCTCTATCTTTTGTTTTATCACTCTGATGTCTGAGTGGCTCAGATGGTTATGAATCTGATCTGCAAGGAGTTTGATCCCTGGGTCGGGAAGATCCCCTAGAGAAGGGAATGGCTAGCCACTCCAGTGTTCTTGCCTTAAGAATTCCATGGACAGAGAGGCCTGGTGAGCTACAGTCCATGGGGCCACAAAGAGGTGGACACGACTGAGTGACTTACACACTACACTACCCTGAAGGCAGCTAGCTGAGTGATGGGAAGGCTCTCAAGGAACTCTAAGCCTCCAGGGAAGCCCAAGACTACTGGAGTGTATAGCCTATCCCTTCTCCAAGGGATACCCAACCCAGGAATCGAACTGGAGTCTCCTGCATTGCTGGTGGATTCTTCCAGCTGAGCTACCAGGAAAGCCCATATAATATGTATACATATATCTATATATATGCCCACATACATATATGCAAACAAATGTATATATGTGGATACACATGCACACATGTATGTATATATATAGGCACACACATAGGTACACACCACACACACATATCACACACACATATATACACATATCCAACTTACCGAGTATACAACACAAAAATACTGCTCTGGAGGAAGAGACATGGTTTTTAGTGATCAACTAGCCATCTTCGCTACTTCTGGTTTGCAGTTATAATTTCCATCTTGTGTTTTAGTTCTGATGGCTAGAAGCTCATTTTGATTTCTGTGCTTCAGACTTTCTTTCTGGGTAAAGTCCACTGTCCTTCTCTAACTAGCCACGAGTCCCAGCATGCTTCTTGTCGCTTCTTCACGAGGCTCTGTGTCCCGGACCGGGGCTCTGTGGTCACAGTGAGCAGGCTCCCTAAGCCTCTCTGCCTTTCTGAGCATCCAGCTCCTGGCTGCTTCTTCACCACGCTCCCTACAGCTCATGTTGAACTTCCCGGATGTTATCTGTAGTTGTGGACCTGTAACCTGCAGGCTAGATGCACCTGCCAGACTGGATCTCCTCTCATACCTGGGACTGTCCTTCCACTGCCCACATAGACATATCTTGAGCTCTAGATTGATACATGTTCTATAATGGAAACCTAGCAAACTCACTGACTCTTAAAAACTTGGATGTCTATAAATCCCTTTTGAGCAGCTAATTAGAACTGTAAGCTCTCTGTAGGAAAAAAGGGATGCAAATATACATAAACATTTGTATCTACTATAAGAGGTAAATGGACTTTTGAACTGAATATCTAGTGACCTGCAGATCTGGGGTGGTTGAGAAGCAGGCAGACATTACAGCCATCATTGGGGATTTCCCTCCTAGCTCAATTGGTTAAGAATCTGCCTGAAGTGCAGGAGACCTGGATTTGATCCCTGGGTTGGAAAGATGCCCTGGAGAAGGAAATGGCAACCCAGGCCAGTATTTGTGCCTGGGAAATCCCACGGACTGAGGAGCCTGGGGGGCTACCGTCCATGGGGTTGCAAGAGTCGGACACAACGGAGCGACGAATCCACCACCACAGCCATCACTACGGTGAACACCAACTGTCATCTCAGTTGTTCTTGCTACTCACCAGGAAAGGGACTGGAGACCTCAGTTGCCATGGGTGACTGCTATCTCAGGGTGGCAGTCATTCAGCAGGGCCAGACTCCTTTTACATGTGCTTTTGAAAATGAGCATAAAAGTTACTTTCAAAAATCATAGTCTCCAAAGTTATTTCTAGAATAGCCCGCAATGTTGTGATTACTGAACAAGGAATATATTCTATCTGTCAGCAGGGGACAATTGCCACCTTCCACTTAATGATTTCAGTGCCAACAGAGGCGTGGGCAAACTGAAAATCCCACGATCTAAACTTTTAAAGATGTATAAATAATGGGGAATGAAAAAGAGGGAATGTAATGATCTTAAACAGAGAGTATTTCAGACCTTTTTAAAACAGCCATATTGCAAGTGATTTGGAAGATTGAGATGAAAAGAAAAGCAAAATTAACAAGAATGTCTGGATTTCATGGCTGTTAAAAGGAAAAAAGAAGAATCTTGTGGAGGTTTAAACTGAAGTTTTCTGAATCATTCTTTTTCACACAGAGGTTAATCAGCCTCAGTTAGATAATTCTGAGGTGAATTGGGTGAAAGCTTTTCAATATTATATACATTGGTAATATTGTCACCCTGCTTATTTAACTTATATGCAGAGTCCATCATGAGAAACGCTCGGCTAGAAGAAGCACAAGCTGGAATCAAGATTGCCGGGAGAAATATCAATAACCTCAGATATGCAGATGACACCACCCTTATGGCAGAAAGTGAATAGGAACTGAAGAGCCTCTTGATGAAAGTGAAAGAGGAGAGTGAAAAAGTTGTCTTAAAG
The DNA here is from genome assembly GCF_033118175.1 of Dama dama. Taxonomy (NCBI): domain Eukaryota; kingdom Metazoa; phylum Chordata; class Mammalia; order Artiodactyla; family Cervidae; genus Dama; species Dama dama. The sequence continues at coordinate 74,096,028 of NC_083701.1, forward strand.
CTCAACATTCAGAAAACTAAGATCATGGCACCTGGTCCCATCACTTCATGGCAAATAGATGGGGAAACAGTGGAAACAGTGACAGACTTTATTTTTGGGGGCTCCAGAATCAATGCAGATGGTGATTGCAGCCATGAAATTAAAAGACGCTTGCTTCTTGGAAGAAAAGCTATGACCAATCTAGACAGCATATTAAAAAGCAGAGACATCATTTTGCCAACAAAGGTCTGTCTAGTCAAAGCTATTGTTTTTCCAGTTGTCATGTATGGATGTGAGAGTTGGACTATAAAGAAAGCTGAGTGCCAAAAAATTGATGCTTTTGAACTGTGGTGTTGGAGAAGACTCTTGAGAGTCCCTTGAACTGCAAGGAGATCCAACCAGTCCATCCTAAAGGAGATCAGTCCTGGGTGTTCATTGGAAGGACTGATGCTGAAGCTCAAACTCCAAAACTTTGGCCACCTGATGCGAACAGCTGACTCATTGGAAAAGACCCTGATCCTGGGAGGGATTGGGGCTGGGAGGAGAAGGGGACGACAGAGGATGAGATGGCTGGATGGCATCACTGACTCAATGGACATGAGTTTGAGTAGACTCCGGGAGTTGGTGATGGACAGGGAGGCCTGGCGTGCTGCGATTCATGGGGTCGCAAAGAGTCAGACGCAACTGAGTGACTGAACTGAACTGAACTGAATGAGGATTAAGCCCATGGAGGATATATAATATGCATATGTCAATATTACATATTTAGGTTTTCTCATTTTGCAAACTGTTGCAAAAACACCACGTTGTATTCATGAGATTCTAGTCAGACTCCAGTGGTAGATTACCTACTCTTGTGAAACTAAGCAAATATCACAGGCTACCAGGATAGCAATGCTCATCAAAGAATTAACTTCCTGAAAAATTTCAGATAATGGAAAAGAATCTGCTTCATCCTTGACAAAGTTTAATCTTGAAGGGAACAATTTTTTTTTTTTTTTGCAACATAAAAGAAGAATTCTTCCCTGGTGGTTCAAATGGTAAACAATCCACCTGCAATCTGGGAGATCTGGGTTCAGTCCCTGGGTTGTGAAGATTCACTGGAGAAGGAAATGGCAACCCACTCCAGTATTCTGGCCTGGAGAATTTCATGGACAGAGGAGCCTGGCGGGCTATAGTCCATGGGGTTGCAGAGTCGGACATGACTGTGTGACTTTCACTTCACTTCACTTATATTTTCTGTGATAACTAGGTAAAAGCTAATTATTGAATAAATTTTGTGTAGTTATTCCCACCTTATTCAAAGTGATTTTTAAATGATTTTCTTTAAAATTTTTTATATCTATCTCAAGAATCTAGAGCTCAATTACAGCTATGCTTCCTTTAAGTAATGTGAAAATAAATAAGTGAATAAATGCTCTTTCTTTGCCCAATCCTGACTTCCTTGTTAAAGAATTCTCATTCTTCCATTCTGAGAACTTAAAATCCTCTTTCCCTTTCCCCAAATAATTCTCTATTTCTGCTCATGTCAATATAAGCAGGAGTAGCTCTTGAGAAAAAAGCAGTTAACATGTAGTAGATTCTCCCACTATTCACCAGCATCCAATGCCCTACACATCTAGGCCCGTGGGAGGATTACACTTCTCAATCCCCTTGCATTTGAGTGAGGCCACGTGACTGACTCCAGCCGGTGGGTGGAGGGTCAGTTACTTCGCTGAGTGTTTCATTGCCAGACAGTTCAGAGGAGGCTTCTGCCACCACAGCAGCGACAGCATGTGTAAAGATGGCTCTGCCACTGCTTTGGATCCTAGGGACACTAAGGTGAACAGAGCCATGAGCCGAGACCCAGCTAACACACTCTGGTGAATGGCATAAGCTTTATTGTTTTAACCACTGAGATTTTGGGAGAGTTAGTTAGCACAATATAACCTAAGCTATTCTAACTAACACAGAGAGAACAATTAACAATAATTCTAATTAAACAACAATATCTCTAATACAAGCTGATATGGATCTGCTGTATACCATGTGTCAGACACTTAAAACTACCCTGTAAGAGAGTTATTAATATTATTCCTATTTTATAGATGAGGCAACTGAGACCCCGATAGATTAAATAACAAGATTACCCAGTTAAGCATTATTAGAATGAGAATATGACGTTAAACAGATTTACTTCCCAGTTTAACTATTAACCAGAGTGACCTTCTACTAAACTCCCCAAACTCTACCTTCTAAGATTTCATCAATGTGCCCCAGGAAAAATAATGTTCTGGGCTATAGCTCTAAGAGTTCCATTTTCTAATCGATAATTACAGATGAGAAATATTTAACTGCAAGACAGTTTCCTACTCACCTAATAAAACTATTTATAAAGTTTCAAAGCTGAACACATATTTAGGGAATATTTATTATGAATTAGGCGTTCTATTAGGTTCACTTTACATATGCTTTTAAATTATTCCTCCTCAAAATCTTTTCCATTTATAGCACTATTGCCCCCTTCTTTATAGAAAAAAAATTAAGGGCCAGGGAATATATATAATATGCTCAAGATCATCTAGCTTGTAGATGGCAGAGGAAGAATTCAAATTCTGTCCTGTCTTAAAACTCCATGCTTTTTCTATTAGGAGAGATCTTGAGCAAAACTCTGTGAAGTTGATTCTTTTAGGATGGGCTGAGTCTTGAACACAGTTGGCTCAGAGGACTGATAATTTCTGCCAGCTTAGTTGGACTGTATCTCATCCTACTCATTCAGTGTTGGCTGTGTGCAGGCTGGTGACCCAATAGCCCTGAACTGGGAAATGACTCTCCTTGGAGCTCTTAAAGGCAAAGTGCAGAATGGATTTCCAAATATGCCTGAAACATCACTGCAAAAGCCACAGGCACCCCATCTGACATGACTTTCAGTTATTCTAAAGGCTTCCTCTGGAACACCCTCCAATGAGCACCAGGGTTTTGATCACCTACAACTTGTCACCTTCTGTACAGTCTGATCTTTCAGCCCATGGCCTGACAGCTGTTTTTCACTGGGTCCTTCACTGTAACCCTTCCACCTTTGTACTTCCAAATTCCAATTTTAAAAACGCATTAAGAGGACACTTTCAGACTTTACCCTTAAATAATAATACTGACAACCTGCTAAATTGGCACTATTAACCTCTCCACTACAATTCAAATTTAAATTCAATGTGAACACAAGATTGCCCCAGAAGCAGCAGTAAAACAAGGATCAGTCGACTCCTGCTATACCCAATCTTAAGCATATTAATATTTGGTCAGTAAAATTCCTCAGCAAGCTGGCAGTGCCTTGCTCCAGATGTGATAACAGTATTTTTTTTTTTTTTTTTACTGTAATACAAATAAGTGAAAAGCCCTGCCCTGTACTTATTCTGTACTTTGAAGTTTCTTTATGGAATGTCTTGAGTTCCTGATTCCTCTCTCTATGTGAAAACCTTTCCTTACACAATGCTTGTCAGAGGTTAAGACTAATTATAACCCTGACTTTGTTTTTGAAGCTAAATCAATCAAAAGTGTCAGTGTCCTCAGAGAACAGACTTGTGGTTGCCAAGAAGGAGGGGGTGAGGGAAGGAACAGATTGGGAGTTTGGGGTTAACAGGTGCGAACTATCACATAAAGAATGGATAAGCAACAAGGTCTTACTGGATAGCACAGGGAATGATAGTCAGGATCCTGTAACAAACCAAAATGGAAAAAGAAGCTAAAAAAGAATATCAGTTCAGTTCAGTTCATCGCTCAGTTGTGTCCGACTCTTGTGACCCCATGGACTGCAGCACACCAGGTCTCCCTGTCCATCACCAACTCCCGGAGCTTGCTCAAACTCATATCCGTTGAGTTGATGATGCCATCCAACCATTTCATCCTCTGTTGTCCCCTTCTCCTCCTGCCCTCAATCTTTCCCAGCATCAGGGTCTTTTCAAATGAGTCAGCTCTTCAAATCAGGTGGCCAAAGTATTGGAGTTTCAGCTCAACATCAGTCCTTCCAATGAACACTCAGGACTGATTCCTTTAGGATGGACTGGTTGGATCTCCTTGCAGTCCAGGGGACTCTCAAGAGTTTTCTCCAACACCACAGTTCAAAAGCATCAGTTCTTTAGTGCTCAGCTTTCTTTATAGTCCAACTTTCACATCCATACATGACTACCGGAAAAACCATAAAGAATATATATATATATATGTATATATATATATATATCACTTTCTGTACAGTAAACTTAACAGAACACTGCAAATCAACTATACTTCAATAAAAAATAAATAAAAGACACATCCTTCTTAAAAAAGTGTTAAATTCTTTAAGATTCCTTCCATGAGTGGTATTTAGACTCTTCTTTGATATTTGTAGTTTAGGGAGCTGAATTTTCCTGAGGGAAGAATCTGAGCATTGTTGGCAAGGGGGTCAACGTCCAATATCTGTGTCTTCTCTGTCGGAACCTTCTATTTCCGAAAGTCAGATGGATTTCTAGAAGCAGCCTTTCCTGCCAGCAGGAAGCTGTTTAGATGGTCATTATTATTTCCTTTCAAACTTTTTGATATCACTGGAGTCACAGATGTTTTAACAAGTAAAAATAATCAAATATAACATAGAGCATGGTAAATAAAACGAGAAAATTATGTTAAAATTTTACCATCTCGTTAGCCCCAGAGACATGAAGTCTGCCTGAGAGAAGTCACTGGCTCTTCTTTGGGCATAATTTCTTGAATTTATACACTTATGTTTGAGCCTATTTTTTTCCTTTCTTACGTCACCCATCTCCCCCAATCTCCCCTCCAGTACTACCACCACGTGGACAACAAAATCAGAGAAAGAGTTTAATTGCAAAATGGCAGAACTTCTTGATAGCAACATCTGCTTTTCTTAGCGCTTCATTTAAGATCAAACTGTATTCAAGTGAAAATGTATGAGGCTGAAGAGGTGAAGTAAACAGAAGTCCTAAATCCCAGAAAATATGTCCCCAGTTAAAATATAAACGTGACATTTCATCTCCTAGTTCAGTACTTCTAAAATGTTGTAGGGCCTCAATGTCCCTTGAGATTGTAAAAAATATTTTTCAGTCTCTTCAATTGCTATTCCCCTTTCTCCACCTCGCACACAGGCGTGTGTGTATGCGTGCATGCGCGCATCCACACGCACGCAGCCACACCCACCTACACATACACTTAGAGTTTCGTGGCAAGTGAGTGTGGGTGAGTTTGAGAAGCGGGTGCTCTTGGTGATTCATAACGTGTCTAAGCATCCTAGAACCTCTTCGGAGTTGTCTGAAGTGGACTCTGACGTTGTGTCGCCGCATCATTGTCCCAGGAATGCTGATTTTATTTGGGGGATTCACAGCTTCAGAAATGCCGGACTAGAAATACGAATAAGAATCAGGCGGCAGATCTGCAGCAATTTAAGCGCTGG